>NC_090927.1:707280104-707905104 GCF_040938575.1 Ambystoma mexicanum | reverse complement strand
GATCAAACAACATTTGTTATAATTATATCACAATGTATTCTTAGAGATCATCATGGCATCATCTCTGTATACAAATAAATTACCTACGGACCATTTTCGATTAGTTATATGAAGCTGGCTGTTCATCTAAAAAGGAGGAAAGCTGCAAGTCCCCTCTCGTAAAGAGTTGAATTTGTGGCCCTTGTCAATAAAGCTGTTCAGAAATGAAGAGTAAGATATAGAGAAAATAGTTAAAGTAAGTGTAATAAATGTAGGATGAGTAGTACGATATACAGATTTATTAAGATCCAGGTGAGCACATTTTCTTACCTAATTTAGCAGTTCTAACTGAAATGATAGAATTTCTCGAACACCGGTTCTTAGCTCCTTTGAGAAACACTGATGTAGGTTTTTCATGTATTTATTACAGGTCTTCAGCTATTCCATAGCGGACTACGACTTTATTCACTTATGTTGTGAGCCCCCACGAGAACCACGAAAGGTAACATTAACTTAACGTCTGGTTCTCTTGTTTCCCCCTATGGGGTAATTGACAGATGTACCAAAGCTATCTACTAGCGCCTTATCGGCCCCCCCTTTCTCTTAATCTACAGGTTGGACGTGTACACTATATTGTCCTACTTGCAAAACAGTTTATGATTTTAATTGGATTTTCCTGATGAAAGTTCTCTGAGTAAACCTCCTAAAAACAGAAACATGTTGAGACAATTTCCTGGATTTATACAGGATAACAACTTGTGTTATCAAATAATAATCAGAAACTGAACTACATTGCCATTTGTTTGCTGAATGTACTTTCTACTTTTTTGTTACCTACCATTTGTTTGGAATTGACGAAATCCTTGTTTTTTAAAAGTTGATCTTAATAGAGATTATGTATAGGAATTCATGATGTTTTTTATTAGTTGTGTGAATCAGAACCTCTTTTTGTAAATCTATTAAAAGTTTTTATATGTTTTTTTTAGGAACCTAATTGCGGTGTGCAACCTGTTATTGAGTTCTGTCTCCTAATATATTGATGTACTAGCTCTCAGCCAAGAGGGGCAGGCAGGGAGGGAGGGTGATGAGGAATCCGTGGGTGGAATGTCCATCAGAATGAACATTACAGCGCAGTAAGTAATGGATTTTTCTAATGGACTCCTACCTCCCATGGATACCTCATCTTTGATAGACTCCGAAAGTAGTACAATGACCTGGTGGAAGGAGGATATCAAGGACACCACCTAACAACAGCTCTGCCAAAACGAGCACCCTCACCAGATAACAGGATTCAAACAGTAATGCATAGCAACATGTGCGATAGCGAACAATAGCTACTTGGAAAATATCCAGAACAGTGACCCACGTTGCAGACATGAGGTGGCGGCCAACCCTCTGGTGGAGTGAGCCCCGAGACCTTTTGGGACCTACATGACAGCCAGAGCATCGTATTCTGAGATGCAGAGAATGATCCAGCGTGTCAGGGTCTGTTTAGTCACAGCCCTACCTGCTCGGGAACCAGCATATCATTCCTGGGCTCACTTTTCCAAGAGACATAGAACTTGAGGGCATGCACTGGATCCAGAAGATGGGAATAATCTTCTGTCTTGGAAGGATGAGGCGGAGGAAAAATGACGGGAAGTTGGATGTTTAGAGAGATGGAAGGAAGGATGGCCTAAATCTCTGAAAACCAAGTAGGGAGGCTCAACTGACAACACCTCGAGTTTACTTGCCCATCTAGTAGAGGTGATGGTGAGCAGGAAAACCACCTTAAAAGTAAGCAATTTCAGTGAACAGGAATGAAGGGGCTCAAAGGGAGCACCCATTAAAACACTACATTTAAATCCCATGCCGGACCAACAAACTGGAGTGGGGGAGTAGAGGACCTCTTAGAAAGACCACTTCGGAATTGCATGACCATGGGGATCGCAGAACAGGAGCATTGCTCTGGGGTCCTCTTGAAGACTGAAATGGCTGTAAGATATTCCCTTACTGCATCGATTTGCAGGCACGTCTGGGACAAGCACAGAAGAAAATCCAACACAGATGATGTGGAGCAAGTAAAAGGACCCAATCCTTCCCCTGGCACCAAGCCGAAAATGTATGCCACCTGCAGGCATAGATGTATTTGGTGGCAGGTCTTCTAGCAGAGAGGAGTATGTCCAGAATGTCCTACGACAAATCACACATTTCTTATACCTCAGCCAAGCATGAAAGTTCAGGAGGAGAAAGAGGTCCGTCCTCTGTGGTAGGCACCAGGGAGGGCAGATGGCCATGTCCATTCTAAAGGCCCAGTCCAGAGTGATGATCATTGTGGACTTGAACAATTGTAATCTCCTGAGAATCAGTGGTATGATAAGAATCGTTGGTAACGCAAAGAGCCGATAAATCCTACTTGACTGTCAAGGTGTCTCCCAGAGCTCCCTGATGAGCGAATTGCCTGGAGCAGAAACACTTGCACTTCCTATTCACACTGGAAGCAAAGAGATCCACTGAAGGAGTACCCCAACTTGAGAAAACTTCTAGAACCTCTTGGCAGAGCTCCCACTCATGGTAGGTTGAAGACTGTCTACTCAATGAATACGCCATTGCGGTCTCCTTGCAGGCCAGACGGGCTGCAGTCATAGACACAATGTTCTCCAGAGGCCAGAACCACAATTGCACTACTTCTCTGCAGAGGCAGTCATCCAGATAGGAATAAACATCAATACCTTCCCTTCTGAGGTGAGCCTGAGTGCCCAAGAAAGTCTGAACGGCAGGGCCTTGAAATGAAATTTCAGTAGGAGAGGTGAGGCTGCTCCCATGAGGAAGGCCACTATATAAAGCCACTCGTATGATTTTATGTGTGCATTTTTACTATTGACTGGGATCTGCATTTTATTTGATTGTGCAATCTGCATTAGCTTACCAGAACGCGGCATCTGTCACCGCCCTTCCTTTGTTTAAAGGTATTTAGGGGCTGGATCAGGTCAGAGGCGAGGCCGTGAGTGCGCCAAGTCGCGCTTAAGGTAAGCCCATCCGTGCCGAGGCCATGCAAGAGGGGTGCAGACTCTATTCAAGGAGTCAGCCGATGACGCTTTCTCCTCCCAATACCATTATACCATACAGATGACTAATGTATCATCTAATGTGACACTTGCTCTTGATGGTATTACCCCTGTGGTGGCCACAATCATTCCATCCTAGCCAGTATTGCTATTAAATACTCGCTCCCTACCAGCGCATGCAAGGCGGCCCGGCTTTGGTACGTCTGAATTAGACATGGCTGGCCCCTAGCTCAGCCCCTGCCTTAGTGCAAAGCCATTCCTCCTAATAACAGCATGATTCATCTTGACTGCCCCTCTCCACACCATGGTGGCGGTATCGCAATCATTTACAAATCAGAATTCACTGCTACCCAATTAAGTTTTAAACATGACCTGGAAAGCCTGTTTTTGTTAAATGCATTCTATCGCCATGTTCTTATTATTTTTTGCTTATATACCGCCGCCCCCATGGCCCTCTTGGAAGATTTGGGGAACTTTTGTTGGACGTTTTAGCCGACTTATAGATGAGATATACTCATAGTAGTATTGGGGGACCTCAATTTAAAATGTAATCTACCTAGGCCCCCTGCCCTGAATTTATTTTTCAAGTATGCTTGATCTTCATTTACATCAAATTGTATCCTCTCCTACACACAAGTGAGGGAATATACTTCATTTGATTTTTGTAACAAACATTCTGCTATCGCTACAGTCAGTCGAGCCGATGATCTGGTCAGACCATTTTCTAATGACATGTAAACTCAACGGACTTACCCCACGTGCCAAGATATCAGTTCCCAACATCTTGCTTTGCTCATGGCATTCCGTCGATACACAGGATCTGGTCACTCTTGTTGCAGTTAAAATGTAATATGGTTCCCTCGATCTCTTTGTCTACGCTGGGCCTATGTATTCAGGAGGCTGCAGACAAAGTTGCCCCACTTAGACTTGTACAACCCCAGAGGCTACTGTCGGAGCCTTGGTTTTCCGATTCTCTTAAAGCGGAAAGGCTTAAACTTAGACAGACGGAGCACCTTGGCGCAAAGTCTATGATCCCCATCTCAAAGTATTATTTAGGTGACAATTAGCAGCATATTCTGCAGCTGTTAAGGCAGTAACAACTATATATTTATGAGAAAATAAATTGAAACCGCCCTTTGTAAACCCAAAGCCCTATTTACCGCTGTTAAGTCTATCTCATCTTCCGACAAATTGACTTCTAGTGTTAGACCTACACAAAAATTGTGTGATGACTTGTCGCATTTCTTCATTACCAAAATTAGCGATATTCGCCACAACATTGCGAAGACCATTCCTACTGATGATAGTAACAATGATGGATTTAACCAGAGGGCACCATACTCTGGATTGCCTAAATAGTCAGATTTTCCAATATTCTCGGAAGAAACAGTCCTGGCAGCTATTCACAAGATCAAATCGTGCTCCCCCTCTGATGCCATCCCGGTAGTGATTGTGAAAAGGATCTGACCAGATCTTCAATGGGAAATTACAGCAGCCATTAACAACTCCTGTCAGTCAGGGACCATTCCGCTGGAGTTGAAAGCTGCTAGAAAGATATGATATATGATCGTTTATTTATATAGCGCCTATACACCATGTGTTTCAAAGCGCTTCAAGGCAAGGGAGGGAACAAGGGAAAATACAACCACATTCTTACAGGCCATGAACAGTAAGGATGTGAAATTAACTATCGTACTCGGCCTGACGACATTTCAGATAGTGCAAGAGCTAAGACATAGATAAGTAAGGGAGGGGGAGAGTGGGAAGGAAATGGAAACAGACAGGCGACTACCGTACTAGGCCCGACGACATTTCTGGTAGAGCCGGAGAAAAACAAAAGGTGAGGGAGAGGGGTGCAGAAAGGGAGGGGAGGAACAAAACAAGCAACTATCATACTAGGCCTGACGCGATTCAGATAGTGCTGGAGGAGTTGTGGGGAGTTAAAAACAGTAATGGGAGGGTGGAGGAAACAGACGAGGTTGCCATCATATTAGGTCCAAGGACAATTCTGATAGAGTAAGTGCATAGAAGAAAGTAAGGGGAGGAGATAGGAAAAGGGAGAAGGGAAAGGAGGTGAGAACAGAGAGTAAGCAGTCAAAAAGAGTGGAGAAGCAAGAGTGGAGAGCGAACACAATTGCAGAAGTCAGTAGTAACACAATGTTGCAAGCCAGGACACAAGATCAAGATGGGAATAGCATGATTCAGGGCCACCATGAGTACAAGATGCAAAGGAAGTCCAGCATGAGAGTTGAGAAAGGGCGACGCCCCATGAATGAATGAAGTCCATAAAAGTCAAATCCAGCATTGGCCACAAGACGGTGATGGTGAAGGAAGGCACCAGGTGGGCGGGGCTTGCTAAGTGGTGAAAAAGACTAGCAGGCAGGAAGGCACCAGTTGGGCGGGGCTTGCTAAGTGGTGAAAAAGAGCGGCATGCAGGAAGGCACCAGGTGGACGGGGCTTAGGCCAGGTGACCTAGATCCACTTGCACCTGCTTCCCATCTGCAAAGGAAAAGAAGCTGGAGGGCTCCTTAAGTAGGAAACAGAGCGGCAAGAAAAAAGGCACCAGGTGGGCGTGGCTTGCTAAGTGGTGAAAAAGAGTGGCAGGCAGGCACCAGGTGGGCGGGGCTTAGGCCAGGTGACCTAGATCCACTTGCACCTGCTCCCCATCTGCCTCTCAAGGCAGATCCCGCTCAAAGAAGCCCACGCTCGACCCCACTGTTGCGGGTAATTTTCGCCCCATCTCACTTCTCCTCTTTCTTGCTAAACTGTTGGTGTCTCAGGATTCTACTTAACTTTTTCCCTACTTGGAATCATCTTCCCTTCTTGACCCTGCGCAGTCCGGCTTCAGGTCTGGCAGAGGCACAGAGTGTTCTGGTCTCCGTCCAGGACGACATGGCCAGGCTGGTGGACTCTGGGGGCCCCGATTCTACTAGATCTGTCAGCGGCCTTTGACACTGTCAACAACCCCATCCGGTAGTCCCGTCTTGCCCAGATGGGTATATCTGGTCAAGTACTGGCATGGTTCACCTCGTTCCTGGCGGATCGTACCCAGACTCTCTCTATGCCACCTTTTCTATCTACTCCGTGCCTTCTTAGCTGTGGAGTGCCGCAGGGTTCCTCCTTATCTCTGATTCTCTTTAACATCTACATCTGGGCATTGGTTTGTCTCATCCGCTCCTTCGCCGTCAGGTGTTACTCATATGCCGACGACACTCAAGACACTGATATGTTTAGCTCTAGATCCAACTGAGATGGCGTCGTACCTGCGGAAATGCCCGACGGCCGTTGGTAAGTGGATTAACTATAACTGGCTCAAATTGAACGGAGATAAGACTGAGGTTTTGGTGGTGGGGTGTCCCCCTGATCACTCACTCTGGGTGTCTTCTTTCTGGCCTGCAACTTTGGGCAACCTTTCCATTCCTACAGGGAATGTGAAGAATCTAGGTGTAACACTATCGGCTTCTCTCTCAGTGGAGAGCCAGGTTGCTGCGGTTTGTCAAACTGGACACCTCCAGCTGAAAGTGCTTTAAAAATGCTCCCCTTAATTTCGGAGCATCTTCGTCCTCCGGTGGTAGCAGCCAAAATACTATCCCGGTTGGACGATTGTAACTCTATATTTGGCCCAACTGAGTGGCCTTATCCAGAGACTGCAACGCCTACAAAATATGGCCACTAGAGTGGATATTGGCTCCCCTTATGGAGCCCATATTTCTCCTGTTCTACGATCCCTCCATTATCTTCCTGTGTATCAACCTATCAGGTTTAAGGCTGTGTGTATTGTTCACCGGGATGTACACAATCTGGGAGCAGAGTTTTGTCGAGCCAAGTTTGTGCGCTATTTTCCTAGCCGCTGACTTCGCTCTGCCACTGCGGACCTGCTCATCATGCCGCCATATCGACGTGAACGGATAGGAGGTCAGTCTTTTTCTGTGGCTGCCGCTATTTCATGGAATGAGTTGCCACCGCCTATAAAGAAACTATCCGACCATCTAGCTTTTAGGAAAGCGATTAAGACACTTCTTTTCTAAAATAGTGCCTGCTCTGTATATCCTTTTGATATGGACAGCTGCCTTTCTCTCCAGTGCCAAGATGCCAGTGGGCGACCATTTGCGCTTAAGAAATGCCATTAACATAACATATTGACCATTCCCAACTTTCCTCACTTTAAATCTCAGCTACTGTCACATCCCACAAAGCTACAGACCAATTGCCATACTAGACGCACCCGGTAAACTGTATAGTCGTATTATACTCCAGGAGCTGAATGAATGGTCTAAGCGTGAAAATAAAAGAGATCCTTTCCAATCTGGATTTGTCAGTGGAATGGGCACGGCTCCCAACATGCTCATCCTTAATCTAATTAAACACAAATACGTCGAACAAAACCAGAATTTATACATAGCTTTTGTTGATTTTAGTATAGCGTTTGACACAATTGACCGTAATCATCTTTTTTTGAAACTTCAACAGTATGGTTGCCCCTCAACAATTTTCACTCTTATCAAACTAATGCACTCTAATACATCGTTGCAAGTAAGACTCACTTTAGACGGACTGTTGTCTGCCGTAATTCCTACAGAGTGAGGTTTGAAGCAGGGGTGTATTTTGGCCTCCACCCTCTTCAACCTTTTTCTGTTGGACATAGGTAATAAATTTGAGGAAGCAACCACTGATGCGCCCAAAAAGGGTACCCAGAAGATCATTTGGCTGTTATACGCTGATGATCTCGTGTTACTATCGTGTACTCCGAGTGGGCTTCAAAATCTCTTGAACAAGCTTCAAGAATATGTCACCGAAAACAACTTGACAATTAATCTTGACAAAATGCAAATAGTAACATGTCACAAAGCTGTAAGGCAAAATCCACCTAAATTCAACTGGTTTCTTCATAATCAAAAGTTATCTGTTGTCCAACAATACAAATATGTGGGTCTTACATTCACCGAGTCATTGAAGGACAACACACTTACAGCTACTTTAGATGTGAAAAATAGATTATTAACATCACAAGCATGAATCTTGCTGTAAAGATTAGGTAAATTCACATTAACCCATATCATTACCTTTTTTCAACAGAAAGTGGTGCCTATGCTCACTTATGGCGCTGAAACGGGGGCGCCCAAACCAAGAGTTTTTTGGGACCGCTACGAGACCAAATTTTGGATGGATGTTTTGAGCCTCCCGAAATGCACCCCGTTACCGTTAGTGCGCCATGAATTGGGTATTATCTCAATATCTAGCCAAGCCTTGTGGAAATCTTGCTTGTTATACAGGAAATGTTTAATTGGTACAACTTCTCCAAATGATTTAGGTGTTCTTGCAAACTACCTGTTTACTTCCAAAGCAAAACTCCCCAAGGAATGGGTTAATTGTGTGTTGGACACTTTAATAAATGCTGATATCACTCTCAAACTTTTGCTGAAGAAGGCTAAACTGAAACTGTTCCGTTTCGATTGGATATGTACACGCAAACAATGTCTGGAATATGTGGATTGTGGCCCCATGATGACATTTCATAAAAAAATGCGTTGTATGGAACCGTATTTGGTTAAATGCCCTTCCAACTTTGTAAGATCAGAGATGTTACACATCCGCCTGAATTTATGTCTGACGAGGCAGATCTTAAGCAGGAGACACTTCCTAAAGATCAAGCATTCTGTCGTTATTGTAATGACCAGCAGCAAATTGAAACGTTATGTCACTTGGTGGTTGAATGTCCAGCCTTAAACTCTGAGGCAGAAACTGTTTCACAAACGTTGCAATTTCCTCTCTTTACGTACTAGAGAAGAAATATGGAACTACTTGCCCACCAACTCTAAAACCTCAATTCAAATTGCTTTAGTTCAATTTGTTAAAACTAATTCCACCACAATGAAACAACCTGCGCCTTGTGATTAGTGTCACACAAATTGCTTTCCAAACCAATCACCTCATCGACCCCACCCATGGCTAAAGACCACTTCGAGCAACTGTCGTGCCTGTTCTTCATATAGGCCAATCGTAAAAGAATCTCAGACTTGGAAGGGTGTGCCACATTAATTCTTCCCGACCTCTCTGTGGCTTTCAACACCATCAACCACCACACCCTCACAGACAGATCCCACTCCCTTGACATCAGGGATGCAGCCTTGGATTGGATCTCCTCCTTCCTCTCAAACAGATCCCAAATTATACACATGCCCCATTTCTCCTTGATTCCCCACCCTGTCACTCACAGAGCCACAATGCGCCTCTCTCTCCCCCTTCTCTTTAACCTCTACCTCTCCCTGTTATTATCTGTTCACACAGCCTCTCATGCTACAACTATGCAAATGACGCCCAAATCATCTTCAAGATCCCAAAAGGACCCTTCCAACTTCACCCCTGATCTCGCAGCATGCCTCACAGAATACGACCACTGGATGACGGCCAACCACCTCCTTTTCAACCCAGGAAAATCTGAAATCATGATTTACGGGAAGACTGATGTTACACTTCAGACTTCCCCGCCGGCATCCTTGCAGAATACAACTTCTTTACAGGCTCCTCTATGGTCCAGGTACAAGCTACCATGGCGTCTGTACAAAGGTCGACGCACTCCAGGTCACCTGACACGCCTTGTATGTGGAAGACGTACAGCAAGCCATGCCCCTCTTACGACTATAAAACCACCGTCTTCCAAGGGGCTCGTTGCTGCTAATTAGCGTTACCAGCTACACGCGGTTTCATCCGTTTCCTCTTCGTGTCTCCCTACACAAATCCTTATCTGAACTCCTGGTTTTGACCTTTTGCCTGAAATTTGGATTGCTTCGTCTTCTCCCTTGTTCTTGTTGTGATCGTCTGGTTATTAGACTCGGAACACTACTCATCTGTGTCTTGCGGTTCTTCCCTGGTTGCCACTCTGCACACCAATTTTGCTGTCTACATTCGGATCATCTCAACAACTACTCAACTATACCCGTGTACTCAGGTACATATCTTTTGTTTTCCATGGACATTGTCTTCTGTTGGATTCTGGGACATTGAGTGACTTTCCTGTGAGATTGCTTTTCAGTGCATATGAACGCTTTCCTGAACTGCACCAACTAGTGCATCCCTCGTGCCGTTCGGGGTTACTTACCTATACTAACTTCCCTGTTTGTTATTTTCTCCTGTCGTCTTCAGAATCCTGGACTCCTCTTACAATCCTGGACTCCTCTTACTTCATTTATCTTTACTCAGGTCAGTTGTTATCAATTCTATAGCTAAAGTGGGAACCGATACTGATTTAGATTTATTCCACTCATTCGTGTTATTCTTTGTAGATTATCCCGGGGAAACGCAACTCCACTCCAATATCCATATAGGTAGTTGTCCAATTATTTTAACTGTTCTAATCATTGGGTTAACATCAACACATCAGCACTGTCTAATATCTTGGTATTCTTTTGCAGAATTGGTATTGGCGGTGTGTGTTCTCCCCGCTCTTTTACTCAATTGACACCTCTGTCTGTTCTAACTAAAACAGCAGAGAGGTACATTGTGGAAAAGGGCCCCTCTTTGAGGAACCCTGAGTCTTGTACTCAGGGGAGCTGGAATGGAAGGCTGAATTCGGAATTCTATACTACCAACACCTCCAAGGTCGTGTTCTCCGCATCTTCGACCTATTCGGAGTGGTGAGTAACAACTGACCTTGCGCCCCAACCCACCTCCAACTCAGTCAAGAACCTTGGATGCACCATGGACTCAGACCTGACAGTGTCACATCAACTCAGTGTCAAAATCCTGCTATCTACTGTCATGATGCCTACCCCCGGGGACCCAGACCGAGTCCAGCAACCCCAGAAGCAGGCATCAAGTTATTCCAAGCAAGCCCAACAACCCCTGCTACGGGCTATTTGGGTGCAGTCCTGGCGTCTATGGCGCCAGGCTCATATGGAGAGTCAGTCCTGGCCCCATAGGTGCCGGGCTCATAGATTAAAACTTACCTGATGCAGACCATGCTGCAAACTTACCTGATGCAGACCATGCTCCAAGAGCTCCAAGCCAAAAGAGGCTTGGAAGGGACTACTTTACCTAGGGACTATTTTTTTACTCAGGTGGGGTTGGGGAGGAATACTTACCTGGGACTACTTTGGAGGCTATTTAAACCACGCCCGAAGAGCAGCACACGCTTTGTGTTGTTCTGCATCCAGCAGCGTAATGCTCACCATGCCTGCAAGTCTGCATCCAATCTTCTGCCACGCCCGCCCCGTGTCTGGAGCTCCTAGAAAAAGGGAGAAAGAAGGAGAAAAGGTTGGAACAAGAGCAATACCTTTGATCCTTACCTGAATTCCCGATCCGTCGCGCCTTCGAGCTGGAAGAAAGAAGTTATTTTATGCGCGTCGCCTCGCCTGCTGCAGCGCCACGCTGAACTCACCGGCCTTCGCAGCATCTTCACATTTCACTGCATCCTTCTGCATGTTCCCGCCGCACTCCGTCACCTAAGGGGAAGACAAGAACAGCAAGGTGAGCCAAGGGAATACACAGAGGCAATATTAGTTACCTCCCATAGACTTACCTGATTTTACCACCGGGGAGTACTATACCTCTTCACAGGTCGGCGCAGCTTCCACTGCATCCTCGCTGAACCCCGGCCCCTAAGGGGAAACAAAAGGACAGCAAGGTGAAACGAAGGGACAGCAAGGTGAAACGAAGGGACAGCAAGGTGAAACGAAGGGACAGCAAGGTGAAACGAAGGGACAGCAAGGTGAAACAAAGGGACAAACAAGGGGAAACAAAGGGACAAACAAGGGGAAACCTCCTCACCACAATAGACTTACCTGATTTTACTGCCGGAGGCATTATTCCCCGAGACTTCATACTTTCTCTCAGCGCCTGAATAAGGGAGAAAGCAACAGGTTACATATTGACATTTTATCGAACTGTGTTGGATAATACAAATCCTTACCCGAATATTACCGGTTGCCACAAGGAATTCTTTGCTAGGGTCAAGCTGCAACCTGCAAGGAATCGGACAGAGTGAAAGGCAGACATTTGAACTCTTACGAATTACATACTTACGGCGTCTTGCCGGGAATCACAGAGTCAATATTGTTCTGGAACTCACCAATTCCTTCGAGCCAGTGAAGCAACTGGTTATCTACGCGCCCCTGCCCTCAATGCAAGATGGAGAGCTCATCTTTTCAAACCATCAGGAGAGACTATAAGAGGGGACATCAAAGGTGATCAGTTGGGAGAACAGCGGGAGTGGGGGAGGGTTAGCGCTCAACTCCACGGGTGGTTAATTCCCTTTCTCCATTTGCAGAAGCATATTTCTACGGGCCAAGAAAACGAAGCTAGGTGGGCCAGTCCAGTCCGTCATCTCGGCACTACGCGTCACATTGTTGGAGACCGCAGCTGTCCAGTTCAGATCGACGCCCCTGTGGGAGCCAGGTGAGCGTAACATCTACACCTACACATTCTCAGACGCATCTTCCCCTACCTAATATTTTCACACAGAGTTGCTGCGATCATGGCCCTTGTCCTCTCTCGCCTAGACTATGCCAACACCCTAACCATGGCGCACCAGCATCACAACGCCAAAGGTTTCAAAACACTGTAGTAAGGCACCTTCTTGCCCTAGGCCCCAGAGAACACATCTCACCTTCCCGCCGTGTCATTCATTGGCAGGCGACAAACCACCTTCAAGGCTATGTACATCACCCACCATGCTCTGCACAACACAGTTCCAGAATATCTACAACACAAGCTCATTCCTTAAAGGCCCACCTGAAAACCGAGATCAGGCTCAGCTCTTCTCGTCATCCCAGTCAACAAATCAACCAGAATAGGGGGATCCTCCTCCTCAGTCCTAACTCCCACCTTCGAACTCCACCCCTTTTAGCATCCGCTGCAAAAAAGACAAACTTGCCTTCCAGAAGGCATTCAAGACCTGGCTCTTCACTTCTGCATCCTAACTGACCTAACCCACTGCCTTGGTGAACTTTCTCACCCTGACATGGAGGTGGGAGCACTGATTAGTCACTTGAAGAGACATCAAGGCACCTCCTTGCATGCACAGAAAGGACTCCAGTCATTTATGCCACAAACTGCATACCATCATCGCAATTAGACATCAGCCATAACTCTCTGGTACGTGTAGCACTCCATCACAATGGAGCATGGCCTTATCCCTCCCGCGGCACGGCCACTCACCTGCAGGCATCTGCAAAAATCCACTACTCTACCTCAAAACGCACATCACCTCTGACACTAGAATGCAGCGGTGTTCCACAAAACAAATACGGTCCAGCTTGGCACATAACCAGTCTTCTTGACTTGCATACCCACCCGACAGCCGATCACAGCGCCCGCCCACTAGCTATATCTCCATGGGTCGCTAGCAGAGATCTAGCCTCCCCCTCTTTCTTGCATTCTGGCTAAAATGCACACACACATTTTTCTTAATTTTTTTTTTATTTATTTGTGTTTGGCACGAATGTGCCTTTACAAACATACACAAATTGTAAAACCAAAGACCATTAATTATAAAATATAACTTAACATAATACAATCAACATAGTAAACTGAAACAACTAAAAACTAAGTTAATACAGCAAGTTGTTGTAAAAACAGCTAACCAAAATGGGCTAGCTAAATTAGTTGATTTTACTCTCTCATACATTCAAAACATTGAGCCTTTCAAGATTAAAGATTCTACTGTACCACATTTGCAGTTGTTAATTTATTAAACATTTCTTCCTTTTTAACGTAGTGCACAACAATATATATATTTAATATCATAAGAACATACTACACAACATTTTTAGACATTAATTCATTAAACCCATCACATTTGTTCTTGCCCTCTCTCAGGGTTAAGATGCCAAAGAACATAGTGGTACTTCCTTGCATCTCATCTATACTTCTTTCCTTTAGTCATTGTAAAACTTAATATTTGTTTCTATCTATAAAAGGGTACGAAATCATACAATTCATTAATAATCCTAGAACACACTTTTTACACATATTGTTACCGCAGGAGTATGTCCAGGACAGAATACAAATATTTCAGTATTTAAGCACCCTCCATTAGTCATCACTATTAAGAGATTAGCCTTAAACAATCTGTCTATTGCATATCTAAACCTATTACTTCTTATGATGTTAGTCCAGGTCACAGTATTCCATCTCAGTTAAATGGTTCTGTATATTTGTCAACAGACAAGGTAATGCTAATACTAAAGGTTGCCTTATGCCCCACAAACATTGCAGCCACAGATGTTCACATGAAAAGGGCAGATCTGCATCGAAAAAATTGCCCAGATGTATATGACGTAAAATTTGGAAGTGGTCACAATATACCCCTAGATGTTTTAGAGTTTCGTCAATTGTAGGCTCTTTACAGAATCAGCACCCTACATTGAAAGCACCCTGTTTGTTCTTATTCCAATGCTTTGTCCCATCATTCGTGTGCAACAGATTTAATTTGAATCCAAGATAGAGACTCCTTGCTTTAGTGCAAGGAAAAATAAGTCGGTATTGCAACCTATGCTTTTACTTGTGGCTACAACATGTGTGGTCCGCAAATGACTTGTACGCAGGATTTGCGTCGATGTTAGCCCAATCAAGTTCAAAGAATCGCTTTTTTTACCATGCCTGAACGTTCATACAGATCTTTTTGCTCCATTGCGATTAAAGTCAAAAGGCACTGCATTTTTTCTTAGCATATCTCTTAACAGAAATAGGATAGGCATTTGACATTTTCTCAAAGTCCTCATAAAAAAGGAATTTAATGGAGGATAGGACATTTTTCCATAATTTACAATCCTCCTCCACTCCAGTTTCGCAGCCAATGAGTTGAGATCCAGTAAGTGCAGTATCATAGTATTTGGTAAGGAAGTTGGAAGTCCCAGTACTACTTTCCGAATCCTTCCTTGCAATTTATTCAGTATTTTAGTAAGATCGAGCAGGCATAGATCCAAACCATATAAGATCGTAGGTTCTATTTTTAGGGTGTAAAACTCAATCGGGAGTTATGAAAATTTGGAATACTTATAATAGACGATTTTCATTTGCGAAATCATATGAACCATTTTTAAATTTAAAGTCCTACTACACATTTCCTTAGGGGTTGAATCGCAAAGATTGTATCCAGAGTAACAAGTTGACAATACCCATTGAATTATGCAACCATCTATCACCCAGTTAAATCTAACCGTTTTTTATTACGAAATACTATATCAGATTTGGAGGGATTAGTGGCAAGATTGTGTAGCTCAGCATGTGCAGAAAATAGATTCAATTTCTTTTGGAGGCCATAAGGTGTTCGATCAAATAAAATAATATCTGCAAATGCAAGCCAGTGAATCCTGGCACCTCCCAACTTAACTGGAAAAATATCCAAGTTGTCCCAAATCTTAACTATATCACAAATTTAGAGACTGAAACGGATAGCTGCTAGCTGGCAACCTTGTTTAACTCCAATTTCTGTTGGAATGGAATCAGTTAGTCGCCCTGAGCGTGTAATGCAAACTTTATAGCTAGTCTGATTATGTAATAAGGCTATTAACCCTAAAATGTAATCTGGGATACCAAATGAGAGCAATTTCCACCACAACACTGCTCTAATCACGCTGTCGAAAGCAGTGGACATGTCTAAGGATGCCATGTAGATTGCCCAAGATTGCGTACGAGACGTTGCTAAGAGATGATCCAGAATTATAGCATTTAACGTGGTGCCCATTTCTTTCCTAAAAACCTACCTGAAATCGAGACAAGAGCTGGTTATCTGTTACCCATTGTTCCAATTCATGTAGAATAAGAGTTGCAAAAACCTTAGCTGGGATGTCAATTAGAGAGATGGGTCGATAGTTGTATGGATCATCATTAGGTCCCTTTTTATGTATGGGTACAATGATATCAGTAAGCCATGATTCTGGTGTGATCTTAGTTTCAAAGATCAAATCAAAGCTGGGTTTCAACGTTTTGGCCCAAAAACATTGATTGTCTTTTAAAAGGCAGGGTGGTAACCCATCTGACCATGCGGCCTTCAAATAAGTTAATTTCTGTATAGCCCATTTCAAATCATCCAAACTCCATGGAAATTTCAAGGGGATCGTTTTGTTGAGTACAATAACGTCAAAGAAAGCCCTTCGGAAGGGCGTACTTTTCCCTGACATACCTCGTCCAGGCATCCCTAGGAATAGTCACTTCAAAATCAGACAATGTGGGACCACGAAGATTTCGCAATAAAGACCATATATCTTTGGTTTCCTGTTTGCAAAGCAATCATTTCTGGTTGTCAGAAAATGCTTGTGCGTTTTTTACCCTTTTGAGATTGTTTTTATGTTGAGATCGAACTTGTCTTTTTGAATTGCAGAATGCTGCCATATTTGGTTCTTTCGTTCTGACTCTTCTAATCTCAAAATTGCACTGTTTTGTTTTTTAAACAAACATTTTATTAGGGCATTCATAGAAAAACACATTAACATTGACATAGCATTTCACAACACGATCGGTCCGAGATAGCTAACAGCATGTCCAAATGGCTGCAAATTGGCCGAGACAATAGAAATAAGACGCTTTCCCAAGGGGCCTCCCAGCCATAGTTCAGCATACCCTGATCCCCCGCACTTTTATTTAAGTCCTCCTTGGAGCCAGCACGTTGGTGAGGCCCTTCTGGTGAGGCATGGGAATTTTTCGGCATAGTCCATGAATGGCGCCCAAGTGTTCAAGAAATAGTTCATGTTTTCTGTCCGAATGGCTGTTACCTTTTCGGCCACCACAATTTCCCCAACATTTTGACCACCATAATGGGACAGAGGGGCCATCAACGTTTTTTCAAAGCCTTGCCATTGCAACTTTTGCAGCTAACAGGAGATGTGTGCACAGCCGCGATACCTGCCCCGATAATGGGAATTCCCCTCCCCCTGTTTCCCCCAGGAGCACAATTCCGGCATCACACGGTATTGCCAGACAGGTGATTGCTTTTATGTGGTCTGTCACCTCCCTCCAGTATGCCTCCCCTTCGGGCAAGACCACATCAGGTGGAACATAGAGCCATTAGATGCACACCCTCTCCAAAAGCTTGGGGGAATTTCGGGATTGGCTTTATTTAGTTGAACTGGGGTGACGTAATATCTATAACATAATTTATATCCTCCTTCCCTGTTTGAAATGCATTGTGTGCTCTTGTGTAGCCTGGTCCAGATCTTACCCCATTCCTCAATCTCTCGGCCCAAGTCTCTCTCCCAGACTAACATGCACTTTTCCTTTTTTACAGGGTCCGTTCTGTCCAACAGGCGGAAGAGTATTGAGACTCTGCCCCTAGGGCGGCAGATGGAGAACTCTCAAGCGCCGTCAGTTCTCTGGCCCCATTCTCCCTGACCGTTCTGTGGGAGACCCAGTGTTGGAGTTGGGCATAGTGGAACCTCTCATTCTCCCCTATCCCGAATTTTTCTTTACACCGTTCGAATGAGATGGGGGAGCGGCACTGTTCTTTAAGTTCAGCAATCTCAGTTAAGTATTTATTTGGGTGGAGGGTGGTCTGTGTAGAGTGTTTGTGTTGAGGCAAGCCAATACAAATGATCTGCTATCATAGCGGTATCCCACTTAACTATGCTTTGATTCGATAGGGTGGGTATGGGCTGGAGAGTGTTAGGGAGAATTCTCTGTTAAGGCTAATTTCCCAAACCTAGTGAGTCCCCCAGCAGTTTTGCTGGATTTTTGGGGTTTATTTTTTTCTCTCCTGCTAAGAGTGAGACTCTTTCTCCCACTCTTAGACATGATTTGAGGTATTCCTTTGACTTTGGATGTGTTTTATGGGCTATGGGGTCCTTTACCCCATAGGGCTTCATGTGTTTTTGGTATGTGGGTTACACAGCACCCTCAGTGCAGTAACACAGGGGTGTCATAGTGACCCCCAAACATAGACTCCATACCCTGGGACTGGCTACTGTCTCCCAGGGCATGTAAAGTCACCATTGGATTTACTAGTCCCAAATTATGAACAGAAACCAGTACAAACCATCATATTGTGGACGTACTGGTCGGGGCAATTCGATTGCCCCGGGGTCTGTTGTTCAAGGGGGCACGTCTCCGTCCCCCCTGATCGAGTTTTGGCTGGTGGCAGTGGACACTACTTTTTATATTCGACCGCAAATATTTTCCTATGGGATTTTCCCATTGTTCGAGGCTACCACTTTTTAATATAGCCTCGAACATACCGCCGGTTTATTAAATTAATATAAAATCACCGGTTGGTCATTTTTGCCGAAACTCTGTTCCAAAATGGCGTTGTGTTCGCTTCTGTGACTCCAACCCAAGTCGGGCCCTTTGTTCCACTTTTTGGCGGGCTTCTCCACAGAAGCCTCCAAAAGTGGTGCCACTCTGTGTAACGCTCACCTGATTCCCGCAGAGGCGCCGGTCTTGACTGGGCGAATACCGTATCTTCAAAGGTGATGTGTAACACACGGTTGGCTCTTTGGGCTGGACCTCTGTGCACTCTATGTCTGACTCGAAGAGTAAGATGTCTGCAGATAGAAAATATGGGATTAATGAACTGGGGTTATTGGGTGTCTCTCTCTTCTTCCCCTTCTCTTCTCCTGTAGAACCCCAAAGGTTAACGCTCTCACCTTAGGTAAGTGAACGCCGAGCTCTCCATCTGCCTCGGGGTAGGGTGCCGTAACCAGTTTCTTCACTGGATAAGGGTGCAGGCCTCTTGACCTCAGAGGACTGCTGTCCATCGTTTACTGCACGAACGGTAAGTTCCGAGTATTTCAAATGTCTTTAAAAGTCTTTTGTAATGATGTCTCTTGTTTTGCAGGGTTCCAGCGATGGCGGATGACGGGCTGAAGTGAGTTGAGGATGGAACCCGTGTGAGGAATAGAAGCGCCTGGAAGCAAGTAAGTAAGCGCTTGTTGCCTGCTTCACGATGCGCACTAACTGTCCTTTTATCTTGCAGGTACAAGTTCGGAGCTGCTGAAGGGTGCCGGAATACCCACTGGGTTCGGCGTGGAAGGAGTACTGGCACGTGAGTAATAAAGTTACCCAATGTCTTTAAACGCACCTTCTTTTGTCTTTCAGATGCGGGATGCAGCGCCGAAGGCCTCCGGAGCGTGCAAAGAGTTGGTAAGCTTTTGTCTTTCAGATTCCGGAATGCAGTGCGAAAACCTCCGGAGCACGCGAAGAGTAGGTAAGCCTTTGTCTTTCAGATGCCGGAATGCAGCGCGAGGCGTTGGTGACAGCCGATGGACCAGGTAAGAGAAGCGCGGTCACTGAAGACTAATGCTTACCTGTTCTTTCTTGTCTTTATAGGTGTTGCTGAAGACTGGATTCAGGATGGTAAGCCTTTTTCCCTTAGGCCCAGGATCAGATGCAGAAGACACGATGAGCGTTCTGCTGCAGAGGATGCAGAATAACGCAAAATCAAGATTCATCCATTGGGTGTGGTTTAAATAGCCTCCTGTAGTGCTTAGGTGTCTCCTTCTACAGCCTCGCCTAGGTAAGAAAAGAGTTCCTGCTTTCCAGAAGAGTTCCAGTGTTCTGAACCTAGGGAGTGGCTCCTGCCCCACCCAACAGGAAAAGTAGTCCCAAACAGAAGAGGATTAGAGGCTCAACTGGCAGGTAAGTAAGCAGCATGGTCTGCTGCAGGTAAGTCCACCCAAGCATTATGAGCCCGGCGCTTCCAGTGCTGGGACTGGGCATATTTATGAGCCTGGTGCCACTGGCGCCAGGACAGGGTCCAAAAGGTCCCAATTGGGACTGGTTGGCACTCAGAACTTGGGTTATGGGTCTGCTTCCAAGGGAGTTGGGTAAGTCCTGACCTTTTGGAAGCAGAGATCATGACAGTCTGGGTACCACAGGGGATGTGGGAGGGGGTTTAGGCACACTGGACTGAGTTGCCTTGGCAACTCAAGTCGCACTCTTGTGTGATTGGCCCAAGTGGTGAGCCGCTCGGCTCACCACTTTGCATGTTTGATTGACAGCTAGGTTGAATGAATGGGGGTTTGCTGCATAAAAGCAGGGCTGTGGGGACTGGAACCTCAGAAGTCGCCACAGGACCTAAAGAATCCGAAGAGGGAGAAGCTGAGCCGACCTGCAACAACGACACCACCGGTGGAGCTCATCTGAACCGTCTCACCACTTTTCCCGACGACAGAGGAGATCTCCAGCCCAGAGAGTCTTCTTCCTTTGACTGGTGGGGATAACCAGTTTAACCGTCTTTTCGCCTTCCCGGATCATCTTGTGGCCGCCTTGCCTGTGCCAAGCACCCCGGCAACCGGGATACCACGTTTTTTTCCACTACCGCAAATAAAAGGGTCTTACTTTTTAACCGGAGAACTCCGCGGCTGGTTTCTTCCCTGGCAGTGCAACAACCTTCAGCTTTCCTCCACGTCGAGACCATCTCTTCCTCTGGACGACGCCGTGACTTGCACCTGCTGCCAGGAACAACTGCCCCCGCTGGAGGATCCTCTCCACTTTGAAGGTAGTGTGTCCGCCTGGCCTCCCTCACAACGGTCTGTGTGGGGTGACTCTTAAAGTCTCCACTTACCACTTGGGTTGGCTCTAGGCTGGCTAAATGAACTTTTCTGAGCTGACTTAATTATTTTCTGAACTCCCTGCAACACTTTAAGACTTTTTAGCTGCGTGATCTTGGGCGCATTGGTGCTCTGTTCTCTCTAAGAGGGAGCCTGGCCTTAACTTATTGGAGTGCCATCTTTAGTTAAGCGCTCACCTCTGTCTGGAAATAAGTGGCGTTAACTTAGACTTGTCTAATAAGGGATGTACTGTCATGATGCCTACCCCCGGGCATCCGGATGAAGCCCATCAGCCCCGGGAGCAGGCATCCAGACATTTACAAAAACCCCAGCAGCCCCAGTTAGGGACTGTCTGGGTTCAGTCCTGGCGCCGTAGGCGCCAGGCTCATAAACATTACTTAACTCATGCAGACCATGCTTCAAATAAATCCAAGCCAACGTGAGGCCTGGATGGAACTATTTTACTACAGGGACTCGGGTATGGTCCTGGGGAACTTCTTTCCTGGGACTACTTTGGAGGCTATTTAAACCACGCCCGAACAGCAGCACATGCTTCGTGTTATTCTGCATCCAGCAGCGTGACTCTCACCGTGCCTGCAGCCAGCATCCAGTCTTCTGCCACGCCCGCCTCGAATCCGGAGCTCCTAGAATAAAGAGGAAGAAAAGGACAAGGTTAGAAAACGAACTTATTTCAAATTCCTCACCTGATTCTGGATCCATTTCATCTCCCGACCTCGAAAGTACATCAGTCCTGCACACGTCGCTTTGCCAGCTCCAGCACGGCGCCATACTCACCAGTTCTCACAGCATCTTTCGATCCGGCACCGTCTCCATCATTTCTTCGCCGTACTCCGGCACCTAGGGGCACAAGAATAACAAGGTGAGCCAAGGGAATCAACAAATACCTCTTACCACCATAGACTTACCCGATTTACCACCGGCGGTATTATTCTTCATATCTTCATATGCCGCATCTGTAAAGAGGGAGAAAAACAACACGTTAACGCATGCAATAGTTACCGGACAGCGTTGGGTAACAGACTCTTACCTGAACGCCAGCAGCAGCTACGAGACCTTCTCACCAACTCAGTTGCAACTTAAGGAAGGAAGGGGACAAGAGTGAACATCGGGCACATTGAACTCTTTGAACTTGATACTTACCAATCCCGCCTGGGACTTCAGAGTCAATGCTTACCGGAACTCTCCCAACGCCTTCAAACCAGTAAAGTAACTGGTATCTACGCGCCCCTGCAAGACACGCAGGATGGAGAGCTCATCTTTTACAAACATAAGGTGAGGTTACTAAGGGGATATCGGAGGTGATTAGTGGGGGAGAGCGAGAACAGTTGGGAGGCCATCCCCTAAAACCCACAGGTGGCTAATCACTGTCTCCACTTGCAGGAAAATACTTCTTCGGGTCCAACAGACAAGAATAGGCGGGCCAGTCCAGACAGTCATCTCTGCACTACGCATCACGTTGACGGAGACCGCAGCTGTCTGGGTCCGATCGACACCCCTGTGGGGTCCAGGTGAGCGTAACATGTACATCTAGTAATAGTGACTGTTTTGAATGTACTTACCTCTTTTTGTGCTAGTGTAATTTACAATTGTGTCTTTAAATAAATAATTATATACTTTTACACCAAAGCTCTGGTCAGTGTTTGCTTGTACTACTGTGTCTCTGTACCTATTGTGTATACTCTACATACTGCCTAACTCATCTTGAGAGAAGTCTGACTGCTCAGCCACAGCTACCAGGTAAATCTAGGTGGTACAGACTGCTACCAAGTGGGTTTACTGCCAACCACCTGTAGTCCTAAATCTTTTGCAGTGGTCCCTAAGGGAACTGCACAGGTTTCTGCCTAACAGAGACCACTTATCCAAATATCACGATTTACCAGAAAAGTCAGTTGTCTACACAGTTTAGGATTCCACCTAGTCGAATGTGCATGTTTATCTACTTCCACTAGAGACAACATATCAGCTCTCAAAAATACTTCTGCTGAGATGGTTAATTTAGATTCTAAAAGCATGTGATCATTCAGGCCCAAGTTAATTATATGAGTTGATCTACTTACTCTGACCAGATTGTTAGATACAGCAATATAATCAAAGATTGAGCGGTACCTTTCCTCCAAGTGTGGTCAGGTTGATCATTGGTGAAGGGGATTATATGAATATTCCAATCAGCCAGAAAGTTTGACCAAATTTGGCCTCTCTCATATGATATTACGTTGGCATTATGCCTAGGCTGGAAGGGGTTTACAATACCACAATCTTTCAGAATGGAATTAAAATCTCCTCCAATAATCATCTCATAGTAAGGATTTCGTAGGAAGGCGTTGTGTAGAATCAAATCTAGATCACCTATGATGGCTTCTTGAGACCGGTGTTAGGGTTCCAATACAGGTTAATAATTAAGAGCGAGAACGGTTTACATATCGGCCAATGACTAATAGCTCATTAGAAGCAGAGATAAATCTAGAAGTCATACGTAAGCTATTATGAACCATTAGTTAGAGGACACCTGATGGTCGACCTAGAACTCCATCTAACGTCACATGCTGGAGAGCCATAGTTTCTTGTATAAGGGCTATGCATGTCTTATTTAGAGCCGAGCACATGGAGTGGCATTTGAACAAATTTTTAAAACCACAACAATTCCAGCTAAGGATGGACAATGCTGAAAGTTATGACCATTCGTGATTGGTATCAGTGGAACTCGCACTTTTAAAGTAAGGTTCTAACCATGCTAGTCTCTTTATAGCATTTGCAAATGATGCTAGTTGTGTTAGGACGTCTTTGTTTAAGGTAGAAATATTGCCACCTTGCAAACCAAGATTTTTGTTACAAGTCAGCAATACTGGTTGGAATTGGAGAAAAGACGTTACATCTTGGACATTTGCAAAGGCATACAATTCATATCCCAGCACTTTGAAGTTTTCTCTCTGTTCCCACAGCATCTTGGCAATTAGGAGAGAGGTGACCTTACACAACATCCTATTGTTGCCTACTGAGAGTTTAATCCATTCAAGATCTTCTGAATTTAAACTACGCAAAGAGGGAATTTGTCAAAACAGTTTTAGCAAGTAAGAACAATTAATTTGATAGTTTCCATGCTGAGTCACATCGCTGCTCCAACCTATATAACTTTTCATCTATTTAGGGGCCTCCTCATAAAATCAGAGCTAGGTCAAGATCAGGATAAGTCACATTTTCAGCACCAATAGGGGTCCCATCCACCTCTAGATCATCTACTGGAGTGTTCAAATCTTCAAGGCTCCCCAAGTTTTGAGCAGAGTTGGTGATTGTATTTGTGGAAATAGCTTCTTTTTTCCTCAATTTTACAGTGAGTGTATGCAGAGAGTTTCCACTATAGGGAACAGAGCTAGGGATGCTTTTATTACTCGGGTTGCTATACTTTGGGTAGACCTAAGCAGGTTTAGATTCTAGTAGCTTGTTTGGTCCTAACAATGTCACCGTTTTAGCATGCTCTCCGTCATAACTATCCCTTCGAAAGTTTTTTTTATGTTTAGTTGTTTGCTAGAAGTTGGCCATGTTAGATTGTTTAAGAACAACACCTTCACCAACAGACTGAATGACTGACTGAAGGCTCTCTTCACTCCCAGATACGGATGGAAGGTCAATCCTCGTGCCCTGAGAGGGATCACATTTCTTTGATGGCTTATTCAAGGAAGTCTTAGCCTTGCTGGCCTCTTTTGGTGGTTCCCCCCGAACCACCTGCAAATGTGCTTTGCACTCTTCATCAAGCTGTTCTAAATCCAAAATAGGCTCATCAGAAGGCAACAATGCTTCCGTTTTCATTAGCACACTAATGCTGTTTGCTGCAACTTTGCACCTTTGTTTATCGTTTTTTACTGTTGGTGGCTAATGGTATGTGCCATCATTCTTTTTTGTTGCCTTCTGTTGTCTTTTTGTGGCTCTGAGCTGAAGCTTTTTTGCTTTACGGGATATAAAAGTATTTCCAGTCCTGGGGATCCTCTGTACCTACTGCCTCGTCGTTCTGTTTGTCCTTGTCTTTATGTAGTACGGCCTGTTGATAGTGCTGAAGGACTATCGGGTAAATCATTAGATTCATCTCCAATTTCTTCAGTTGGGACACAATCTTGGTGCTCTATCGGGTCCTCAGGTGGAACTACATTTGCCTCAATTAAGAGTCTCTAGTTGAAGAAGTCTGTCATGGTGAAGTTAATCTACTTGAATTAAGTCTATTTTTTGAATTTCTTCCCGATATGGTAAATATACATAATCTTCCTTTGACGTATTATGATGTATTTTGGTACCTTTTCCTCAAATATGAGTGTTTGTGTAGCTTTAGGAGGTAGCAAGCCCATCCGAAGTGACTAAGCCTATAACTTCAGGACGGGTTAAAGAGAAGTTAGCTCTATGCACTTCTTGAAGATGTGTTATTGCTTTGTGGGCGAACATGAATCCCTCCAACCTGTTAAGTTTACCCATGATTTCCACTATTGATCCCTTCATCTCCCTTATAGCAAAGTGAGTGAATTCATGGCCTTTCTCTAAGAGGCTGAAGATATGCGACAAAAGTGGAAAAGTATTCAGATTTTGTTCATTTAAATCAAGCATAGGCTCATCTATAAGGTTAGTTTCCTGGGGGTTCAATGAGGATTTGCGAGGCATCCCCTTATCCAACACATTAGATATTATCGTAAAGAGGTCAAACACCCCAAACTCATAGGGCTTACAACTTTTGCTCACATCGGGCGAGGATGGAAACTCTGGCAACTTAGTAGGCGTGTGGCAATCAGTCGTAGGCGACGTATGCTTCAGTGTTTGGCTATTGCTCAAATAAGCACCAGTACCACTGTACAAATCGACACATTCTCTTTTTGCACGAGAGTCTCACTGGTGTTGGTGGACCCAATGACAGACACACCCGTCTGTCTAATTCAACCATTACAGCTGGTGCCAATATAGATATATCTGCTATATCTTCACCAGCATTAGCATCTCCAAGTGTTATTTCTACACCTAAATCTATTTCACTCTTTTGTTGCGAGTCAATAGGGGGTACGTGGGACCCATTGACTTCTCTCAGATAGGCCCCATTTTCCTCATTTGGTGTGTGTGCTCTATCATTAAGCCATGAGCTTCTATATGCATAACTGAGGCGTTATATGGCAATTTTGAAAGCATAGGGAGTGTGGACGTAACATTGTCAGGCAACACATTTAGTACATGCTTTGCATCTAATCCCTCATGTGGCTGTAGGTTCCCCTCCACACATGTTAGAGAAGAGATATTCAACATTATTACCTTTTTTTCAGGTGGACATTTGAGGCGCTTGCCGCTCCTTAAGCTCGTTTCCATATTTTTTAGAAACTAGCAAAAGGTAAAGAAACAAGCAAAATCAACGCAAATAATCTATCCCTTAAGAACATGCGGGTTAATCTTAAATGATGGGAACATCTATCATCAAGGGAACTGTTTTATACCAGCACTTTTCCTTCAAATCAACTAGAGTACACAACTACTAATGTGTAACACATTCCGCATGGTACTTTAGCTGCAAGCTAGATCAATACATTTGTTTCACTGGTTACACACATTTGAGTTTGTCCGTGTTTTAAGCAGACATATACAGCTTGTCTCCCGAGTGCTTATGAAAATGAGCACTCTGGTCCAAACAAGGGTAGAACCTAAACTAACATACACAATAAGCCGTTATGCAATCTTTCTTCTATTCCAAAAGGCAAGATACTTTCACTATGACAGCAATAAGTTTGTGTGTTTCTTCAAACCGCCCGCCCATCATAAAAACAGGGTGAAGCGGACGCACATTACAAATATATAACGAAGCGTTGAAGCAAGCGATAATTGCACATGTACCTCGTCAACTCTGTTGCGTCCTGAAGAAACCTAGAACTTAGGCCTGTTTAGAGGGAGATGCACAGTAAAGTAATGGAGCAGAAACCGAGCCACCCAGAGCCAGACAGGCTCGACAGGCACTTGCGAGGGCACTTCCGGGGGCACTTCCGGGGGCACGCGCATGCCCGTGCCTTTGATAGCAGGTGACCTGAACACTGGGGGAAGGGCCACATATACCATTGCAACGAAAATAATATAAGCAGAATTATTGGAGGTCTAAATCTGCTTCCACTTCACAAGTCCAACTTCACAAGTTCGCAATACTAGCAGCAAGTGATCCAAAAGACAACGTGTGATTACGTTGAAACAACGCTCGTAGTAGCTAAGCAGGAAAGTTAGTTAATCATCTCTCGGCACACAGCTCCTTGACAGGCTCCCTGACAGGCAATTACAAGGGCACTTCCGGGGGGGCGCGCCCTTGCCTTTTATAGCAGGTGACCGGCCCACTGGGGGCGGGGCCACAGATACCACGTGTGATTCTGTTGAAACAACGCTTGTAGTAGATGAGCAGGAAAGTTAGTCAATCAGCACACGGCACACATCTCTCGGAGTACGGATCCTTGCCAGGCACTTCCGTCCCCAAATGCGCACACGCATTACAGAATCCCCTCATCAATTTCTCATACATCAAACTTAGGTCCCTTGAATGCCATTCACTCACAGCGCTTTGAGGCCATAGCAACGGCATTAGGCGCTTTACAAATGCCATATAACATAACCAGAAAATAGGTTGAATACCAACTCCTGCTTCATTCCGAGCAGGGTATCAGACTGATGGCCCCTTTTGTCAGAAGCTGACGAATCTCCTCTGGCAGGAGAGGTTCAAGTGGCAAGGATTGGTGGCTTGGGGATGGTCTATAGGGCAAATGGCAAATTGGAAGCATTACCCCCGCTGGATGACCTATAAGGCCCATGCACCGGAAGAAGTAACATTCCATTCCTCGATAACCATGAATATTCTGTCCCCAACTGGGGACTGATGGAAGAAGTTCACTTCAGAGAGGCTCCGGCCAGGGTCTGCAGAAAGCACAATGGAGGTGGAAGTACCTACTTTGGGCATACCCAGGCCCCTATGCCTGTAGGGATGACAATGCCACGGCTTGCCTGATGGGGCTTTGTCTCTACCTCTTTGGGTATAACTGGAATGGGGGCCCTCCCCTGCCTGCCAGGCTTGCCGGTCGCTGGACTGTTTGCCCCAACGACTTAGCAGTAGCCTTGGAGGATTGCAACTTCTGCAAAGACCCATCGGCCTGTCCAGAATTTTCTCTTCGAAGTTTGCAGCAATCCGAAGTCTTGAACCAAGAGAATATGCATTAGATCATGCTTGTGGCCATCATCCTTCTTGTTCCTGACCAGAGCCTCAAAACCATCACGCATCTACTGTGATGCTGGAAATGCATTGGAGGGAAAGGGCCTCCATGTCCTTGTCATGTGTGTTCTGAGTTTTCTGCACAGGAGTCCATGTGGGACTTCTGGCAGTGCAGCTCTTCCCCTTTTTGGTTGAGGTGAACAGACTCTTTGGATACCCTTATGGTACCCATGGGTGGCGGTACAACCCTGTACACCTACTGTGTGTTTTCTGGCACCTGTGTGTGGTTCACAGAGCAAAGTATGGGCTGGTGGCAGCTCCAAGCTGAATTTGACAGGTGCTCTGAGTATCCTCTATTATGGGATACCCAGACCCTGCTATAGGAATCAGTGGATTCCTGATAGGAGATAAGATGGCCACTGTGACCTCTTGGTTTCTATTACCTGTTACCTTGTTTTCACAAGGTCCTGGGAAGCTCTGACTCTGTCCCTTCCCCTGACTGGCTGTTGGGTGGAAGAACCATATATAGTATTGTGGGGAAGTCCAGGCCAGACTGGCTGGAGCGTTCCCAGTGACTGTATGTTGTGGATAAACCATTGGGGTGTGACCTGGGTGAATGGAGTGTGTGACCAGTATGCATTCCAAGTTATGGGTGTCTGGTATCTGCGTGTGACACACAGAATGAGACAGCCTTGCCCGAAACTGTCATGGATGCAGTTTGGTGTGCTGAAAGGCTGGGTGCTTGCCCCAATCCACATTCTTTGTTATGGGTGTCTGTGTGGAAGTGAATAGCCTGAATGCTCTGTGAGTCTGATTGGCTGCCAGCCTGCATGAATGCTCTTCTGAATGATTGGCTGCCTGAGCTTGATTCAGCAGTGTGAATGAGGGACAGAACTGTATATCTGGGGACCTCCCACTTACCAAACTTGAAGCTGCTTATCCTTGAGGCACACCTGGAAGAACAATTGCTGCTGCTTTCCTTCGACCCGATCCGAAAGCTGTCCAGTCTGTCGAGGACTGATCCGAGAGAGGACCTGACTAGGAGACTCTCGGCGAGCTACAAGGGAAGATCGTGCAGAAAGCTGATATTCACTGAGGCACCCTGGAGGTCAGTCCCGAAAGGCTGTCGACCGGAGAATGGGTCTGCCGAGAAATCTGAAATAAAGCACCCGGACATCGATGCCGTCTAAGTCCATTGCCGTCGACCGGGGTTTGGAGGATTTCCGTAACTGCTGGAAGCCTGTTGAGTCGTGTTGCCCAGAAGCAGGGACAGCTTGACACTGTGCTGCTATACAACGGGAGCTGTAACGCTCCACCATTGCCTAAGAACATTTAAAACAAGGACTCCCTTATCACCGTCGACCGCTTTGTCCCGCCGGAAAAGTCAAGGTTGCCGATGGGCCAGGGAGAATCCGCTGGTGTTTCTCCATCCACCCGAAGTCCACAAACACACAGACCAACGAAGATCCGAAGGCCAGCCGCGGTCGAGTCCCGATTGTAAACACAGACACCAGATGCCCGCTGCCGGGCCTGCGTTCTTCATAGAGTCTGCTTTGCGGCAACAAACTATTTACATCGATGTGCACTGCACACCTCGTCTTCACAGGACGTCCACGATCGATCGTCAACGAGCACCGCAAAGACCGAAGCTGCTATCTCGATTACAGTGTTCACATTTTCTTCGAGGAATCTCAACACCCTGTGGCCCCTGATTTAAAGGGAGCAACCCACTAGGGATCCGTCGACGAACCGTCGTAGAAACTCGGCTACACTCAGGTACATTGGGGTAGTAGAACATTTTATCAGGAGACAAGACTATTGTAAACATATATGGACTGGGCTTGTTGATACACTTTAGAGGTGGCCCAAGTAGGGGAATCCTCAAACAGAACTGCGTCTTAGTAGCTAAAGTACTATTCTGCCATTTTTTAACCTGACTTGTCTCCCTTCCTATATCTGATGTTTATTCACTTTACTATTTGATTTGTATGCCATTGGAACTGTCAGCAGTTGGTGCATTGTGAACTGTGGTACCACAGACATTGTACATATTTACCATATTAGATTTGCCAAAACACAAAGTATTTTATTGATTGTGTATATATATTTGAACCTTATTTATATAAAGAACTGTGTTATCACATAACAGTGTGTGGACAGTCCTTTGTGGGGAGCTTAGGGACTACACTGTACTTAAGAACCAGCCAGCATCACATCCTGATAGCCTAACACTTGGTTTCTCGTACATTCTACCATATAGATAATCTTGGCTGGGGTGCTCTGTGTTTCTATTCTACAGATACTCCCTCCAATCTTTACATCTAACCTTAAAGAATCACAGACCAAAGGAGAACTTGTCCAGAGCACATGAGGAGTTTATACACTGGCGACCGAGCTTCGAAGAGACGACAATCTTCCTCCCAATGGGCCAAGTCTCATGAGCTCCCCATCAGGGGGCAAAGATGGAAAGAAAGTGGTCTTGAGGTTTGTCGTAGTGGCCTGAACCACCAGGTTCTCTGGCAAAGCAGGGGCAAAAAGGAAAATGGGGTCCGAAGATGCCAGTCTGTGGTTTTTTGTCAGGTCCCGGTCCAACATGAGGAGTGAAGCCAGTTTGGCCCAGAGTTCCAGCACTGGCACCTCTACTGCCTGATTGAAAGGCAATAGTGTCTCATTCTTTGGACCCTCGTCAAGGATGTCAGTAAGCTTGTACAGAATCTTCGGACGCGAGGGGGCAGACAACCGCAAGGTATTGACCACCTTTGCCATCAGGCACAGGAAAGCGTCATTTGATTTGCCCAGGATGGCAGGAACATATGGACCTCCGGTGAGATGTCCAGGCCACTTGTAAGTCAGTCGGAAGATCCATCAGGTCACCCAATTCCCCATAAAACTCCCCCGGCAAGTCACCGACTTCCCTTGGATGGAGGGGTTCCAGGCCAATGTCCACCAAATGGGATAATTATAACAGCAAACTGGACCAATAGATCGGGGATGACAATATACTCTTAATTCCTTCTTTACTTACAAAATGATTTCATCACATAAATTAGACAAACAAAACAATGTTCATCTCTAAAAATGTTCAAAATGTTTTGACCCCATCAGTCATACACACTCCTACATTCATACCTAGAATCTTTCTAATTCCATCAATATATGGTGCCATAATCAATATCACCATCTAGCACAGTTTGATTAACAAAGTGTTGTTGCACCCTTTCCTATGTAAGGATGCACTGGTTTGTTCCAGGGAACGAGTCAGATAAGATATAGCGAGAGACTGCAGTAGACTGGCTGTTGGCAGCGGGAGCATAAGTTGAAATACCTGGGCAAGAATTTGTGTAATGGAAACAGTTACCAGAGCATTTACAAAACAAACAAGTGCAAGAGACTCAGGTGTCTATGTGGATCAAGATTCAACTGGGCAGTGTAGAATAAGGAATCCATCAAGTCTGTAATTATCCAACTACAGTAAGGAAACAAGTTAGTAGGATGCTCTGGCTCCTGTTCGACCTGCAATACTACCAGACGGCAAATGAGGCACTGGATAACAGCCTAATAAGGAACTCCGGGCTAACACAGGTTGTTGGTACACGACAGAGCTAAAGAAAAAGTTCTCTCAACTGACAGAGCCTATGTGGGAAATTGCCCAGGATGTCTGTACTCCCTCCAACAACAATGTAGTGGAGATGATGTTGCTCACCCCATCCATTTTTGAAGCAAGACATATTGGTCACATTGCTTCAGTCCTGACGAAAGTTGGATGAACACCAGGGCATGAGATGTTACACCCTGCATAACTGATCGACTTGTATATCTTCTGTAGTATACACAGATACACATCTGTACATAGGAAAGGGTGCAAGAACACTTTGTTAATCAAACTGTGCTAGATAGTGATATTGATGATGACACCATATATTGATGGAATTAGAGAGATTCTAGTTATGAATGTATGAGTGTGTATGACGGATGGGGTCAAAAGATTGTGAGCATTTTCAGATATGAAAATTGATTGTGTGGTCTAATTTATGTGATGAAATAAAATAATTTTCTAAGTAAAGACGGAATTACGAGTATATTGTCATCCCCGATCTATGGGTCCAGTTCGCTGTTATAACTTTTGGATTCTTACCTGGAGGTCCATACATTATTCTCAGGTACTATTTTTGAAACTCCAAATGAGAAATGCATGTTCTTTTTAGGAGCGGGGCAAATTCCCTTGCGACATCTTCAGCGCCACTGTGAGAGTGGGGCCAGAGGTCAAAGGACGGAAGACTGAGTGGTGTGACCCTTGGACGTGATCTTGTCGTGTCTACTTATGGAGTCCCTGCCAGCTCGTCCAAGTGCGTTGTGAACATCAGCTTGGCTGACGGCGCCGGCGCCTAGGCGAAGTCAGCAAGCATTTTCTGCCTAAAGGCCTCCCATTTCCCTGGAGTAGAGGATTTGGTTCCGAAAGGTACCTGTTGGGCTTCCACCTCAGAGGCTTCCCTGGAGTGTTGGTACCACCTCTTTGATGACTAAGAAGAATGGTTCCTTGAAGAACGGCATGGGGATCTTGACCTCTTGCAGTGGTTTTTTTCTTTCCACTTGTTCCGGATAGGAGACGGTTCTACAGTGCCGTGGTCTGTGCCCAGCAACCTTGAACGGGTCAGATAGTCACCCCCTCTCCTTGTGGAGAAAGGTGAACAACTTTGTCTCACGTTGACGAAACGCCTTTGGCTGCTATAATTGAGACTTTGTGCCGAGTCCTGCATGTTGTGGACTTCACAGTAGACAGTAAAGGCCGATGCACGAAGGTCACGGGCTGTGGCATTTCTATAGAAACTAATGCTGACATGTCCAGCGTGGAGAGTGTAGAGGCATAATAGGTTTCCAAAAAGCAGCTGAGCTGGGAGATCGATATCAAAGATGAGGAATCCGTGAGAGGAAGTATTGCATTAGAAATGAAGGTCAGTGGTCACAATCATAAGAAAGGCAAAACTATGAAAACAGCAACATTTTAATCTAAAAAATGTAATCGGGACGCTACACAATGACCCAGTTTCCTTCAGGAATCAGCCCTTATACTGCTATCTAAATTGTATTTACAACCTTTAGATTAGCTACTGCATTTACAGAATATTAATGTTCCCACAAAAGCAGATAAAATCCTAATCAGACTAGAAAAAAATACCCAGTATACCACTGAGCGATTCACACTTTGTATGACTGCCTAAGGTATCATGGAGCAAAGACGGAGTACGATATGTGGTGAACAAAACTCACTGTGGAATAACTCCATCTAGCCCACAGCACTACAGGCCCCCAAGCCAGTTTGCACAGCGTGCAATGTAGGGGTTCAAATAAAAATAATTTTCAAATCAATTAATGAATGTATGTATGAATGGGGGGTTGTAGGTTGTATGACAATGTACTGTTTTTATACATGCACTGGGTATTTTTACTGAATGCTATGTCTACAAAAAGTACTTTTTGAACTGATATCTATGTGCAACTTTAATAAATAATATTGATGCAATATGTGTAGACTGGATAACGGTAAAGGGTCATGACCTCATCTTTCTTTGGGGGCAGGGAGATCTCAATGCAGGATGTGTAGATATGGATAAATGTGCCAACTATCGCTCTGTTACAGCTGAAAGCGCAGTGAAGCACCAAAAGGGAAATAGAAAGGGAAAGCAGTGGCTGAATTTCATGAAGGAATGGAAGAGGATCATGATCATGCTAAATGGTCGAACAGGGGGACACATCCCGGACAAGAGCACATGGAAGGTAGGAAACAGGGTGGCTATCCTGGATTATTTCTTCTGCTGTAACAGCGGTGCTGAAAAAGTAGCATCAACAAAGGTAACAAATACGGAAAATAGTGATCACTCTATTATACAGTTGCAAATTAGAATGCCAGAGGAGGAGCTAAGAATGTCAGGTGTAAGGGGGATAGAAGTAAATCATGCTGGTAATCGGATCAAATGGCCCGAGAAGAACGTAGACATGGCAAGTAATTTAGCAGGTACCTTGATATCTTTGGAACTAAGGGAACTGGCCCTAGTAAGTGCAAATAAATTTGAAGAGCGCTTAAAACATCTGCCCTCTAATGCTGGGAAAGTGGGGACTGGTCATTATGACCCGACAACACAAAAACCCCTCCGATATAGCAATTAGAGATGCAAAACAGGAAATGCGCAGGACACTTAAGTGGGCCAAACTGGCTGGGGACCATGTCGCCGAGACCCACACAAAGATTTTAAAAATCAAGTCAGAATATGGGTCTTGGCTTAAGAGATGGTGATACTCTGCCAACAATACAAGCTGGCAACATATGTTTGAGGCACTCTGAAGTAATAAAACTCATACAATCTGGCAAATCCTCTCTATGGCTAAGGGGGACAGCCACGAGAACATTGTGAACCCCATTAGTGAGGAAAAGTGGTTAGAATATATAGGCGCCAAGTCCAAGGCAGCATGCCCGCAAAATCATTTTTAAGAGTAGGAACGGCCCATGGTACCGATTGATAGGCTGGGAAGAAATATATACAGCCAGTGGGTTGAAAAGTTCCCAGGCTGCGACACCTAATGGGCTATCAAACGTGCTATTAAAACAAGACCCATGTAAGTGGGCCACAATATAGAGAGTCCTTTTTGTTGGGGTCTGTAGTGATAGGGAAATTCCAGCATCGTGGCAGCAAGCAATACTGCTGCCGGTCTACAAAAAGGGAGACAGAGAACTCCCCGAAAATTACAGACTCCTCTCACTACTGAATGTTACTGGCAAACTATTTGGCTCTTTTGTACTGGCAGCACTGAAAACTGGGTCATCACCTCAAATGTATTGCACCCAATGCAGGCCAGTTTCAGGCCAAAGTCAGCCACTAACCACAACATTAAACTGCTAGATAAACTGATTCAGGAGGCCAGCACGTGAGGGAACCCGGGGCTGCATCTGATCTTCGTAGATTTCTCTGCAGCATTTGACTCTGTTACTAGAGCAACCTTTTGGCAGAAGCTGTGAGAATGGGGCTGTCCGGAGTGGCTTGTGACAATTATTATATTGCTGCACACTAACACAAGCAACCAGGTGAGGTTGGAGGGAATGGGTTCGCTTTTGGGTGCAATGGGAAGCAATAGGGGGGTGAAGCAAGGCTGTGTGCTGGCCCCCCTACTGTTCAACTTGTACCTGACTGACCTTTTGGTCCGCCTGTTGTAGACTATAGGCTGTCCATTCCAGCTCAGAGACACTCCACTGGCAGGCATGTTATACGCCGACGATCTTGTATTAATGGATCGTACAATCAGTGGGGTCAAAGCGAAGTTTGATGAATTGATAAGATATGCGGCGGAAAACGACTTGTCAATTAATATGACTAAGACAAATGAAATGGTGGTGTCTATTCAAAAATGTTATCGCACAGCAGTGGGGTCACAATTGGGACCCATTCAGTATGTGGAACACTATCCCTAGCTGGGCCTTGAATTTGACAACCATGGGGACTATCACAACAACAACAAAAAAGCCCAAAAAAAGAAGAGCGAACAATATGATTGCTGCTATTAGTAGGTTTGCAAAGAGAATGGCAGGGTACACGATAGAAGGCATTATTATGCTGTACAAGCAGAGTTTCTGCCCAGCCATACTGTATGGATTAGAAGCCCTAGCTATGAAAGATCTTAAATGGCTTGACATACTTGAAGGGCACGTTTGGCGAAAGATGTTAAAACCTCCTGCCTTTCACCCCCATGGAATTCTTACGTCTTCAGCAACCAGGCACTGATGCGAAGAGGGACCCTGTATATTAAATCCAAAGCTAGCCCGCTCTGTCCCATGCTCAAGATACGAGGGGCTCTTCAGGGGTGTTACGCTCACCTGGCTCCCACAGGGGCGTTGATCGGAACTGGACAGCTGCGGTCTCCACCAACGTGACGCGTAGTGCAGAGATGACAGACTGGACTGGCCCTCCTAATTGTGTCTGCTTGACCCATAGAAGTATTCTCCTGAAAGTGGAGAAAGGGAATTAGCCAACCGTGGATTTGAGTGATAACACCCCACTGTTCTTCCCACTAATCACCTCCGATATCTCCTTTCATAGTCTCATCTTATGTTTATAAAAGATGAGCTCTCCATCCTGCGTGGAATGCAGGGGCGCGTAGATAACCAGTTACTTCACTGGTCCGAAGGAATCGGGAAAGTTCCAGACCAATATTGACTCTGAGGTCCCTGGCGAGGAACCGTAAGTATATAGTTCGTAAGAGTTCAAAATGTCTGATATTCACTTTTGTCTGTTCCTTTTGTCTTGCAGCTTGACCCAAGGGAAGATTGCCTTGTGGCAGCTGGTAGCGTTCAGGTAAGAGTCTGTATTACCCAACACTGTCCGGTAAATGATACCTGTGTTTAATCTGTTGCTTTCCCTCCTTTTACAGGTGTGGCGTGAGAAATTATGATGTCTTGATGAATAATGCCTCTGGCAGTAAAATCAGGTAAGTCTATGGTGGTAAAAGAGATTGTCTTTGTTTATTCTCTCGGTTCACCTTGCTGTTCTTTTGTTACCCTAAGGTGCCGGAGTTCGGCAAAGATGAGATGGAGACTGCGCCGGACCGTGGAGATGAACAATGCCTCTGGCAGTAAAATCAGGTAAGTCTATGGTGGTAAAAGAGATTGCCTTTGTTTATTCTCTCGGCTCACCTTGCTGTTCTTTTATCCCCCTTAGGTGCTGGAGTTCGGTGAAGAGGTGATGGAGACTGCGGCGGATCGTGGAGGTGCTGTGAAGGCTGGTGAGAATAGCGCGGCGCTACAGCGGGCGATGCGACGCGTATCAAATTAACGTCTCTTTCCTTGTTTGAAGGCGCAATGGATCCAGAATCAGGTGAGGAATAGAAGTAATGTTCTTGTTCTAACCTTTCCTCCTTCTTCCCCTTTTCTCTAGGAGCTCCAGACTTGAGGCGGGTGTGGCAGAAGGCTGGATGCTGACTTGCAGGCACGGTGAGCGTTACGCTGCTGGATGCAGAATAACGCGAAGCGTGTGCTGCTCTTCGGGCGTGGTTTAAATAGCCTTCAAAGTAGTCCCAGGTAAGAAGTTCCCCCAAGACCACACCCGAGTAAGAAAATAGTCCCTGAAGTAAAGTAGTCCCCTTCAGGCTTCATGTTGGGTTAGATTCTTAGCAGCATGGTCTGCATGAGGTAAGTGTAAGCATACGAGCCTATGGCGCCAGGACTGACCCCTTCTATGAGCCTGGTGCCTATGGCACCAGGACTGTACCCAGATAGCCCCTAGCCGGGGCTGCTGGGCTTTTTCTAAGCATCTGGATGCCTGCTCCCGGGACTGATGGGCCTGGTCCGGATGCCCGGGGGTAGGCATCATGACAAGGGGTTTCCACCGTGCAGCAGAAGGAAAGGTAACTTAAGTAATATAAATGAAGCCTGCTTTGCACAAATAAATTGGCAGCCTGATTTTGCAAAGGGCACGGGATGAAAAAGAAAATTGAGCAATGGGATTGATACATAATTATGGCCACCTAAACACCCTGAATAGCTACAAATATGTTACCAGAGTCACCCATGTGTACCTTAAACCAAAACGTGTATCTGCTCCAGTCCCCGAGCCTGGCCTTCCGCAATCTGATTTTACGATTAAGAATTAACCAACTACCTTTGTGGGCGGTGCAGGGGGCTTACCTAAAAATAAAAACCTGTAACCAGTTTTTTTCGCCTGTGCAAAAAACAGGATTTACCAGAAACGGTTAGATACATTCTCACGGAATGGCATAGGATTAGACCTGTTTACATGCGTTTGCTGTGCCAGTTTGTTAGCCATTATGACTCGATTAAATGAATTTTGGGTCTATTGCACCAACACTGACTTGGTCACCCTGCATATTTCACTTTATAACGTATGGCGGCATGTCAACTTGAAGAATGAACCAATCAATTAACGGTTTTTAAGTGTCAAGTGTCATCCTATATGAATTTGTATGCAATATTTTATGATTCCATTTTATGAAATATGGAGATTTTATCAGTAGCACAGGAGCTGTGATGCAATTTAATGTATGTAAGTATGTTAACACAAACGGTTTGTAAAAGTTTGTATGAACTAATACAAATACATTTAAATTAATAAAAGGCATATATTTTTCAAGAATGAGGTAGTAGGAAGCGATGGATGTGGCGGAGTAGAAGATTTAATCACATCAGGAGGTGGAGACAGCCTGAAAGAGGTGGAACTCAGGCACGTGCTTTGAAAGAACCTCAAGGTTCTACAGGGCCAGATCAGCCTAAGGCAGGTATAGAGGGCAGGGGGAGGCACAGGAGAAGTCCAGAGAAGATATGATTAGAAAAGCGAGAGGGGTGAAAGCAGGAGGGCTCCCAGTAAGGACAAGACTAAAGGTATATTTATCCATCTCGTCCTTTTGTAGTCTCGCTGACCTGCCTGCTGTTAGGACTTCATGCAAGAATCAGTCTTGGGATACAGTACCCTAAAAAACCAGCAGCTAGTCACCTGAAGGAGGTTTCAGGAAACCCTAGATCTCACAATGCTCAAAGATCACAAAGGAGAGAAGGATTCCCTTTGTTGGAACGGAAAGAGCCAGGAAGGCCGAAGAGCCCCATGGAAACTCTGCAGAACATTGTGGTGCCTCCCACAGAATGGAGAGGTCAACTTAAGACTAAGGAGAAGAACCATCTTGAGACATTTTGGGTATGGGAACATACTCTTTATTGAAGGTGGCCACAATTGTAAATACTTCTCTTAATAAAGGCTTGAAACTGAGAATATAGTCTTAACGTGTCATGATCACAGTTAGACCGGAGACGGAATATAGTTATAAGGCCGGGAGGATAGCTCAGGGGAATCGTGCTCATCTAGGAAGCTAGACACTGAGCATCACAGGGTTGACAAGTTCAAAAGCTTAGAGGTTGGACTCCAGCATGAAGCACAATACACGAGCCCAATTTAATTTGTATAGTTAAGGGTACAACACAAATAATGCAAATAGTATAAAGGTACAGTATTCGAAGGATACAAAGGTATGCATGACATCAAGCACACAGGCGCAATTATATCATGTATAAAGGTAGAGCAAATGTATGCACTAAATATTTTAGGGCACAAAGGTAGCAGAAATATATGGCAATATATCAGTGCATAATATATGCAAGAAGGACAGCCAAGTGGAGACAGAGTGTTACGCTGTTGTCTGCGTGACCCGCTCTCCAGCATCCCCCTGCACCTGTCCTCACTGGGACTTCACTGCCATGTTGGCTCTGTCACGTCGGTTCAGCAGCCAGAGGCACATTTACGTGCATGTGCTGTCACAAGGGCTTATGCCGTGGCCATTACAATTAGGAAATGGGAACTGGCCCCCGGACTTCTGCCTTCCCGATCTACATAAACAGACTTGCCTTGAGTGAAGTTCCGTCTCAACGCTCCAGTAGTGGTCTGTACTTGTCACCTGTTCTTTTTCCCTTTGTTCCTTCTGTCTGGTTACCTCTCGGTCTCTTTACTGTTCAGACTGACTAGACCTTGTTTGTTTCTCTTGGTCTGGCCCAGCTAACTGTTCTTCTTGATTCTTCCTTCGTGGTCTCAGATCTTGGGCACTATTCACCTTCCGATTACTAAACCGTCTGCCAACCTATATCTTTTTTGGATTCAGCAGCCGTCAGTCCTTGTTTGGTAATTGCAGCCTCTTCAACCATCAGTGGCTGTGCCTTCAACGATCATCCGGAGGAACATACTTCAGGAAACTTTCTACAGTATTCGCACTGTCTCTACATCAAATTGGAGGTACCATGTTCTGTGGTGCGGGGAGCCCATTCCTTCCTCTTACTGGTGTTTTCCTAGCACTGGTGGCATATATGTCTCCGACAGCAAACAACGTCCCTTCCCTTCAATTGAAAGCTACGAGCAGCCATTGTGTAATTCTGTGAACATCCAGGTACATGGTGCAAGAGAGTCGATCAGCTTGACACCAAGATGCATTATGTTCACAATTTCCCCTTTGATGAACACCATCACAGAATAGGATGGCAATAGGATCGCTTTTTGAAACCATCAGTGGCAGAATGTTAGTGTGTTCTAGTGGATAACCCCCTGTGCTCGGCTCAACATTGTCATATAGTCCTAAAGCAAGTTCAAGTGCACACATTTACGGGTCTTATGAACAAATCTGGTACATTGAGAGGCTAGGTTGTGATAACGTATTCTCAAGTCTAGTTTACAGGGCAGGAGTGGGAACCAGAAATGCTGATAAACAGATGTAGACTATTTAGACACCAGAGCGGCCAGGTCCACATGAGCATAACAGCCTAACAGTAGTAGGGTCCTTCCTTGAAGTACAAATTACAAATTGTTGCACTAATTAAAGGCACTGCTGAAAAGATTAAGTGAAATGCCTTTTTACAGTAAAATGAACAGACATTCCCCAGAGATCTTTAATAAAGTAGTCAAGATGCATAAAGTGGGGGTTTGTCATATAGTCTTAAGGGTAAAAGATCCACTTGAGGATTTCATCATTGTTGAAATAGAGGAGACACTCCTGTACAAGCTGTGTACCTACGAAGTTAGCTTTTTATTTTTGTACCCATGAAAGTGAAGGCCAGGTCATTTGACAATAACTATTCTTACAGAAAATAGCTTTAATTGAAGAGTCGTCGTCCTTGTTAATGTAAACAAAATGTTGCTTGAATCAATCGGGAATTGCCTTAAAAGAGAAGTAGGAAGGTATAACGAGCTAGGAAAATAGTGGTACAATTCTTTGTATGGATATGAAAGGGTAACCCTTTCTGTGACCAAACGCCCTGACCCAGTTGGTTACACCAGACACCACAATATGCTACTCTATATGGAGTGACAAACCAGGTTTGGACCAGAGTGGAGGGCTGGACTTGAGACCTTGTTACATTTTAACTCATGGTCCCACTTCCCCTATTGAAGGAATGTTGCAATGCAAGTTGTCTACCAGACAGGTAGGTTCCTCTAAATATATAGCTCTTACGTAGTACATGCATAACCCTAGAAAGCGCTGTAGTACTTCCAGCAACCACTGATGGGACACTGTACAATGGTCATTTGAGACAGGGTCAACTTCATCATTCTGGGAAAACACTAAATATATTTGGCCTTTGGCTACCATGCAGGAAACACACCAGTGTAAATAAAGAACCAAAATATTAAGATATGCATGTTTGATCAGAGTCTACACATTTGAAGAACTGAATATATCACAACAAAAAGCATACTGTGTCGCTTGGGAACATTTTTCATCAAGATTGCATTAATTTGATGCTTAGCATGTGCAGAAATTAACGCTCAATCTCAAAATGTTGCTAATGTAGCATAGTATCAGTTGGTTTTTAGCGTGCTTGCAAAGTTGTAGTCGAAATGTATGTGGTTGTAAATTAATAGTTAATCACCGTCGTGACTAAAGTGTCCATAGTCCCCTTTCCTCCATACTGCATGGGCGTCCCTCGCTAGGGACGGGAGACGGAACCTTTTTCACCAGAAAAAACCCTTTTTCCCTTCAAATGTAGAGTCGAGGCCTGGGAGCATTCGCTCCAATGACTCCGGCCACCAGCATCACTCCTCCGTCCCCATTGACGCGTCGACAACTTTTAACATTGCCTAATGACACCAGTATTATTATGGGGAGGATGATGGGACGTATGGGGGAACGGGGACTATGAACTAAGAGCACGTTAGTCACTACGGTGAGTAACTATTAATTACTCTTACGTCCCGTCCGCCTTCCTCCATACTGCATGGGCAATTACAATCAGATTGTAGCCCTAGGGTGAGAGGAGACACTTGCTAAGCAAAGACGTTCCTTAGAACCGCCTGGTCGAAGGTCGCGTCTGACTTGGAGCCGGCGTCCAAACAGTAATTCTTACAGAAAGCCGAAGGGGTGGCCTAGGTAGCCGCCCTACTGCTGACCTGCCACGGAACCTGCCGTTGGAATGCAATAGCCGTGGCCTTGGCTCTGACAGCATGGGCGTGCATGTTAGCCGGCAGCGGCTTGTGCTGCCCCTTGTAGGCCTCATTGATGGCAGAAACCACCCACTGTGCAATCGAGGCCTGGATACCCCGAAGGTGACAAACCGTGCGTTTGACTTGCGGAAGCCCTTGGTCCTGTCCAGATAGAATTTCAGAGCGTGTCAGGCATCCAGACAGTGCCAGACTCTCCTAGCCTCTTCCTTGGGGTCAGCAAAAGACATAGGTAAGACTATTCCCTCGTTTAGACGGAAAGCGGAGGATACCTTGGGTAGAAATGTTGGGTGTCCGCAGGACCACCTTATCCCTGTGAAAAGTGGTATAGGGTTCTGAGGCCACCAGAGCCTGGATCTTGCTGACTCTATGAGCAGAGGTGAGGCCCACTAACAAAGTGGTTTTATTGATGACCAGCATGATGTCTGTGGATGCCATCGGCTCGAAGGGCTTTTGCTCCAAGGTGCCCAACACCACATTGAGGTCCCACACGTGGTGTGACTTCTTGATGGGTGGGTAGAGCCTGGATAGGCCCACTATATGTCTTCTATCGGGTTGGAAGAGGAGAATACCTCCTCCTCTGAATTTCTGTAGGCCCCTATGGCTGCCAGATAGGTGCGGCATGTGTCCACCTGTATGCCTGAGTGCACCAGGTGTGACGAGAAGGAGAGCACATCATCCAGCGTGCACATAAGGGGGTTGATCTCCTTAGAGTCCGCCCAATGACAGAACCTAGTCCATTTACTCTTGTACTGGCTCCTGGTATCCTTGCTCCTGGCACCCTGAATGATTTCCAGGTTAGCCTAAGATAGGCAAAGATGCTTGAGCGTGACCTGCTCAGGAATCGTGGGGCGGGGTGGATGACTCTGCCTCCCTGCTGAGCCAGATGAAGAACTAGCCCCTTCGGAAGATGAATGGGTGGTCTGTCCAAGAGGCTGAGGAGTTTGGAGAACCACAGTCTAGCCGGCCACCATGGAGCCATCATAATGACGCCGAGTTGACAAGATCCCTTTATCTTGCGGATCACGCTTTGGACCAGGGGTGTGGGAGGGAAGGCACACCCTGTCATGCCATCCCACTGTACCTGGAACGCACCGCACAGGGAGCCGGGGCCCTGCCCCTGCCAGAACACAAACTTCTGGAACTTCCTGTTGTCAGATCCATTTGAGGATGCCCCCATCTGCTGAAGATCTCCCGCAGCAATTGGTCATTCAATTGCCACTCGTAATTGTCTGCTCCCAGTCTGCTGAGCCTGTTTGCCTCCAAGTTGGACTCACCCGTGAGGTGGACAGCCGTGAGGTAAATGTTGTTCTCCAGAGCCCATTCCCACATGTTGACCGCCAGGCTGCACAGTGGAGAGGACCTGGTACACCCCACCCCCCTGCTTGTTGACAAAGTACATGCTGGTGGAGTTGTCGGTCTGGATAAGGACTGCCTTGCCCCCAATGAGCAGAAGAAAAGCTTTGAGAGCTAGCCAGATGGCCTTCAGCTACAGCCAGTTGATGAGACACCTGCTCCTGCCGGGTCCAGACCCCATGTACGCTGTGGCTGTCCAGAGTGGCTCCCAGCCTTCCAGGGAGGAGTCCATAGTGATGGTGACCTTCGGGGCCGGCTGCCGGAAGGGCTTATCCATCCGCAAGTTGCCGTCCCTGGACCACCATGTGAGGTCCGAGTGGAGGGAAGGAGGGATACTGGCTGGCTCAGTTTGGGAGCCCTTCTCCTGATTCCATGAGGCTGGGACGTGCAGCTGTAATCTCCTGATCCTGAGTCTCGTGGGGGGCACGGCCAGTAGGACCGCTGCCATGATACCGAATAAGTGTTGGTACCACCAGGCCGAGGTCACTGCTATGGGAAGGAAGTGAGTATAGTCTCTCGTGAAGGCTGTGACCTTGTCCTCAGAGGGAAAGACACTCTTGGAGCTTGTGGACAAGACCCAGGAAGGTCAGGCACTGCGTAGGCTGCAGCTGAGACTTCAGGTTGATAGTAAACCCCCAGGTCATCGAGTGTGTTCATCAGTGTGGAGGTGTCGAGAATCACCTCCGGAGATCTCGCCCTGACGAGCCAGTCGTCCAGGTACAGGTAGGTGTGGTGGCCCTGAGGTGGGCTGCCACTGCATTCATGAGCCTGGTAAAATACCCCAGGGGCTGAATTGAGGCCAAAGGGTAGCACCTTGTATTGTAAATGGCAGCCCATGATCCTGAAGCAAAGGAAGGAATGATGTGGTTGCCAAATAGGGACGTGTAGATAAGCATCCTTCAGATCCAGGGAGCACATCCAGTCTCCTCCGTCTAGTGTCTCTGCAATGAGTGCTGCCGTAACCATCTTGAATTTTTAAAGAGGGAGGAAGAGGTTGTGGTGGATAGGTCAAACAACTCTCAGGCCAGCCTGGTTCTTTTGCATGGCGAAAATCCTGGAATAGAAGCCCAATCGTCCCTGGGAGGCTGGGACTTCTTCCACTGCGTGCCTCTCGACGAGCGACTGAATTTTGGCCAGCAGAGTTGCCATCCCAATCTGTGGGAGTGGAGGGGAGGAGGGAGGGACTGGTAGGCGATACCCTGTGGATACTACAGAGAGGATCCAGGGGTCCGAAAAGTTCGGGTGCCAAAAATGCATGTGAAAGGCAAGCCTGTCCCCCCCCCCCCCCCACTGGAGACACGTGGACCCGAACGGACACGTCATGCTTTCTTTCCTTCTGAGGCTGCTGAGGGGGAGGGGGGACTGGAAAAAGCCCCTGCCCCCCCCCCCCCCCCACCTCCCATGTTGTTGTTTGCGCCGGTGCCGACTCGGAGAATGGTTAGGATGCCTCGACCTCCGTTCCTGAAAGGCCCTGAACCCGCCGAACGCCCGTCCCTTATCGGAGCATTGATGTGACTGGGTGTATGCCTTGGGCATGGCCTTCGTTAGGATAAAGACTTTGCAGTTTGTGAGCGGTTCTTTTTATCCAATTCCTCATCAGTGGTAGGGTGAAAGAGGTCACTACCCTCTAATAGAAGGTTTAACATGCGTTCCTGGACATCAGGGTTAAACTTAGTAGCCCGAAGCCAGGCAGTCCTTCTCATATCCGTGGCAATTCATATGGCCCGGCCAGAGGTATCGATGTGGGCCACGGTGGACTCCATGATGTCCTGTGACACCAGTTGGCCTCCGCTAGCCCCGCCTTGAAGTGTGCGTGGCTCTGCACCGGGAGCTCTGGGAGGAACTCGGCTATTTCCCGCCAAAAGCCTTTGGTTAACGGCTGCCAGCATGGCATCAGCGTTGGATTGACAAAGGTGCACAGAGGCATTTCGAGTACAGCTTTTTCCTGCACGCCTCCAAGATCTTCTCCTTGCCTAGCAGCGTCGAGGACGAGGTGGCAGAGGACGATTGAGGCTTCGAGTAGCGTGATGCTGCAGCAATCACTGAGGAGTGGGGTTGAGGATGAGCTGACAGTAAGAGTGGATCCCCCTCCATCTGCCTATACTTGGCGTTGAGGCGCCGATTGACAGGAGGCACTGATTGTAGCTTGAGCCACCCCTTCTTGGCCAAAGCAACAAAATCCTTCTGCATCGGGATCCTCATTCTATTAGGGGGACGTAGAGTGAGGACTTCTGCCAAAACCCCTTCCTCTGGCTGTTCGACCTCTGGTTGTGGAAGCCCAAAATATTCCGCCAAACCTGCAAGTCGTTCGTGGAAGGCCTTGGCTGACGATGTTGTGTCTGGGTCCTCCTCCTCATCTGTGTCCACCAGGGTGTCCGGCTGGTCCAGGGCATGTACTGAGGAGTACTGGGCGCTGTGGGCTGCAGTGTAGGAACTGGAGTTGGTGGCTTTTGTGGAGGCTGGAGCAGAGCTGCCTGTACTGTGGGAGGTAGGGGAGCTGGAATCGAAGGAGCCGGCTGGAGCAGCAGGAGCTGCACAGGGGACTGTGGCGCCGGAGCCATAGGAGGAATGACTATGGGTGCCGGTGGAGTGACCGGAGGGAGTAAGTCCCTGATAGCATCCCGAAGGATGCCCCATCTGAGGAGTTCCCATCAGCGCTAGGAAACCTTTGAAGAACCTGTCTTCGAAAGCTGAAGAGGCGGTATGTGATATTGACGGAGTGGCTGGTGGCTGCTGGGGCCGGATCGCACTCTGCCTCGGTTGCAGGGGAAACCTGCCCTGCGCTGCTGATGGATAGACTGTAGGCATGTACATCAGTCCCACCATGAAACTCGTTCTCCCACCTGGTCCGTTCCTAGGAGTGGTATTGGACGAGCTGCCATGTTATCTGGCACTGTGGCCATTTTGTCGAACTGCGTGCCACGTGCCCATGTCGTGGTGCTTGGCTCCCTGGGACCGGCCTCCTCCAAGACTCTTGGAGCATGAGACCTACCCTTCAACTCAGGTCGGGGCATGGAAGGCGTATTGCCCTCGGCAGTATCGCCGGTAATGCTGCATGCAGGCGCCCTCCTCTGACATTAAGCCGGTACTAAGGTGTTGCCCCTCAAGTGTACACCCGGTAAAAGAACCTTGCGGTCCCTCAGCACTGTGCCTGGAAGGATCCAATGACCCCCTCGGTCGTGAGGCCGGTAGCTGGACTAGCCTCGGTAATTGTGCTGGTGCGAGAACCACAGAGGTTCCTTCCACTCTGGCATTTCCTTGGGAAGGAGTCGCCCTTACGGGGTGCGATGAATATAGCGGGCCTCCCTTGGGCCTGGATCTCTGTCTGACAAAGTCCTTCAGATCCTCTGGAGGCGACCTTTCGAAGGGCTCCCTCCACCGAGCAAGCCTTTTCTTCAGCGCACGTGGAGTAAGTGCTTCGCACACCATACAACCTTCCAAGCTGTGGTCAGGGCCAAGGCAGCGGAGGCAAAGAGCGTGGGGATCGGATATAGGGAAGAGCCCCTCGAAGGCTGGACACCTGCTGAAGTCGATATGCGCCGGGGAGGAGCGTGGCACCGGAGGACCAAGTACCTGGTTGACAAAAAGATAGAAGAAAAGATCCGGGGAAGAGCGCGTGGTATTACATGACCGAAGTCAAACCCAGGAGCGCTGGTGAAATTGGCCCGATCCTGTTGACGCAGAAAAGGGGACTGGGGAGCTACGTCGGTGGGCGGAGTCAGGGGAGCGCATGCTCCCAGGGCCACAGTTCCACACACCTCTAAATGTAAAGCGGAAGCAGTTTTTTCTGGTGGAAAAGGGTCTGTCTCCCGTCCCTAGCGAGGGACACCCATGCAGTATGGAGGAAGGGGGACGGGACGTAAAAGTATGACTGAATATAAGTGACATCAGTCAAGCTACAATCAATCATCAGTGGCAAGATATTTTATCAAGCAGTAAGACATATTGTTACGTGCTTGGAATTTCAAGTTATCCACATCCTTCTGGTGGGAATACAGCAAAGAAAGCATTAGCATGAACAACATTAGGAAAAAAATGTTTTCAGTCGCACACTGGAAAACATGAATTGGTTATTGTACTGAAGATTCTATATTTAAAGAACCAAGGCTATAATGTAAAATGTGTATAGATCTCTGTGTGGACCTCGTTTGTGGTCTTAAATGGTTCCCACACATTTTGTAACAAAAGAATTACAATTTGTCTACTGTCACCAACGTTACTGAATTCTTTTTCTACATGCGTGACAGTACAATGTTTGTGTGTACACTATTCTTGATTGTGCGTGCAATTATGCGTCAAAGTAAGCCGCATTGAGACCACAATTCAGCAAACAATCCCAAAGTGGCTTAGTGGGGGTGTCTAACATTCAATCCGAAAGATATGCTTGCATCTAGAAGCACACACAGGGTGCAGTTATTTTTCATTTAGGTGCATCTGCTACAGGAAAAAAGATATCAAAATAAGTCGGGAGGCTTGTCAAGACGCAGGGAACTGCATCAAAGCATAGGGTACATCATGAGTCGGGCAAATGGCTATGACAAGTACTGCATCTCACTTTCTGCGTTTTAATGCATCAGTCTTTCCTTGCCGGTTTTCTTCTAGTGGCCATCTCTTTATACCACATGTCTGTTCACTTTCTCTATGTATTCCTTTTGTCCAAAATCTATACCCAGTCTCCAAGTGTATGCGTCTCTATGCCCAGGGGGCAGAGGGCTGTGACAATCTGACAGTGTTGCTCTGAGCCTGTGTCAGTGGCTAGAACTGACTGTACTAGTCTCTTGCACTCACATGCTTATCTCTCACCCTCTACAAGTAAATTATCTTTCTGCTTCATGTCCTTTTTATTTTGAATGATCTACTGTGCCTCTTTTTGCTCCCAACGACAGCATACTGTCTCTCTGAAAGCCCAATTTTTCCTTCTGCCCATCATTTTCTAATTCTATTTCTCTCATTTCTTACCTGCCCATATCTGGTGGTCCTCTCTCAATGTAGTCAATTTGTCCCCGCAAGAATCAATCTTTTTATCGCCCGTTTGTCAGACATGTCTCTTTGTGTACTCTTTCTTGTTGCACACAGTTTTTTTTGTTCACCCCCTTGTCTTACTGGCCTTTGTGCCACCTGTAAGCCTGTGCACTTGAAGAAATTGGAGAATACATCTAGGTGATGGCGTTAAAAAAATGTTTTTGTACAAGACAACATGGAACACAGCCATGAGGCTCAGCTATCACACTTGCAGAACTTAACCCCACTCCTATCAAATTGCCATAGCTTGAGAAAGCCCAAGAGCTAAAGTGAAACACGTGTTGGCAAAGTGTCACCATATGAATATCCAGTCTCTCTCTGTGTACCCGGTCACTGCTCCCTTTATCTGCTTGTACCAGTTCTCTTCACCCTCTCACTATGCTATCCAACACTGCCTGTCACAGTCTGCTACCCCGTTTTTCTAGGTTACACAGTCTCTATGCATCCTTCACAGATTATCTCTCACCTCCTTCTCTCCATTTTTCCTAGACATACTTTCCTTTCCTCCGCCACTGCCTTCCAGGGTTCTCTCAGAAGAAGGGCTGAATATTGGAATGCAAAAAATCAACTGCATGTGTATCCATTCACTTACAATCCCTTCCTCAGCTCCCGTGCTGCACCCTCCTCTTCCCTTCTTTTAGCTGCAATATATGGAGTATAATTTGGGGACAGAAAGAAAAGGAAAAGATAGGAGGGGTAACAGAAGTAAGGGTTGTAGAGCCTTTAACGTTAAACCGCAGCAGTAAGTATTCTGCACAGCTGGTAGTATGCCTGTGACCTTCCAAAAAGATGAACGCAGGACCGGTTAAAAATAATTACCAGCAGTGGGCCATCCCCTTATTTGTTTATTCCAATTTTTGATTTAGGCGTGTTTTAGCAAGTTCATATCTCAAAGAACATGAGCGTACTGTGACAACATAGAAAGTGAAGACATTTGATCAGCTTTCTAAGTTTGCCCCTTTGTCATTTAGCAAATAACCTGCACAAGTAACTATCATGCTGACTTTGATCTTTAAACATGCCACACACTTTGAATCCATGCTTGCTACTGTTGTACAACAAGTCACTGTAGTGCCCCTTGAATCCTAAGTACATACTTATTTACAGCAAATAAAATAACCAAAAGTAGGTTTGCGTCCTTCTTTCAAAGAGGTATCAGTCAGTAAGGATGCTATGACAGTGTTCACTAACATGGCCTCAGAGTCTATCAGTAATTCCTGCATTTCATATCCCGACCCAGATAACTCATAAATGTGTGCTATAGATGCTTGTGGGGTTCAGAGATGTAGTTTTCCATCTGTTGCCTTTGAAGAATGACCACTATGTGCTCAATATGATTTTATCGGATGTTACCTTTGAAAGTTGGAATAAATAAGCTCATTATCGTGTCCTATAAATGGTTACTGGTTACAATTAACATCAAGTGTAGGCATGTCATTGCTAATCCTACTCCTGCGAAGATCCCTTAACAGCCAGGAAAACATTTGTATGGTCCTAAGTGTTGGTAAGTAAAGTTCTTCACTGTAGTGACTAGAGAACTCAGTCCTTAGTCCCCTTTCCTCCATCCTTGTGGGCATCCCCCAACATGGGGACGGTACCAGAAACTTTGGCAGTGAAAAATTGAGCTTCCCCTTTAAAGTTAGTACAGCGGGCGGGGCCCCGGGCGTGGAAACGCCCCAGAGACCACGCCATTTGGCGCCTCACCTCAGCCCCCTTTAAGCTGAATATTTTAGCCCCTGGCATACAAGCAAGGGAAGGTGGGTGGGACGTATGAAGGAAAGGGGACTACGGACTAGGAGTACTCTAGTCACTACAATGAGTAGTCTTAATTACTTATATGTCCCGTACGCTTTCCTCCATCCTTGTGGGTGAGTACACCGAATAGGACCATTGGGGTGGAGCTGTGACAACCTGCCTCATACTTAAGAAGCAAAAAGGTTCTTCAGAGCCGACTGACAAAACTGTGCACCGCGCCTGGAGCTGGTATCCAGGGAATAGTACTTATAGAACGCAGAGAGTGACCCAAGTAGCTGCCCTGTCAATGACATCCCAAGAAGCATGTCTCTGAAAGGCGACTGCCATAACCTTTGCTCTGACCGCATGGGCACGTTTCCCCTCATGAACTGGCTTACCCATGGCCTAGACCATCCAACGGGCAATGGAAGCTTTGGAAGCCTAAGTGCTGCGAGACAAGCCCCCAAAAGTGATGAACAAAGCCTCAGGCTTCCTGAAGGGTTTTGTCCGGGACAGATACAACTTGAGCACTCGCTTTAGGTCCAAGGAATGCAAGATCCTTTAAGTCTCTGGAATAATCAGAGCTCTTGAAACAACGCTTCCAGCTGTCCGTGAAGAGAGCCAGCCGGCCCCGTACAGGCGAGCTGTGTTCCCTGACCGTTACATCATTGCTTTCTGGTGTCTGAGGCGGGAGTGGAAAAAAAAAAACATGCTATGCCCTCTGCTGCTTCCTCCTGTGATCATTGGGGCACCTATCTGGTCTCTACGCAACACGGTCCCAAAACCCCTTGAAGCCACAGAAGGAACAGGGTTTGAAGTCCGTCCTGCCCTGAGGGAAGGACTTCTGCCCAGCTTTAGTCAGGATGGCCAAGGACTTAGTGGTCTGCGTAAAGGTCTTATGTTTTGTCAGCTGGTCATCCGTGGATGAATGAAAAAGATCAGTCACACTCAAAAGGAAGATCCAGTATCCTCTCCTGCACATCAGAGGAGACTTTATTGGCATGCATCCACGCTGTCCGCCTCATCGCGACCCCCAGTCACAGGCCTTTGCTGGCTGTATTTATGTGGGAGACCGAAGACTCCACGAGGTCCTGCGCAAGAGCACAGACCTCTGCCAGACCGGCTTTGAAGGAGGCAGGAACTCCCAGATCTCTGGCCACAGCTTTTAGTTTGGCGCGGCTAGGAGGGCTTTGGCCTGTCGAAAGTGCAGCCCGTCGTTGAGATAGCAACGCTTGCAAAAGACTCGAGGGCTTTGCCCTCCATGGTAAGACAACTGGAGGCAGCCCATGCTGAGGAAGACTAGGTCGATGGATGGCTTGAAATACAAAGAAGCCGCCGCCACAACTGAAGAGTGCGGCTTAGGGTGGGAGGCAAGGAGGACTGGTTCTCCATCCAAAAGCCTTTTCCCAGACCTTTCTCGCCACCAGCAAGGAATCTTTCTGGAGTGGAATCCCTGAACAGCTTGTGGCGTGCTGCCGCAGTACCTCCGCCATCACCCCAACTCCTGGGGGGGCCTACTCTGGCTGGGGAAACCCCCCCCCCCCCAGTCCCTCCAAGTACTCTGCAAGACACTGAAAAAGGTCATGAAATGCCTTCACTGAAGCCAAAAGGCTCTTTGTCCTCTGCTTTATCATCGCCATTGCCCCACGCCCCCTTTTCCAGATGGAGGGAAGTACAAGTCCTGCGACACAGGCGCTACAGGGGTTGCCCCCCCTCCTCTGATCCGCACTGGGAGGTAGGAGGAGGCACTGATAGTATACAAGGAGGAGGGCTCAGAAGTACCAATGGAGCCTCGACCGGAGGAGGAACGGCTGCTGCACTGGCACTGCCAGAGGAGGGCTCAGAGGAGGAGCCCTAGGAGGCAGGACCTGTGGGATCACCTCCTTGATGATGCCCTTGAGGAGCCCAGTCATCTGTGCGGAGTGCACGGCTAGGAGAGGCTCACGAAGAAGCGATCCTTGCATGCCGCTGGATTGCGAGGGGCACAGCTCTCAGCCGCGCTGGTCCTCCTTTCCTGATCGAAGCGTCTAGGAGACTGGGGCATGTAACCATAAGGCTGAGAGGGGTAAATGTAACTCTGTAGACGAAGGACCCGGGAGGCCCAGAGTCCGAATCCAAGATGGCCGCTGGCCTCGCAGGCTCTATTACATGCTTGTCCGCCATCTTTGGGCCTGGTGCCACGCCCTAGGAGGGAGGGCGCGCAGGCCCTGTGCTGGCTCAGGTATGGAAGGGCCCCCAGACTCAGAATCAAGAGCGTCAACCTCGGAGGCGGCTCCGGTAGGCTGGGTGCCCTCAGCTATGGAGCTGGTAGTCATTTTGGATCGTGCATTGAACTTTATCCTGGAAGTAGAAAGCAACAATCCTTTGCACCCTGGTGCAGAAAAGGACAACAAGCTGGATCGCCCATCCGCAGACCGGCCGGAACAGCCCCTCGGCTTGGGAGCCGGTAGCCTTAATGGCCTCAGGGCTGACAGAACCAGAATCCAAGGTTCCCTTCCCAGTGGAGACCCCCGGGAAGGAGTCTGCGTGCTGAGGGGCCTTGCTAAACAAAGGACCTACCATGTCGTGACGTGGCCTCCTGGCGATTAACTCTTTAAGATGACCTGGAGGAGAAGCATGGAAGTGCACCCTCCAGCGGGAAAGACAATTCCAGGCCCGGTGACCGAGAGTGCTGCAAGCCACGCACGTGTCCCAGCGGTGGTCGGGCCCCACGCGGTGTGCAGTCAAAAAGTCGAAAAAATAAAGTCGAAAGACAAAAATGTCCAAAACAAAATGTTGAAAAAAAGTCGAATGTTTTATTTTTTTTATTTATATGTATTTTTTGGGTTTAGTAAGTAAAAAAAGGGGTAAAATAAAAAAACAATAGAAAAAAGGGGGGGAACCCCCCCATTTCGAATAAAAAACAATGAAAAAGAAATGTGACTTTTTTTCCAATTTTTTTTCAATTTTTTGACTTTCGACATTATTGTTTTCAATGTAATGATTATAAACCGCCCCAGGCACTCAAGATCGAGTGCATGGTAGTCCGAGGCCGGGAAATTATGAGTTACTCACCGTAGTGACTAACGTACTCCATAGTCCCCTTTCCTCCATACGGTATGGGTGTCCCTCGCTAGGGATGGGAGACGGAACCTTTTTCACCTGAAAAAAAATCTTCCCTTTTAAATTTAGAGGTGTGCATGGGCGTGACCCTGGGAGCACACACTCCGCTGACTCCGCCCACCAGCACCACTCCTCAATCCCCATTGACGTGTCAATAATATTACCTTTACCTAATGACACCAGTTTTATTAGGGGGGGGGGGGTGAACGATGGGACGTATGGGGGAAAGGGGACTATGGAGTTGGAGTACGTTAGTCACTACAGTGAGTAACTTATAATTACTCCTACATCTGTCACCTTGCCTCCATACTGTATGGGCGATTACAACTGAATGTAGCCCCAGGGTGGAGAGGTGACCCTTCTCAAGAAAACAAGTTCCTGAATACTGCCTGTTTTAAAGCCGTGTGTGACCTAGAGCCGGCATCCAGACAGTAGTGCTTGCCAAAGGCCGAAGGAGTGGCCCACGCTGCCGCCCTGCTGATGACCTGCCAAGGAACGTGCTTCTGGAATGCGACTGCCGCGGCCTTGGCTCGGATAGCATGGTCATGCATATTTGCCAGAAGTGGGGCTTGTGCTGCCCCTCATAGGCCTCCTTAACCGCCTAAACTATCCACCTTGCTATGGAGGCCTTAGAAGCCTGAAATCCTGGCTTTGACCCCCCGAAGGTGACAAAGACAGCCTCACATTTGCAGAAGCTCTTGGTTCGATCCAGGTAGAATTCTAGAGCGCGCCTAACATCTAGACAGTGCAGGATCCTCTGAGCATCGTCCTTGGGGTCCCCAAAAAAAGTGGGTAGCATTATCTCCTCATTTAGGTGGAACGAAGAGACTACTTTAGGCAAGAACGCGGATTGCGTTCTAAGGATCACCTTGTCCCTATGAAAGGTCGTGTAAGGTTCGGAAGCCACAACAGCTTGAATCTCACTGACCCAGCATGCAGATGCAAGACCCCACCAAGAGGACTGTCTTAATGGTGACCAGCCTGATGTCCGCGGAAGTCATTGGCTCAAAGGATTTATGCGCCAAGGCATCCAACACTATGTTGAGGTCCCACACAGGGTGTGGCTTCTTGATAGGCAGGTAGAGCCTGGTGAGGCCCGTCAGAAAACATCCTCCTCCGAGTTCCGGTGCGCCAGGTGTTTATATGCAACCCCGAGTGGGTAAGGTGTGCAGAGAAGGATAGCACGTAGTCCAACATGCAAGTAAGAGGACAGACCTCCTTAGACTCAGCCCAGTGACAAAACCTAGACCACTTGCTTTTGTACTGGCTCCTAATAGCATTGCTGCTAGCCCCCTGCATGATGTCTAGGTTAGCCTGCGAAAGACGCAGGTGCTTCAATGTGACCTGTTCAGGAACCACGCTGCGAGGGCTAAATTTTGAGGGGCAGGGTGGATGACCCTGTCCGTTGCTGCTATAGTAGATGAGCTGGGCCCAATGGAAGGGGAATCGGAGGTTGATCCGACAGGCTGAGCAGCTCATAGAACCATGGTCTCGTTGGCCACCACAGAGCTATCCGAATGATACTGAGGTGTCGGGACTCCCTTATCTTGCAGATCACCTTGTGTACCAGGGGAGTGGGAGGAAATGCATATGCGTTCATGCGGTTCCACTGTTACGCATTGCCCAAGGAGCCTAGGCCCGGTCCCTGCCAGGACCCTGCCAGGACACAAAATGAGGGTACTTCCTTTTGTACCAGGTGGTGAAGAGATCCACCTGGGGATGCCGCCATCTGTTGAAGATCCCCTGAAGGACCTGCTCGTTCAATTTCCATTCTTAATTCTGTCCGCCTCCAGGTTGGACTCCCCCGGGAGGTGGATAACCCTCAAGTGAATGTTGTTCTCCAGATCCCACTACCAAATGCTGACTGCCAGACTGCAAAGGGGAGGAGACCTGGTACCACCCTGCTTGTTTAAAATGAATATATGCTGGTCAAGTTGTCAGTTTGAATGAGCATCATCTTGCGACTGATAAGTGGCAGGAAGGCTTTGAGAGTGAGCCAGATCGCCTTTAGCTCTAGCCAATTGCTATGGGCCTCCTGTTACTGAAGAGACCAAACTCCATGGATGCGGTGGCTGTCAAGCGTAGCCCCCCCCCAACCCCCAGCCCTCCAAGGAAGAATCCATGGTGATGGTAAGCTGTGGTGCTAATTGCCGGAAGGGTCTGCCTATCCTCAGGTTGCAGTCTGTGCTCCACCAGATAAGGTCCTGGTGGAGAAAAGGAAGAATATAGACGAGTTCTGCCTGGGAACCCTGCTTCTGGCTCCATGAGGCTGGGAAGTGCAGGTGTAATCTTCTCATTTTGAGACTTGTGTATGGCACTGGTAGTAGACATGCAGCCATGATACCCAAGAGGTGCTGGTACCACCATGCTGAGGTAGCCGCTCTGCTGAGGAAATTACCCATGGCCCTCTTGATGGTTGTAATCTTGTCCTCTGAGGGAAACTCTCGGCGCTTGTGTCCCAGATGAGGCTCAGGAACGCCAGACTCTGCATCGGCTGCAGCTGTGACTTCTTGAGCTTGATGGAGAATCCCAAATCATGTAGCATATTCATGAGGGCAGAGGACGTATGATGCACCAGGGATCTCACCCTGACGAGCCAGTCATCTAGGTATGGATAGACATGGTGACCTTGGCCCCTGAGAAGGGCTGCCACTGCATTCATAAGCCTGGTAAAGACCCTGGGGGCTGAATGGAGGCCAAAGGGTCAAACCTTGTATTGGAAATGGAAGCCCACGATCCTGAACCGCAGGAAAGACAGAGGTGGGCATCGCGGCATGTAGGTATGCGTCCTTCAGATCTAGGGAGCACATCCAGTCTCCCTTGCACAGCGTCTCTGCAATACGCGCTGGGGTAAACACAGGGACATTTTTATGGGAGGGCAAAAGTGGCACTTGCCCAGGGCCCCCCCCACACCTTGGAGGGGGCCCCACAAGGCTGCCTGATCTAAAGAAGTAACATTCCTTTGTACACCAGACTTAAATAGCACACACAAGCGTATTGTATTGCATGGTGCTGAGGCTCTAAACCTATTGCCTGTCTGTTTTGGAAAGTACATTTTATCTCAATCAATTCATCATGTCATGCTTTCTGTGTTCACTGTGGTATATATAGATTGCGTGTTCCTTGCGGCACAACTCCTGTAGCATTCTTTCCTTTCTGTGGGAATTATGTTGATCATGTGCAATAGCCACATTTGAAATGCATACTGGTAAATTGAGTGCCACGATGGATCAGTAGTTAGCTCAGTGTGTTAAGCACTCATTGAAGTGATGTGTGTTACTATGGAAGATTAGAATAGCACATTCCTGTAAGGCTGGCTGAGCCTTTCCTATGTCTCTAGTTTATAAACCTGCCTGCATATGTACTTGGTCTTGCAGCACAACAGGTGCTATAATCAGCAATATACCTGCACCAGATAGGGGTTGCTATAAAAACAAACATGTCATTCTTATGGTCAAGGTATAGAAATTGGTGTGCTCAGATGGGGTGTCGTAAAACCTAAGCAATTGCCTCCAACGATGAGCATAAACTGTTAGTCCAAGAGTTGAATAAGTATCAGAATTTGAAACCAAAGCATTAATACTTGTATCCTGGCTTTGCCAGCAGACAATGCAGTGATACCATCAATCATCTTATATTTTGTACATTACTGTACTGTCTTCTGTGAAGTTTGCCTCCCTGCATGCTGGTGGCATCGTTTAGCCCATTACTTGATCTTTGTTCTTATGTAGGCTTGAGTCGAAGGGGTGGTAGACAGAAGGGATTTCCTTCTCAGGGTATGATATTCAAAACAGCCTCACTCATGGTTTCACTGGCTATAGTGTTGCTTCCACTATAATAGTGAGCATTGATATATTGCACACCACAGGAACATGTTCCTTTGATCTCTAATGGCAACACTATTTGAAAACTATATCCCACTTATAATCTGTCTGTCTGGATACAGACACCTTCCTGGTAGCTTCTAATCTACATCCACTATCCATGCTATGGTACGTGTAGCTTTCTCCTTCCTACCAATTGGTCTGCTCTCTCCATGCTTGAGCACGTTTGCATTCTGTGAGGCAGCAAATGTGAGATCTCTGTCTATTCTGGGTTACATGTACCTTTTACATACAGTCCTGCATTAATACTACCTTCCTGGATTCTATTGATATAAAGTCTCCTGTATCTATGCTAGAATAGAAGTAACCTCTTCCTAGACTGATAAATAGCATTTGAAGGCCAACATGATCAGTCTGATTGGACGAAGAATGAAGAGGGTAAGGGGACTTAAAGGGATTGAACATCCTTATTTTTAATGCTGTGAGGCAGCATATCAACTTACGGGTTGTGCTTGTGGCGGGGGGGTGGTGAGGGATCTCATATTCTTGATCACTTAATTCCTTTGGTTTGGTGGAGGGGGGCCCCAAAGAAGTCCGTGCCCAGGGCCCCAAAAGTGCTTAAGATGGCCCTGGGTAAACATCGTCAACTATTGAAGAGGGAGGGAAAGGTTCAGGGTGGAAAGGCCCAACAACTCTCAGGCCAGCCTGGTTCCTCTTGAGTATGGTGAGAATCCTGGAGTAGATGCCCATACCCAGCTGGGAGGCTGGGACTTCTACCACTACCTGGCTCTCTTCGAGCAATAGAATTTCGGCCAACATAGTTGTTATCCCAATCTGTGGGAGTGTAGGAGAGAGGAGAGGCAGGAACCAGTAGGCGGTAGCCCGTGGACACTACTGATAAGATCCAGGGGTCCGCAAACCTTGTGCGCCAATACTGTGCGTGAAGGGCAATCTTGCTCTCTACTGGAGACCCATGGACCGTAGTGACTAATGTATTCTTAGTCCCCTTTCCTCCATACTGCATGAGCGTCCCTTCCAAGGGACAGGAGACAGAACCTTTTTCACCAGAAAAAACCTCCTTCCCCTTTAAATTTAGAGGCATGCAGGGGTGCGGCCCAGGGAGCATGCGCTGCCCTGACTCCGCTGCCACAGCTCAGTCTCCATTGACGTGTCAACAATCGATTTAACATTTCCTAATGACACCAGTATTATTAGGGGGGAGGATGGTGGGACGTATGGAGGAAAGGGGACTAAGGACTAAGAGTACGTTGGTCACTACGGTGAGTAACTTATAATTACTTTTACGTCCCGTCCCCTTTCTTCCATACTGCATGGGCGATTACAACCGAATGTAGCCCCAGGGTAGAGAGGAGACCCTCCTTAAGCAAACAGGATCCTGAGAACCACCTGTCCGAAAGCCGCATCAGATCTAGAGCCGTCATCCAAACAGTAATGCTTGCAGAAAGCAGAGGGAGTGGTCCAAGGGGCCGCCCTGCTTATGATCTGCCAAGGGACATGGCGCTGGAATGCGATGGCCGTTGCCTTAGCCCTGACTGCGTGGGCGTGCATGTTGGCCGGAAGTTTGCTGGGCTTCGTACGCTTCCTTGATGGCCGAGACCATCCAGCGGGATATGGAGGCCTGATAGCCTGGTCTTGAGCCTCCAAATGTGACAAACAGGGGGTCCGATTTGCAGAAGCCCTTGGTCCTGTCCTAGTAATATTTCAGGGCAAGCCCGACATCCAGGCAGTGCAGCACCCTCTGTGCTTCGTCCTTGGGATCGGCAAAGAATGTAGGAAGGACTATTTCCTCGTTCAAGTGGAAAGCAGACGGCACCTTGGGCAGAAAAGCTGGGTGTGTCCGCAGGATTGCTTGTCCTTGTGAAAGGTTGTATATGGTTCTGAGGCGACCAGCGCCTGTATTTCGCTGGCTCTACGAGGTGAGGCTGACTAGCAAGGCTGTCTTGATGGGGACCAGCCTGATATCCGCGGACGCCATTTGCTCAAACGGTTTGTGCGCCAGGGCGCCCAAGACTATGTTGAGGTTCCACACTGGGTGCGGCCTCTTGACGGGCGGGAAGAGCCTTGTGACCCCCGTCAAATGTTTCTTGACGATAAGATTGGAGGAGAAGATCCCCCCCCTCCTCTGAGTTCCTGTAAGCCCCGATGGCTGCGAGGTATGTACGTCAGGTGTCCACCTGCAGACCAGAGTGGGCGAGGTGCGATGAGAAGGAGAGCATGTCGTCCAAAGAACATGCCAGGGGGTCGATTTCCTTGGAGTTTGCCCAGAGGCAGAAACTGGTCCATTTAATTTTATACTTGGCCCTGGTAGCCTTGCTCCTTGTGCCCTGTATGATTTCCAGATTAGCCTGTGAGACTGAGGTGCCGCAGCGTTACCTGCTCAGGTATCATGCTGTGATGGCTAGTTTCTGTGGCGCAGGGCAGATGACCCTGCCCCCCTGTTGCGCCAGAAGATGTGCTGGGCCCATCGGGAGGTGAATCAGAGGCATCTCCGAAAACCATGGCCTGGCCGGCCACCATGGAGCTATTATAATGATGTGGAGTTGGCAAGACTCCTTGATCTTGTAAATCACTCTGTGAATCAGCAGAGTGGGCGGGAAGGTGTAAGCCTTCATGCTGTTCTACTGAAGCCGAAATGAGTTGCCCAGGTAGCCGGGGCCCTGTCCCTGCCAGGTGGTGAACTGAGGGCACTTCTTGTTGTGCCAGGTGGTAAAGAGATCTACCTGGTGATGACCCCACCTGTTGAAGTTCTCCTGAACGACGAGGTTGTTTTGCTGCCACTCTTAATTTTCCGCTCCCAACCTGCTAAGCCTGTCCGCTTCCAGGTTGGATTCCCCCGGGAGGTGGATGTTGTTTTCCAGGGCTCACTCCCACATGCTGATTGCCAGTCTGCACAGAGGAGGGGGATCTGGTGCCTCCCTGCTTGTTGACATAGTACATGCTGGTCGAGTTGTCTGTCTGGATGATGACAACCTTGCCCCTGAGAAGTGGTAGGAATGCTCTGAGAGCTAGCCAGTGGGCTTTCAGCTCTAACCAATTGATGTGGTATTCCTGCTCCTGTCGATTCCAGGTGACGTGGACCGAGAGATCGTCCAGAGTGGCTCCCCAGCCCTCGAGCGAGGAGTCTGCGGTGATCGTGGCCTGCGGGGTGGGCGGCCAAAAGGGCTTGCCCGTCCATAGGTTGCAGTCCCTGGACCACCATGTTAGGTCCGGGTAGAGGGATGGAGGAAGGTTGATCCTCTCCTGGATCCACAAGGCCGTGAAGTGCAGCTGAATCCTCCTCATCCTCATCCCCACATGTGTGGGACTGCTAATAGGACTGCAGCCAAGAGACCCAGGAGATGCTGGTACCACCAAGGCGAGGTCACCTCTCTGCTGAGGAAGTGGGCGGTGGCTCTCTTGATGGCCGGGATCTTGTCCTACGACGAAAACACCTTCTCGGAGCATTTGTCCCAGATGAGGCCCAAGAATGTCAGTCTGCGTGGGCTGCAGCTGCGACTTCTTGAGATTGAGCGAGAAGCCCAGATTGTGCAGCGTGTTCGTTTTCGCGCCTTGAAACACTTGTGTATAGGCACGTTATAAATGCCATATCATAAGGGCATGGGAAGAGTGGTGAACCACTTCGTAGATGTAGCCCTGACGAACCAGTCGTCGAGGTATGGGTAGATGTGGAGGCCCTGCGCTCCGAGGAGGGCAGCTGCTGTATTCATGAGCCTGGTAAAGACCCTGGGGCCGAGTTGAGGCCAAAAGGCAGGACCTTGTATTGAAAATGGTAGCCCATGATCCTGAACCGAAGGAAAGAACGATGGGGCTGCCAAATCGGGACGTGTAGGTACGCGTCCTTCAGATCCAGGGAGAACATCCAGTCTCCCTTGCAAAATGTCTCCGCTATAAAAGCTGGCGTAACCATCTTCAATTTCTGCAGGGGTAATGCGAGGTTGAGGGTGGGAAGGACCAGCACAACCCTCAGGCCCGCCTGGTTCTTCTTCTGAATGACAAAAATCCTGGAGTAAAAGCCCAAGCCTCAATAAGAGGCTGGGACTTCCTCCACTGCCTGGCTCTCTACGAGCGACCAGATACCCGCCAGAAGAGTTGCTGTCCCAACTTGAGGGAGTTAAGGGGAGGAGGGAGGAGAGGCTGGGATGGGTAGGCAGTTCCCCGTGGATACTACGGAAAGGATCCAGGGGGACGCAAAATTCTGGCGCCAGAAATGTGCATGGCGAGCAAGCGCCCCTCCCACCCCCCCACTGGAGGGACGTGTCATGCCTTCTTTCCCTCGAAGGCTGTCGCGGAAGAGGGGGACTGTAAAAAGCACTTGCCCCCCGCACACCTTTTTGTTGCTTGCGCCGGTTCTGAGATGGCGAGTGGACAGGCTGCCTGGCTCTCTGTTCCTGGAAGCCACAGAACCCTCCGTACGTACGCCCCCTGTTGGAGCGCTGGGTGTACGACTTGGGCGTGGTCTTTGTCAAGATGGATAACGACTTGGCTGTTTTTCTTCTTGTCCAGCTCTTCATGGAGAAGTGGAAGAGGTCCCCCCCTACCCCCCGAACGGCAGATCTAATATGCGTTCCTGGACGTCCGGGTTCGATTTCGTTGCCTGGAGCCAGGCTGTCGTCCTCATGTCCCTGGCGATACAGATGGCACGGCCAGAGGTGTCAATATGGGCCACGGGGGATTCCATGAGGTCCTGCGCCACCAGCTTGGCCTCAGCCAGTCCTGCCTTAAAACATGATTGGCTCTGAGTAGGGAGTTCTGGGAGGAAGTCCGGAATTTCCCGCCATAAACTTTGGTTACCAGCAGCCGGCATGGCATCAGGGTTGGCCTGACAGAGGTGCAAGTACGCGTTGAAATACAGCTTCTTCCTGTAAGCCTCGAAGATCTCATCTTCCTTGGCCAGCAGCGTCGCCGGGGAGGAGGCGGAGGACGACTGAGGCTTGGAGTATAGTGATGCCGCAGTGATCACCGAGGAGTGTGGCTGAGGATAGGGCGAGCATGAGTATATCCCTCCCCTCCATCTACCTGTACATGATGTCAGCTGGACAGAGTGGGGATTGAGCCAACCCTTTTTGGCCAGGGAGACTACATCGGTCTAGCCCCTCGGATGAAAATCTGGTACAAGAACCTTCCGGTCTCTCAACACAGTCACCAAGAGGATCCAAGCATCCCTCGGCCTGTAGGCCAGTAGCTGAAGCAGCCTCAGTGCATGTGCTGGTACAAGGACCTGAGCGGTCTCTCCCACGCGGGCGAGTCCTTGGGAAGGAGTCTCCCTTGTGGGGTGTGATGGAAAATAGAGACCCAACCTCGGGCCTGGCACGATGTTTCATTAAGTTCTTCAGGTCCTCTGGAGGAGACTTCTGAAAGAGCTCCCTCCTCCTGGCTAGTCTGTTCTTCAGCGATTTCGATGACAGGGCGTCGCACGCTGAACAAGCTTGCCAGCCGTGGTCAGGGCCAAGGCAACGTAGGCAGAGGGCGTGGGGGTCTGAAGTTGGGAAGAGCCTGTTGCAGGATGGACACCTGCTGAACCCTGTGGAAGTCGATATGCGCCGGGGAGGAGCGCGATGCCTGAGGACCGAGTACCTGAATGATAAGAAAGACAAAAAAGACAGAAGAAGTATGCGCACGTGGAATTACATAAACCCAGGAGCACTGGTGAATTTGGCCCGTTCCCGTCGAGGCGGAAAAGGGGACTGAGGTGTGGCACTGGGGGGCGGAGTCAGGGCAGCGCATGCTCCCTGGGCCGCACCCCCGTGCGCCTCTAAATTTAAAGGGGAAGAAGGTTTTTTTCTGGTGAAAAAGGTTCCGTCTCCCGTCCCTTGGGAGGGATGCCCATGCAGTATGGAGGAAAGGGGACGGGACGTAAGAGTATGTCATGCCTTTTTTCCCCCTCTGAGGGTGGGGCTGAGGAGGGGGGACTAAAAGTAGCCCTTACTCCCTGCCTTGTGCTGTTTACAGGGGTGCTGACTTGGAGACCGGTCCGTTTACCTGGACCTTCATTCCTGGAAGCCCACGAACCCGCCAAAGACCCTCCCCCCTTGTCGGAACGGTGGTGCGTCTGGCTGTATGTCTTGGGCGTGGACTTCGTGAGGATGGATAAGGATTTTGCAGCCTGGGAACTGTTCTTATCTAGCTCCTCATCAGTGGTGGAATGAAAGAGGTTGCTACCCTTGGATGGAAGGTCCAACATGCGCTCCTGGACATCTGGGTTGAATTTGGTAGCCTGCAGCCAGGCAGTCCTTCTCATGTCCGTGGCGAAGCAGATGGCACAGCCTTAGATGTCTATATGAGTCACTGTGGACTATGTCGTCTTGGGCCACCAAATTGCTTCTGCCATCCCTTCCTTGAAGAGCGGCTGACTGTGTACTGGAAGTTCCGTCAGGAAGTCGGCTACTTCCCGCCAAAGCCTCTGGTTAACGGCTGCGAGCATGGTGTCCGCATTAGACTGACAAAGGTGCAGAGAGGCGTTGAAAAAGACCTTCCCATACGCCTCCAAGATCATCTCCACCTTACCTAGCAGGGCCGAGGAGGCCGAGGAAGACTGAGGCTTAGAGTAGATGGAGGCCGCGGCAATCACCGAAGAGTGCGATTGAGGGTGTGCTGACACAGAGTATATCCCCCCCTCCAATTGCCTGTACTTGGCATCGAGGCGCCGATTGGTGGGCTGCGCAGAATGGGGTTCAAGCCATCCTTTTCTGGCCAAGGCGTCAATGTCCTTCTGCATCGGAATCCCGCAGGGCATAGAGTGAGGACTTCCACCAGGACCCCCACTGTCGGATGTTCAACCTTGGGTTGTGGAAGCCCCAAGTATTCGGCCAGACCTGCAAGTCGATCATGGAAAGTGTTGGATTTAGACAGCTTGTCAGGGTCCTCCTCCTCGTCGCCGTTGTCCACCAGGATGTCAGATTGGTCAGGGACAGGTGGAGGAGTACTGGGCGCCACAAGTTGAGGTGTGGCGACCGGGGCCGGAGGCTGCTGCGGGGGCTGGTATGGAAACGCCTATGGTGCAGGAGGAAGAGGAGCCAGAACCACGGGGGCCAGCGCAGGCAGCAGAGGCTGCGCGGGGGCCTGAGGCACTGTAGCCATAGGAGGAATGACTGTGGGCGCAGGTGGCGGGACAGGAGGTAGCATGTCCCTGATCACATCCCGAAGGATGGTGCCCATCTGAGGGGATATCATGAGCGTGAGGAATTTCCCGAAGAATCTGTCCTCACAGGCCAGTGGGGCGATAGGTGGCATAGGAGTAGGGCCCTGAGGTTGCTGAGGTCTGGGCATACTCTGTCTTGTTGCCTGCGGGGTATATCTGCCCTGTGACATTGAAGGATATGCAGTAGGCCACGTATCTGGTGAAGACCAGTCCCACCTTGAAACTCATTCTCCCACCTGCTCCGCACCATGGGGCGGTATCGGATGAGCAGCCATTTTGTCTGGCACGGCGGCCATCTTGTCGGGCTGCATGCCACATGCCTGGCCGTGGTGCTTGTCGTGCTCGGCCCAACCTCCTCCCGGACTCTTGGAGGTGGAGCTTGACTCAGGACGAGGCCTGGTAGGCGTTGTGCCCTCGGCTGTGTTGACTGTAGTCCTGCGTACAGGCGCCCCTCAGACATTTGTCTGGTTGAAGGGCGTTGCCCCGTGGATGGACACCCGGTAAAAGAACCTTGCGGTCCCTCTGCGAGGTCACCGGCAGGATCTGCCGACCCCTCGGCCTGGCAGCTGAGGCAGCCTCGGTACCCTTGCTGATTGATTGATTATTTATATAGCGCCTATACACAATGTGTTTCAAAGCGCTTCAAGTAGGGAGGGAACATAGGGGAATACAATTACATTCTTACAAGTCCTTGAAACCGAGCAGAATGTGAAAAAATAACTATCAAATCATAACAGATAGTACAAGTGCATGGAACAAAAAGGGAGAGGAGGAGTGGGAGGAGGAAAGGAAATAAAACTAGCAGTAACATTATTATGCCTGACGAACAATTGTTACAGTGCAAGAGTGACAAGAGGAGGGGGGAGTAGGGGGGATAGGAGGGAGAGGAAGAGAAGTGGTACGGAGAGGAAACAAACCAAGTGACTATCCAATAAATGTCAACGACCGTTCAAGATAGTGAAGGGGCGGGAGTGGGAGGAGAAGACAAGAAGAGAAAAAGGGGTACGGACAAGCTGTTATCAATGGTCTGGGGACCGATGATAAGAGTAAGTGCTGAGATATGGTTTAAGGGTGGAGGGGGGTCAAGAAGGCAGCAAGACAGCCAGAAATTAATAGAAGGAGGGAAAGAAAGGAAAGGAGGGGGGGTAAGGTGGACTGACACAGGGGCAGTGGCGTGGGTGGGACACAAACTCACACTGGGGCATTAGGATAGGGGGTACACAGACTCACACGGAGGGCATAGGGGTGGGTGGTGGAGTGCTCAGACTCACACGGGGGGAATTGGGGTGGGTGGGGGGTACACTTACTCACACGGAATGGTCCTTCCCGCTCTGATGTTTCGTTGGGAATGAGTTCATCTTGTGGTGTGCGGATGAAAAAAAGAGGCCCGGACCTGGACCTGGACTTGTGCTTGACGAAGTCCTTCAAGTCCTCTGGAGGTGATTGTTCGAAGAGCTCCCTCCACCAAGCAAACCTGAGAGGGCACGGTGTAAGCCCATCACACAAGCAACAACCTTGCCAGCCGTGCTCGGGGCCAAGGCAGCGGAGGCAAAGAGTGTGGGGGTCGGACGTAGGGAAGAGCCCTTCACAGACCGGACACCAGCTGAAACCCAAAGACATTGACATGCACCAGGAGGAGCAAGGCGCCAGAGGACAGAGTACCTGATTAAAGACAAAATCCTAAAGTCAAAAGACAGTATCCGGGGAGGAGCACGTGGAATTACAAGGCCGAAGCCAAAATCAGGAGCGCTTGTGAAAGCGGTATGCTCCGGTCGATGCAGAAAAGAGGACTGAGGAGGGATGCCAGTGGACGGAGTCCGGGAGCGCATGTTCCCAGGGCCACGCCCCCATGCAGCTCTAAATTTAAAGGGGAAGAAAATATTTTTTTCTGGTGAAAAATGACTAGTCTCCTGTCCCTAGCTAGGGACACCCATACATTATGGAGGAAAGGGGACGGGACGTAGGAGTATGAGCGATCGCAGGATGCGCATTTTGTGAAGCCTCCTGCAGCCGACATGCGCTGGGGGAGGCAAGGCACTGAAGAGAGGTAAAGATAAAACAAATAATGGGGAGCGTGCCGAAAGTTAAAAAAGTTCCTGCGCCTAGCTGCCAGGTCCAACACCGTTCGTGTGGAAAAAGAGCCTGAGGTGAGGTGTCAGAAGGCAGGGTCTAGGTGGCGTTCCTACCGCCACGGCCACGCCGGCACTGCACTACATTTAAATGTGAAGCTCAATTTTTTGTTGCCAAAGGTTCCGGTACCGTTCCCATGTTGGGGGACGCCAACAAGGATGGAGGAAAGGGGACTTATGAGTATTTTAGATCACTGCAAGATTTACAGTCAAACCAATCAACAAAAATGAACAAAGCACATAAGGTGAAAGAATTGTAGTACTTACTCCCGTAGCGTTCTGACAACATTTGAGCGAGAAGGGCCTCTCAGTGAGTCCATAAGCAGAATACATGGTCTATGGGTAAAAACACATTCATTTTGTAAACCAACAGAGAACTGGTAACAACTTCATTTATAAAGTAAGAAATTGTGTTTTCAAAACGATATTTAGTCAGAGTTCTGTGCTGCTGCTCAATGTAGAGGTTTTGCCAAAATTGCATTAATATGCTGCATTTATACAATTATTTTGCCAATGGTGAAATGATCTAGCTTCAACAGATTGTTTACATAGCTCACAGAAAAATGTAACTTTGAATCTGCTGCTGGTCACATTATGTTGAATTTTTCTAAGAGTATGCATGGCGTGATAACTGGGAATTTAATTTGAATATGCAGCTGATTAGATCAATTGGCTGGGCGCTCCTTTCTGGTCTATTGGATCTTATATGAAATGTTTATAAGGGTTGGTATAATTTTGGTAGGTTAGCTATAATGGAATTGCTAGCAAAACATATATAAAATGAAATGTGATTCATGGGTCTTACAGAGGCCAGAATGCTCTGTGTGCTGTGGCATGGGACAGAAGAGGAGGAAAGCAGACTCTGCTATTAGCTGGCTCTTTTGAATGTAAAATGAGCTGGTGTTGCCAGGACAAGACTCCAAAACAGACGTTATAGGAAGAAGCTAACATTAAGGAACATGTTACTTACCTGTAACTGTTATTCTCCAGCATGGGTCTGGCATGGATTCAAATGCTCATTAATATTCCCCGTCGTCAGGCTGGGACTCCTCGGTAAAAGAAAAAAATCAGTTTCAGTTTCGTTTCTAACTAACTGTCTTTCTACTAATAACTAATCACTGGTCTCTGGGTCATACTGCCCCCAGCGAATGACTGCCCTCTACCTAAGCCCCTCCTCTGGCAGCCATCTTCAGATTTGGTAGCACGTAAAGTCGCAGAAGGACCAATAGAAGCCACAGAGGGGTCGGAGGGAGGGTTCGCATGTGAATCCATGCCAGACCCATGCTGGAGAACAAAAGTTACAGGTAAGTAACTTGTTCCTTCTCCAGCATGGGGTCTGGCATGGATTCACATTCTCACGAATACAAGAATGCAGAGCAGTACACACATGCACAACCACGGGAGGTGGCAAGGCTCAACATTAAGTATTTCAACAACTCAACATTAAGCATCTCTTACCTCCTCAACAGGCTCACCACCTTCAAGCAAACAGGTTGTGCAGCACTGCTTGGCCGACTCTGGACTCCTCCCTGGAATCCCGGACGACACAGTAGAATCTCATGAAGGTGTGCGTCGACCTCCACGGATCAGCCCTGCAGATGTCCAGCAGGGGCACACCAGACAGGAACGCCATAGTAGCAGCGATCGCTCTGGTCGAATGGGCTCTCCGAAGGTCGGGCAACGGTCGGTTTGCCAACAGGTAACAGTGCATGATGCAGCCGGAGAGCCATCTGGAAATGGAATCCTTGGAGAGGGCCTTCCCTTGCTTCACAGCGCCAAAGTTCACAAACAGCTCTGATGTCTTCCGAAAACTCTTTGTGCGGTCCACGTAGAACTTCAGCGCTCTAGCTACATCCAGCGAGTGCAAAGTCCTCTCAGCCGGCGACGGGAAGAAAACAGGTAACACCAAGGGTTCGTTGAGATGGTAGACTGACGGCACCTTGGGCATGAAGGAGGGGTGCATCCTCAGCACTACCCTCATCTCGTGGAATGTTAGATATGGAGGTTTACAGGAGAGGGCCTGGATCTCTCCCACTCGTTGTGCGGAGGTGATGGCCACAAGAAACGGTGTCTTCCACGATAGGAACTTCAGCGGCGCCAAATGCAAAGGCTCGAATGGAGGGCCCATGAGCTTGGTCAGCACCACATTGAGCTCCCACGCCGGGGTCGGAGACTTCACAGGCAGGAACAAACGGAACAGTCCTTTCATGAACTTCTTCACCAGGTGGTGCGACCACAGCGACGACCGCCCTGGAGGTCTGGTGTAGCGGGAGATAACCTGCCAGATGAATTTGGATGGATGGATGCGCCAGCCCCGCCTTGGCCAGCAACAGCAAGCACGGCAGCACTGGGGGGGGGTGTGTAATCCATAGAGGGTTGATCTTCTGTGCACGGCACCAGACCGAGAACCTCTTCCAAGAACCTCTTCCATTTATGTCCATAGCACTTGAGAGTCGAGGATGCCATCTTTTCCCATTTAATTCGTGAAGTACCCGCACCCTATACATATAGGATCGCTAGCGATCAGAGTTTATTGAAAAATGCCCATCCTGGCTATACTAGAATATTGCAGAAGTAATACAGTAATTTAGGGAACACTATCATTTTGATTAATGAGTGTCTGCCGTAACATAGGGAACTTTGCCCATACCTGTGTTTTAGTTGCCAATATGTCCAAATATGTTTCATGATTGTCAATAAGTAATGAGCAGCATGTACGCAAAATTAATATGCCCAGGTATTTAAGTCTGTGTGGAACCCAACGGAATCCCAGTAGGTCGGCCAGTTTCTGTGTAGCGTCAGTCAACAGGAATAATTTCGATTTTGCTTCATTGACTCGGTATCCGGAATATGTCGTACATTTACAGATTTACTCTATCACCAGAGCTATATTTTGTTTGACGGATTGCGGCACGCCCGCTATGTGGAGGCCTCTATGTTCGTAACGTATTCTCCAGGTAAAGGGTTTGATCGTTAATGCAAATAATAACTGGGATAATGGCCAGCCCTGCCTTGCGCCGCATCTCAGAAAGAATGCCGCTGAAAGCATGCCATTGGTACATATCCTGGCTGTTGGCATGATACATAACAGTCATATACATTCAATGAAATGGTCTCCCAGTGGCGTAGGAGAGTGAAAATAAACTGGCAAGAAACTGAATCGAATGCTTTTTCAGTGTCGAGTGAGGCTGCTACTGCCTTAGCTTTAGGGTATTTTTGGGATATGATCCCAAACAGTCTACGCCGGTTGAATGCGGTTAAGCGCCCAGGGTTGAATCTAGACTGTTCTGGATGTACCAGCGATGACATATGGTAATAAGCAGGTGGACAAAACTTAAGCAAACCTTTTTGTGTCAGTATTAATCAATGACATCGGTCTGTATGAAGCCATGTTAGACGCTGGTCTATTAGGCTTTAATAGCACCGTAATCATGGCAACTGACCTCCCAAACCAGCAGTAACCTATGTACTAGTGTTAGTCTAAGCTCCTTATATAGCTCGATTCCTATCCAGTCTGTGCCCAGGGCTTTCCCACAAGAGAGGGACATTATTGCTTCTGTAATTCCTTCGGGCATGAATGGCTGATTAAGTATCGATTGCGCCTCTACGCCGAGGCACAGTAGTGGAATCTGTTCCAGATAGTGTAATAAGTCCCTGTCAGTACATTCATCTGCATTGGCATATAATGTTTTGTAGTATTGTTGGAATTCGGAATGTATTTCTTCATGTTTAGTTAGCATATTGCCACTGTGCCCCTTAATTCCAGTAATGTGTGGTGTCCCTTTCTCTACCCCGATTACACCAGCTAAAAAAGCGACCTGGTCTGTCTGCTTCCCAGTATCACTGTGTCTGGATGGGTTTATTTAGTAGCTGGACCTCCCTATCAGCCAAATCTCTGAATTTCAATAAGTTCCCACTAATAAGACCCAACAGTGCTTTGTTCTGTGTGGTGCCATATTAGTTTGAGTCGTCTCAGATCTACTTCCACAATGCTGAGTTCTCTCCTCGTTGCCTTCAGACCACCCAAGGTCATTGAAATAATTTCTCCCTGTAGTAATACTTTAAATGTTTCCCAAATAGTGAAGTACAGATTCTGTTTCTCTCTGGAAGAAATACTCAATCCCGTAACCTAATACATTGAGAAATTGACATCTGATAGACAAGAGGGTGGCATTCTTCATGATGTGGGGGGATAAACCGGGCCCTCCCATTTTATCAATAATGTCACAGGCGAGTGATCAGAAATAGTTCTAGGGTATACCATGCACTTTCGGAAATGTGCCATCAGTTCCACAGAGACCAGCCAATAGCCAATCCTGGAATATGCATCATGGACCGACGAATAATGGGTGTATTCTCGTGCGTGAGGGTTAAGGTCTCTCCACACATCCACCAATTACATTTGCGGCATAATTTGTCTTATCAAGCGACCTGTGTTAAGCTGCGTTGGGAATCTCTTGACCGATCCAGGTCACAGTTCAGGATGATATTGAAGTCTACTCATCAGATAATTGGGGATCTCCCCACCCTCTGATTAGGATCTCCATTATTTATTTGCCCATAAAATTCAGGGTCATCGAGATAGGGGGCACATGTATTAACCAATACTACTTCTACTCACCAGTTCTTTCCCCATAGAAACACATACCTCCCCTGCGTGTCTCTTCTCCATATGTCTACCTGAAAATGTAATAAGCGGCGTATAAGTGTCATCACTCCTCTAGCCTGAGTCGAGTAATCAGTATAAGCCGTTTGATTCCCCCACCTGGGCGCAAATTCCCTTTTCAGTGCACCTTGGGTATGGGTTTCTTACAGCATTACTACTTTGGGTGAAAGGAAGTTTATATATGCCAATACCTTCCTTGTCCTGAGAGGATTGTTCAGGCCACAAACATTCTATGGTAGAAATGGAATCTAGCAAACTTTGGCGGCCAGTTTGCATCGTATAATAAACATGTCTTGTTTGTAATATTAACAGGGATTCCCTTCTCGTGTTTATTTGGCGATACGTCTGCACTTTTTTCAAAACATATCAACATAACTTCACACTTATTCAACATACCCATCATTCAGTGATCATACCCATTATTGATCCCAACTGGACAGACCGCTTTTCCCCCCTCCCTCATCATCATCATCTTCCCCAACTTGACGATGCATCACAAAGAAACTGCGGAACCCTCCTAGAGCGTGCTGCAAGCAGCCATGCAGTCGGCTGCTGTGTGCGGGTCCAGCCCCAAACATATTAGTGTAGTACACCAATGTATATATGTGGCATGTCGATCAGAGTCGGCATCAGCGTCTTTCAATCAGTGGCCACAGCATCCAGTTCATTTTTATGCGGCTGTGGATTGAGGTGATGAACGGTCACGAACTGGAAGAGGAATTGTAGCCTCCACATACGGCATGGCCTCGGATGGGTTCTCAAAGAAATGTGGTCGACCCCCATGTTGGATTCGGAGCTTAGCCGGTAACATAAGGCATAAAACACTAGTCTGATTCATAACAGTTTCTTGACAAAGTCATAGGATGTACATAGAGCTTGTACATTAGCTGCAAAATCTGGGTATATATGAATTTCATGAGACTCATAGCGAAGCGTGCCCTGCTCTCTAGACATTCACAATATGAGGTTCCTGTCACAATAATTGAGTAGCCTCGCTAAAATGGTCCGAGGAGGGGGTCCCCCGGCTTAGGGACAGGAGCTAGTACTCAGTGGGCCCTTTCCACCAGGAACTGTGGGGAGAACTTTGTTGGGTCAAATAGTGTTTTTAATAGATCCTCAGTGAATGTTTCCAGGGGGCCTTTGCATGCTGCCTCAGGTAATCCGATTATCCGAACATTATTCAGCCTTCAACGGGATTCTAGATCACATTTAGTACGTATCTTATTGACCTACATTTTCAGCAGTTTTATGTTGCGGTCGTGTTTGTTAGCCTTGTCTGCTGTTTCTCCAATACGGTTTCCTTCTCTAATTTGGATTTTAGTGAGCCAATGGTAGATAATTTGTCGTCCAATTTCATATTCACGGCTAGAAAGCCGCTCTGCATTGCCACCAATAGATGGTTGTCGCGGTTACCACCAGAGGCTGATGCTTGCTCATCGTTAATAGCTGAGTTTACAGTCCCCGTGATTTTAGCGAAGGTATTGGTGAAGGAGTCCATGGGGCCTTTCTTTTTACCTCTGTTTCCTTTCAACATCCTCCCCACTTTAGTAGGTATTGTTGACGTTCTGGGATATTGTTTGTCAAGTGGGTCAGATGGTTGGTCACAAGCATTGTCAGAGGTGGATGTAGGTTGGCACCGGTGGTCTGCAATTATGTCATTTGCTCATTGCGTTAGTGTTGAACCTCCTGCAAGGTGCCCTCGTGCGGTCGGTGGCCAGGGATCAAGGCTAATCCTCAACACAGCAATGGATTCAGATTGTTGATTCGCCACGAGTCACTGACTATTGTGAATGGAACTTAGTCCATGATCTATTTCCAGAAGTTAGGTAGACTCATAGGATTAAATGCAACATGGATTTAGGGTCATCAGAGTACACGTTCGGGTGCTGGCCCCTCCAGCTGCGCACTTATAGTACCACAGTGTCCAGGGGTCAGAAAGGCGCAATAAACGGCCCATCCATTCAAAGAAAGTCAATCCGGGTAATCAGTGCTTGCATTTCTAATATAGCAGGGCTCAGGGTGATTATTCTATACAATAATAATCGCCATGCAGGGAAAGTCTATGTGCCCACAAGCCTCTAATAGTGCGGGTGTCTGTTTACAGCGTTCCACAGTGTATGCTGCTCCCCCTTTGTGGATCCAGCTAATAGCTAGCAGTGTGGCATGCATAACTGCATTGTTTGCCTCCCATATACAGCCGCCCTTATTCCAAGTTTCCAAGTAGGTGTGGAGACTGAATTGACCACCCTTAATATCTGACTAGTGGACACCGGGTGTAGTAGTAGTAGTAGTAGTAGATCCAGTCGATCTCTACTGATCCAGTGGCACTGCATGGTGTTGCTAGTGTGCGTTTGTCGTGTCACGTGCAGCGTGGTTTAAGCAAAGTGTTAGTATGAATTTCAACCACCTGCTCGTCTTACCATCTTGGCGGCTGCACGTTCTGTGATATATATATGATATGATATGGCATGTATACCACTTCTGTAACGTGCCCTGTCTCAGCCCGAAAAAGTTCTTCGTAGACCTTAAGACTACACTAAGTAGCTTCATATGGGGAAAAGGAGAGTCAGAGTAGCTATGGAAACACTCTGTAGAGAGTACACAGAGGGAGGGCTGAGACTTCCACATTTCGAATCATACTATCTGGCTAGGCAACTGCAGCATGTGGCTAATTGGCTCGCTGACATGGAAACAGTAGAACACACACTCCTAAATAACGCTGTCCCTACCGTACCTCCTGGAAGAGATATTATGGCTAGACGATGTGGAGACCTCACATACCCCATGCTGCTGCTTTTAGGGAAGCAGATATGGAAGAGAATGCAGAAACTGCTGAAACTCAAGGAGCCGTACTCCCCTCAGATACCACTTGTGGCACTCAACGGCACCACAAGGGAAACCCTCCGACAAAGTAGAAGTCATTGGGAATCCAAAGGAGTCATCACCATTGAGGACCTGGAGCCAGGAGGGGAGAAAATAGAATTTCAAGAGCCGATAGAGTCTCACAACCTACATCAAGGCCAATATATGAACTATGCAAGGCTAGTCAAACAGCTGAATACTAGATGGCCGACTCCTGAGGAGCGACAGACAGAAAACCTGACACTGGTACTTCTCTAGGGTGTAACAGAGGCAGAACACATGGTATCTAGAATCTATCAAACAATAGCAGAAGAACTCCCTAAAGATAAAAACAAGGGAAGGCAAGAATGGGAACGGATACTGGGAAAAGTAGTAACAGACAAATAATGGGAAAAAGCAAAGCTTTACCCAAAAAATTTATCAAGAAACACTAGGTTAAAGCAACTACAATTCTATATACTCCAACGGGCATATCTAACCCCAGAGAGAATAGCTTGCTTCCCAGGTGCTATATTGCAAACATGCCCGAAATGTGGGGCAGAAAAGGCCAACATGGGCCATATGTTTTGGCACTGCCCGAAGGTCTGATCCTAATGGGAGAAGATTGAGAAACGTTTGAGAGACAAAAGGAGTAAGAGGGAAAACATGGACTATGGAAGCTGGTCTACTGGGCATTTATAATTTCCTGAGTAAGAAAAAAGCAATGGCAAAAATGATAAACCTGGCATGGGCACTAGCCAAGAGACAGATAGCAATGGGCTGCAAGGAGACAGAAGAACCAAACATCGAGACATGGTGGAAGGACCTACAGAGGTGGACCATTGGAGAGACAGCAGTCTGGCAAGAGGCACTACGAACTGGAAGGAGAGAAAGCTATATAGACATAATGTGGAACTCGATACTACAAGACATGTTTGTCTCCCCTGATGATAGACTCCCATGAACTAAACTCCCTTGAACATATATGAGCAGCGCAAGAAGTGCACGGCACGTTAGCAGAATCGCCGTCAGACGAATACCGGCCTAGATGTCACACAGGGCATGAGAAATTGGACGATAAATAACCTGCGACAGTTTAAGTAGTATGTCCATGTTTGGACTGGTTTCACTAAAGTTGGGTTCAGGGGGAGGCGGGTGGGATAGTTTGAGGGACGTTAAGTCATACTACAATGCAATGTTATGGTGATTCATTAAACCAGAAAACGAATAAACATGTTAAAAATGTTTTTATAACATGCCTATACACAAGTGTTTGAAGGTGCAACGAGGCAAGGGAGTGGCAACAGAGGGAGAAGGGGGAAAGTGCAAGGGGAAAGGAGAGGGGACTGTGCAGTACATAGTATAACAGTGAAATAAATAAAGACCATAAATAAACGTGCAGCCAGCTGGTGGCGAGTGCAAGGGTAAGTGCAGACATCAGCGGTCAAGTGCTAGTAGGGTCTGTTGGGATACAGAAACAGTACCTGAGTGTAAGGGTTGACAGGGGGGCAGTGTAGGTGTGCAACTGGTGGGGAGGGGACCTGGCCCGAGATCAGAGAATAGCCAGGTAACCAGTGCAGTGTCTTATTCAGCCAGGGGCTCAGCAGGGGAGAGGAGGAAAGAAAGCGGAAGCAAAGAGGAAGGGTCTTGAGGTCCTTCTGGAACTGGAGATGGTTCTCCTCAAGTTTCAGAGAGGCAAGGCGGCTGTTCCAGAGGGAGGCCGCAGCAGAAGAAAGATCTACCACCAACTCGCTCCTTGGAGAAGCGATTGACCATGAGGGAGTTGGAGGCGGATGAGCGAAGAGCTCGAGAAGGAAGATATTTAGGAAGAGAGAGTTGAAGGTATTGATGTCCCAGGCCCCAGAAGGCCTTGTGGACAATGAAGAGGGTTTTGAACTTAATCCTTGTCGCCACTGGGAACTACTGCAGAGATTTCAGTCCTGGAGAGATAAGATACCTGGGTTTGAGGCCAAGGACCAGTCTCGCAGTCCTGTTTTTGGATGAGTTGCAGAGGGCGGAAAGTAAAGGCAGGCAGATTTAGAAACAGGCTGTTGCAGTAGTCCAGCCTAGAGAGAACCAGCGTTCTGGAGACAGTGAGCTTCTGGGGGAAGGAGAGGAAAGGAAGAATATATCTGAGCATGATTTTTTTAAAGACGTCGGAGATGTAAGGAGAGAAGGAAAGTGAGGAGTCGAAGATGACCCTGAAGTTTTTAGCCTCACAGGTGGGAGTAGGAAGAGGGCCAAGAGAGGCCGGCCAGAGAGTGACAGGAAAGGAGGGAGTAGGTGTGCCAATGAGAAGAATCTCGGTCTTACTGGCATTAAGGCAGAGGTCATTGGCGGCACAACACTCCTGGATGGCGGACAGACAGTCAGAGACGAAAGAAGGAGAAGAGGTGGAGGAAGGGAGCCTGAAAATGAGTTGAGTGTCATCCGCATAGCACTGTAAATTGGGGCAGAGAGCAGCAGTACGGTGGGCAAGAAGTGCCAGGTATTGGTTGAGCAGCCAGGGAGAGAGGTTAGACTCCTGGGGAACATCAGAGATAGAGATAGAGGGAGAGGAGGGACCCAAGTTGGACCTGGGAGGGTCGATCAGAGAGGAAGGAGGTCCGCCAAGACACGGACTGACCGGTGCTACCCAGGTTATCACGGAGACAGTTGAGCAGGATGGCATGGTTGATCGTGTCAAAGGCAGAAGAGAGATCAAATAAGAGGAGGACACAGAGGGTGTTGGAATCCAGGTTGGAGAGCAGGTCTTCACGGATGTTAAAGATAGCAGTTTCCGTGCTTCTGGCAGCTCCGAAGCCAGACTGATGGTCATGGAGACAACCAACAGATTCAGTGTGAAGATTAAGCTGGGAGATGACCAGCTTTTCCAGGAGTTTGCCAAGGAAAGGAGTGATGGAGATTGGACGATAGTTAGCCGGGCAGGAAGGGTCAGCAGTGGGTTTCTTAAGAGGGTGCGCAAGGGAGTGCTTCAGGGGGAAGGGGAAGACTCCAGTGGTGAAGGAGTGGTTGCAGAAGTCAGCCAAAGCAGGAGCCAGGGTGTCAATGTGGTCCTTGATGGTTTTGGTTGAACAGGGGTGAACCTGTTTGGCGAGACTTTCATAGATCTGACTTGTCTAGAAACCTTGTCAGAGGAGAACAGGGGAAAGGTGTAGAAGGAGGGAGGAGAGGTGGCTGAAGAAGGGCCGGAGGAGGAGAAGAGAGTGAGAGGACAGGATGTCCAGAATTTTAGAAATGAAATGATAAGCCAGGGCCGTGCAGAGGGCCTGGGAGGGGACAGGAGAGGTAGAGACTGCAGCAGGATTGGCCAGCTCCTTGCACATTTTAAAGAGTTCGGCCGAGTTGTTAAGATTCCGTGGATACACAGGCTTGGATGTGGGCTCTCTTCTTGGTGTGGACAGAGAGCGGGTATTGCCTTTGGAGCAGGCGGCAGGCCAGTTTGTCAGAGGATGTACCGGAAGCGGGCCATTTCCTCTCAGCCACCCTGCACTTGCGTTTAAGGGTGACGAGGTCTGAGTCGTACCAAGAGTTGCACTTGGCCTTGGGGTTCAAGCGGATCCTCATGAATTTGGCAAGAACATAGAGAGTATAAGATATAGCAGAGTGGAGCATGGAAAGGGCTGTTTCAGGGTGTGAGTCAGCCAAGGGGGGGGAAGGGGTGGGGGAGAAAGTTGCGGCGAAAGCCTCAACTGACACACTTCATGGGTCGGATAACCGAGAAGGTAGGTGGCAGTGCTGGAGTTGGCTTGGCCTGAGGGGTAGAGAGGGTGATATGGGAGGAAAGGGGAAAGTGATCACTCTAGGAGAAGGAGTGGTGAGAGGGATTGAAAGGGGAAGGTTTGAAGAGATCAGAACATCCAGGGTGTGCCCTGCAGAGTGAGTCGGGCTATAGGGGAGAATATAGAGAGAGAGTCACAGAGGTCACGAAAGAGTCCAGTGGAAGGACAGGAAGCATCCAGGTGCCAGCAAGTATGCAGCGTTGCGGGTTGTGCTTACACAATGCGAGTTTCAGCTCTCTCCTCACAATCCCGCCGGCGTCACTGCGTTAGGGCGCCAGTGTTGCTGTGCTGTAGCATAGCCCCACAAGTCCTCCAGTGCTCCGTATTGCGTTTTTGCCTGCCTCGCGTGTCTCACCATGTGTTTGCTTCGCTTCAACAGATGAGGATATGGGGCCTGCGAGCATAGGTCCCAGTTTGTACATGCCGACTCTTGCCGGCAATGAGGGGTCGCGGGCAACGTCCCGGCTTCCCACCCCCCCCGTTCGGCCAGCAATTTATGGCCTGCAGATCTGGTATGGGCGCACAGCCAGCCACAGCAGCACGCCTGGAGCCAGTAAATGGTCTCCTTTCCTCCTCGCTGCGCCCCGACCCGCTCGACTTTCAATCCGCGGCTCAGCAGGATTTTTGGACCGCTGGTGCCGACGTCCGTTCGCCTCACAATGGGACCTTCCAAATTCACTTTGGTGCGTAACAAGATCTTGTGGAGCCAGAGCTCTCATGTTAGACCACCATCTTGTAGCTTCTCAGCAGCGCCCCCTCGTTATGGCGTCCTTTCTAACAAACATAGGGCAGCCAGGTATTCCTTAAACAGTCACTTGAAGGCCAGATTTGGCGAAGGCCAACAAAATCTTCATCAGTGTGGAGGTGGGACACGACTTCAGATCCACTCCTTTCGCCTTACACTATGCCACAAACTTTCTATACTTGCACGCATAGAGCAACCTAGTGGATGTTCTGCATGCAGCAAACAGTACCTCCAAGAACTCATTGTCCACGTCCCAGTCCCCATACCTTAGCCTCACAAAAGCCACGCATGCAGACAGAGGTTCCGGGTGAAGCACCTTGCCTTCCGACTGGGACAAGAGGTCCGGTCTCTGAGGAAGCCGGAGAAGTGGACACACAGCCAGCTCCAAAAGGTTTGGGTACCATGTCCCCCTTCCCCAGTCTGGGGCGATCAGGAAAGCTCTGAACCTTCTCTGCCTCCTGAGAACCCATGGGATGACCAGTATCAGTGGGAAAGCATAGTGGAGGTGGAAGACCACTCTACCAGGAACACATTCCCCAGTGCCCCCCTGAGGGGAAAGTCACTAGAGCAGAACTTTTTGCATTTCGTGTTGTCCTTCGTTGCAAACAAGTCTACTGACTGGGTGCCCCACTAGGTGAAGATCTGCGCAAGGACCTCCGGGCATAGTTCCCACTCATGGGAGGCCAAGTTAAGCCTGCTCAGAGCACCTGCCAGCCCATTTGTCACCCCTGCTAGAAGAGCCGCAGAGATATTGTTCTCCAGCATTCAGAACCATATTTGAATGGCCTCCCTGCTTGTTGAGGTACTGCATGGTCACTGTGCTGCCCGTTAGGACCAAGACAGGTTTTCACTGGAGAGATGGCACAAACGCTGTCAGCGCTGGTCTGATCACCCACAATTCCAGCAAGTTCATGTGGTAACACCTCTCCTTCTAGGAACAATGGCCTTTGACCTAATGGGCCCGCAATGAGCACCCAAGCTCTTCAGGGAGGTGTCTGTGACAACCTGAACCTCTGGCCAAGGTTCCCAGTACGGGTCTGCTGCCAACATGCTGGTCCTGTCGCTCCACCAGGCCAGGTTGCCGTCAAATGACCAACACTTGAAGCACATCCGACATCTTGCCCGAGTACTGCAACAACTAGCTCCTGAGAAGTCACTGAAAGGATCTTATCCGGAGCCTTGCCTTTGGCACGAGGAAGATACAGGATACCATGAGGTCCAATAGGTACAGAAAAAGCAGATGCCGGGAGACTACTGGTATTCTGGAAAAGACTGACAATTCAGGCCACATTGGTAACTCTCTCCCCAGGAGGAAAAGCCTACCTTCCTGAGTGTTCAGGACTGCTCAGATGAATTGGAGCTTCTATGCTGGTGAAACCTGCGAGTTCTGTAAATTCAGGAAAAAGCCCAAGCTGTGCAGCAGGGAGCAAGTGACACTGAGGTGCTGTGAAACCTGCTCTACAGACCGACCCTGGATGTACCAGTCGTCCACTTATGAGCCCCCCTGAGAGGCTCAATGTTACTAAAGGCCTTGTTCTCTCTAGACTGGACTACAGTAACAGCCTCCTCCTAAATTCTAACTTCTACCCTGCGATCCCTCCAGCTTATCCAGAATAAGGCAGCATAAGTGAGCGTATCTCTGCTAGGAGTGATTTATTTATTTTATTGCATTTATTACACGCCCAAACCCAGAGGTGTCACGGCGTAATTTACCTGAGGAAAGCTTAACTGGTTCCAGGAAAGAATACAGGATTACAGATAATGATTACAAAAAGGAGAGCCGAGATGTCTCGGATCAACGCAAGGCATGGTTACTGTACAATACAGACTGTGCAAATACAAATGGTGTTGTAGGCTGGTGGATGCAGGTGAGCAAGGAGCTTGGAGGCTGGAGCAAACTCGTGGTTAGAACTTATTGAAGAGCCACGTTTTTATTAGGCTCTTGAAGCGCTGGTGGGAAGGCTCATTTCTGACATGCATGCAGAGGGAATTCCAGATTTTGGGTGCAGCTACATGAAAGCTAAACCCCCCTGCTCCGGTGCTCTTGAATCTTGGGACAAAGAGGTGGGTACTAGAACCTGATCCAAGGGATCTAGTGAACTTTTATTGGGCAACAATGTTGTTTAGGTAAAGAGGGGCTACATTAGTGATACATTTCTGAGTGGTAATGAGGGTCTTAAATATGATTCTGGCTTTGATCGGAATGTACCTCTATCCAGATGAGGGAAATATGATCATTTCTTTTTAGTCCAAACACTGCCCTAAGGGCTTTGTTTTGTAACAATTGCATTTTGTCGAGGTTCATTTTTGTGGTTCCTAGTAAAAGGATATTAAAATAGTCCAGTTTTGAAAGAATTATGGCTCGGGCTAGGGTGGGGCAGTTTTGAGGAGTGAGAAATTGGCGGCTGAGTGCATGAGCACTGTAAGCGGTAGCCGACGAAAGGCTACTGATGTGTTTGCTCATAGTGAGGATGGAATCTATGTGGAGGACTAGGGTTTTGACGTGATTAAGCATTGGGATGGGAGTACCGTCAATGGTGATGGTTGAGTAATTAGCATGGAGGGTTTTTAGTAGGGAGGTTGGGCCTACTACGAGGATTTCAGTTTTTTCGTTGTTGAGACAAAGACTATTTGTGGCCATTCAATTTTGAATAATGGCGTGGATCTAATTGATGTTGGCTGAGTTTTGTTCATAGTCTCCCGTAATGGGGATCAGGATCTGGGTGTCATCTGCGAAATTGGTGGAGATGACACCCATTGCATCCAATGATACGAACAACAGTTTTGTGTAGGCATTACAGAGAGTCTGGTATGCGGTCGGCGGCCTTGGTGCCAATGGAAACTCTTGAGGATCGATCCAGCTAGAAATGACTTAACCCAAAGAGTGGCTTCTGGGGAGAAGAAATTCTCTGTGAGGGTGTTACAAAGCTTGTCGTGGTCGACCAGATCGAAAGCAGCAGCTATGTCGAGTAGGAGAAGGATACACATTTTCCCCAGAATCTCTTAGACTTTGCATCTTGAGGTCTAAAAGGGCAGTTTCAGTACTGTACTTGGGTTGTAAACCAGATTGTCTGGCTCCTAGCAACAGGTTACTTTCCAAGTTGTCTTGGATTTGGGAATAGGCTATTTTATCCACTATTTTAAGTAACGGACGTGATGGGACGGTAGGTTGTGGGTAAGGTGGGGTCTAATGTGTTTTATTTAGTGGCAGGGTGACCCATACTTCTTTAATGCTAGCTGGCACAGAGTTGGAATTGAATGAAGCATTGATGAAGTTTGAAATGATCGGAGCTAGAGTGGGGGCACAATGTTTCACTAGGCGAGCCGGAAATCTGTCGTCTTTGCAGTTAGACGGTTTCAAGAAGGAGATGGTGTTCAGAACCTTGTCTGGGAAACGTTGGTGAATCTAAAGTGGGTGGTCTTTTTTTAAGTGCTTGTGTTCTGCACAATTGGGGGCAGGTTTTTCTTGGCCAAGAGGTTTCTTTTGGTTTGGATTTGTTTTGAATGGTGAGAATTTTTGCGGCAAGTGCATTTTGAATGGTGGTACACCAATCTTTACTCACGTTGGTAGGGGTGGTGGCTGGGATGGGGCCTTCCAATTCTCTCAGTATGGAGAAAAGCTCCTTGGTTTTGGAAGAGGTTATCTATGCAGGTATTGAGGGAGTTTGCATTATGTGTTATAACTGCTGCTTTGTAGGCTTTGTTTGCTATTAGAAGTAGGTTGGCGGTGTCTGGAGAGGGGGACTTTTTATGAGACTGCTCTAGCGTTATTTTGTGTCGACGAAGAATAATGAGCTCTTTGTTGAACGAAAAATGTGTTTGCTTGGTGTTGCTGGGTGTTTTGGAAGTGAGCGGGGCCACTGTATTAATGGACGCTTTTAGGCAGTGTTAGGGAGAATTCTCATTCTATGGCTAATTTCCCTTACCTAGTGAGTTCCTCAGCAGCTTTGCTGGATTTCTGGAGTTTATTTTTTCCACTTGGTAAGAGTGCGAGCTTTTCCCCCACTCTTAACTGTGTTTTGCCATGTGTGTTTAATCTGTTTTTGTGATTTTGGACTACACCACTTTAGTAGCCCCCTCTTCTGTGTGTTACACAGCACCCTCTCAGTGCAGTGACACAGGGTTGTCGTTTCGACTTCCCACCAACTCCATTTCTGGGGCTGACTACTGCCCCCCAGAAAAGGGTAAAGTTGCCATTAACTTTACCTAGTCATTTAACCACAGATCCAGTACCCCCCCCCCCCCCATCTTATACGGAGTATTGGAAAGGGTTAATTCTTGGCCCTTTTTATCTGTACCTCTTGGAGCATTGTTTCGCCCCCTTAACATTAAGACTTGGCTGGTGGCAGTGGTATCGACCCTAATTTTCCTACCGCGATTATATTATATAACATGGTATTGTTTTAGGCTATTTTAGTAGCCTCAAACTTTAAACCCGCTAGCCCAAAAAACCTTTTATTTCGGCTCTGGTTGGGTTTAATCGCCATTTCTTTTTGTTAACATCCTTCTTGGGTCTTTCTTTGCGTGGCAAACCAGGTTTGCCTCCTTTGTTCGCCAACCTGCAGGCTTCTGACCAGAAGCCCTACTTTGGCGTCTGGGTGTCTAGGTGGACTGAATGTGAGGGAGGAGTGTAGTCACCCCCTGCACAGGGTCTCCTTGGAGACCCAAGTCGCACTTTGTATTGATTGGCTGAGGTGGTTGTCCGGGCTGGACAAACCCCCCTGCTGAGTGATTGACAGCCAGGCTGTGGGAATGGGGGATTTTGGCATTAAACGCACGATTCTTGAGCTAGAGCAGAGTCGCGTCTGGAACTACAATGAACCGAAGAGAAGCGGAGAAGAAGATGGCTGCTGCAACCAGAGTCCCAGTGAAGCCCTGCTGCAGTCCTGAACCATCTACCCCTTCAACGACTAAGAGAAGATCCAGTCCAGAGTCTTCTTCCCTTGAGCCTGTTGGGACCAACCAGCTCGTCTTTTCTTCAGTCAGAGAAGCCACTTCTGGGTCGAAATCACTGCTGGATAGCCATCAGAAGAGCCCTCTCCTGATTTAAAGGAGCGCACCTTTTATTAATCGTTGTCTTTCTCGCTGCTACTGGCCTTATCGCTGGGTAGTGCAGATTGCTCCAGATGTCGTCCTTCATGTCCCCACGACTGAAGCTGCAGGAACCGTGAGTCTGAAGGAACTACCAGGAACAACCTCTGTGGCACCAGCTTTTCTCCAACGGAATAAGGTACTGTGCATACTTGGTTTTTCTCTCTGTCTGACCAGCTGGAATCAGGGTGAACCCTTTTCCTCCACGAAGATTTGTTCTTGGTTCCCTCCTTCTTATAACTTTTCCATCCATTTGACAATCTTTATGAACTCTTGGCATCTCGAACTGTTCAACGTGTGATCCTCGGCAACTGAGCATCTGCTCCATTGACACTGGCACAGGCCTATTGACTTTAATCTGTATCTTTGAACTTGTCCTCAAATCTCCTTGCCTTGAAAAAGTATTGCCTTTGATTATTATTCATTTTTCCCTTGTTTTAAATTCTTAAGTACAACGCGTGTTTTAACTTTGTGAGAGTTTCTATCCGCAGGTACGTGTTAGTATCGCGACACCGGTCTGTCAAATGCTAATGTTCTTACCTTGAATTTACTGGCGCAAAAATAGGAATTGGTTGTGTGCAGTGTATTTTACGTGTGGTTTCAAATCTATAGAAGTGAAGTGTTTTATAACAGATGGTTTAAAAAATAAATGTACTTGTATTTCTTTTTACCTGAAACCTTGAGTCAATGTTTGCTTGAGTCACAGTAATTGTGGTCCTTTGTGTAATCTCTGCTACTGCTCATATACTCTTGAGATAAGCCTGGCTGCTCCGCTACTGCTACCACTTTAACATAGTAGTACGGGCTTGTACCAAAGGTGAACTTGTATTACCACTTGTAGTCTTAATTGTGTGTAGTGGTCCCTAAGGGCACTGCACAGGATTCTGCCTAACAGGCAGTCATGGTAGCTATCAGCGATGATATCCGGATTGTTGAGTGTTTTGGGAAGTGTTTTGAGGGCATCAGAGAGTAGAGTGATGAGGTTATCTACTGTTAGTTTATGGGTGTTTCTAACCATAATGGAGGCAAGTGAGTATTTTGGGGCTGCCTGAATGTCCGGGATCAACATGCTGAAACTGATTAAGTAATGGTCGGTTCATGGTACGTTAGAGATGGAGTCAATTGATAGATTGGTGTTAAGGGTGAGAATCCAGTCTAGGGTTCTGCCTTTGGAATGAGTGGGTGAGTTGACCCATTAAGTGAACTGCAATTCATTGAGGGCCGCGTGGACTGCAGTGGCTTTGTGGTCTAGATTGTCGTTAAATCCAAGGTTGAGGTTGCCACGATGATGAATTTGGTATTAGGCTTCAGGAGAGGGGTGAGGAGTTAGGCGATGCCGGTTTCGGGGTGGGTGGCGTTGTTGGGCGCTCTGTAAATGATGAGGAAGTTAGTTGTGGTTTTGTGATCAGTTGCGAGTTTGATATGTAGCAGTTTGTACCCAGGTAAAGGGTCAAGTGTGTGAGCTCTAAACTGTAATGTGGATTTGGCAATAATGGCCTCTCCTCCTCCAGTGGAGTCCTTTGGGTTGGCCCTAAGGATGCTGTAGTTTGGTGGGATGGCTAAGGCTCATAAGGGGCCGGAGGCTTGGTGAAGCCAGGTTTCGGTTAAACCTAGAAAGTCTAGGTGTTGGTCTAAGAGTATGTCATGGATGTCGATAGCATGTGTGCCTAGAGATCTCACATTGAGAAGGGCACCTATGAGGCTGGGGTTGGGGTTGGGTATTTATTGGGGCACGGTGCTGTCTGTGGGTATGACGGGAGTGGATGGTGATATGGCCCTGTTGGGGCGTGAAGAGCTTTGTTCATGTTGTAGGTAGGTGAGGGTTGTGGCTTATGTTTTAGGCTGCTTGGGATTCTGGAGTCTCTGCAAAGTGAGATGGTGGGATATAGGTGGTGAAGGGGTGGCTGTGGGCCTACAGAGGTGGCATGGGCCAGTCCGTGAGGAGAGTCTGGCAAGTCTTAAAGAGCCTAGGATGGGGTGGGTGGAAGGAGAAGGGGGGGCTGGAATTGTGGGATTGTGGCACGAAGTGCTCAGGCAAGTGGTGGTGGTCACTGGTGCACAGACGATAACCAAAAGGGGAGGTCCTAAATGGAGGGTTTGTTCGGTGAATGGGGTGTGCAGCGTTGCTGAGGTAATTAGTGGCGGATGGGGGTGAAAAGGTCTCTGATGCTGGTGGGGGGAAGGCGGGCGGTTTGGGGAGGAATGGTGTTGGGCAGGGGAGGGAGTGGTGCCTGGTGCACCAAAGCAGAGTGAGGCCATTCCCTACTTGGGTGAATGATCCTGATGTACAAGGCAGGGAATCAGGCATTCCTATTTGGCTCAAACACTCATGTACTTGCGATTCCACCAATGTAGTTTATGGACTGAAATGCACATATTTTTATTTTATTTGTTTATTTGTAATGCATCGGTAGCCGTAGGCATCAGGGTGCAGAGACACAAATTAGAGTTAAGCAGAACGATGGGTGGAAACTAGGGTGGCACCTTATTTGAAGAGATGAGTCTTCATATTTTTCCTAAAGATTAACAGATTTGGCTCTGCTCTCAGAGTATCTGGGAGGTTGTTCCACTGCTGAGGTGCTCGAACCGGAAAAGATTTCCCAGCACCCGTATTTTGGGATGCCTGGGGTATCTGTAGCAAGCCAGATGTTTGAGATCTTAGGGCCCTATTGGGGATGTATAGTGTGAATTTGGCTCCAAGGTAGGATGGAGCCGCTCCGTGCAGACATCTGTGCACTAGAGTCATGGACTTAAAGAGGATTCTCTCCTCAATTCTAAGCCAGTGGAGGGATCTTCTAGCCTCCCATCACATGGCTTCTTCGATCGATCCCTTTTACGACCCGGACTGCATCGTTCTCCATTATCTGGCATTTACCGATGCATTTTTTTTAAGCTCCCAGCAGCAGTGCATTACCATAGTCTAAATGTGCCAGTATAATGGCCCTGGCTATTGTGGCAGCATTATTTTCTGTCAGAAAAGGGCGTGTAGCTCTCAAAAGCCTAATATAATGTGCATTGCTTTTATGAAGATAGTTTGCCTGGGATTCTGATCCCAAGGACGCCTCCAGCATCATCCCAAGTGTTTTGACATGGGAGACCACCTTAATGCATGAGTCTTTAATGGTAAACTCTTCAAATTATTTGCTGAGTTTAGCCCTTGCTTGACCAGAGCCGAAAATCATAAGCTCTGTTTTTTTACTGTTCAAACTCATCCAATTATCTTCCATCCATTTGTCTATCAGATTGTAGATGGTTGTAATATTTTCCTTATCTAGTTGGTATTCTCCCTCAAGCTCGAACACTAGCTGTGTATCATCGGCAGTAAAGTGAACGCTGATGGATTCTAAATGTACACATAGATATTTCATAAAAAGGTTAAAGAGCAGAGGGGAAATACTAGCACCCTGTGGTACACCTGCACTTATAGGGGTACATTTTGAGAACTTCTCTTCCCAATGTATTCTGGCTACACGGTCTGTGAGGAAGGATGCTAACCTTGCCAAGGCTGCCTTGGAAAATCCCGCTGTTTTCTCCAGAACTACTTGTAACAAAGTGTGATCAACAAGGTTGAAAGCAGCCCTTAGATCCAAAAGCATTAGGATCCCTGTTTTTCCCTTGTCTACTATAGAAAGCATGTGTGTTTGGCGATCCAACATTGCAGTTTCCATGCTGTGAGCAGCACGGAAACCCGACCCTTGCTCATGCAGGATATTATTGGCTTCCACGTGTGCCTGCAGTTGTCCTGTGGCGATTTTGTCCATGATTTCTAGTACAAAATTGGTGTTAGTGATGGGGCGCATGTTATTGGGGCCTTTGGGATCCAGCCCTGGTTTTCTTTAACAGTGGTGTAATGGTCACCTTTTTTATGGCTGTAGGAATCTTACCATCATGGAAGGATGCATTAATTATCTTGGATAACATTGGGGCAAACAGTTCTTTGTTTTCCACGATAATTCTGGGAGGGATTAGGTTTTCTGCACAAGAGGATGGTTTCATCTTGGCTAGCACCTTCACCATTTCAGCCTCGGAGATTGGTTGAAAATTAAAGTTATCCAATTCATAGGGCTGTAAATTGGCCTCGTTAGGAAGATGAAAATCCTTAGCGGTTTTTCTGGCCAGAATAATGGCTTCTCAGGCTTTTTGAGTTTTGTCTTCAAAGGCTTTTTTTTTTTACAATTTCAAAGTTTTCCTCCATTGGAATATATAGGGGGGAAATGGATTTTGGTTTCTCGTAAGATTTAAGGATATCAAAAAGCTTACTGGCAGCATTAGGTGCGGCCTCAATCTGCTTATTGTAGTGTTCAGCTTTGGCATTTTTAATGCAGTTTCTATACTTGACATTCGTCTGATTCTATTGCTCTTTGGATTCAGGTGAGATTTTTTTTGCCAGATTCTTTCTAGTCGTTTCTCTATCTTGAGGTCCTGAACTGTGCTGATAAAACAGCTTTGATGGTTGCTAGTTTTTCTGACTATTTTGGATTTAAGAGGGGCATATAAGATTTACCATCTCAGATATATGATTCATGTAGTGTTGTAGCAGTTGCTCGCATGAGTCCCCAGTTTGAAAGCATTCACCTATTTGGCGAAGGCAGGGTTCTAGCTGGTCTGGACCTATACCTTTAAAATGTCTACTCTTGGTTCTAATATGAGGGCTACGTTTATGGCTGGGTGCTTCTGGTAGACAGATCTTAAACATAACTTTGAAGTTATGCACGGCTAGGTTAATATGTTCTGAATAGTAAGATTGTGTGTTACAACCCAGTCTGATTGCCATTCATGGTGGTAGGTTCATTATTCTGGACTGAAAAGTCAATGTTTTTTAGGGACTTTACAAGGCTGATGACCTCTTTATCTAGGGGATTTTGATACCATCTGTTGAGATCACCAAACAAGATTGAGGACGCGTTAATAGATTTCAGTGCGTTAAGTTGCTGGGTGATCTCGCAACTAAAGTCTGAAACAAGAGAGGGAGGTCTATAGAGTACAATAAAATTAATGCACACTCTAGGGGTTGGGGAGTATTTAAGGTGGAGGGTTTTACAGCCAGTGCAGGACATTGAGGCTTTAAAAAGGCTAAATGATTCTCTTGCAATAAGGGATACTGCACCTCCTGCCCCTTTATCCCCGTTCTGATGGTATAAAGTGTATCCTTCAGGGACTGCTTTATTGCAAACCGGTCCAATAGGCTCTTTAAGCCATGTTTCTGTAAGGAATAATATGTCTAGCTTCTCTTCCATAATAAGGTCGTGGATATTCCGAGTGCCTGCTGAGGGACAGGGTGTTCAGCAGGCAAGCTTTGAGAGTCCCCAAGACCTGCTGTTGGAGGTTGGTCTGCTCTATATTGTTGTTATTTTCTTTCTTTTCCTTAGGGCTAGCTGGTGTTATGGGGGCTCTATGGTGTGGTCAATGAGTGTCCATCTTATTGGCCCTGGTCTCTTCCCTTGTTATAGGTATCTTGTTTGACGCAATTCTTTGACTTTCCAACTTAGTTGTCTCCATACCTTCCCTCTATGTAGCCCAGGTGCTTGTAATGAGCCAAGTGGACTCATCTGGACAGTATATCGCTGTAGAGAGTCTAGCGGTACACAGCGGCACGGGTATAGGTTTTAGGAAGAGCGGCTAAGGGAAGTGGCCGTGGTCTGCTGCAGACTGGCCTCAACCCGTCCGCGCCGGCGTGTTCGCGCCAGGTTTAAAGTAATAAAGCCCTTCCGGACTACAATCCTCTAGAGAATTGTAGTGCTGAGCGTTCGTGCAGATGTCCCAACGAGGAGTCTGCTTTCAATCACACGCTCTTGTGCTTTTGGACTGTGGTAAGGCAGAATTGTTGGCACAATCAATTACCTGCCTAGAGATAAGGCAATGTCTAACCAATTACTAAAATTAGTGAGAGCACTTTCTAAAATAACACAAGGTCAAACAGGAAGCAAATCTGTAACAAAATGCAACAGGTTAAAATGCATAAACGAATATTTAAAAAAGGGTGCACAGGTTAAGCCCTTACACTGATCTATCTCTGTGGATATTACTATGTAGGTATGCCAATGAGGAAAGCCAAAACGAGGTGGAGAGCGCACAAGCCAAATATCTGCACCAAAAATTTGAATCAACTGTAGCCATGAACTTTGTCGACACCAGACATACTGTTGCTCAATTAAAATGTGTGATTCTGGAACAGATTAAACTAGGTAACAGAGGGGTAGGCATACAAAAGTGATTGTTACAAAGAGAGATCCTATTGGTTGATTGTCTTCATTCACTCAGTCCGAGAGGCATGAACTGTGACTTTGATTCAATGTGCTTTGTGTAATGATTACATGAACTGTGTTGTTGGGCGTTGATAATTGTTGTTCAGAGCCAACTAACGGCGACATTAACTGTGAGTGGGAAGTATCCCATGAGGAGCAAAACTGAGTCACTCTCTTTTGAATGGTTATGCCCCCTCCAATATCAGAGTTGCTTTCTAATAAGATTGGTGTGTACAGATTGTGAGCGGGCTAATACCCGAGAGCTTCCATGATTTGTTGCCTCTAAAGCTAGCTTGTAGAGTATCCTACATTATCCTCCATGTCCCCCTAGAGGGGGATGATGATTATATTCTTAAGCACAGGTCCTTATAGCCATTATGCAATACTCGGAGGGGCATACTACTGCGATGGCCATGTAGCCGTGTCTCACACAAACCACTGACTTACAGCCGGAGTGGGGCACCCTGCAGAATTTATTCCGCGACCATGCCCCATTGCCTGCCCACTGTTATTTACTCTTGAAATCCTACCTTCCACATCTAGTCTACATGAGGTGGTAGACCCATAGGAGCTTATTCCATGTACACAACGCTAGCCATTTTCTACACAAGCCGCTGACCCACAGCAGGAGTGGGGCGCCCCGCAGAACTTTATTCTGTGACTCTGCCCCTCTGCCTGCCCATCTTAATCCATTTTTTTTTTATCATTCTTTTTATAATCATATGTTCCACACCTAGTCCATTAGAGGTCGCTGAGCCACAGGATTCCAAACACATAACTAAACACTGGAGGTCGAGAATGAACACTCTAATGGCCCCTCGCCATTTATTGTACATTTTGCCAATATCCGTGTAATTTACTTTCCTTTTATATCTGTTACTGGCCACCTGCAGAAGTGGGTCATCCGGCAGAACTTGTTCTGCCATTTGGACCCACGTCCTGCACATAAGTGTACATAATAGTTTACAAACCTATTTTACTCTTAGCGGTCCCTCCATTGTCTGAATTTGCAATTACGTTTGTTTTTCACTGACGTGGTATACCACTCCTAGCAAGTCCCACACCAAGATGGTGGTCATTCTACGTGGCATCGACGCGCACATGCGCCGGTGCCATGATGACCATATACACAGTGAGGGATTGGGTCGCGTGTCGCACAGACGGTTGGCTCCGACCCCTCGCCATGTTACTAAAGGTAAGCGATTTGCGATAATATGATATCGGCATTCGACATGCTTTCATACTTACGCTGCCCACATCTTATGCTGGCTAGATCTTATTAAGCCCTGCACACAATCTTCTACACAGGAAGCAGCCATACGAGCACTGGACTGCGTTTGCACTTTGACAGATGCTCACATAGACCCTTTTAGGCCCCATTACGCCCGCATTTACCATTATAACGTGGACACTTTCTCCTTTATAATATGGACATTTTTTCCATATCTTAAGTTGAAATCTTTACGCCAATTCTTTCACTCCACCCATAGGGTGATTGAGATTAATAACTTATGTAATCCCCTAGCAACAGTCTCTCCATACATTAGGCTATAGGAATTTCTTATTGGGAAGTTAATTAGTTTCTATTCGGCTTGTACATAAGAATATTAGCTCTACTCTCACCAGGGAACACAGAGAACGACCGTACTGTTGACAATACACGGCTGCTGTTGCTTCTAACATCACAGCTGGGTGAGTCTTCTTGCCCTCCTGAGGCCATTTATATAGTAATATGGTATAGCAGTATATACATACTCCTAGTATTGAGACTTATACAGAGATGTTCTTTCTAACAGGACTTTACCTCGCCCTCAACTGAATGGGTTTGAAGGTCAGTACCACTGGCTATTTATATTTATACATCTAAGTGCTACTTAATAGAATAGTTTGTACTCAATTGTTCTACTTGTAACCCCCTAGTTGTCTACAAGCAGAGTAAGCTACACCACGTAGGAACATTTAGCTCCCCTGCAACGAAGATAGATCTTTAAGAATCCGAAACGTGTCGTCAATTCTATATCCAAGAGGAGGACTTTTGGACATTTTTTCGAATTAATGACTTTAGACCTTTGTATAAATCTGTGTGCTTTATGCAAACACAAGTTTTACCTGATGAATGTTTTTGTGTTTTGACTTATTCAGAAATGGGTTGTACGGTGCACACTAAATACATACATGTGCTTGATATGTATTATCATTACTCTACTCGGATTATAAAAAAGATTCTTTACTTACGAAAACTGATGATATGCTATTTGCTTTGAATTCTTCAGTTACCAGAGCATTTCTATTGAATGTCATTTGGTGAAATGGGTTCAGGTCTTATAATTGTCTTCTTGAATATGATTTGTTAAATTGTTAAATCATTAAATCACTTACTGAACTGGTCTGTTTGGACTTAACCAGCATGGGTGCTCTGCAATCCAGACCACTGAATTCTCTGGGACTATACAACCTCCAAGGAGTGCATAATAGGGCCACCGTTTGGCAACAACCTGTTTTGTGCAGTCTATTCCTGTCTCAAGTGGCCTTGAGACATTCTCCCTATTGCACCTGAAATCACTATCTAATCTTAAATCGGTCCACTAAATTTGAAGTATCATTTTTAAGCTTTCTTACACGTTGGTGCCTCCAACACCCACCCATACTTTGGTTACCACAGATACACCTTTGCCAGTTTCACGAAGCACGCTGAAGTCACTAGTACCTAGGCCTTGAGAAAAATGTCCAAAATCTGAACTTAACCCATTCCTCAGGAATAGAAGATTGATTGGGAAAGGGCACCTGCGTGGATGGAGCCCCATCAGCGGTGCTCCTGGAGAGAGAGGGATGACTTTTATTCCTAGAGAAAGAGGAGGAATGATGAAGAATCGCTGGGAGAGCAGGACCTCATCTTATGTCTCTTCTCATCTTTGTGGACCTTGTCCTGCGCGGGCTCCTTAACTACCTTCATGGCCACCTTGCCTGGGGACTACAAGATGGAGGTCACTTATGTCCTTTGGAGAATGAAGTGAAGAGCTTGATGGCATGCTGCCCGAGGAAACTCAAGTGATTCAACTAGCAGGATGCATAATTATCTGTATCATGGTCTTCCCATGACACAGATAGTACAGTACAGACAGAATAGGCAAATCCTGTGGGGATCTGACACTCCCATCTGCCTCCCGTTGTCCACACTGGGCTTGAAGCAGAAAGTGTTCGGAGGTTTAGGCATGTCACAGTGCAAGAAGGATAGCTAAAGTGAAGTATCATTCCACAAGTGGCTGGGGCCTCCCTCTGGAACAGCCTCCCAGCCTCTCTGAAACTTGAGGAGAACCATCTCTGGTTCCGAAAGCACCTCAAGCCCTTCCTCTTTGCTTCCGCTTTCTCTCTTCCTCTCGCCTGCTGATCTCCTGGCTGAATCTGAAATTGCACTGGTTACCTGGCTACCCTCTGATCTCGTGCCCAGGTCCCCTCCCCGCCAGTTGCACAACTGCACTGGCCCCTTGGCAACCCTTGCACTCAGGGACTGTTTCGTTATCCCTACAGCCCCTTCTAGCACTTGACACCTGATGTCGGCACTTACCCTTGCACTTGCCACCAGCAGTCAGTAAATAAATAAGACAATAAATAAAAGTACTGTTTCCTATATACTGCACTCCCCCCTCCCCTGTACTTTTCCTCCTTCCCCACTCCAATGCACTTGCGTGATCTCAATGGCACCTGGCCTAGTAGGATCGTTGTCTGTCTTCCCTCTGTTTCCCCTCCCTTGCCTCATCATGCCCTGAATCACTGGTGTATAGGCGCGCAATAAATGCCATAACACATCACATGTATCCAGAGTGCGCAGAAAAAGGGAAGTGAAGTCAGTGTTCGCGGCAACTCCATATATACTAGCCCGTCATGTGGGGCATACAACATTGATGGGTGGAGCCGATGCAGAAGTGCATTGTCCTCCCTGGTGGGGAACATATTTCCAAAGACAGATGGTGTTGGTGATAGAATATCAAAGACATGAAATCTGTGGGAGGAATGAATCCATTAGAAATATTACTCCGTCTCAGAAGGAGAAAAAAATAAATACACGCAAATTAATGTTCTGCACATTTTTAATATAGTTACCAGCTTAATAGGGAAAGATGGCCTCACCCTCAAGGTCACATTCTCGTTGGGAAAGCAAAATAATGGGGCATTATCCTGCAGCTGCTCACCCACCTAGGCGATTTGATCGCAACCAGGAAAACCCTGTTATGAGTGAGCAGATCCAGATAAAAACACTGCACAGTAAAACGAAGTACCATGCTGGAACAAATTGGAGTTGAGGGAAAACAGTGGTCAGCCCTTTAAGAAACTGTCTTAACAGTAAATATGGAAACGAAAGCACCCTGTTTAACCTTCCTTTTGAAGACAGCCATAGCTAAGGAGCCCTGCAGTGTGCCAAGTAGAAGACCATTATTATGTAAGGAAGGCATGGAATCAAAGTAAGACAGACACAAGTGACCACAGTTCATGGATGTTTATTGAACTTCATCAAGGGTGTGATAAACACCTATCTAAACCTAAATCTAAAATGGGAAAAAGCTACGACCATCAAATAATAATAATGCAGTCCTAGTGGAGTCTCATCAAAATAAAAGGGCCTTTACTAAAAAACCTATTACCAATACTTACCTATAATTTAAAAATCGTTTGGGGAAATGTTCTTTTTAAAAAACAATTTATTCAACAGGTCATTTGGTTTACAAATCGAAAACCTTTAACCCTATGTTCCGAAGTATGCATATAACAATGCCATTCCCATAATCTGAGCTGTTATCCAAGTTCCAGGCTAGACCTTGTCAAGTAGCCAAGTCCCAACATATCTAGGTTCTTTTCCCCAAGCCTTCATATACTCCAAGTTGGCTGTTCTTTGGCAATGATCTTAGCCTGTTTGTCCTGCTTGTACCTTTGTAGAGATTCCTTCCTGTAAAAGAGCATCTAGTTTCTTAAGAATTATGATTAACAGTTTTATGAGGGCTATGTTTTTTTTGTCTTTTTTTAATATCATATTTTATTGGTTTTATAACATACAACCACTGGTCCTTATCGGGCCAGATCATAATAACTTTCGATGGAATAAATGCTCATATGGTTCACATACAAAACGTATCTTATAACAAGATTCTTTACTCTAAAGTACATATCTTTACTTTCTATGGCGTTTAGTCGTTAAGTGTTTGAGAGTTCACATCACGTCTTCCCATCTTTTCCAAATTTTGTCCGCTTTCTCGGGACATCCCCTGGCCTTGTACACCCTTCTTTCTATGGCGATGCAGATTTGTACGTCAGTGATCCATTGATCTACTTGCAGCGTTTCCGCAGCCCCCCCATAACTGCGCTATATTTCTTTTGATTATTGCTGTTGCCGTAATGAAGCAGAGCTTTTCATACCTTGATAGGTCTATTTCACTGTCTGCTCCTTATAGGAGTAGTTTGGGGTCTCTGGGGATCGACTGATGGACATTGTAAGGACATCGCAGCATTGTTGGCAGTAATAGCTGATGTTCGGACACGCCCATAGTATGTGGAAGAAAGTCCCTTCCTCTCCACGGCAGCGTAGGCAATTAGGTTCCGTTATTTTGCCCCATCTATATAGGGCTATCCTTGGATAATAGATTCTGTGTAATATCTTTAGTTGGACTAGACGTAGTCTGGTTGATATGGCGACCTCACGTGGGTACATTAGTATCTGAACCCAATCTTCTGGCATGATCTCCCCAACCTCAGTTTCCCATTTTGTTTTCAGCCGTTCCAGTTCTGGCGTGGCAAAAGAGGTAATAAAACTATACATCACTGTGGTGACCTTTGCTTGGATGTGATCTGTAATTACGTTTCGCTTCATTGGGGTGCTTTCCGACATATTGGAGAGAACAGGAAGATGATGATGTAAGGCATGTCTCAGCTGCGTGTAATGGTACCTCTCCACTTCTGGGAGATCAAAAGACATAATCAGCTCATAATAGGGTCTGATGGCACCGTCTACTATGATGTCCCCCACCGTTTCTATCCCGCATCTCATCCATATTGGCCACTTTGGCAATTTAGCTACTTCAGGGAGATTTCTGTTATTCCACAGTGGTTGTATCGGCGTGACCTTGTCCCCCCCATCCAATGAAGGCATGCGACTCCATCCAGATGCGAGACGTCTGTGATGCCATATTTCTGGGGGTTATTCTAGGTGTTGCAGCATATATCTCCAGTGGGGGCGATGCTCGTACATGTGGTATTGTGGCTTCTTTGTGTATTGAGTCATTTATCACCGACATTTGGCTTGCCCAATAGTATGTCTGTAGCCTCGGCAGGCCAATGCCACCTTCCCATATTGACCTTTGTAACATTTGAAGTGCTATTGTCGGGAGTCCGACAGCCCACAGGAGTTTTCTAAGTATGCCATCTATCTTTTGGAATGTCTTTGCATGTATATGCAATGGGGCATACTGGAGTACGTATAAGTAGCAGGGAAGCGTTAGCATTTTAAACAGTGCAGCTCGACCTAGAAGGGTCAAGGGTAGAGACATCCAGTGCTGCACATCTCCCGCAAATTGTTCTGTGATGGGCTGTAAATTATTGGAGGCATAGTCATTGAGGTTTCTCGTGATCTTAATGCCCAAGTATTGAAAGTGGTCGGGCGCCATTTTATATGGGCAGGGTTCAGGGGTCTCCATTCCCAAATGATTCAATGCAAATAATGTGGATTTGGACCAATTCACTTTTAGGCCACTAAAGGTTCCGTATGTTTGCAGCAGCTGCGTCACCACTGGACACATCGCCTTGGGATCTCGCAGATATATCAGTAAGTCATCTGCGTACAGTTAGACTTTGTCCTCCCATTCTGGCCCTCCCGGGATGGCTCTCCATGTGGTTGTGTCTCTCAATAGTTGAGCCAACGGCTCCATGGCCAATGCAAAGAGGAGGGCTGATCGGGGGCAGCCTTGGCGCGTTTCTTTTCCCAGAGCAAAGGACCGTGATGTCCAGCCATTCACTCTAACTTCGGCCGTTGGTGCGTTGTACAGTAGTTGGACCCAGGACATGAATCGCTCTTGAAAACCCATTTTCCGCATAATCCCCCAGAGTGCTTCCCAGTAGATGGAATCGAACGCCTTTTCGAAGTCCACTGCGAGCACTCCTAGGGGAATACTCAAGGCCTGGGCTCGTTCAATGATTAGATGTATTCTCTGTATGTTCATTCTCGTGGATCTGCCAGGCATACATCCACATTGGTCTGGGTGAATCAGAGACGTTATAACACGGTGTAAGCGTATCGCCAGCAGTTTAGCCAATATTTTCGTCTCGGTGTTGATGAGGGAGAATGGCTTGTATGAGCTGCAGATATCGGGGGGGTTTGCCTGCTTTGGGTATGAGAATAATTGTGGCCTTCCGTAAATCTGCTGGCAATTGTCCTGTGCTTCGAGCCTGTTGGTACATTTTAAGTAAGTGGGGTGCCAATTCATTACCTCCTATCTTTTTCCAGGTTTCTATGGGAAAGCGGTTTGGTCCAGGAGTCTTTCCGGACTGGAGCTGCATCATAGCTGCCGTGATGTCGTCTTCCGTGATTTCTTCTTCCAGGTAAGCCATTTGTTCAGAGTTTAGCGAGGGGAGGTTGATGCCTTCCAGTATGGAGGTCCCAGGGGGGGGTCGCCGGTGCTCTGTAGAGATCCTCATAGTATCTTGCAAATTCCTCAGCTATGTCTGCATCCGCCAGTCTTGGTTCTGCATTCTGAGGCATAATTGCTCTCACGCGATTATGCCCCCTCATCTCTCCGCTCAAGCCAGGCCAACAGCTTCCCTGCTTTGTCACCCGTTTCATAGACCCTGGCTTTCATTGCTCTATGAGCTTGTTTAGCATTATCTAATGCAATGTTTTGTAACTTTTTCTGGGCCAGCACTAGAGCTCTGTTCGTGTCAGGGCAGTCCTGGATTAAGTGCGTCTCTTCTGCTTGTTTCACGTTTGCTTCGGCCTCCTCCAGTTCTACTAGGTGCGCTTTCTTTTGTGCTGTAGTCCAGGAGATAATTTCACCAAGTATTACTGGTTTGTAGGCCTCCCACAGAATAATAGGGCAGCTCACCGATTCCTCATTTAATTCAAAATATGTCTTGCTGGCATTTTGTAGGCGTTCTATCAGCTCGAGGGAGCCCAAGTGGTAGTTATTCAATCTCCACACTGGTGGGGGGGTCGGTTTGCATGTTGTGATTGACATAAGCAGGGGGGAGTGATCCGAAATGCCTCTTGGGAGGTATTGTGCTTGAGTTACTGTGTGTATTATTGCAGCCGGGACAAAGAAGTAGTCTAAGCGTGACAGTGATGCATGTACTCCGGAGTGATAAGAGTATTCTTTTTCTTCAGGATGTAGGTCTCGCCAAGCATCTTTGATACCAAATGCTTACACAAATGTAGCCAAGTTGGTCCTTCGGTTGGGGTCTCTGTTACGTAGGTGTGTGCGGTCCTGTATGTTACTCATGACGTCATTGAAGTCCCCTCCTAGGACTAGGATATCAGATGTATCGTTAGTTAGGAGAGACGTTATATCCTCTAACAACGTGGTTTGTAGTGCGGGTGGGGCATAAATCGCCAATAGAGAGATTGATTTGTTCCAGAGTGTTCCTGTAGCGTACGTGAATCTGCCTCCAGTATCTAGTGTTGTGTTGGAGAGGATAAATGGCAGTCTTTTGTGTATTAGTATCATCACTCCTCTGGCTCCCATTGAGAAGCCTGCCTGTGATATTGTGCAATAGTTGGAGCGAATGAACAACGAGTTGGTTGTGCCTGCTAAGTGAGTTTCTGTTAGAAAAACTATGTCCGGGCGATGTCTATTCAGGAACTGTCACCATTCTCCTTTTCAGGCTGTTTCCTAAGCCATTGATGTTCCATGTGAGAAGTTTTAAGGCTCAGGTCTTATAATCCCGCACAGATGCATTGGCGTTCATGGTTATGGGTTACAATAGAGCAACCTGCCCTGGGGGCAATGCTTATACAAGTCTTATTGCAGAGAACTACGTGCAGTGTTCGACTAACACCGGAGAGTTCGGTATTTCCTTGAGCTATTCCATCTTCTGAACATATAACCAACTCCACCCCCTCCCCATACTTCGCCCCCAACTGAAGCATCTGTCGCCCCATTGTCACTCAAACACTAAAATAAAAGTTATACACTCGTGATACTCCTACAATGATTCACATCTGCGGCACTCCCCAAGTCTATGACCAGTGCGGGATATGCGGACCAGGGGTCGTGTTGGGGGGGGGGGGGTGAAGTGACTCATTGCAGGGCCGCCAGCTTCCTTATTCAGCTTACTTCCTAGTTAAGCGGGTGGGGTACGGATCCTGATGTCTGTATGATCCATCTTCGCTGTTAATCGTCGTTGTCTGGGGGCATTTCTTCTTCGGGTTGCTGCTGTGGTAGGTCATCTGGTGGTCTATCCGGTCGAGGTCTATTCCTTCTATTTTCTTGTCTCCTACGCTGGTTCCAGTCCCCTCCTAAATTACGTTCTGCCCAGTTCCATGCCTCCCTTGGGTCTGTGAAGTGCACTGTCGTGCCGTTGTGATATATCTTTAGTTGAGCCGAGAATAACAGGCCGTTCTTCACATTCAGTGATTGGAGGCGTTTTTTCAGTGGGTCAAACGTTTGTCTTGCTTTCTGAACTTCCTGATTTCACGAAGTGAAGAATGCTAGTTTGGAACCGTTGTATGTGATTGCGCCATTCGCCCTGGCCATCTGGAGCACCGCATCCCGGTCTCAATTAAGAAGCCTAGCGATCACAGTTCTTGGTGGCGCCCCAGGGATTGGTCTGCCTGTTGGTACTCTGTGGGCACGCTCAATGGAAAAGAATTTGGACAGGGATTTTGGGGCAAACAGGTCAGCAAGCAGCTGTTCCAGGAAGAGCTCCATGCTCGCCCCTTCTGCTTTTACCGGCAGGCCGAGGATCCGGATGTTTCTTTGAGCGGCCCTCTCCTTCCTCCACTCTCTCCTCTAGTGCTTTGATGCGCGCTATTGCACTGCTCATTTGTTGACTCATGCCTCGTAGGTCGTCTTATGCCACTGAAATGCGAGTCTCAGTTTCACCCGTCCGGGCCGCCAGTTTCTGAAGATCATGACGTAGCAGGGACACATCGGTGCTAATGCTGTCCATTTTGACTTCCATGGATGTTCGTGAGCTAGAGATAGCATTCATCACATCTTTAAGTGATAGGTTTTCTGAGGATTCTTGCGTGTTATCTGGTCTGATTTGATCAGCTGAGGGCGGTGGGGCCGGAGTCGTGTACTGCTCCATGGTGCTCTGGGAACCTGGTTTCTTTATTTTCTCCTTGCCCATCTTGGAGTTGATCTTTCCCCCCGTCCTGTATTGCCCTTGTTTTTGGCAATTGCCAGCCACGTTTCAACTTCTCTACTGAATCACACCCCACGTTGCAGACCGTCCGGGTGATTTATGGTGTGGGTGGCCGATGTGCAATGGTCCACTCGTCTGGCGTTAGTGATTCGGGTGCTACTATCACTTATTCATGCCGTGTATCCGATGGGCGTCTTTTATGTCTATATCTTGCGGGCTCAGTACCACCTCCTCAATGTATCTATGCTGTGCTGTGCTGTGTAGCTTCTATCATACGGTGGTCCTGAGGCAAGGATTGTCCATCTTCGCTGAGAAATATGGCATAACTGCAATATTAACCTCATATTAGTTCATTGGGATCGACCCATGTTTGGTTTATGGGAAGCTGATTTCTCACTATGTTCACCCTCTGTCTTTTTCGTGTTATCTCAGCTTGTTGGGGGCACCGTGCCCGACGCAGTGCCCATGTGCTGTGGTTTGCAGGGCGCACCGCGGCTCCGAGAGGGCCGGAGATGGATGTAGACTGTGCCCTGCAGGAGGAGTCTCAGATTAACAGGGCCTGGTCTGCAAAAGTTCCAGCCACCACAGCGGCCCCCACACCCTATGGTTTGCCGTGGCCTTTGTGTCTCACCTCCCCCTCTCCTTACCGCTGTGAAGATCTCTGGACAAACAGCAGGTGGGGTGCAGCAGGCGCTCTACGTTATCCGGAGCGCCTGCGACTTCCACGTATTCCGCACCCGTTTCCTTAGGCCCACTACTTTTAGAACAGAGTGGCAGAGGAGGGCAACGTGTCTTCTCGGCTCGGAGGCATCCGTCTCACGCCAGCAGTGTAGCTTGCCGCCCTACGTGCTCGCAACTATGATGGCGGTTACAGTATGGCCGCGTTGGAGCGGGGGAGGAGGGCACAGCAACGGTACCTCATGGATCACCAATACGGGTCTGTGATCCCGTGCTGGTCTGTTCAGGCACTGCAGCGACCAGCTCGCACCATCTGTTCGTGCCTCTCGGTCTCCGAGGGTGCACCCGCTCCCAGCTCCTCGTTCCGCGCTTGGGGGACTTTCCGTAGCAGGGGTTGGTGTCAGGATTGGCGAGTCTCGTCGTCCTCCCCAGTCCTCCAGCTTCCAGTCGTGGTGCGCTATGTCTTTAGTAGCGACGGGTTGGGTGCAGGGCCAGCGTCTCCTCTGCCCGTCGCTCAGGCAGCGCGGGAAGTTCTTTATGGGGACACCCCCGCTGCGTAGTACCGCGCGCCCGCTTCTCAGTTTCTTACTCCGGCGGCCATCTTATTTTCGCACGCGGCTTTTGCGGGCGCTGACTTCAACAGCGTTTTCTATGTGCGTCAGCATCCGAATCCAGCAGATTTTGCAGCGTTCTATGCTATGGAGGTTCCGCTACCCGTAGCTGTGTTTTTATCAGGATATGCTGATGTTTTTCAGGATTTCAAGCAGGATTCAGTTGGCGGCCTGGGAGCACATCTACATCGCTCGGTCGCAGGCCATGCCCCCCTATGAGGGCTATGTTGATGTTAATTTTCTCGCCCTCAATCAAAATTTGCCACCAGTCATCCGCACTTCTAGAGGTATAGTTTCTCAGGATAGACCCCAGACAGTGCTCGCGTTCGTTCCTCAGGCCCGGGCAATTTAAGGTCAGGTATTTCAGAGACTATCACCCCGAAGTCCTCACAAAGTCTGCACCCCGCATCTCCACTAATGATGTTTCTTCTTTTTAGTATTTCTCCAGTCGTCAGTACATTAAGTCGGAATCTCATAAAGAGTGACCGAAAGTACTAGTTTGGGAATAGGGTCAAATAGCCCGGCAACTGATTAAGCTTTTGTGGCTGTGACCAAAAATCATCAAAGTTCTTGTACTTCCAATTGTGTTGCTGGGTTTCTATCCAATCAGCGGTGTACAGTTTTTTTGTTGGTTTTGTCTGGGTTTGTTAGTAGATCATCCTCCGTTTCATTTAGGTTCGCTAAGGTTGCTTGACAGGTTACCTGGTATTCGGATAGGATTACATCCATCCGATCTTTCAAGGCTTTGTTCAGGACACTAAAGCCCCCTTCTTCCTCTAGGCATTTGCAGTAAAAGTAAATTGTTTTCCAGTCAGCTATGGCTTTTAATGAGGTTAGAGCCAGCTCTCTCCTTATGATTTGTATTGGTAAAGATTTCAGGAGCTGAAGCACCTTCACCAAAATAGACTCCAAAGTAGGCCATGTTTGCACTGGAAAAGACATTGATGTTTCGGCTCCATAGGACAATATAGGAACAACTTTCATCCTGTAAAATTTCACCAGAGGAATTAGAGTAAATAGACAATATCTCTTCAGTAAAATGTTCCCTTGCAAGGCCAAGTTAACTGCTTTTCGTTTTAGCCCAGCTATTCTCAGTGCTTCACTTTTGGTATTGTTAATGTAAACGCCCAGATATGTGAAGGAATTAACTTCCAAAATATTTTTGCCTTTAATGACCATCCATTCTTCCTGTGTTTACGTTTCTTCACTCCCACACTCAGCCTCATAATCCTTGAGTTTTCCGGGTTAATTATCAGGTCATTGGCATCCAGGTATGTCTGTAGAGTTGTCAGCTGTCGTTGCAGGCCTATTGGAGTCTGTTCTATCAGAATGATATCGTCTGTGTACAACAGTCTCCCTATTGATGACCCGGTCACCTTCGGTGCAAAGCAGTGTGTGAATTCAAAGGTGTCTCTGACATCTGATGTAAAGAGGTTAAAAAGTTCGGGCACTAATGGGCAGGCTTGTTTCAGGCCAGTTTATGACAATTTGGTCTGACAGGGTCCCCATTTTGTCCAGCCTTACTCTAATGACTGTGTCCGAGTAAAGATCTTTAATGTTCTCCACAAGAACTTGAGGGCACTCCCATGTCTCAAGTTTGTCCCACAGCTTATCTCTTCTAATAGTGTCAAAAGCCTCTGACAGGTCTATAAAGGCGATGTATATTTCCTGGTCTTTATCTCGGGCAGTCCTAGCATTTAGCAAGTTAATAGGGAAAATATTAAGGGAGGTTCCTCTGCCCCTAACAAAACCTGACTGCCAGGGGTCCCTCCAACCACTCCGTTGGCTCCACGATGTTAAGGCCTTCAACAACAGTGTGGACGCCAAGACTTTCCCTGCAACGTCCAGAAGGGCAATTGGTCTGTAATTATCCAGAGTTGTTCTAAGCCCTTTTTTAAAGATAGGCACTACACAGCTGCCATCCAAGACACCAGAATGTTTTCAGTGTGTAGGATATATTTAAATAACTGATGTAGAAAATCATTCAGCTATGTTACTCTTCAATGTAGTGTTCGTCAGCCCGTCCGGACCTGGGGCTCGTGAGTTTTTTGAAGTTCTTTAAGATAATTTCAATTGCCTCAATACTCATATCGGGTTCATCCCCCCCTTTGTAATCAATGCCCTTCACCTTTGTTGGGACATGTTTTTTTTCTTGCTGCTGCCTGTAGAACTCACACCATATAGTTGCACTTATGGGGTTCGTCAGTAAAGAATCTTGAAGAGTGTATTTCGTTGATAATCGCCCAGGTTTCCAATGTGTTTTTTTGACCTCATTTTATCCAACATCCGCTCGGAGTCTTGATTTAGCAAGGGGAAATGCTCATGAAAAAGAAAGAAGTGTTCACAAAACGATAAGTCAGGAATGTTCAGGCCGTTGGCCTCCCTGCCCCACGTTTTCAGCACAGGACAAGGCAGTTTACTCGAGCATAGCACACTCTTCGGCACAAGCACACAGTTCCATTACCAACATCAGGGCCTGATGTACCAAAACAACAAAAAGTTAATTTACAAATATTTAAGTTGAGTGATTAACTCTTCACCCTGCATCCCCCTCAGCTAGGCTGAGATCCCTTTTCTGCCGCAATCTTTAGCTTGGATCCCCCTCTTCCAAATCTCTTTTCTTGGGTGAATCACGGTTCACCCCGGATACCCCTCAGCTGGGCTCAGATCCCTTTTCCGCAATTAGTCTCCCTCAGCCGGGCTCGGACCAATTACAGTTCATATTAGCTATCAAAGACTTTCAAATGTGCACAGGGTTTGGCTTGACCCGTTGCAGGACCACTTCGATTTCAAGTTCACAATGTTAAACTCTCAGTTGGATACCCAACAGAGACTTTCGAATGAGCACCCATGTGGCGCTAGACCATTCTGTATATGGCATCTACCTTGGTTTCAAAAGTTCAGTCGCTCCTTCGATATTAAATTATATTTACGTCGCTCATCACATATGTTCTTTGCAGATTTCTTCATACAATGTTGCCGCTTACAACTTTGGTTCCAACACAGGCCAGTCTGCTATCGGTCTCCCTGACTTACTGGAGCGGCTTTTTTGTAGGAGCCAAGGAAGGTACCAGGGTGGAAATCATTCCTCTACGCCTCAGCTATAGAGTGTCCCGGGTACCTTCGACACACAATGCACCTTTTGTCAGCCTTAATTCCTGGTCTTATGTTTCTTATTCTCGAGGGCTTGTGAAAGTAGCGGTTTTGTTACCTTGAAAAGGCCAACGGCAAATCCCTCCTTGAAACCCTTTCTGACCTTGCCGTCTTTCTCCTCATATTAAACTGCCATCTCCAAACTACTGCTTCCTCGTGTGTTTACCTTACTTAGAGTGTGCTTTCCTGCTCTGTCTTTTATCCGTGTGGGAGTGATGGGGTCAGGTGTGTTTAATTATCAGTAATTGCCTGACCCTTGGTGTTGGGACATGTCAGGTATACGGCTCGGGTGTTAGTCCGTTTTCTCTCAGTGAGCTGTCCATGAAAAAGTGTTTGCGTCCGGAAAGAGGGGGGATCGGTGGGTCAGGTAGATGGGGTTTGAGTTCCTAAGTATCCTGGTAGAATGGGGAAAAGGTGTTACGAGGAAGGTTTTCTTATAAATGGCAGACAATCCCACAGAATGAGCTGAAGAGCCCAGGCATCGGAAGTAATTCCCTGCCACTGGAGCAAATGTTCCATCAACCGTCCTCCAACCGGTGCGCTGTGAGGGGAAAATCAAAGCGGCTTTGGAGACTAGGTCGCCCCCGCTGCTGACGCAACCTGTTGGCCTCTAGAAGCCCCTCTGCCCCTTCCGGAGTGCGAGAAACACTTCTGCCCTTGCCTGGTCGGTGGGAACTGCGTTCTCCTGCCATAAGGAACATATCTCCTGTAGCGCTGTGCCCTAGAGGCGAAGCTAAATGCAGGTTTGGCCGGCTGCGCAGCTAGGCCTAAGGAATTAGCAGCGATTTTTGATTCCTTTAATCTTTCTAATGAATTGTCAGCTTTCTGGCCCAATAGAAGATCGCCCTCGAAGGGCATATCCAGAAGCTTGACATTAGGCGAAAAAGCAGACTTTTTAAGAATCGGCCCGTCTTAGTGTTATGGCTGACTCCATAGATCGGCCCACACAGGCGGCGATGTCCAGGCCCGTTCACTGCGACTGTCTGGCCACCTCTTTCCCATCCTCCACTAGCTGTAGGAAGCCTCCTTCTGGGACTTCCTGAGCGGAATGTTCAACTGATGTACATAGACCAAAGGAGTACTTGACGAAACTGCTTGCCACATTTGTAGCTTTTAGGGCAATACTGCCTGAAGTAAAGGCTTGTTTTGCCAAGGCATCAACTTTTTTTGCTTCACTGTCGGGAGGCAGAGTGGACATGGAAGATGCAGGTCTAGAAGAGACATTAGCAGCCTGCATAACAAGCCCCTGCGGGGAAGGGTGAGACCAGAGGTATGAAGGGTCCCCTCTAGTCAGCCTGTATTTCCAGGAAATGGTGGAGCTGACGGGAGGAACGGCACAAGGGTGGGCAATGGCAGGGTTTAAAGGCATATTGCATTCTGTGGTGAGGCCTTCATCTAAAATGTCAGTAAGGTCATAACCTTGTAGGGGTGCCACTGATGAATGCAATCCCAGGGTGTCAATAACCCTTTCTACTAAAGCCCTGAATTTAGAAGTATTATTAACATAGGGCTGGGATTGTGAAATTCAAGGTCTGGCAAGGTGTCCAGACCGCTGGCGTCATGGAGGCTTTGAGTCGGCTGCAAAAGCTGATTTTGATTGTCAAAATAATCGACACCTCCTGAACCCAAATAAATAGGATCGACATCCCCCTGATCATCAGCGTCAATACCGCCGAAGATACCTGCCATAGTATCGAAAATTTAGGACTGGGGTAGTGGGGTGAATGTTTTCTCGACAACCATTGACTGTCTCTCGGTGCCGATATGGTGGATGTCAGTATCGATCGGGATCGAGACGCTGTAGCGTCGACATCCTTGGAGGCACTGAGTTGATCCGGCTTCCACTGAACCGCTTGTGGTGTCGAAAGTTATCGGTACCAACATTGTCGGTACCGCGGCACTAGAGGGGTCGAAAATGCTGAGCGCTGTTCTTGGTGCCAAAGCCTGCTGTTGCGTAGGGGGGGGGGGGTGGGGTGGGGGGGGACTGGCCGCACCGACTGCAGCATGCTTTTTGAACATGTCGAGCATGGAGGATTTGAAATCCTCCCACTCTTGGAGGGTGGTATATGTCAAACTGGAGTCCCGACGGTGGTGGTGACACCTTTTCTTCTTTCGGAACGAGGAAGAGTGGCTCCTCGATTGGGACCATTTCTTCTTCCGCATATGTTCTTTTTTGGGGGGTATGCCCCTCAGTTTCAGCCTTCGAAGACCGAACCATCGACCACTCCAGTGATTTTGGGGGCAGTCGACCCAGAGAGAGTTTTGCAGCTCGATCGCGTAGGGATTTGGGTTGCATTTTGGCACAAGACAGACACCAGTCAGTCCCGTGACCCGTGCAGAGGCACCAGAGACGCAACTCGTGTGGGTCATTGATGGACATCTTGGTGTCACAATCGGAACACTGCTTGAAACCCGATACCCGAGCGACCGACATATCGCATCAAGGAATTGAAAAAAGTTTAAAAGTTTTGTCGAAAACATCAAGTGAGTCGAAGACTCGCCTGTGTTTCCAAGCATCGTGTTAGCAGATGGAAAAAAGGAACTGAGGTTGAGGCATAGTGACGTGGTATTTATATGACACCTGATGTCACGTCCGGACCCAACGCAGAGCAAGACGGAACGACAGTCGGTCGCAGTCCACTACGCTCCCTGTCGAACATTTTCCTAAGCAGCAGAGCGGAAGAGGAATATCTACCAGATGAGGAATCTGTGGGAGAAAAGCAATCCATTGAAATATTTATTTTATATACACAAGGCAAACTAGGTAAATACTATTTTAAAGTAACCAACACACACATAGGAAATAAAAAATTCTTTTCATAGCCGACTGCTTCAATAGTAGTTGCTTGCACTCACAATTGTTACAGAAAACAACAGTAATGACAGTTCCACTGTTTAAATAGTAGTGGCGCGCATCCACCTTTGTTACAGTGAAATTATAGTTTCTTTCATTTACAAAGTCACAATGTCTGCTGGAAGGAGGGTTATTGAACACTATTTACGAATGATTTACGTTTCAGTAACACCTTTTAAAGCTCCTAATGCTTTAGCGGTCCAATCCCTAGCTAGTCAAGAGTTCATCAAAGTCAGTGCAGGATGGGAGCAAAGCAGGGTTTGAAATTGAGGGGACTTGGGAGATTTTTAGGCAGAAACCTGTGCAGTTCCCTTAGGGACCACTGCAAAAAGTTTAAGACTACAGGAGTAAGAAGTAAACCTAATTGGTAGCAGTCTGTACCACCCAGATTTACCTGGTAGCTGTGGCTGAGCAGTCAGACTTCTCTCAAGAAGAGTTGGGCAGTATACACAATAGGGCTAAAAATACAGTAGCACAAGCAAACACTGACCAGAGCTTTGGTATAAAAGTATATAATTATTTATTTAAAAACACACTTGTAAAAATACACTGGCACTAATATGTCAAACAAGTTCAAACACAGTCACTATAAGTATATACACGTCCCTAGTTAATTATTCGACAAGTCTAGTTTAAGACACCACTTATTTAGCAAAACAGAGGTGAGCGCGTAACCGTAGATGGCACTCCAATAATTTGGTTAAAGAGGGAGAGAAAAGGCAGAATAGGAAAAACACACAATACCAACACTTAAGAAACCAAGCAAGTCAAGAAAGGCAGGGTCTACTGTAGAGAAAAATGTTCATAGGCCAGGCCCACTCTTGGAGAGAGCAAAGCGGAATGTGCCCAAGATCACACAGTGGAAATGCACTCAAAGTCTTTGCAGAAAAGTCAAAAGAGGTTGGATCAAGTCAGAAAGGTAATGTTAGCAGGTCCGAGATCACCCCAGGACAGAGAGTCAAGGATTTACAGGACACCTTGGACAGTCTGTTGCAAGGGAGACCAGGCGGGACACAGTACCTGAAATGGTGAGAAAGCTTCAGCCGGGGCAGTTGTTCCTGGCAGCTGGTGCAAGTCGGGGCTTCATCCAGGGAAAGAGATGATCTCGACGTGGAGGAAAGCTGGAGGTCGTTGCACTGCCAGGGAAGAAACCAGCCGCAGAGTTTCCCGGTTAAAAGGCACTACCCTTTCATTTGCGGTAGTGGTGAAGCGAGGCTATCCGGCTGCCGGGGTGCTTGGCACGGGCGAATCGACCACGAGAGGATCCAGGAAGGCGAAAAAGGTGAACTGGTTGGTCCCACCAGCTCAAAGGGAAGAAGACTCTCCTGGAAGAAGATCTCCTCCGTCGTAGGGAAAGTGGTGAGTTCCGTGCAGCAGGGCTCCACCGGTGGTGTCGTCGTTGTGGATGGCTCAGCTTCTCCCCTCTTTGGATTCTTTAGGTCCTGTGGCGACTTCTGAAGTTCCAGTAACCAAAGCCCTGCTTTTATGAGGCAAAACCCCCATTCATCAGCCTAGCTGTCACTCAAACATTCTAAGTGGTGAGCCGGGCGGCTCACCACTGGGCCAATCACACAAGAGTGCGACTTGAGTTGCCAAGGCAACTCAGTCCAGGGTCAAGGCAACTCAGTCCAGGGTGCCTAATCCCCCTCCCACACATCCTGTTGACCCCAGACAGAGTGGCACCATTTGGAGGGCTTCTGTGGAGAAGCCCGCCAAAAAGTGGAACAAAGGGCTCAACTTGGGTTAGAGTTTCAGAGGCGAACACAAACACCATTTTAAAACCGAGTCCTGGCAAAAAGACCCAACCGGGGAATAAATATTAAATAACCCGGCGGTATCTTTAACATTGCACCAAAAAGTGGTGCGTTTAAAATTAATGGGAAAATCCCATAGGAAATATTCCGGTGGAATATTTTGCGTGGTATCCACTGCCACCAGCCAGAAACTCGACAAGGGGGGACTGGACAGTGCCCCCGTTGGAAAACAGACCAAGGGGCAATCGAAGAGATACATTGTCTCAAAATGGCCGCCAACAAAGGAATGAAAATGAAAACCACTGAAGCGGCTCCGTATGGCCGGCAGATGATCGTGGAGACGGACTCCGGCACAGGGAAAGAACCCGGAGCTCCTGCGACTGAAAAGCAGCAGACTGCAGGGTGGTGCGCTGGCCTGCGACGTGGGCTTGGACAGAGGCGGATCGGCCCGACGGCAGAGACAGGGCAGGCGTGGAACAGAAGACTGGCATACAGTGTTGTGCAGTCCCCGAGTGCACGCAGCGAGGGCTTGGCGGCACACACATGACGGAACGGGCGGGCGATCGCGCCAAGTAAGGAGGCGGCGAGCACCGGGTAGCTACAGTAGCGCGCCGACAATTAGCTGTTTTAAATGAACTCGAATGAAGCTGCCAGCCGGGAGGAATGACTAATGCTGGCATGCAAGGATAAACTGGAGTTCCTGCGACAGTAAGCCGCATGCATGCTCTGGGAGAAGCTGGCCTGCGACGCAGACCCAACTAAGGGTGAGTCGATCCTCAAGGCGAGGGCCCAAGAGCGGTGGGAGCGCGAGGAGGGGGGCTGGCACACAGAGCTGTGCAGTCCTCGCCCGCGTACAGCGAGAGCCCCAGCGTCGCACTGACAAGTGTGCGAGCGGGGCGATCCTGCAGTGTAAACAGGCTGGAGCTCTGGAACGCAATAGTGGGGCGAAGCGCGCGCCTGAATGAGAAGCAGTAGAGCGCACCCTGCGCAGGGACACGGCAGTGGATGCGCTGTGCTACAGTAGACGGGTGAAGTGCACGCCCAACACGAATTCATAAGTGCAATATTATGAAAAGGAGTGGCGAATATGGCACGGCAGCCTAATAAACACGAAAGTGGCAGCTGAGGGTGGGATAGACACCTGGCAGCAGCGACTATTGGAAAATATGGGACATGGACACTGAACAGGCTCTAATGGAAGCGCCATTGCGCCCCTGGTAAAAATGAGGGACGAATAATGGGAGCTGTTGGCATAATGGAGGGCTGGAATGATCAATAGGCCTATGAGAAGTACAAGGAGTGAACAGTGGTCGTCACCACGCAAAGCAAGGCATGCACAGCGAGCTCAAGCGGCTGGTGACACAGTCGGTGGTGCGTTGCACATAAGGAGCCTGGAAGCTAGGTGACTACACCAAGGGGGAGCGTGGTCTCTAGGACGCAGTGAGACCCTTGATACATGGAAGGGCACAACCCACTCTGAAGTTGGAGCTCAGTATACATAAGCTAACGCCAGGGCTCCTCTAGGATGGCTGCCCCATACCCGGAGGTACACTGGTGCCGAGCTCCTACCGAAAAGCAGGACTACACATCTGAGGCCAGTCAACCTTGGGTGTATAACTGAGGCTGCAAGATGACGGGGCGAGGGGCTGTGAGTAAAAACACGAACAAGCAATCCACGATGGAGGCATTCGCCAAAACGCAACAATCCCCAGCGGCCACAAAGTCCAAAGGCTTGATGGCACCGGGGGAGAGTGCCGCAGTGACTGACAATCATCAGATACTAGCGGCCATAACGGAGCTGCGAGACTCATGGGGGACAGCGATGTCGGACATGCGCACTTCCCTGGAGGCTAAAATAGACGCAGTAGGTATAGAAGTTACCCTGCTGAGGCAAGACGTTAGGGGGCTGGCGGATAGAACTATCAGCTTGGAAAATGCGGTGAAAATCAACGCGGACACCAGCACTAGCAACACAAAGGAGATCCACGTACTCAAACAGGTAGCTAACCTGGAGTGTCAGGCAGAGGAGGCGGAAGGGAGAGCGAGAAGGAACAATATCCGCGTGGTAGGACTGCCGGAGGAAGAGGAAGGACAGGACCCGACAGATTACATTGAGAATCTACTCTTACAAGAAATAGGGGCTGAAAAACTCTTGCAGTGGTTTGCAGTGGAGCGCGCACACAGAGCCCTTATGAGGAAGCCTAGGCCTGGGGACCCTCCCCGAGCGATCATCGCCAAAATACTGAATTATAAAGATCGCGAGAAGATACTGGAGTACTTTCAAAAAGAGGGACGATTGAAAGGGCTTCAAGCACCGTCACGCCGTATCCGGACTATACAATGTTGGTCCAGAGGCAACGGTACAGCTATGTGACAATCAAAAGGAGGCTACGCGCGGCTGGCATAAAATACATGCTTCAGTACCCTGCGAGATTGAAGGTGGTGCACAAGAGCAAAATGCTTTTTTTTGATTCTCCAGAAGAAGCAACAACATGGCTGGACCTGCAGAGTAGCCCGGAACAAGACACGGAGCAGACGCAAGAGGAACACGATAAATGACTGGTACACTGTATGCATACTTATAAGGTGCAGCGCGAGCACCTTAGTGGTGCTTAGATGAAGATTGATACAGTTGGGTGCGACTAAGTATGGCTAACATTTTGTTAAGATACAACTGTCTGGAACAAACTTTAAGGACTGGAATATAGCAATAAGTAAACATGCGTAAATTGTGTAGCTATTCATAGTTAAACTGAAGCGAACAGGAGCAGCAGGGCGAAGCACCCTACCCCCCGAATTATAGTTGTAGTAGTAGTAGGCTAGCCACTAGGGCGGCTTTACCCTGCAGAGCTTCGAGTACAGGCAAGGGCCAGATGCGGGGGAGCCTGAGATCCAGGGATGGAGCTGGGCAACAGTTAAGGGGAGTGATGTTGGGGCAGGGATGGGAGGTGGGAGAGGGGGGGAAATGGGGAGTTTGGGGTGTTTTTCGTTAAGGGGAGTTTCAAATTGGGGAACGAGTCTATGCGGATTGGAATGGAACTTCGAGGCAGACTGCACCTGTGGGAGGTGGAATGGAATTCGAATAGGCCATGGGAGACCTTAAAATAGTTACATGGAATGTACGGGGGCTCAATAGCTACTACTTAAAGAGGAACAAAGTTATGTTGTACCTGCGTAGGAAAACAATAGATATTGCACTGCTGTAGGAAACCCACCTCACACGAGAGAGAATGGATAAGATAGCTGGGAAATGGAAGGGAGTGATGGTGGGCTCACCATACTCTGCTTATGCGAGAGGAGTGCTTATTTGGGTGGCGCCACATGTCCCTTTTCAGCGATTGCAAGTGATAGCTGAGACGGACGGGAGGATTGTTGTATTGAGGGGACTGGTGGAAAATAGGGGGATAAGTATAGTCAATACATACGCCTCGAACCAGAACACAGCGGTGTACATTTTAACATTGTGTACTTATTTGAGCGCATGTGTGGGAAGTGCGATGATCTGGGGAGGGGACTTCAACTGCGTACTGAATCCAAGGGTGGACAGATCGGATGAGAAGATGGATAGACCGGCCCCTGCTGCCAAGGACGTTACACCCATTGCTAATGGACTTTGGTTTGGAAGATGCATGGAGAGTGAGACACCCCCAGGAGAGGCAATACTCCCACTACTCTGCCCCACAGCAGTTATCCACGAGGTTAGACTATGTCTTTACCTCGCCTGAAATGATAGCGGAGATCACGCAAATAGAGTACAAGGCTAGGGTCCTTTCGGACCACTCGCCCCTGATTCTCGAATGGCAATACTGCCCCCCGAGAGCGAGGATCCCGACATGGCGTCTACGAGCGGAAGCGCTGAGAGACCCCTTCTTTAGGGAGGGGATTGTGAATTATTTTGAAACAAACAACGGGAGTGTGGACTCGGCGGGAACACTATGGGAGGCCTTTAAAGTAGTGATGAGGGGAGTAGCCATAGCAAAATCCAGGGGCCTACAAGGCGGGATTCTAGCTGACCTACGGGAGACAGAGGAGAAATTTGAGGAGGCTTTGAGGGGCGGGGATGATACAGCAGAGAAGGAGGAATTGACACTCAAGCTACAACATAAATGTGTAGAACACTGGGACAGATTATGTAACCTCAATTATAAAAAATATGTAGAGAGACAGCATGCGGGCGGTGATAAGCCGGGGAGACTTTTGGCGTGGTTATATAAGAGCGAGACTCCCAGAGTCACAATCAGGACCATAGAGAGCGAGGACGGTAGCGCAGCAGACACCCAAGAGGGAGTCAACCAAGCATTTATGGACTATTATAGGGTATTATATTGAGATGGCGAAAGTAGTCGCGCTATGATGAGAGAAACGTTGGAGGACATAGGATTGCCAAAGATAAGCGAGGAACAGAGAGAGGAACTAGATGCACCAATTACCTTAGAAGAGCTAGGGGAGGTGGTGAGGCAGCTGCCTACTAGCAAGACGCCGGGGACCGATGGACTCCCAAGTGAGTTTTATAAAGTGTACATAGAAGAGGTCCTTCCCCCATTGCCAGAAATGCTAAACTTAGCATTTGAGACGGGAAGCTTACCCGAATCATTGAGAGAGGCCGTCATAATACCGCTCCCCAAGCCCAATAAGCCTGGGCACAGCTGCGGCTCCTACAGACTCTTGTCGATGCTGAATCAAGACAGCAAGATATTGACTGCTGTCCTAGCAAATAGACTGAAGGTGGTCATTGGCAAACTAATACACCCAGATCAGACAGGCTATGTCCCAAACAGAAATATTACCAATAATCATAGACGGCTCCATAGAATTGTTGAGTGGTGGCGAAAATGAGGAGGATATGGCGATTGTGTCTTTGGACACAATAAAGGCCTTTGATTCAGTTAAATGGCCATGGCTGCTTGTGGCCCTGGAGTGTTATGGGTTAGGGCCTGGATATGTAAGGTGGGCAAAGATATTGTATAGCGAACCACTAGCTAGGGTTAAGACAGGATCTGTGATATCGGGAAGATGATAGCTCAGCAGGGGCACCAGGCAGGGATGTCCGTGGTCCTCAATGCTCTACATATTGGCCCTGCAACCTCTTGCAATATACTTGAGACAGCAATATGACACCATAGGCATTGAGGTAAAAGGGGAGAGACATCTGATTTCCCTGTACGCTGATGACCAGTTGCTGTACTTGCGATACCCAGAAGAAAATCTCCAGTACATTTTGGAAGTGATGGAGAGATTTGCGGGGTTGTCCGGCATAGCGGTGAACCCGCAGAAGTCCAGCATGTTCCCATTGGGGAGGTACATAGGGATCCCAGCGGAGTGATTGCCTGTATTGTAAGTACCGTGGGCGGTCAGTACATTTCGGTATCTAGGGATCAATATATACCATAATATGGAAGAGGAGCATAGGTGCAACACAGAAGTAGCTATTGCAAAAATTGAGAAGTGCATGCAATTCTGGGCCAGGTTACCCTTAGCAATGATGGGCCGGGGAGCAATGCTAAAGATGGTGGTTCTGCCAAGGCTTCTACACTATTTTGGGAATATACCCTACCTGATCCCTAAAAAGTTCTTCACCAAACTGAATAGCATGTGCAGGAATTTTTTTGTGGCATGGCACGCGGAATAGAGTGGCGTTATGGAAGTTACAGAATTTCCATGACAAAAGTGGGATAAAACTGCCCAATTATGAGGTGTATTATGTGGCAAGCCAATTGCAATATGTCGCCAAATGGCTTTCTGATGAGGAAACCTCGGAATCTAGGCTGTTGGGGCGAGATTGTGCACTATTTTACTTGAAAGAAATGATGTGGGTACCCAGGGCGGAAATGATGGGGCACCCTAAGATGCTGCTATTAGGGTGGAAGATATGGCGCGGGGCATGCCAGATGATGGAGAACCTGTCCCCATGCTCTCCGCAGGTGCCACTGGTTGTATTAACGGGGGCAGATGTGCAGCTACGAATGACAATCAGGAGCCACTGGGAACCGGTTGGGGTGGCAACAATGGAAGACATCTGGCGGGAGGGCTCTAGTATTACTTTCAAGGAGCTGCAAGAAGAAACTGGGTTGCACGTGGGCCAGTACATTACATATTATAAAATAGTGCCGCGAATTAAGAGAATATGGCCTGAAACAGTGCTGGAGGAGGAACCAGATGCCGCCATAGATATGATATATGCATAGCAGAAGGGGGTCATGAGAGTTCCAGAATATATGAAATGTTGATGTCTAAAGTGGGGAAGGAAGTCACGCAGTTGAGGATGGACTGGGAAATGGAAGTTGGTGCCCCGATGGAAGATGGGATGTGGGAACGGGTGTAGGTGTATCATAAGAAGGAGTCTAGAAATGCGAGACTGAAACCGATACAACTATATATTACGCATAGGGTATACATAACACCTTGGAGGATATCTAGGTTTGAGAATGCAGGATGGCAAGCATGCCCCAAATGCGATGAGGAGAACGCGGGCATGGTTCATATGTTCAGGTCATGCCCGGTCATAGAATGTTTCTGGAGTGCAGTAAAAGAGAAACTGGAGAAAAAAGGGGTTAGGATCGTAGTGGATACAGTGTGGGCCTGTTTGTGGGGGGGGGGGGGGTCCCAAGATCACAGAAGATCAAGCATGTGAGTAAACTGAAGGACCTGGCTTATGTGCTTGCAAAAAGGAGAATTGCCATGGGTTGGAAGACCTGCCATATGCCAAATGTGGAGGTGTGGTGGAGAGATTTACAAAAATGGGCGGAGGCAGAAACCATGGTGTGGCAAGAGGCTAGTAACGCCGGGGGGAGGAGGAGACGGAGTCTCCGATGGCCTGGAAACTAATGATAGCAGAGCTGTTTGGGTCATTTGAAGACCCGGCAGACACTATGGAAGGGGAGACCGTACCACAGGATGCAGAAACAGAAGGTTAAAAGGAACAGACTTGTAAAGGGGGGAGGGAAAGGGAAGAATGAAGCGGTTGAAGGTTGTACTGCTTGTTTGGTTTCTATTGTTTTGTTGTGTGAATAAATCAATAAAAAATTTAAAACAAAAAAAAAAACATGTTAGCCTTTTGATCATGCCATTGCTTGACCAAAGCTTGTCCAGCTTTCAGGGTATCACTAGCTTCTGCAATCATGTGCGACATTCTCCTCCGGAGACCTATCACATAGTCAGTCACTCTGACTGGCTTGGGGGAAGGAGCACTCTCCAACCCCTCCTTAATCAGGGCCAATGGACCTCTGACTGGATGGTCATAAAGAAGTTCAAAGGGAGAAAAAACCTACTCTCTCCTGAGGGACTTCTCTATAAGCAAAGAGAAGGCATGGCAGTAGAAGGTCCCACTTTCTTTTAAGGGGATCTTCTAAAGCACCTATCATGTTGAACCTTTCTACCAATCCATTTGTCTGAGGGTGGTATGCGGTTGAGAACTTGTAAGTAACTCCACAGGTTTTCCACATGGCTTTCATGTAGTGGGACATAAAATTTGACTCCCTGTCAGAGATTACTTCCTTAGGAAACCCAACCCTGGTAAAGATACCAAGGAGGGCCTTAGCCACAGCCTGAGCTGTAACAGTCCTCATAGGAATTGCCTCAGGGTATCTAGTAGCATGGTCTACTACAACAAGGATAAACCCGTTTCCTGAGGAGGTTGGAGGATCAAGGGGACCAACCAATGTCAATCCCTACCCTCTCAAATGGGACTCCCACCAATGGGAGAGGCACTAAACGTGCCACATCTTGGAACCAACCTTACCAGAAGTTTGCTAGGTGTGGCAGCTCTTGCAAAACTTATCTACCTCAGCCCCCATCTTTGGCCAATAAAAGTAGAGTGAGAGCCTTTCCTTGGTCTTCTTGAAACTCCAGTGACCAGCCAAAGGAATCTCATGGGCTAGTTGCAAGAACTGTTGTCTGTTTTCTTGAGGTACTACAAGCCGCTTGTAGTCTCCAGGTGCAGACTCAGTCGGTTCACTGTAGAAGAGGCCATCTTACCAGTGCAACCTATACATCCCAGGCTCTTGCCCATCAGTCTGAGAAGCTGCCTGGTAGCGAAGACCTTCCAATGTTGGACATTCTCTTTGTCCCTTACTGAAGTCTGCCCTGTTGCGTCCACCTTCTGCCAGTAAAGACTGCAGCTCAGGATGGTCAACAGGATCCAGATCCCCAATAAGTTCTTGGCCTTCTACTAGCTCTTCTTCAGAGTCTAGTTCAACCACACAGGGTTGTACCGCCCTCTCAGCCTCAGCTGGAGGTGGAGTTACAGGTGTAACTTTGGACAACCTAGGGGAAGTCCTTGTTGGAAGCACTGGAGTGCTTGCTGCTGGCTTCGGCTTAGAAGTCTTGGGTTGCCCATTTGCTTCTGTTGATTTTGAGACTGTAGTAAGTTGCTCCAGTGGAGAAGGAGTGATATCTTTCTTCATAATCTCCAGAGAAGATCCTCTCATGGTTTTCTCTCTTGCAGGTCTGGTTAGCTCCTGTAACCTTTTACTAGGAGGTCTGGGGGTGTGTGACACTACTCCAAAAGTTTTCAGGTAATTTCCCAACAGAACCCTTCCTGGTACCTCACATTGTACACTGATAGGTATCTTCACAGTCATAACATTGCACTGGATGAGAACTGGCTATTGGGGAAGCATCTGCACAGGTCCTCCAGCTAACTTGGTGAGGCATTTGGGTGCCTTAGCAACATCCTCTGCCTTGTAAAATGATTCATCCACCACAGTTATGCTGGCCCCAGTGTCGCCATGGCAGGAGTCTCCTGGCCCTTCACCTGGACACTGTCCTTATAATACACTTTAATATTATCTGGGATAGAATTATACACATCTAAAGTCTATAGTTCCCACAACCCCAGGAACACTAAAGAAACACTGTCTGAGACTCCAATGGGATCATCAGCCAGTAGTAGAAAGTTTCCACTGGCCATCTGTACTTCCTCCTCTGGCACGAAGGCTAAGGAAACAGTGTGGACCCCTGAAGGTTTACCCTTACACCTGGGATCCCCTTTCACATGGTCAGTTGAGCTACAAACATAGCATTTACCAAATGCTTTTTGGAATAGTGGCTTGTTCTGACCTCCTTCTGGTTTGGCACCAGAAGGTACACTAGCCCGATTTGGTTTCCCTTGTGGCTTACCCTTATTCTTTTGTTTGGGGTCCTCTTTGGGATTGGAATTATTAGAATTCTCTTTGGAGTCCTTTTTGGCTGTTTCCCCTCATCCTTTTTCTGAGTTGCCCCAGCGTCCTTGTGAGTAGCCCTGTTGGCAACCCACAAGTCAGCAGCCTTAGCTAGTTTTCTGGAATCTAATTCCTTTGAATCAGCCAAGTGCTGTCTGAGCTCAGGAGAGCAGGCATCATAAATTGATTTCAACATCACAAGATTCTTCATTCCCTCATAAGTGTTCACCCTGTAACCCTTAATCCATCCCTCTAAGTTCTTCAAACTTTCACTCACCCAGGTAGCCCAAGGGGTACCATCATGCTTTTTGAGGGTCCTAATCCGCTTAAGGTACTGGGAAGGGGTCTTCCCAAATCTAGCTATCAAAGCTAGCTTCACACATTCATAATCCTTCTTATCCACCTCCCCCCAATTCCATTACCAAATCAGATGCAACAGGGGGGGAGCCTAGAGAACAATCAGGGAAGTAACTCATTCCCCGAGATGTCCAGGAGCCCATGATTATACTCAAACATAGCCAACACATCCAACTTAGGCTCAAACATACCACAATCTCTTTAGGCATCCAGGGTCTTTTGGGACTGGTACTCCTAGAGGATCCGGAGAGAGAAGCATTTTCAACAGACAATTTCTTCATCTCTAGCTCATGCTTAAGCTCCATTTCTCTGAGCCTTAGTTCTCGATTCAGTTCTTGGTGCCTTTGTTCTGCCTTAGCATTAAGTCTCTTAAACTCCAATTCAAGGTTCATTTTCTCTAGTTCAATACATTGAGGACCAAATGTGGGACCTGGCAAAGGTCCAGTAGGTACAGCTGGTAGAGCAGACAGAGGCCCAGGGGACAATTACAAACAGCCTCACCCGCCTCTTCTGACTCTGCCTCAAGATTATCAATACTTTGATCAATATCAATGTCATCACTGTTATCTACATTTTCTGGGAGAGGGGATTCCTCTGAACCATCAACCAGACTTTGGTTTGCTAACAATCTTTCTATTAGCTCCATTTTCTTGCCTTTAGTCAGGAGATTCTTACGCTTACAGAGAACTCTCAAACAATCAGCAGTTTTTGTAGCAAGGGACTATTGACTATAAATTTCCATAGTTGACAGGTTAGAAAATAAACTTTTTAGTGCTAAGCTTTGTGGTTAGTTGCACTAAGGTATCAAAAAGCACACTAAAATGTATACTCAATACAAATCCCACCGCTGTACACCAGTGTTAGGCAGAAACCTGTGCAGTTCCCTTAGGGACCACTGCAAAAAGTTTAAGGCTACAGGAGTAAGCAGTAACCCCAATTGGTAGCAGTCTGTACCACCCAGATTTACCTGGTAGCTGTGGCTGAGGAGTCAGACTTCTCTAAAGAAGAGTTAGGCAGTATATAGAGTATACACAATAGGGCTAAAAATACAGTAGCACAAGCAAACACTGACCAGAGCTTTGGTAGAAAAGTATATAATTATTTATTTAACAACACTTGTAAAAATACACTGGCACTAATATGTCAAGCAAGTTCAAACACAGTCACTCCAAGTATATACACCTCCCTAGTTAATTGTTCGACAAGTCTAGGTTAAGACACCACTTATTTAGCAAACAGAGGTGAGCGCGTAACTGTAGATGGCACTCCAATAATTTGGTTAAAAAGGGAGAGAAAAGGCAGAATAGGAAAAACACACAATACCAACACTTAAACCACAGCAAGTCAAGAAAGGCAGGGTCTACTGTAGAGCAAAAAGTTCATAGGCCAGGCCCACTCTTGGAGAGCAAGGCGGAATGTGCCCAAGATCACACAGTTCAAATGCACTCAAAGTCTCTGCAGAAAAGTCAAAAGAGGTTGGATCAAGTCAGAAATGTAATGCTAGCAGGTCCGAGATCACCCCAAGATAGAGAGTTAAGGATTTACGGGACACCTTGGACAGTCTGTTGCAAGGGAGACCAGGCGGGACACAGTACCTGAAATGGTGAGAAAGCTCCAGTGGGGGCAGTTGTTCCTGGCAGCGGGTGCAAGTCGGGGCCTAGTCCAGGGGAAGAGATGATCTCGACGTGGAGGAAAGCTGGAGGTCGTTGCACTGCCAGGAAAGAAACCAGCCGCAGAGTTTCCCGGTTAAAAGGTACAACCCTTTTATTCGCGGTAGTGGTGAAGCGTGGCTATCCGGCCGCCGGGGTGCTTGGCACGGGCGATTCGACCACGAGAGGATCCAGGAAGGCGAAAAAGGCGAACTGGTTGGTCCCACCAGTTCAAAGGGAAGAAGACTCTCCTGGAAGAAAATCACCTCTGTCGTCGGGAAAGTGGTGAGTTCCGTACAGCAGGGCTCCACCGGTGGTGTCGTCGTTGTGGATGGCTCAGCTTCTCCCCTCTTTGGATTCTTTAGGTCCTGTGGCGACTTCTGAAGTTCCAGTAACCAAAGCCCTGCTTTTATGCAGTAAAACCCCCATTCATCAGCCTAGCTGCAACTCAAACATGCTAAGTGATGAGCCGGGCGGCTCACCACTGGGCCAATCACACAAGAGTGCGACTTGAGTTGCCAAGGCAACTCAGTCCAGGGTGCCTAATCCCCCTCCCACACATCCTGTTGACCCCAGACAGAGTGGCACCATTTGGAGGGCTTCTGTGGAGTAGCCCGCCAAAAAGTGGGACAAAGGGCTCGACTTGGGTTAGAGTTTCAGAGGCGAACACAAACACCATTTTAAAACCGAGTCCTGGCAAAAAGACCCAACCGGGGAATACATATTAAATAAATAACCGCGCGGTATCTTTAACATTGCACCAAAAAGTGGTGCGTTTAAAATGATTGGGAAAATCCCATAGGAAATATTCCGATGGAATATTTCGCGTGGTATCCACTGCCACCAGCCAGAAACTCGACAAGGGGGGACTGGACAGTGCCCCCTTGGAAAACAGACCCAGGGGCAATCGAATTACCCCTACCAGTACTTCCACAATATGATGGTGTGTACTGGTCCTGTTCATAATTTAAGACTAGTAAAGCCAATGGTGACTTTACATGCCCTGGGAGACAGTAGTCAGTCCCAGGGTATGGAGTCTATTGTTTGGGGGTCACTATGACACCCCTGTGTTACTGCACTGAGTGTGCAGTGTAACACATACCAAAAACACATGAAGCCCTATGGAGTAAAAGACCCCATAGCCCATAAAACACATTACATAGTCAAAGGACATTCTCAGATCATGCCTAAGAGTGGGAGAAAGAGAGTCTCCCTCTTAGCAGGAGAAAAAAATAAACCCCAAAAAATCCAGCAAAGCTGCTGGGGGACTCACTAGGTTTGGGAAATTAGCCTTAACAGAGAATTCTCCCTAACAGATATATTTAGTTCCTGCTTGTAGCCTAGAAGAGCCTGGCTAGCTTGACACCAACTACCAGGAGCTACTTTTGACTCCCAAAGCCTACTGGTGTCAAATAATACACCCATGTCAATTTAACTGTACATTTGGGACCATTTACAAAAACATTAGGCCCCATCTTTACGAAATTTAAAGCATAAGGGGCCGTGAATAATGGGCAAAATCATATGTGTGCATCTTAGATATAAGTTAGAGTTGGAGAACACTATGTACTAGATCCTCATTCCCCTATGGTAGCTCATGGTCACAAGTTATTGCTAGATACTCAGAAGCTGCTTTTAGCTCCTGCTTATGCAATCTTAATTTCAACCCCTGCAAAGGTGTTATGCAGCAGCAGAAAAGGCAAAGTTAAGATACTTTAGTTACTTACTTAAAATACTTTAGTAGGATAACACAATGTATAAGGACCCTGCAAAGGATTTCCTAAAAGAGCACCACCTGTTCATCTTGGGCCTGAGGTATGGGTGGACACCCAAACAACTTGTAACGCACTCCAGTCACACTGGAGCGACTATTCGGCTTGAGGTAAGTTCTACCATGACCCTCAGAGTCCCTTAGGGTTGGTTGTTGAAAATGTAGCTGGATTCTTTCCTGTGCAGCAGCAAAGGACTCGGTCTCCAGATTCCTCGGTCCGGTGACGAAAGGAAGGACTCTGAATGAGCTATGTCAGCAGCAGTCATGAGAAAGGACCCTCAACAAGTATGTCTTCTGTCTCTCACATCAGCCTGCGGTTTTGGCTGATTTTTATCAGCTTCAACAATGAACGGTTACTGCCCAGCTGATCTTCCACCATTCTACAGTCCTGCACTCTGGTGAGGGGATTTGGATGAGTGGGATCATGCTTCAGGAGGTCCAATGGAAGCCCACCTAAGTTCTGGGAGGATTCGTTCAGGCAAAGATGTTGTACTGCAAATGGGTTGGAGGTCCCCTGGTATTTGCGGTTTGAAGCCCTGGAAGGTTACAGTACCTGGGGAGATAGTTCAATCTGCACTTTGTCTTGGGGCTGGTTGGTCCCACCAGCTAAGGGGAAGGAGTCATCTGCTTCTGAGCTCCTCTGTCGATAACAAACAGGCTCATGACGGCAGTGGTCACTTCAAGGTTACTGGAGGTGCCTGCAGGAGTCTCTGGTCGTCTTCAGCTTCGGATCTTCTGTTCCAGTGAAAGGGGCCCTTAGGGGTCCCTTACGTCTATGGAAACAAGGCGAGTCACCACACACGATAGATACGCCAGACACGAGGTTGTATTCCCAAAGCTAGGGGTTATTGCAAAGCAAATAGTCTCAGTTGGCCAACTCGGTCTCACACCCCGCGACTTGCATCTCTAGACCTCGAGGGACGCAAAAGAGTGAATTACGTACATCAGTTACATATATACAAAATGCATATCATACAATCAGCTATGACATGTTTAACACCCTCCTTTATTGGGTTTCTTTGAACTTGGTGTGATGATGGACACTTTCGACAATTATGACACGTTCAAATATCTATTCTAGTAACAATATGCAATTTCTAAGTGCGGAGGCATCTTCCAGTTGTTGAACAGAACACAGTGCTTCTGTTCTTGGAAGCGAGCAATATACGGGGGAAGAGTCGCATTCCAGACCTTGCCATCTATGAGGTGCTATTCGTGTCCTGGGAGCCGACACGCTCTAACAGGGCTCAGTAAAGGGGGGCCATAAGAAGAGCATAATTCAAGCCTTTAGCTGCTTTATTCTAAACATATTGTACCATATAACGAGACTGGCTGGCAGCTGCGAAATAATTAAATGCCCTGCAGCTCTGCTTCAAGGCTACATTCGGGAGGGAGCCGGGCATTCTTTCCTGGCGCTGCCTACGTTGTGTTTCAACGAACTCTTGTTATCCTCGCGGCCCTGCGGCCTTGTCCTTTCACGTGCAGGCAACAATGTTTTACAGTCGAGCAGTGTAAGCAGAAAATGTACTGCGAAGCAATAAGAACAGAAAGCAATGAGCAATGGTTAGAAAACAAAATGGCGATCCTTGTTACATCAAAATGGCCGTTCATTGGCAAACTCTGAAACCTATATGTCTGTCATATCGTGCATGAGACGGTTGGCCCACGGCCACCAAAATAAGTTTGCCGTCACATATGAGAGGTATCCATTTTTCTATATTGACACCAGTGGTCGACTTGCCTTTTGCCCCAGGGACCTCTACTTTTATTAGGATTTCCCATTCACTACTCTGCAAACTCTTCGTAGTTTATAGGAAGGGGCAGTTGGCTGCCCAATCATCACAGCAAGCCGGATTAGGGTGTGGACAAATATCCTGGAATGATGAGTGCAGGTTTTCTGCTGCTCAGTCAGCATCTTTGAAACAATAGTACCCGAACTGGCTGACCATAAAGGTAGCAAGGTTACTTTTGGTGCCTCTCGCAACACAATGAGGTTAGAGGGTTCTGATGGCCGCAATACAGTTTCATTCTATAGCTTTGGCAACAGTCAGACGAAAGGGGACATTCAGAATCCCAAAGGTGGGCATGGGCCATTAAATAAAACTTGGGTGACCCGTGCAACCTGTTGGCATCACTTAAGTCATAAGCCAGGTCCAGTGGTAGCAGTATCCTGGGCATAAAACGTACCAGACAACGCACGTGGATCACCAGATTCCAGGGGCTTAAATCCAAATGAAATAGGACCACCATCTTCATCAAAGATTCACTGAAACTGAGCGAGACACACATTTTGAGAAGACAGCATCCTCTTAAGACTCCTCAGCTCTGGTATGGGGAGAAGCCAGTCCCTCATGCTTAGGCAGCCATGTCAAAGGGCAGCACTAGGGCCAACTTCAGACCCGGGGGTTGAGCTCTTCAGCGCACAGTGTCAAGACCTTAATTGTCTTGTGAAGGCGCAGCAAACCTGGCCTCAACACTGGTATTGAGACAGAACAGACTGGGGCCTTAGAAAAGATCTCCAACATCCTCTGCTGACTGAAATGACTTATTTTTCTGGGTAAGAACAGGCAGTAGTGAATGGTACATTGCAGGTGCAAACTCCTCAGACATGTTCTCGGGGGTGACCATCTCAGAACAGGATGACCTATGCTTGGAGCTGAAAGGGATCCAAGAGCGGTGCATAATTCTTATTTATGATTTGTATCCATTTTGCCGTTCTCAGAGTGACAATTTAACCCCCCAACCCCGAAATCATCATCCTCCTCCTCCCTGAGTACCGCTGCATGTGTGTGGTTGTCTGGAGTGGGGCCACTCCTGATGTTTTAGCTTGAATAAATCTGTGACGGCCTTGGCCACCCTTTTCAATCCCCACTTTTGGACACGTATAAAGATAAAAACTTCATTGTTATGTGTCAATATCTGCCATCCCCAGGCACTACGCAGTGCAAGCGAGACGACGAAAAGGTCTTGCAGCCTTTCACACATGAGATTAGGGGAGACATGGCTTAAGTTGAAGAAAATAAAAACTGGGCATTCCGAAGTGGCATCAGAGTGCATGGAATAAAGGGAAGGAAACCTTGGCAAAGGAGGCTCTATATATTTACCTCAACAACACATCTGGTGTCCTGGGTGCCAGCAGAGCCACATCAAACCCCCTACTGGCTTATGAAATAGTATGATTCAGTCTCTGCCTAGGAAGATATTAAGTTGGACTCTGTATGAGGGATGCATCAACCTACTTCTATATCGCAGGTGAATACTCCAAAAACTATATTGTACAGTAGCAGAAAGGTAGTGTTGGTAATGTTATTTCTGATGGCTTAGTCTTCCACAGATTCCCCATCTTTGAAATGCCATCCAGGTGCACACACATTTCTCACAGCTACTAAGTGATAGAACACAGCCTTCAAACCATCAGTGGCATCTCTTGCAATGGAAATGATGTCCTAGGTACATATTTGGAGCTGCATCATCCAACCATACTTCCAACAATATTTCCCCAGTCGCATTCTCTGATGCTGACGAATGTTAAAAGTCACATCGTAAAGATGAGAAAGAATTTACTAGCAATTGATTTAGCGAGGTGCAGTGGACGGTGAATGAGCTATCTGCGTGGGGAATAATGTATTCCATCAGAAAAAACATAATCAAAGGTAAGTAACGTGTTAAAACGGATACATTTCTCCCACAGGTTTCCACACGTTTGAAAGACTCCCAATGCGGAGGGCAGACAGCGGTAAGTGTTTGAGGAAATCTGTTTTACACCATAAAGTTCTGGAACACAGAAAAACACAGAGTATCAGTGTTCTCGAAGTATATGAAGGGACGGACATTTTCGCTTGACAGATGTCCAAAGTAACAACTCTATGAAAAGCAGAAGATCATGCCAGACCCCTCACACTCGAGGAACATCCTTATTTCATAGCTCATAATAGTTGTACACATAAAACAATCCATCTTGAAAAAGTCTGTTTAGAGATAACTTTCCTTTTTGGCTCAGCTGGAGTAGCCCAGAGTAGGAGCTGGTAGCTCCATTAAATGGAGGCTGGTGCCAGAGTTGAGACGTTGGCACCAGTTCAAAATGCATCATACTCGAGATCAGCCCTTGGGTATGGAGAGAAGAGTGGGGCCATTACCTGCCCAGTCCTCAGTTGCTGCTAAGTAATGGTGTCAGGAGCCTGCTTAACTATGGTAGCATCACTGCCCAGAAAGCCTCATTCCTCAGGTGTAGGTAGGGAAGGTGGATTTGCTCCTAATCCTTACCAGTTGCAGAGATCATTCTTTCTCAGAACTGAACCTCTGGGGCATGGATCAGTGGCACAGCTTCGGAGAGGAAGATAGGGCATGCTTACTCTTCTTTTCTCCATTTCTTTCTCAGATATATAAGGGAGGGCTGGGTGCGGGTGTTTGGAAGAGTGGACTAATTCAGAATATGTTTGTCTCAGGTCTTTTGCTAAAGGCCAGGGTAAACCATGGCAACACATTCCTGCTCTGCCTTACGATGCACAGATAACATTCAATATTGTGGTCATCTCCAAACACCCCACACAGTTATGGTCCGGGACCGACAGCTGCCTACCACAGCCCTAAAACAAGCAGCACTTAAAGGTATTGGTGGGTGACATTAGGCAGAGAAAAACAAAAAGGCGACTGTTCCAAACAAAGTGTCTGCTACTGGGGGAAAAACAAGATCAGAGGGCTCACGTAGCTCTGTATGTGTACCAAAAATATAACTTCTGGTGCAAAAGGTGGCATTGATGCTGTGATTCCGTCTGTGTGGAGCTACGTGATGCCACCTATTTGCTGTGGAAACAGGTCAGTCACCACAGGGGAGGGGGGCGGGTTGTCTAGGCGTGAGATTTTGTTCCTCTGCGATTAAATGATGCAGTAACCAGCAACCAGCAATAATTCAGACTATTTAAAATTAAACTTACTGTTTACAATTTTTGGAATTTAGATGCCATTTTCCAGACTCTGAAGTAAATGTTTCGTCCATCATGCCTCCATCATCACTACTGTCATCCTACAAAAACATCATAATTGTGATCTAATATCAAATCCATTCAAAATTTGAAACAATTTGATAAAAATGCATAGCAAACTTTATATTCGAATTTTATCGGTGTCAGCGAAATGGGTTTTGAACAATAATGCAATACAATAACAATACACAAAGGACAAGGCATTATATATATTAATCATATTTACATGTGCTTCACAGGTCTGAAAGAAAAGTGGTAACATTAACCAATAGGGAGCCGCTGCAATGAGTATGGATGCACTGAGGTTGGGAGGTGACGTAAGGCCAAACAAATAGGGGCTCCAAATAATTATTGGTATAAGAAAAGTACTGTAAATAAAATCACGAGAATGCATTTAATCAAATAATGCAAAGTCAACTTTCATCATTGGGATCATGTTTTGGATTTCACTTCTGGTGAATGAATAACTTGATACTATCACAAAACAGAGGCTGGAGTGAACGGACATAGCAAGTTACAAATTAGAATTAGCTAGTGGCTGAGGGATGTAAAATCGCCAGGTCCAGAGAGGGATTTATACAACATTTAAAGCATTTCATGTTCATGAATTTCCACAGGTGTTGTGTAAAATAATCTGTGTACTTTTGATGGTTTTAACTTCTGTATAGTAATCCACAGGCCCACAGTTGAAAAGCTATCTAAATCTCTGTCTCACCCACCAAACATCCATCTTCTAACATGTCAAAGGATAGTCTCGACCAACGTTTTCTGAGTCGGCGGTAAGAACTGTCTTGCAGCCAAACTAACATGACTAACACATCAATGATCACCGTTTGAGCGTCACCAAAGTAAAAGCCTATATGGCCTGGTTCTATTGCCAGTTGTCCACCATTTATGTGTAGGGGCACCAAAACAAGAATTCACAGCTTTGCATAAAGTAAATATCTTTAAGAGGCACATAACTTGATAGCTTTCAAATATCATCTGCCTATAAGATACAGGCTTGTTTCTCCTTGCACTGAATTAATAAAACCACTGTGTTTTCGTTCAGCAAAGTAGATTCTTTAGTTTGCAGTTACACGCTTTCAGCAGACAAACATATATTGTAGGCATGCAAATTGGCTCAGGTACTAGGCCTTTGCTCCAGGAAAATGACTGTCTACAGGGCAGTGATAAAGATATATATAATTGATTACCGTCAGTTTGGATTGAAGGATTTTCTGAATCTGAACTCGGACCATGTGATCCTGGTCTGCAGGCAATATATAAATAAAATGTCATAGTCGGTCTGAGATTGTATATCTTGATGTCATTGTAATGATGGATGACTAAGGTCTTCACACGGCGCTTCATAAAAAACCGACTAACACTGGCCTACCCCTTCATGCAAACAGCTGTCACCCGGTATCATGAAAAAACTCCATTCCATATGGAGAATTTATTCGATATCGACGGAATTGCTCAAACATTGCCAGTTTGGTCATCACTGTGCATCGACAGCTTGGGATTTCCTGAAACAAGGGTATGATAGGAGAACTATTGAAATGGCCTATCCTCGAGCGCGTGGCATGTCCAGAGACAGACTGCTCTATGACATTAACTCTAAAAATATTGCCAAAGATGACCCCAGATTCATCATCTCTTTTGACACTGCTTCCAACAACATACGTAAAATCATCGAAAAACACTGGCGTGTCCTCACCTTAGACAACGATTTGAAACCTATTCTGGCCAAACGCCCGACTCTGACATACAAACGTGTACCGTCCCTTCGAGATAAACTTGTGTCCAGTTTTCTACTTCCTGCTGGCAAGAATCAGTCCTCTACCACTTGGCTCCCAGTCTCTCCATTGGGGTTTACCAAATGTATGAAGTGCAAAGCATGTGCCCATGCCATGGCACAGAAATCATTTGTTCATCCAGTCACGAAAACTCAGCAAAAGATCAAATTTGCTATTAATTGTGACACGACATTTGTCGTGTATGTGCTTTCATGCCCTTGCTCGAGATGGTATGTCGGTAGTACAACATGTAAACTGAAGCTTAGAATCTTGCAACATCTGAGAGCTATTAAGAACTCTGACCCCGGCATACCCAATGGCCAAGCATTTTAAATCAGAACATGGTAACAATTTGAAAATGTTAACTTTCTTTGCAGTGGCACATGTACCTCCACATCCTAGGGGAGGTGACCGTGTGTTAAAATTGAGACAGCTTGAAACCAGATTCATTCTGGATTTTGATACAAAGCATCCCAAAGGACATAATGTTGATGAGGAGATGTACACTTTCCTGGGCACTTGACGTTCTGATTTCTTTTTCGTTTACTTAATTATGTGCTCTTCATACATTCATGTGATTTTCCTCTTGCCACTTTGGCTCTGATTTCCCTTTCCTATAGCTTTTTTGTTCCTTCATTTGTATGTTCACTTTGGACTTTTTTCTTGTGTGTTTTGATGGGGGGTTCTTCCCAGTCTGGACTGATTAGTCTATATATATTTTTTCATCCTTTTCCTTAACTTTATTTAATTTATGATTTAGCCTTTTCTTGCATATTTGGGGAGCGGTACACATCATATTATGTTATGTTATCCTCACTTTGAGGCTTATATGCAGTTCTCCTTGTATCTGTGATTCTTGCTCATGCTTACACACCGGTTTCGCCAGCCTTTTTTTTGCAGTCTATTCATGTGGGGTCATTTGGGGCTTTCATCTGACAATACTGCTTGTCCTTGGACAATTTTGTTAATGGTATTGGACCATTGAACATGTTAGCTTGCTGCTTCCGCACTTGCACTTTAGTACAGCCTCATTATTTTGAGGCTGGACAGACACACTGTTGTCTGGCTGCTTTCTATGCACTTTAGTTGGGTAACTCCTCCACACTTGCACTTTTGGACATATACTGTTTTATTAGCCGTTTTTATTGACCACCCCGGCTGAAACTCTGGCTGGCTTTTCCGTGTTGCATGAATGGGAATAGTTTAATTGAGGATTAATAAGATGAGGTTTTATTATTATCTCTGCGGTTTTAATAATTATATTGTGGTTCATATCTTATTAATTATATGCTTGATTGGTTTTAATTTTGAATAATTGTGATTCTTAGACCATTGAATCATTAATATGGGGGAGTAGGTTGTTTCATATGTATGTATATTGTTATGGATGTAAATTTTGCTAATTCTGTGATCATTTTTGTTGGATTCATCAATTATATATACTTGTTTTGTATTTGATTTAACATATCTACTGAACATCTTTGCATTGAGCAGCTCCCCTCCCTCTGTCCTGTCAGGGGTGTGTTTTAGTGCTTATTTTCATCTGCACTATATTTCTCCATGTATTCTACTCCTCTCTATAATGGCCGCCTTCTTTTCCTCCTATACCCTTTACTTTGCAATGTCACAGACATAGTTGTAGGACTGCTTTTCCATTGTTTATATGTACCGGTTTATCCCTTCTCCCCTTACGTGATCAAGCGCTGAGTTAGCGCGAAACGCATTGTTTTGCAGGCTGCTTACCATGGCGTCCTGCTTTTTGTCTGTCTGCTTGTTGCTGTTTATGTGTTGTCAATCATTTTGTACAATGCAAATTTTATAAAAAAAACATTAAAGACATCTGTTTTCTAGGCAGTGTCTTTGTAAGTTTTGTCCGGTATTTTGGAGTGCGTTTTTCACGCCTGGCCCGCGGGAGTGCGGTTCACCTTCTCCTCTTGCCTTCTTGCCTTTTGAGATATATATATATATATATATGATACATTACTCACGGTAATCGTATTTCTGATGCTTGTATCTGCTTAGATTCACATGCTGTGCATAGGCCGACATCTAGTGGAAGCTGCAGAGTATTACAGTTTGTTTTTCGAAACTCGAAAATGGGCGTCGACACAGGGCGTGCCAGTAATACTATCCACTGTACCCAAGATCCCTCACGCGTCTAGGATACTCAGATTGTATTTTTTAGGACATGAGGAAGCATGAGGAGTAGCGTGAGTACAGATAATCCAAGCAGATAGACAGAAAAGGTAAGACTACAAGCAATCATGCGCCTTCTCTCGGAGGGGAGGAAGGGTGGGTCGCATGTGAATCTAAGTAGATACAAGCATCAGAAATCCGATTACGGTGAGTAATGTATCCCTTCTGAGGCTTGTGGAATCTGCTTAGATCACATGCTGTGCATAGATTAGCGAGCAGTACCAGAAGGAGGTGGGATGTGAGAAGGGTCATGAGCAAATAAGTGTCTTAGAACCGCTTGTCCCACTTGTGTATCTGCCTTGGAATGGGTGTCAATGCAGTAATGCTGAGTAAAAGTGTGAATAGAGCTCCAAGTAGCTGCTTTGCAAATGGTGTCGAGGGGAACATTTGCAATGAAAGCCAGAGTGGTCCCAATGCCTCTAGTAGAGTGGGCCCTTGGCGTAAAAGGCAGAGTCTTTTCAGAGAGAGAGTAACAGCTGGATACAGTTAATAATCCACTTCGAGATGGCGCCTTTAGAGACGCGATCCCCCTCTCTGCCTGTAGCTACGGAGACAAACAGTTGATCTGTTTTCCTTAGCGGTCTGGTTTTATTTACATAGTAGAGGACCGCCCTACGCACATCTAGGGTGTGTAGTTTCACCTCAGCCGAGCTTTGCGGGTTCTGGAAGAAAGCCGGAAGCTCGATGGACTGGTTTACATGGAAGTTTGATATAAATTTAGGCGAGAACCTAGGGTGTGTGCGTAAAACCAGTTTGTCTTTATGGATAGTAAAGAAGGGATCCTGCACTGACAGAGCCTGAATTTCACTGACCCTTCTTATAGAAGTAATGGCTACTAAGAAGGCCGTTTTATAAGTCAGGTGTTTGAGACTACTCTTATACATGGGTTCGAAAGGGGGGCCCATGAGCTTAGCTAGCACCACATTAAGGTCCCACCCTGGCAGTGGGTTTGAAATAGGAGGGTGAAGTCTCTTTACTCCTTCCATGAAGGCTTTAACTACTGGTACTTTCCACCACAACACTTTGCTATGGGAAGTGGTGTAAACCGAGAGGGCTGCCAGATGTACTTTCAGAGAGTTAAAAACCAATCCTGCATCTAGCAGGTGGAGCATGTATGTAACAATGTTGGAAGGAGTGCAATCAATGGGTTGATCTGTCTACTCTGGCACCAGATAACGAACCTCTTCCACTTGTCAAAGTAACAGTGCCTTGTGTTTGGTTTCCTAGATTCCTTTAGGATGTCCATACACCTCTGTGGCAAATTGAGATGTCCAAACTCTATGACCTCAGGAGCCATGCTGCCAGGTTCATTGAGTTGGGTTGCTGGTGCACTGTTTGACCTTGTTGCTGGGACAGTAGGTTGTACCAGGCTGGAAGTTTGATGGGCTCGCACACTGCCATCCTGCGTAGGTGTGGGAACCACGGTTGTCTCGCCCACATAGGAGCAACTAGGATGAGCGTCATCGATTCCTTGTTCATCTTGTACACCACTTTCCTGATGAGGAGTTAGTGGAAAAGCGTACGCAAACATCCCTGACCAGTTCATCCACAGGGCGTTCTCCTGGGAGTCTGGTTGAGGGAACCTGGATGCAAATCCTGGACATTGTTTGTTTTCGCTTGTGGCGAATAAGTCTATAGTGGGGAAACCCCACTGAGAGAAGAGATCTTCTACGACCTCTCTGTGAAGAACCCACTCGTGTTCCTCTGGGAGGGAGTCTCTGCTTAGAGCATCCGCTAGGGAATTGAGCTCCCCTGGAACATGTTGCGATGACAGGAAGATGTTCCGTCTGAGTGCCCATATCCAGATTTTCTGGGCAAGCTTGGACAGATTTTGCGAGTGAGTCCCTCCTTGCTTGTTCAGGTAGAACATGGCTGTAGTGCTGTCCGTCCGGATCTGCACTGACAAGTTTAGTAGATGGGGCTCGAACGCCTGAAGCGCTCTGAATACTGCCAGAAGCTCTAGCAGGTTGATGTGGTTCTTGGCCACTGAGTGAGACCAGAGACCCTGAGCTGTATGGTGGAGATGGTGAGCTCCCCACCCCGTCAGGCATGCATATGTAGTAACTACTGCCTGTACTTCGGGATCGTAAAAGGGTTTTCCCCTTGCGAGATTCTCTCTTGCCCACCAGTGTAGGCTTTGTACTAGTGTTGGCGAAACGACCACTAGATCGTCCCACTGACCACTTGCCTGAGACCACTGTTTCGCCAACCATTCCTGCATGGGACGCATGGCAGGCGCGCGTGGGGGACCAGGTAAATGCATGACGCCATCATGCCCAGTAACCGCATTGCCTTGCGTACCGTTATTTGTTGACCGGACTGATAATGCAGAATTTGCAGTAGTATATTCCGAATTCTTTCCTCCGAAGGAAAGGTCAACCCCTCCTGTGTATCTAGGATTGCTCCTAGGAATTGTTTTGAGCTGCTTGCCACCAGGCTTGACTTCTTCTCATTGATTGAGAAACCTAATTCGTGGAGGAGGTCGATAGTCCTCTGAAAGTTTGTCCTGCATATTCCTGGGGTTTCCCCCGTTATGAGCCAGTCGTCCTGATAAGGGTACACTGGGATTGCCTCCCTGCGTAGGTGTGCAGCTGCCACCGCCAGTACCTTGGTGAATACCCTTGGTGCTGAAGCTATCCCGAAGGGCAGTACCTTGAATTGGTAGTGGCGACTGTCCACCTTGAAGCGCAAGTACTTTCTGTGCGCCGGGAGCATGGAAATATGAAAATAAGCATCTTTCATATCCAAGGTTGCCATGTAATCCCCCTTTTTTAGGAGGGGGATTACTTCTTGTAGCGTGGTCATACGAAATTTTGGGGGCTTGACATACTTGTTGGCAGGCCGTAAGTCCAATACTGGGCGCATTGTCAAGTCTTTCTTTGGCACAAAGAAGTAAGTTGAATAGATACCCTTGTTTGCCCGGTGTCCCGGGACGAGTTCTATCGCGTACTTTTCTAGCAGAATGGCGATCTCCTCGAGGAGAATCTTCTGATGTTCTAAAGAGTGTACTTTTTGTCGTGGAGGATGGTTCCGGGGACGCTGCAGTAGCTCTATACAATATCCTGTGGATACTGTTGACAGCACCCATCTGTCTGAAGTGATCCCTTCCCAAGCCTGGGTGAAGTTGGAAATGCGTCCCCCTACTGGGGTTGCGTGAGAAGGGACCCTGAACTGAGAGTCACTGCTTTGGTGGAGGCGTGCCGCCTCCCTTGCTGGGGCTGCCTCTGCCTTTACCACAACCTCTTTTGTTACCCCTGCCGTAACCCTGGGTAGACTGCTGGTTGTTGTTCCACTGTGTACCCTGCCCCTGGGAATAGTTAGATCCTTTCTGTGAATTTTGGCCCCGTGGGCGACGAAAATTACTATTCCCTCTCTGGTTGGGGCAGTTTATTGGTTAGCTGGCCAAGGGATTTGAGTGTCTCATTCGTCCTTGGCATTTTTCAGTGCGTCTTCGACCGCCTTCCCAAACAACAGATCGGCTTCCACCGGTTTGTCCAACAATGATGCCTGAGTTTCTGTCTTAAAACCAGACTGCCGTAACCACGCATGTCTCTTGATAACAGTACCTTCTGCTATCAATCTGCCTGCGTTGTCCGCGGCGTCGAAGGTTGCTTCCATGTTTTGATTTGCTTCAGACCCCTAACTCACTTTTGACTGAACTGAGTTCTGTTATGCTCTACTTTTTCAGATAAAGGGTTCCTTGCATACATGAATGACTGGGTTTCCTGTCACAGTCCCCGTCCAGTCCCTTTTTATATATAACACACAAGGTTAGATTTTTCTCTTTCCCCCTTTTTTATCTTTCATACTTTTGTGACTTATTTGTTTTGTGATCCACATAAACACTTAATTATGTAATATATTATCTAAATAACTAATGTCTGCTTTTTTCCAAAATATATGAATAAGTATATATTTGTTGTTAGTTATTCTTCTGCACCCAGCAAATCTCATACATGTTAAATGTTCTAGGGATTGAATTACTGTACAAAATCGTGGGACCACTTGCTTTGTCGAGTCAGATAAGACATTTGGTTAATGTTTTCATTTGGATTTATACATCACTCTAAACTAAATATTGTGCATATTTTTTCCTAGAATCATTGTTTTTGCCCCTGATGAAGAGTGTCTGTTTCACTCGAAACGCGTTGGGCCTACCACAGCTCCACCACCAAGAATAAATAATGAAGATTGTTTCTTGTGACCTTAAACGATTGAATGTTGTCCTTTATTAAGAATTTGTTGTTTTCATACCAACACGACTTGTATTAAGACTTTATTACATAGAGTTACTTTACTACTCTTTCTATAAATGTTGGTCTGGTCATCCAGATACTAGATAGTGTGCAGGGGACGTAAGTTCCTATCTTGGGAACTTATTTTTGTCTTGTTATATATAGAGCAACCTAGGTGTCAAGGTTGCCTTTCTCTCCTCTGCACCTCTTACCTCTTTTTACTTAGTTTCCTAACAAACTTGAAACCAACCCCATCTTCTCAAATGTGTTACTCCTGTTACTAGGGTGTGCCTGTGGGTCCTACTCTCCTCTTTCCATGCTTTCAAAATGCAACCAGACATGGCTCTACCCTCTGCGGAAATCCGAGCTAATTCGCCCTTTAACGGTTCAGGAGCAGAGGCTATGAGGGCCGCCACTTCTTCCCACTGATGGCAGTTGTAGCTGGCCAACAGGGTGGTGGAGTTAGCAATCCTTGCTTGGTAGGCGGACGTTGAGGCTACCTTCCTGCCAAAACCGTAAAGTTTTTTGCTCTCCTTGTCGGGAGGAGCTTCTGACGAAGACAAGGGTGTTCCAGCCCTCTTCCGAGTGTTGGTAACAACTAGGGAGTCTGGCTTCAGATGTCCTCTTATATAGAGAGGGTCAGACTGGGCTTCCCTGAAAAGTTTTTCAACCCTGGGATTGACTGCTCTGGTGAGGTTTGGGTTCACCAGGGACGGATCTATTCTCCGCTGGATGGATTTAAGGATAGGGATGGTCTGGGCAACCGGCCTCCTTTCTCCCACCAGCTCTTCTGCGAAGTCCCTTTCCTCCTGTACATCGTGGGTGTCAATGTGAAAATGTTCTGCTGCGCGAGCGAAAACCTCATTTAGGAGGGGCTGGTTATCGACTGGGGAGTCGGTAACCGGGGCTTCGTTCTCTACCAGGGAATCTACTCTGTATGTTTCCGGGTCATCCTCTTCTTCATCCTGGTCCTCATCATCCCCATAGTATTCCGTCCCGGTTTGCTCTTCCAGCATCTCAAACTCTTGGTCTCCAGCAAGGAAAGGCTCTCCTTGATACCTAGAGTATGGTGTTGTGTAAGGTTGTACCTCGAAGGGTTCAGATCTCATCGGGGTTTCAAACCGGGCCTTCTTACTTAGGTGGTAGGATCAGTAGAGCCTGAGGGTGTGGCCCCTTGTGGATCATATGAGAGGAAATGTTCTGGATTTTTATCATAAAAATCAGCCAAGGAAGACATTCTTGACATGACTATGTCTTCACTGGACCATTTCTTGGAACTGGGGATGACTTTCTCAGGCAGTCTAGGGGATCTATCCTGAGTACCCTTGCTGGTTGTGGACTTATCAGCAGACCTGGATTTGTATGTCTGTTTAGGGGGGTAGGATTGTCTTACAGGTGTGGAAGAATGTGCATGTAGTTTCTTCTGCTGTTTTCCCCCCTCCCCGTGCGTAGAAAAATGTTTTCCCTGTCCCTTGGAGGCTCCGGAGATCGGGAGAGGTATCTCTGTCCTTCGAGCGTGGGGCCTCGCTGGTCTTAATTGCGGGCTCCGCCTCCTGGAGCGCGGCCTGGGGGTGGAAGTCGTCTTCGTCCTCCGACGATCGAACTTCCGTTAGCCTAGGGAGCGAGGCACTTTTGGCAAGAGTGGATGATTGCCTTGTGTCATGCGGCGATCTCGATCGAGAGCGCCCAGAGGACACCGAGTCGGACCGTTCTGTCCGTGCCTCTTTCCGAGAACTCGACGTCGTCGAGTCTCGGTTGGACTTAGTGTGTTTAGTGTGTGTAGGATGTGAAGCGCTTGCGTCGCCGGGGGTCTTCCCCATAGCCGCCCTGCCGGACGACCTTCCGAGGTCGGGGACCTGCGCTCGGCTGTCTTTCGACGCCGTAATGCCCTCGCTGTCCGAAAGTACGGCGTCGCTGCCATCGCTGAAGGCGCCCTCCGCTGCCATGGCCACCTGCCTGGCGTGGTGGGCCCAACGCTTCGTCGAACGGTCCGTAAGTGTCTTAGGTTTAAACCTACTACACGCTCTGCAGTTCGCTTCGGGGTGGTCCCTCGGCAAGCAGAGATTGCACGTGGCGTGTCCGTCGACCCAAGGGTATTTGCGGTTGCACTTGGGGCAGAATTGAAAAGGGGTACCCTCCATACGCACCTCGAGGCAGCGGGCTGCTAAGCGTAGGAAATATATAAGGTGTACCTATATACCAAGAGTGTAGAGTATGTACCACCCCCCACTCTCCCTACTTGCAGGGCCGAGGCCAGCGGCCTACAAGGCCCGGGCCAAGGCCACCGGCCTTCCGAGGCCCAAATCCGTCGTGCAGCAGGCGACGGTGGATTTCTTCTCCAGCCGGCGTCGAGTGTCGAAGTTCGACGTTGGGGTGGGGAAGGATGTCAATAAACAATTATACTGTTATAATTTTAGCAAAAGTATGGCTAAGGCCAGGGGATTCCGCAAGATGCTTCCGACCAGTATGGCGGAAAAAAACAAACCCACCGCCAGGGTGGGACCTTAATGTGGTGCTAGCTAAGCTCATGGACCCCCCTTTCGAACCCATGTATAAGAGTAGTCTCAAACACCTGACTTATAAAACGGCCTTCTTAGTAGCCATTACTTCTATAAGAAGGGTCAGTGAAATTCAGGCTCTGTCAGTGCAGGATCCCTTCTTTACTATCCATAAAGACAAACTGGTTTTACGCACACACCCTAGGTTCTCGCCTAAATTTATATCAAACTTCCATGTAAACCAGTCCATCGAGCTTCCGGCTTTCTTCCAGAACCCGCAAAGCTCGGCTGAGGTGAAACTGCTCACTCTAGATGTGCGTAGGGCGGTCCTCTACTATGTAAATAAAACCAGACTTTTTGTCTCCGTAGCTACAGGCAGAGAGGGGGATCGCGTCTCTAAAGGCGCCATCTCGAAGTGGATTATTAACTGTATCCAGCTGTGTTACTCTCTCTCTGAAAAGACTCTGCCTTTTACGCCAAGGGCCCACTCTACTAGAGGCATTGGGGCCACTCTGGCTTTCATTGAAAATGTTCCCCTCGACACCATTTGCAAAGCAGCTACTTGGAGCTCTATTCACCCTTTTACTCAGCATTACTGCATTGACACCCATTCCAAGGCATATACACAAGTGGGACAAGCGGTTCTAAGACACTTATTTGCTCATGACCCTTCTCACATCCCACCTCCTTCTTCTGGTACTGCTCGCTAATCTATGCACAGCATGTGATCTAAGCAGATTCCACAAGCCTCAGAAGGGATACATTACTCACCGTAATCGTATTTCTGATGCTTGTATCTGCTTAGATTCACATGCGACCCACCCTTCCTCCCCTCCGAGAGAAGGCGCATGATTGCTTGTAGTCTTACCTTTTCTGTCTATCTGCTTGGATTATCTGTACTCACGCTACTCCTCATGCTTCCTCATGTCCTAAAAAATACAATCTGAGGATCCTAGACGCGTGAGGGATCTTGGGTACAGTGGACATCACACTAGGGATAGTATTACTGGCACGCCCTGTGTCGACGCCCATTTTCGAGTTTCGAAAAACAAACTGTAATACTCCGCAGCTTCCACTAGATGTCGGCCTATGCACAGCATGTGATCTAAGAAGATTCCACAAGCCTCCGAAATATATATATATATATATATATTCAGTAAAAGAACTTTGTGATGTCATCTTTGATGCCCTGGGTGTTAGTCTTAGCAGTGCGAGTTATGGTTGCTTAGCTTACCATAACTGCCGAATTTCAGGGGGTTTTCGGTTTTACTTGGAGCCATAACGTCCCTTTAACAATGTTTTTTTTCACTGAATTTCATAGGTTTTTAGTAGCTCAACCTAACCATAACACCACTTTAACAAAGTTTTTTCACTGAATATATGTAGATAATATAAATGTGATAAATGTTTACTAGGATTCCCTTAAGTTTATATACAAATAACATAAAACATACTGTACCCCTTACCCGCGCTAGTGATTTTGATGTCCGCGGACAGACTCGGTCAACATCACTACTATCAAAAAACTAAGGGGGTATCTTACATTGTTGTATCATGCAATAAAAACACTGAACATGTTCAAAAAGCAGCACATAAATAAACTACATTCAATAATAAATAAAAAGTGGAAACTGTAAATGTAAGACACCAACCATACAATTACATCGCATATGCAACATAGTGGAATATACCAAAACAAAATGAATATGCCTCCAACAGAATTACCTCACAGAAACTGCACAGCAAAAATCAACAGCACACCTACGCAGCAGTAACAGCAAAACTTAGCAAGAAACTAGTAAGTACACTACATTTATTTTATATATTTATAAACTTTCTGTATTAGGTACACTAAAAGTTATTTTTTTTTTTACACAGAAATGTCTAGTACTTTGGAATGGCTGGAAGAAAATGATCATAGGGATGAAATGGGTGAAAACAGTGATACTAATGTAGACACTACACTTCTCTATATAAACCAATTAGTAATCATTACTTTATGTGTACTTAATTTTTTTTAACAGACCATACAGACATTAAAAATAATCCAAAAACAGACACCTTAGAAAATCATCTGAAGCGAATGGAGCAAAAAAATTGATTGTTAAATTTCATTCTTTTAAAAAGCTTTGTGGAGGACCATATAAAAAAAAAAATATATATCAGTGTCCCACATGTACCTGTACCTCTTCTCCATGTCCCAGCCAACCATCCCCAAAAACTCCCCAGCAAGAAAAACATTATGAGAATTCAATCCCTTCCTCCCCCTATCAAACATCATGTACAAACCCCTAATTCCCCTGTATTTGTATCAGTTTCTGCTTCCCCCTCTCTTTCATAATTTTTTTTTATAACATTTTTTATTGTTTTGTGGACATAATCAAGCACAACAACAATATGTAGTTGACATTTGGTCACCACACATAACCCTTTAAACATTTAAACACACAGGTATACATTTCTTCCTGGCATCTGGTTTCTGTTTGCATATATTGTAAAGTTGTTACATCTAGAGTTTCTCAGTGTCGTTCCGATGGCCTATATCAGTTCACTGTTCGGCGCTCAGTGTCCCCATGTCTGTTCTTTGCTTGCCTTCAGCTGTCCTCCCATTTTTGCCATATCTAGGCCCCTTTCTCTGGGCATCCTCTTGTGGTGTACACTCTCACCTCCATTGGGATACACATGTCCACGTCTGCTACCCATTTGGTGTACTGTGGCGGTGTGGGCGAGCCCCATAGTTGGGCTATGTTTCTTTTCGCAAGACTCGTAGTCATCGTAAACATGAGTTTTTCAAATCTGAATAGCTCTATATCCGCAGCTATTCCCAGCATCAGGAGTTTGGGGTCCATCGGTATTTCACGGTCAAGTACTGCTGAGAGCCTATCGCAGCATTGTTGCCAAAAGTCTTGTATCTGCGGGCATTCCCATAGGATGTGGAAAAAGGTTCCCCTCATCTGGTGACATCTCAAGCAGTTAGGGTCTGTCGCTCTTCCCCACTGGTGCAAGGCCTCTCTAGGATAGTAAACCCTATGTAGGATTTTTAGCTGTACTAGCCTGATCCTGGCTGAAATTGCTGATTCCCGGGGGTGCATAAGTGCCACTGTCCAGTCTTCCGCTTGTATTTAACCCATATCTCTTTCCCATTTCTCTTTAAGTCCTGTGAGTTCTTTCGTGGCAAACGAGTTGATGGCATTGTACATTGTGGAAGTTACTTTGTGCCCAATCCGTTCCATCACTATGTTCCTCTCGATCGGGGTGCATTCCGGTACATTCGGGAGATCTATTTCGCTTGCAGTAAGTGCATGCCTTATTTGTAAGTAATGGAAGTGCTCCGTGATGGGGAGGTCGAATTCGTCCTCCAGGACTTGGAATGTCTTGATTTCGCCATCCTGTACCAGGTCTTCTAGTGTCTGTATCCCCGCCTCCTCCCAGGCCACCCATTTGGGAATGTCTTTAAGTTCCGGGAGGTGTTTATTCCACCACAGGGGTTGTTTCAGAGTGACCTTCCCCTCCCATCCCAGGTATTTATGCGCATCCATCCAGATCAGTGTTCTCTGAGCCATCATTGTGGGTGTAGCTTGTCGGGTTTTCTTTTGATACAGGCTTTCTAGCGGGGTGACTCAATGGTCCGCTTGGGCATCTGCTCTGTTGTGTGGCATCATTGGATCAGCATGCAGGCTATCATCCACTACCGACATTTGGGCAGCCCAGTAATACGTCTGCAGGTGTGGCAGTCCGATTCCTCCCTCCCACACTGAGCGCTGAAGGGTTCTGAGAGCAATTCGTGGGTGTCCCCCTCCCCAAAGCAGTTTCCTGAGTGATTCATCTATTTTATTAAATTCTGTTTGGGGTATATATAACGGTGCGTTCTGCAGGGCATATAAAAACCGGGGGAGGGCCAACATCTTGAATAAAGCAGCTCTTCCCAGTAGGGTGAGCGAAAGGGCCATCCAGTGTTTAACGTCATTTACGAATCTATCCCTTACTGGGTGCAGGTTCCTCCCTATATACTGTCTTAGGTCTGTTGAGATTTGTATCCCCAGGTATCGGAATTGCTCTTTCTCGATCTTAAATGGGTTATTTGCTAAGGTCGCTGCATCTTGGAAAGATCAGGGATTTATCATAGTTTACCTTCAACCCGCTAAAGGCTCCATATGTAGTTAGTATGTTAGTTACAATGGGGCTGGAGATCGCTGGGTCACTAAGGTAGATTAGTAGATCATCTGCGTATAGGGACACCCTGTCCTCCCAGTCCTGTGCCCAGCGGAACCCCCTCCAATCCGTGGATTCCCTCAGCATTATCGCCGGTGGTTCTATTGCGAGTGCAAACAACATCGCCGAGAGGGGACATCCCTGCCTGGTGCCCTTCCCAAGTTTAATGGTTCGTGAGGACCAGCCATTGACTCTGACTTCAGCTATCGGGGCAATGTATAGGAGCTTGACCCAGTTTGTGAATTGCTCTCCAAATCCCATTCTACCCATAATGCACCACAGGGCCTCCCAGTGGATCGAGTCGAAGGCCTTCTCAAAGTCAATAGTGAGCAGTGCCAATGGGTCCTGTAGAGTGGCCGATCTTTCAATGGCAGAGTAAACCCTGCATATATTCATTCGCGTGGATATTTGTGGCATGAAGCCGCATTGGTCTGGGTGGACCAGGGAGGTTACCACTGTTTGTAGACTGTTGGCCAGTATTTTGGCCAATATTTTAGCTTCCGTGTTAATGAGAGAGAGATTGGGCGGTACGAGCTACATGCGTCTGGAGGTTTGCCTTCTTTGTGTATTACCACTATGCTGGCTTGTCTTAGGTCCGGTGGTAGGATGCCTTTCTCTTTTGCCTGCAGGAACATTTTGAGCATGTGCGGCGCCACTTCTCCGGTGCCAATTTTCTTCCATATTTCTACTGGAAGGCCATTCGGCCCTGGGGTTTTTCCATTCTGTAGCTGGAAGATGGCTGTCTTCAGTTCTTCCTCTGTTATTGGAGCCTCAAGATTCAGCTTCTGGGTTTCGTTTAGTATTGGGATGGTCGCTGAGTCCAATATGGTGGCGTCCAGCAGAGTCGTCGGTGGGGCATATAGCTTTTCGTAGTAGGTTGCAAAGGCCTCCGCTATGCCTGAGTCCGTTGAGGCCCATTCCATGTCTGTGATGCATATTCGCCGTACCTGGAGGTGTCTGTCCTCCCTTCTTTCCAACCATGCCAGCATTCTGCTGGCTTTGTCTCCTGTTTCATATATTCTTGCTCGTGTAGTTCTGTGCGCTTGTTTTGGGCATGTCAGCGCCACATTGTGTAGTTTCTTTTGTGCCACCTTTAGGGGTGTGTTGTCATCTGTCATTCCTGACCTTATGAGGTTCTCCTCAGCTCGTCTCACGTCTGCTTCTGCTTCTTTTACTTCTTACTTCTTGCTGGTGTAATTTTTTGTGTGCTGAGGTCCAGCTTAATATTTCACCCCTTCAAGTTGCTTTATATGCTTCCCATATTATTCCAGCATCGTCCACGGAGTCCTGATTTAGTTCAAAGTACATTGCGGTTGTTTCTTGGATTTTCTCCGTTAGTTCTGGGAATCCCAGGTAGTATGCATTTAATCGCCACTTCGGTGGGGGCTGGGGTCTTTGTGTCTCGAGCATCATCGTGAGTGGGAAGTGATCTGATATTCCTGGGGGCTGCAGAGTTGACTCAATCACTTTGTGCATATTTACCCCAGGGAGGAAGAAATAGCCTATCCTAGACATCGATTCGTGTGCACCGGAGTGGAAAGAGAATCGTTTCTCGCCTGGGTGGAGATCCCTCCATGCATCTTTAAGGCCCAATGCTGAGGCGAAGTTGGCCAGTTTGGTCGGTCGTGCCGGATTTCCTCCACGGTGCTCATCACCTCATTGAAATCTCTGCCCATCACCAGTGTATCCAGTGGGTTATTTACTATTATCGGTGTGATTTCTTCTAGTAGGGGGGCCAACAATGCTGGGGGCGAGTAGATCACCATTGTAGCTATGGTTTGGTTGCATAGTGTGCCATGCATAAACACAAATCTGCCTCCCGGATCTTGAATTATCTGTGTTACGTCTATCGGGGTTCTTTTGTTTATCAGTATCAGCACACCTCTCGAGCCCATGGAGAAGCCTGCATGGATTGCCGTTTTGTATTTGGTTCTCTTGAATAATTGGCAGTTCGTGCCCGCTAGGTGTGTTTCGGTTAGCATCACTATATCCGGATCATGTCGAGTAATATATTGCATTACTAGTCTTCTCTTTATGCTGTTCCCCAGGCCATTCACATTCCATGTCATGAAGGCAAGCTTTTTTTTCCTTAAATCCAGCCGTAGCCATTGCTCACTGAGTTCTTTGCCATAAGTGGATGTTTGATTCTTGCCATTTTCAAGTTTGTTTTGTTCGATGTGGTCCTGATGAGCCAGTTGTCATTTGGATACCTGTGTAACTCCCGATCCCCCCCTCCCCATACTCCTTCCCCAACTGAAGCATCTGTCGCCTATTAAACAAAACATCTATCTACTTATAGTCTCTTTGGTATTAGGAATACCTCTATGCGCTCTTCGTAATTGTCCGGGGGGGTAGTGCCGCGCCAGGTTTTAGGGCCGCCAGCATTCACTTCACCAATTGTTATGATTGTTAGGCGGTCCTTGTTTAATTTCACGTTATGATCATTAATTTCATGGTATCGCTTCCATATCTTGATAGGATAGTTTTTGTGGGGGTTCGTTTAGCTTTGGTCCATTTCTTTTCGATTAACAGCTTTTGCCTGGGTCTCAGGTGTCATGAGTTCTTTCATCTCTCAGTCATGTTTGTAATTAATCATTTTCTCTCTGGGGTCTCGCCTCTATTTCTTGATGGGGTATCTCATTTGGAGGCTCATTCAGGCGTGGTCTATTCCTGGTTCTTGTCGTTTGCGTGGGTTCCATTCCCCCTTCAGATGCCCCTCAGCCCAGGCCCATGCCTCTCTGGGGTCAGTGAAGTGTACCGTGGTGCCATTGTGGTAGATCTTCAATTGCGCAGGGAACAGGAGGCCATACTTTACATTCAGTGACTGTAGGCGCTTCTTGAGGGGGGTCAAAGGATTGTCTCATCTTCTGCACCTCCCTAGTGAAGTCTGGAAAGAGGCCTATTCTGGAGCCGTTGTATGTTATCTCCCCTTTTTGTCTGGCCATTTGCAATATAGCATCACGATCTCTGTAATTAAGGATCTTCGCTACCGCCGTTCTCGGTTGCTTCCCAGGTATTGGTGTGCCTGTTGGGACTCGGTGCGCTCTCTCTATTGAGAAGAGTGTCGACAGGGTCTTGGGAGCGAATAGGTCGGTCAGCCATTTCTCCAGAAGAGCTCCATGGAGTCCCCTTCAGTCTTTTCCAGCAGCCCAAGTATACGTATATTATTCCTCCTTGATCTGCCCTCCCCCTCCTCTACCCTGGACTCTAGTACTTTGATGCGTTCTAGCGCTCTGTTCATTTGCTGGCCCATACTTCTCAAGTCATCCTCTGCAACAGATATACGGGTCTCGGCCTCACCAGTGCGGGAGGAGGGTTTTTGGAGATCATGTTGCAACAGGGAGACTTCTGTGGTGATGCCATCCATTTTGACTTACATTGAGGATCGCGAGTTGGCAATGGCATTCATCACATCCCTTAGGGATAGGGATTCTCCAGGATTTTGTGGGTCTTCAAGTCTATCCGAGTCCGTTGGTGGGGGCGGAGTGGTGGTTGTGAATTGTTCCATGGTGCTCTGGTTGGCCCCTTTTTTAGTGGTTAGTGCCTTATCCTTACCCATTGCAGCAGCTATCTGCTGGTTTGCTGTCGTTATATAGTGCGCAGTTTCTGGGTCGTCTTTTGGGGTAGTTCGTCTGGTGTTGCTTGGTCAGGAGGTTACTTTCTCAGGCAAGTGGTTCACTGTGAGAGTTCCTAATCTTTACATGGATACCTCCACTGATTCGTGTTATTGCATCATACCACCAGTGGATGTCATCGGCTGGTGGGTTGGTTCTTAGTTTCTCCCTTTCCCTATGTGTCGGCCACAGGCTGGTAAAACGGTACGACAGTCTCGGTTTCCCTGTTGCTTTCACAGTCTTGGTAGTACCAGCACGATTCCGAGGGCAGTTCTGCGTTTATGTGTGTGATCGCCGCTGCACTGCAGGCGAGAGGAGTAGCCGGTGCGCCTCGTCTGGCAATGTCATGTGCTACCTTAATTGGTCCTTATATCATGTAATAGTGTAGGTGGTTAACTTCAACGCGGGGGAAGCCCGTCCTCCGCCACTCTCTTCAGTGATATATTTTTAGGTGCTTCCCCCCCTGTACTCTGGGTTTCCAAACGTTGGGGTACAGGTGGAGCGACCCCAGGGATTGCACTGTCCCGCAGGAGGCGTGGGGGGAAATGTTTTTTTGGGGATGCGACTCGCCCACTCCAACCGATCACCTTCTCCTTACCGCTATGTTTGATGCGTCCCTCGTGGGCAGTTGGAAGCGAAGGCGCCGCACCGCGGGTTTGGCGGGCGCTCTACGTGGAGCGGAGCGCAGTTCTGCTTCGGGCCCGGGGCGGGTTATGTCGGGATGGCCCCCGTGTCTCGGCAGCAGCATCCGCTGGGCTGTTTCTCCTCTGGGTGTCCGATCGACCCCCTCGTCTCCCTCCGCCTCTGTTCACACCGAATCTCTCACAGGCCGTGGGGGTTGCAGTCTCCGCACTGCGGATCTGGAGGGCGCCCCTCGTCGCACGGAGAGCCTGGAGTTCCAGTTTGGGTTTGGATGGTTCAGCAGTATCGTGGCCCCTGTCACGGGGGCGGGCTATGGTAGGCAGCCCCCCGTGCGACGCGCCGGCAGCAGCGACAGCCGAGCAGTCTGGCCCGCAGGGGACTGTTTTTCAAGCAGGGTCGCTCGTTTTCTGGGGCCTGCTGCCACCGCACAGCGGGGGTCGCCCGCAGGGCCACGCCCGCTCACTGATGGGGAGCAGGCAGCGACTTCGACCACGCTCGCACTGTACCCCAGTGCACGGCAATCCAGCACACGCACTGCCGGTCCCTCTCACGTTGTCTCAGCAATCGTATGGGGCTTCCTCCCAGGATGACTTCACTGCTGCTGCACGGCGCCCCAGGTCAGTTGTCGCGTACAGCGGCCACTTTGTCAATCCCGCGCGCTGCAGGCCTCGCTTCTTCTAGGCGTCTCAGCTAGGGTTTCCCGCACCGATTTCGGTCCGGGATCAGGTAGTTTTGCTCCGCAGTGGTTCTTGCCTCACCAGGGCGATTTTGGTCCTCACAGGTCAGTGATTATGGCAGGATTTCAGCAGGATCTTGCTGGCGGCCCCGGAGCGATGCGAGATCATGTCTGCATCGTCCGCCCGCTGGCCACGCCCCCCTCTTTCATAATTTTTATATTTTTATACAATAATAAAATATTAAGTGTGTTGTTACTATATTCCTCTTATTTTTTTTAAAAAGGCAGTTAGGGTGTCCGTGGACAGTGTGGGTGTCCGGGATGTCCGCAATTAACCAAAATGGGGGTGTCCTAAGGACACTATACCTGTTTGTACTGTCTGGAGTCAAAATGGGGGTGTCCGCAGAACAGTAAAGACGTCTGCATGTTCGTAACTATGCAAATTAAGGTGTCCTAAGAACATTCCCCCTGTTCGCATAGTCCGCAACCAGAATGAACCTTGTCGTATGTTCTTAAAGTACTTTCCTTAGGGTTTGATCTCAGCTCATGGTGCACATGCATGGAGCAATAGCAGGCCTCAAACACACAATTCATTTGTATACAGGACGATAAACTTTAATGCTATTAACATTTTCCGATGATGCCGTTTCTTTCTTCCTTACTTTAGATTCCCTGTATGTGACTGATTTATATGCATTGTGGGTCTTCAAATGTATTGTTTGTACTAGCACAAGTGTGTAGTAAGTCTTGAATTGTTAGCTAGTTATTACATGTTTAATATTACACAATCATCCCTGACATCTTGTTACCAACATAATAAAAACAACCCCTTGTAGGTAGGGACTTTTCATCAACATTAATTTCACATAGAAACAATAGCCAAAAATGATCTCAACAGCCAAAACATTTACTATACACATACTACCCAAACAGGAGTACCACTTTGGAAACTATGTGTCTATATCACGTAGCACAAAACGTCACATACAAAAATATTAAACCAGATGAAAAGACAGGTAGATACAGAGTGGCAAATTGTGAAGGCAGCTTAGTGAAACGTACCAAACAAAGCTCAATTAATCAGATCAAATTGTCATTAAAAACTCCTCAACATAAAGAGCTGTATTACATGTCCCTGATACAACTTTTTAAACCATGGAGAAAAGAAGAAGATATACTAGATACCTACGAATCCTATGAAGACGCTTTCAAAGCAAATGAAAGCAATATAACAGACGTAAACTTTACACAGTACAAAACAATGTTGCATAATGAACTGCAACACAAAGAAGAACTCCAGGCCCAACTAGATGTGGACACTCCTGACAGTAGTCAACCTTCTGTAACAGGAAGCCAAGAACCACTTGGATAGCCACTAATAGCAAATGAGGCAGTATTAGCCATGACAGAAGTAGAAAACACCACGTGTCAGTATGAGCAATCTACAGAAGACTTTGCTGTACTGAAATCACAACTAAACGATGAACAGCGTATCATTTTCCAAGAAGTAAAACAAATTGAACATGGTGTGCAACATGAAAGTAAAAACTGTACCTGCCAAGACTACAAACCTATACTGCTATATGTGAGTGGTCAAGCTGGTTTAGACAAACCATTCTTAATCAAAATCATCAGCAAGTTCCTCCAACAACTGACAAACAACAAACTGTCAGCTGTTGTAACTGCCCCCACAGGTTTAGCTGCCTACAAGATAGGCAGTGTCACTTTACACCGATTACTACTCCCGTCCAGTAGAACACCAAAACAAATTAGATTACAAACCTTCTACAGAAGCTACAATGGAACTTCACAGAGTTTTCTAACAAATGAAACTTCTGCTAATAGATGAGGTGAGCATGGTCTCCAACCTAATGTTGGCTTTGATTCACCTCAGATTACAAGTGGTCCTCAACACAGACCACGAAGAGCTCTTTGGAGGAAAACACATTGTTTTCGGAGATGATCTTCACTTATCAGTGAAAGGTGAACCTATTTTTAAAACCTTAGGGCACAAACTGTGCCGTAAAACTCTTGGCAGCATAGGAAATGTCAACCTTTGGCAACATTTCCAATACAGAGAATTAACTGAAAACATGCGTCAGTCTGCAGACCTCACATACGCCAACATTTTAAAAAGTATTAGAGTTGGTCTACTATCTCAAGAAGCACAAACCAAGCACATCCATGCACTATATGGCCATAACTCATGTGCTACTGATGTCATGGAAAAATTTGCACACAAAAATGTCAATTGTATGTCCTTGATGCCAACTCTTGCAAGCTGTTCAACATTTAATTAAACAATGTTAAAAAAAGAAATGCAACCAAAAGTTCAAATTTGCTCCACAGACAAACTGGACGTAAATGGTATGACACAACCCTTGTGTCAACAAGCCACAACAAGGCTAAACACCTTGGAAAACTATATCTAACAGCTGGTTTGGAGAAAATATTAAATTTATCTTTAAACTGTAGAGTAATGCTTAAACCTAACCTTGACATTGACCAATGACTAGCTAATGGAGCACTTGGTACAGTTGTTGGCTTTCAAATATACCCATGTGACAACAACATTCAATTTGTCAATATTCTCTTTGACAAACTATCGGAAGTTAAAAGGATAGGACGCTCAACAGCACGCTTCCTTCTTATCAAAGACATGTATGTACGCAGAGAACAGTTTTCTCTAACTCTAGCATACGCAGTCACCACTCACAAATCACAAGGTCTTACCCTAGATAAAGCATTGATCGATATTGGTAGCACAGTCTTTAAAGAAGGCATGAGCTATGTGCCACTATCACGCTTACGTACACTTGACAGACTATTTCTAATCAACTTTGATTCAAATAGAGTAAATGCTGATATTTCTTGCATTCTAGAATACAATATACTGCATTCACTCTACACACCCCCATCTAAAAACCTATACTTCAGACTCAATCTATGCAGGATCTCACAGCAATTCCTCCAAAGAAAGTAAAAAAAGCTAATACTTCATCAAGGACCACAACCAAAGAAGAATCTACTGCTCAAAGTAATCAACTACCTCTTCAAAGAAGCAACGCACACTCCGAACAAATGACTTGGACACAGAACTGTCAGGTCCATTCAAATTTTCAAATACAACTGGTGTAAATTCCTACGCAAATGTAGCAATAAATATTCTATTCCAATTGCCACCAATTATTGACAACATTTACTTACACGGTACAGACCAATTGTGTTTGCAAATGTTAGACCTTCATAGAAAAGCAACCAACAATCCTGACAACACTTAGTGTTTCTGGAAAAAGGCATGAATAGGACTATTGTGCTGCAATGGTCAAATTCACTATAAACTCAGAAGAAGATCCACAAGAAATTCTAATGTACTTACTACAAATGCTAGAAAACAAAAACATACCTATAAATGAAATCTTCCAGATTTCATACATGTGGAAACATCCATGCACTCTTTTCATAATGAACGCTTCGTGTATGTATCCATACCCAACTGTGAATCCATTCCATCTCAGCAACTTGTACAAAATGCAAACCATGGCAGATTATGTACTACCTGCAATTCCGATAATCGTTCCACCTTACAAATACAGACGCATAGTAAATACGTAATAGTAATGCTTTCACGTTATAATGCAGATGGTACCAAAAACAACTGCAAGCTGACTGGATTCACACATGGTCAAGTATCGCTTAGTAAGAAAACCTTAACAATAGGTATAACCTACCACGCAGGAGCCTCAACCAATGCAGGTCACTACACTACATATATAAAAAAGAATTGTGGATGGTTCGAACGTAATGATACTATCATTAGTCTAAAACAGAGATTACCAGCAAATCTTGTAAACGCTTACTTAATATTCTTAAAACCAAAATGTAATAACTAGTAGAGAAAAGATGTCTTAGTACTGCTTGTCCCTCCCGAGAATCAGACCTAGAATGAGTGTTTAGGCAATAGTGTTTTGTAAAGGTGTGTACAGAACTCCAGGTTGCCGCTTTGCAAATGGACTCAAGAGGAACATTTGCAATGAATGCTATGGATGCCCCAGTGCCTCGAGTAGAATGTGCTCTAGGCTTGAAGGGCAGTTCTCTCTTAGCAAGATTGTAACAGTGTGATGCATTTGACAATCTACCTTGAGATAGCTGATTTAGAGACAGGATTCCCCTTCTCTGCCAGCTGCCACTGAAACGAAGAATTGTGTTGTCTTCCTCAGTGGTTTAGTTCTTTCCATGTATTACATGACTACCCTGGGCACATCCAGTGTGTGTAGGGTGCTTTCGGCCATGCTAGTAGGGTTCTGGAAGAAAGTGGGTAGTTCGATTGATTGGTTCACATGGAACTTTGAGATAAATTAGGCTCAAAGCTGGGATGTGTGCGCAGAACTACCTTATCTTTGTGGACTGTAACAAATGGGTCTAGAAAAGAAAGCCTGTAGTTCGCTAACCCTTCTGAAAGAAGTGATAGCCACTAGGAAGGCTGTTTTATAAGTCAGGTCTTTCAGGCTTGCTTTATGCATAGGCTCAAAGGGAGCTCTCCTATGAGCCTGGTCAAAACTACATCCAGATCCCATCCAGGGGCTGGGTGAGAAATGGGAGGATAAATCCTCTTAACCCCTTCCTATAAAGGCTTTAATCGCCGGTATTTTCCACCACAACACTTTTTGTTGTGATGTGGTGTAGGCTGACAGAGCAGCCAGATGAACCTTTAGGGAATTGAAGACTAACCCAGTGTCCAACAGATGGGTTAGATACAGCACAATGTGTGTGGGTGAACAATCAATGGGATTGACACCCTTGGAATTGCACCAGATGACAAAATGTTTCCATTTGCTGGCATAGCAATAACGTGCATTCGGTTTTCTCGCTTCCCTGAGTATGTCCATGCACCTCTGAGGGAGTTGCAGGTGTCCAACCTCTATGACCTCAGGAGCCAAGCTGCTAAATTCAGAGTTTGTGGGCATGGGTGTAGGGTCTCCCCCCTGTCCTGAGACAACATGTTGTATGGGCAGGGTAGTTTCACTGGTGGGGAGAGGGACATTTCCATCAGGTGAGCAAACCAGGGATGGCGAGCCCACATGGGGGCCACCAGTATCATAGTAACTGGTTCCTGGTGCATCTTGTGCACTATCTTGTTGAGAAGGGGAGTCGGGGGGTGAGGGGGGTTTAAGCATAGACAAATTTCCTTGACCATGTTATCCAGAGACCGTTCCCCTTGGATCGGTTCTGAGGGTACCTTGAGGCATAGTCTTGGCATTGGGCGTTCTCTTGAGTTGCGAACAAGTCGATCTCTGGGAAGCCCCATTCTGTAAAGACATTTGACACAATGTCTTTGTGTAGCCGCCATTCCTATTCTTCTGGCAGAGGAAAATCTCTGCTGAGTACGTCTGCCAGAAGATCGAGTTCCCCTGGAACGTGGTGGGACAACGAAAACATCTTGTGTTTGAGAGCCCATATTCAAATGTTTTGGGACAGCTTGGATAGCCCTGGAGAGTGAGTGCCCCCCTGTTTGTTCAGGTAGTACATAGCTGTAGTGCTGTCCGTTAGAATCAGCACTGTCTTCCTTTGCAGTTGTACCTGAAAGGCTTTCAAAGCCTTGACCACCACCAATAGCTCCAGTAGGTTTATATGGTTGGACACTACTTGAGGAGACCAAACTCTGTGCGCTGTCTGTTGAAGCAGATGAGCTCCCCACCATGTGAGAGATGAGTCTATAGTGAGAGTGGCTTCCACTGCAGTGAGAACGAGGGCTGGCGAGACAACTACCAGATCTTCCCATTGTCCACTGACCTGACACCACTGGCTGTTGAGCCACTCTTGCATGGGACGCATCCGCAGCCGCACGTTGGGAACCACATATATGCACAACGCCATAATTCCTAGCAAACGCATGGCTTTGCGCACCGTCACCTCCCGACTGGCTACATATTGAGTGATCCGAAAAAGCATGTTCTGAACCCTCTCGTTGGAGGGGAAGACAAGACCGTCCTTTGTCCGAATTAGAGCTCCCAGAAATTGTTTTATTTGACTGGGATCTTGACTGGATTTCTTTTTGTTGATTGAGAAACCCAGACTGAAGGAGATCTTTTTTTGGGTGTTCGAAAAACATGCGTCGAATGAGTCCCCCGTGATGAGCCAGTCGTCAAGGTAATGGTAAACTGGGAGTGAGAGTCTGAGCAGGTGAGCTGCTGCCACTGCCAGGACTTTGTTAAACACCCTTGGCGCTGAGGCAATGCCGAAGGGGAGTACCTTGAATTGGTAATGCCTGTCCTGGATCATGAACCTTAGATATTTACTGTGCGCTGGAAACATTGAAATATGAAACTATGCATCTTTCATGTACAATGTTGCCATGTAGTCCCCCTGTTTCAGGAATGGGATCACCTCCTTCAGTGTTACCATGCAAAACTTCAGAGGTTTTATAAAATTGTTCGCTGGGCGCATTGTGAGATCCTTTTTGGGTACAAGGAAGTACACTGAATAGATACCCTTGTTTACCTGAAGAATAGGGACGGCTTCTAGGGCGTCCTTTCCCAACAGCGCTTCCACCTCTTGATTCAGGATCTGCAGATAGTCCGGTGAAAGGTGCCGTGAGCGCAGCGGTCTAAATTGGGGGAGTGGGGGGTGGGCGAATTCCACGCAGTACCCGTGGGCGACCGTCTTTATAACCCACTGGTCTGAAGTTATCCCCTCCCATGCCATGAGGAAAGATGTTAATCGCCCCGACTGGGGTGACATCGGAGGGGGGCTGGATTTGGTGGTCATTTTCCTCTGGGATTGGGGCCTCTACCTCTCCATTTGCTGCGTTTCTGACCCCTTGAAGGGTAGTAAGTGGGGCTTCCAGATGTTTGTCCTTTGTTGAAGTTACCTGTGCCGTAGTTGTTTTGACCAGCACGGGCTTGCCCTCGAAAGGACCGCCGAGAATTATTACCCCTCTGGGAGGAGGGTTTCTGCGTAATTTGTTTCAGAGACTTCAGAGTCTCATGCTTCTTCTTGGCTGTTTCCAAAGCCTCATCCACCGCTTTCCCAAAGAGGTTAAACTCTTCAATGGGTTTATTAATGAGGGATGCCTGGGTTTCAGGTTTGAACCCTGATGTACGCAGCCAAGCGTGTCTTTTCAGTAGGGTCCCTTGGGCCAGAGACCTGCCTGCAGTTTCTGCAGTGTCCAGAGTGTTTTTGATGACATGCTGGTTAACTTGTCTTCCCTCCATTACAATGGAGAGAAGTTTTGATTTAGCGGGTTCAGGAACCTCTAGGAGGCCTTCCTGGAGCAAGTTCCATTGTGCGTCGGCATAGCTTGCCAAAGTGTTGTATTATTAGCAATCTGCATAGTATATGCGGTCGCCGATGTGACACGTTTGCCAAGGGCATGCAGGCGCTTGGATTCCTTGTCCGGTGGTGATTCCGCTGTGGAACGGGGTACCCCTGCCCTTTTCCGAGTGGTAGTTACTACCAATGAACCTGGGACGGCATGTCCTCTGATGTATAAAGGGTCGGAAGGGGAGGGGCGAAATAATTTTTCGACTCTTGGGTTCACCACCCGAGTTTGAACTGGTGACACCAATGAGGGGCCTACCTTCTCTTAAAAGAATTAAGGAGGGGGATGGCCTGGGTAGATGGAGGTTTCTCCTTAAGGATATTCTTTGGGACGGTTGAAGCATCGATTTCCGCGCTTCGACGTGTAAAGTTTTTGGAGCAGCACCCTTACTTGATTTAGATTGCCCAGCCGCAAGACGCTGCTGCGGATGCGGGGAAAGCTTAGGATCTGAACGATCCGAAGGAACCGGCAAAGTTTTCGGCAGCCCTGTTGGCGCATTCACCTTTTTCGACGAAGACATCGAAAAAGGTGTAGGGGTTGTTTGCTTAGTGTGATACGCTTGTACGCCCCTGTTGCTGGGTTTTGTCCCTGTAGCGAGACTAGAGTAAGGCCTTAAAGGGTCGGGGACAGGCGTAACGGACCTAGAAATGTCCGCCTTAAGGTCTATAACATCCGCAATGGATGTTTGGTCATCCGAGGTACCCCCGTCACTTTCAGCGGGTGTGGCGGTGGGGGATCCACCCGCGACATACCGTACGCAGCCCACCACTTTACATGGCGCTCCTTAAGGGTCTTAGGCCGAATGAGTTTACAAGCCGCACACCTCTTCTCGTCGTGATCTAAGGGGTGACAGGAGTTGCACGTCCTTCCAGGGGTCTCTGACCCTACACTTAGGGTAGAGCCTAAAAGGAGTCCTTTCCATAGGGAAAGATGGCCAGACCTAGAGGGTAAAGAGGGGGAAAGAGGAAAGACATAACGGAAATATGGCCACCCCGACTCCACTCTGCCTACTGTAAAGGCCGGCCAGAAGGCTCGGCCACGTGGATGCTTCAGCCGCCAGATCTTAGGCGCCAAAATCCACCGACGTAGACAAGTCCCCCGCAGTCTTTGTCGAAGTTGTTCTTGCTGTCGAAATGACTTAAGGGGAATAACCGACAAGTCGGTTTAGGATAAACAATGTCTCTTCTGTAAAAGCTCGGCTATAGGGCGACCAGTTACTGGGTGGAAAAAACAATCTGAGGGACCTCAGCGCGCGAGGGATTTGGGTACACTACACGTCACGATAGGGATAGTGTTACAGACACGCCTATGCCGACATCCCCTTTCGGTCCCTGAAAGACAAGATGGAATACTCCGCGGCTACCACTGGATGTCGGACCATATGCACATCATGTGATTCTGAGCAGATTAACAAGCATCAGAAATGATACATTACTCACTGTAATCGTATTTCTGATGCTTGTATCTGCTTAGATTCACATGCTATGCATAGTCTGACATCGAGTGGAAGCTGCAGAGTATTACAGTTGTTTTCAAAACTCGAAAAGGGACGACAGGGCTGCCAGTAATACTATCCCTAGTGTGACGTCCACTGTACCCATAGCCCTTCACGCGTCGAGGTCCCTCCGATTGTTTTGTTTCTGACATGAGAGCATGAAGTGTAGCGTGAGTACAGGTGTATCCAGGAAGATAAATATCATAGAAGCTCATATAACATCTATGCACTTTCTCTCAGGGGAGGGAGGGTTGGTGCATGTGAATATAAGCAGATACAAGCATCAGAAATACAATTACAGTGAGTAATATATCCCTTATGAGGCTTGTAGAATCTGCTTAGATCACATGCTATGCATAGATTAGCAAGCAGTATTAGGAGAAGGTTGTGGGTTGTGAGAAGGATCAGCGGCAAACAGATGTTTTAGAACCGCTTGTCCCACCTGGTTATCTGCTTTGGAATGAGTGTCAATGCAGTAGTGCTGAGTGAATGTGTACCGAGCTCAATGTAGTTGCTTTGCAAATGCTGTCTAAGCGGACATTTGCGATAAATGCCAGAGTAGCTCCTGTGCTCCTTGGTGTGAAAGGCAGTGTCTTGTTTAATAATGAATAGCACAGTTGTATGCATCTGAAGGTGGCATTTTTGGAAATGCGGTCTCCTTCTCTGCCTGGTGCTACGGAGACAAACAGTTGGTCTGTTTTCCTAAGCGGTCTGGTCTTATTTACGTAGTAAAGGACTGCCCTCCCCACATCCAGTGTGTGGAGTTTTACCTCAGCTGAGCTAGTTGGGTTCTAGAGGAAGGCCGGCAGCTCAATAGATTGTTTCACGTGGAATTTGGAAACAAACTTAGGAGAGAACCTAGGATGTGTATGTAAAACCAATTTGTCCTTGTATATGACAAAGAAAGGGTCCTGCACTGACAATGCTTGCAATTCACTAACTATTCTCTTGGAAGTAATAGCCACTAAGAAGGCAGTTTTGTATGTCAGGTGTTTAAGACTTGACTTCTGCATAGGCTCCAATGGGGGCCCCATGAGCTTTGCGATTACTAAATCGAGATCCCAGCCTGGCAGTGGGTTTGAAATTGCAGGGTGGAGTCTCTTTACTCCCTCCATGAATGCTTTAATGACTGGAATTTTCTACCACAATATTTTACTTTGAGAGGTGGTGTACGCTGATAAAGCCGCCAGATGGACCTTTATGGATTTGAATACTAACCCAGAGTCTAGCAAGTGGAGCATATCATTTAGAATGTGGGAAGAAGTACATTTTATGGGGTTTGTTTAGACTGGCACCAAATTACAAATCTCCTCCACTTGTCGAAATAACAGTGTCTGGTGTTTGGTTTACGCGTCTCCTTGAGGATATCCATACAACGTTGTGGTAGATTAATGTGTCTGAACTCTATGACCTCAGGAGCCATGCTGCCAAGTTCATTGAGGGTGGTTGAGGGTGTACTGTTCTTCCCCCGTGTTGGGTCAATAGATTGGTGTGGCATGGGAGTTTGATGGAATTGCACATCGGCAGTTTGCGCAGGTGTGGATACCATGGCTGCCTTGCCCACATGGGAGAAACTACGATGAGCGTCCTCTGTGGACCTTGTTCACTAGCATGCTCATTAAAGGAGTTGGGCGGTGGGGGAGCAAATTTCCCTGACCAGCTCATCCATAGTGCATTCTCCTTGGAGTCTGGTTGGGGGAACCTGGACGCAAAGTCTGGGCATTGCTTGTTTTCTCTTGTAGCGAACAAATCTAGCGTGGGGTAACCCCACTGTGAGAAGATGTGGTCTACGACACTTGAGTTTAGTTGCCACTCATCTTCCTCTGGTAAGGGATCTCTGCTCACAGAGTCTGCTAGAGTGTGGAGTAACCCTGGAATGTGTTGGAAGGATAGGAACATCACCAGTCTGAGTGCCCATCTCCATATTTTCTGTGCCAGCTTGGACAGACTTGGAGAGTGTGTTCCCCCCTGCTTGGTCACATAGAACATTGCATTGGTGCTGTCTGTTAGGATTTGAACCGACTGGTTCGACAGCTGCGCTTTGAATGCTTGAAGAGCTTGAATACTGCCAAGAGCTCCAGCAGGTTTATGTGGTTCTGTGCAGTGGCGTGAGTCCATAGACCATGTGCTGTGTGGTGAAGGTAATGTGTCCCCCAGCCAGAGAGTGATGCGTCTGTTGTAAAGATTGCTTGCGCTTACGGATCGTGGACGGGTTTTCCCTTTAATAGGTTTTCCTTTGTCCACCAGCATAGGTTTTGTACTAGTGTTGGCGAAACGACCACTAGATCATCGCACTGACCGCTTACCTGAGACCATTGTTTCGCCAATCACTCCTGCATGGGGCGCATGCGCAGACGTCCGTGTGGGACCAGGTAAATGCACGCCGCCATCATGCCGTTTAGTCGCATTGCTTTGCGTACGCTTATCTGGCGACCGACTTGATAGAGAGATATTTGCTGTCGCATGTTTTGAACCCTTTCCATAGATGGAAGGACTAACCCTGCTTCCGTGATTAAGACAGTGTCAAGGAACTGTTTTGTTGTGTTTGGCAGATGGCTTGACTTTCTTGTTTATTGAGAAGCCAAAATGGAAGAGGTGGTTTATGGTTCTTTGCAGGTTTTGCTTGCAAAGGTGGGGTGATTCCCCTGTAATCAAGGTAGGGGTATACTGGGATTGCCTCCCTGCACAAGTGCACAGGCACCACCGCCAGTACCTTGGTGAATACCCCTGGAGCAGACGCTATTCCAAAGGGTAGCACCTTGAATTGGTAGTGCTGGTTTGCTATTTTGAAACGCAAGAGTTTTCTGTGCGCTGGGAACATTGAAATATGAAAATAGGCATTTTTCATATCCAGTGTTGCCATGTAGTCTCCCCGCTTTAGCAGGGCGATTACCTCTTGTAGAGTTGTCATGTGGAATTTTTGTGGCTTTACGTAAGTGTTTGCAGGGCTTAAGTCCAACACTGGGTGCATATATAGATCTTTTTTTGGCACAAGGAAGTAGGTTGAATAAATACCCTTGTTTACCCTGTTCGCTGGTACGATCTCTATGACGTCCTTGAGTAGCAGCGTGCCGACCTCTTCGAGAAGGACAAGCTGTTCTTCCTTCGTTGATTTTCTCCAACGCTTTGGATGTTTTGATGGTTTTTGGATGAGTTCCACACAACCTCCCGCTACGGTTGATGTAACCCACTTGTCGATGGTGATTCCCTCCGGTGCGTGGGTGAAATGTGAAATGCGCCCTCCTACTGGAGATGCATGGGAGGGGACCTGTAGCAGGCTGTCATTGCTTAGGAGGTGTACCTCCACCTCTGGATGTGGAGGACCTCCCACAGCCACGAGATCGGCCATGGCCTCTTTGGTATCCCTGTGAGGCTTGGCCCCGTTTTGTATTCCAGGAATAACCTTGACCTTGTCCATAACCGGAGCCTCTCAGAGTTTTGGCCACGAAACCAAAGAAAATTGCTTCCGCCTCTCTGGCCTGTTGGTTTGTTCGTCAGCTGGCCTAGAGATTTTAGGGTTTTATTCCTCCTTGGCCGAATTTAATGCATGTTCTACGGCTTTGCCGAATAAAACTGTAGGTTCCACCGGCATTTTAAGTAGCGTAGCTTGGGTCCCAAGTTTGAAGCCAGACTGGCGTAGCCATGCATGGCGCTTGATTATGGTTCCTTCGGCAATAATCTTGAACGCATTGTCTGTGGCATCTAGGTTGTTCTTAAGAATACAGCTGGATGTTGCCTTGCCGTCTGTTACTACCAGGGCCAGTTGTGACTCCAGATGCTCAGGAGCAGAAGCTATCATGGTAGTCATCTCGTCCCATTTGTGGCAATTATAGCTTGCCAACAGTGTCGAATTATTGGTGATGCTTGTTTGGAAAGCTGCCAAAGTCGATAACTTTCTCCCCATAGTATAGAGTTTTTTGCTCTCCATATCTGGGGGTGCCTCTGAAGAGGATAGCGGTGTCCCTGCCCCTTTACGGGTTGTGGTAACCACGAGTGAATCTGGCTTAAACTGGCCCCTGATGTAGAGTGGGTCAGACTGCACTGAGCAGAAAGGTCTTTATGACCCGCGGGTTGACTGCCCACATCTGGTTTGGTGTTTCCAGTGAAGGTTCAATCTTTCTTTGGATAGATTGTAGAATAGGGATGAATTGGGTGGCGTCTTTCTTGTCCCCCAATATATCTTCTACCAAGTCTTTATCTAGTGGAGTCTCTAGGGTTTGGATACCAAAGTGTTCAGCTGCCTTAATTAACATGCCATTATGGAGAGGCTGATTGTCCACTGGGAATCGGGCACTGGCGAGTCCTGCTGAATTGGTGAGGCCAGGTTATACACCTTCTCCTACACCTCCTCCTCATCATAATGATGATCAGTCTCTTGGTAGGTTTCTTTATCATCCGTGTCTGTGTAACCATCATACAGATCACCTTGTACTGGACTGGAAACATGGAGAGTATCAGGTCGAGCTTTTTTCGCTGGGGGCCGGGAGCTGGAAGCCTCCGCTGTAGGTGTAGTTTAAAAGTTCTGGTATGCCTATGGGGTTTTTTTTCCTCCAAGAAATTTGCCATACAAGTCATCCTAGTCATGACCCTGTCTATGTCTTCAGCTGTCCATGTGGCTGAACTTGGAATGACACCAGGGACCTGAGGGAGAGTGTCCTGTCCTAGGGTTGTAGGATGGCCCTAGGGTGTACGAAGTCTGAGATTGGTCTTTGTTCTTTAAGGCTTCTGCCAAGGAACCTTCCTCCTTTGGGACAGAGTTTCTCCCTATGAGTAGGGGTAGACTTGTCCTTGTTATGCTTTTCTTTTCTTTATGATTGGGGCTCTTAGGGGAGTATTTCTTGAAGTGTTTGGACTTTAGCAGGCTCTCAGGGACGTGCTTTTTCACTAGGTGGGATAAACTAGTGTTTTTAGAGCTTACCGCCGTTTTCAACGTGGGGGGGACCGCAGCCTTATCTTCCGATGTTCGGTCGATGTTTTAGGGATTGTCTTGATTGTCTTTAGACTTATAGGGCCTTTCATGGGGCGATCGGGACTTCAAGTGCCCAGAGGACAGGGATTCTGGAGACCTCCCCCTTGATACCCTGTGTGGGCTGTTGGTTGACAATGTTGATTCCTTGCCCCGGGATGTAGCTTTATTGTCTGGGGTAATGGTAGTGCTTTCGCAGCCAGATGTCCCCATAACAGAGCCGCCGGCCTGTCTCTTGGAGTCGGGGCCTGCACTTGGGAACCCTTCGGTTCCCCGTCGCCTTCGCTGCCTGTAAAGACCGCAACACTGCCATCACTGGAGGCTCCCTCCACATCCATGACGGCCTCGATGGGCCCAGCGTTTAGTTCTTCGGTCTTGAAGAGTCTTTGGCTTGAAGAGCTTGCAGGCTCGACAATGCCCCTCGTCATGGTCACGCGCTAGACACAAGCTGCACACCCGGTGCTGGTCTAGACACAGCAATTTTTTATCGCACATGGGGAAAAACTTAAATGGAGTGTTCTCCATGTTTATGGGGAATGGCAGCCAGGCAAGAAAGGGAATGGAGCGGGCAATGCATTCTACAATGACCGCCTTTCTTATTGTTAGGGCCTAGGCCTGGTGCGGCCTTCCAAGGCCGAATGGGTCAGTCGAGTCTGGAATTATTTTCGACGGTCGTCCTTTCCATCGATGAAGTAGTCGAAGTCGATTTGGAAAAGGACAAAGAGTAACAAGTCTTCATTTTCCATAAGCAAATGGCGTTAGCCAAAATGAACTCTGCAATATGCGTCTGTCACAACGGCGGAAAAAAAACAATCTGAGGGACCTCGACACCATGAGTACAGTAGACGTCACACTAGGGATAGTTTTACTGGCATGCCCTACTGAAGTCACTTTTTAACTGTAATACAGCACAGCTTCCACTAGAGGTCGGCCTATGCATAGCATGTGATTTAAGCAGATTCCACAAGCCTCAGAAATACATCTATATGGCATACATTACTCACCTTAATCGTATTTCTGATGCTTGTATCTGCTTAGATTCACATGCTATGCATAGGCCGACATCTAGTGGCAGTCACAGAGTATTGCATGACTTGTTTTCGAAATTCGAAAAGGAATGTCGACTGCAAGTGTTTTTAATACTATCCCTTAAGTGAAGTCTATTGTACCCATGGTCCTCCACGCATCGAGGCCCCTCAGATTGTTTTGTTTCTGACATGATGATTTATGAACTGTTCGCACGAGTACATGAAAGATAAAGTAGAAAGGTAAGAAACATCTATGCACCTTTAACTCCAGGAGGGGAGGAAGGGTGGATGCATGGTAATCTAAGCAGATACAAGAATCAGAAATAGGATTACGGTGAGTAATGTATGTTTTCGGAGGCTTGTGGATCTGCTATGCATAGATTAACAAGCAGTACCTGGAGAAGGAGGTGGGGTTGTGTGAAGGTACAGCGGCAAATAGATGTTTTAATACAGCTTGTCTGACCTGTGTATCTGCTTTAGGGTGTGTTGTGAAGGAAACCAATTTCAGAGGTTTGCAGGAGCCATCTTTGTAGAAATCCTGTCTGCTCTTCGAAGCAGGGCGCGGCTGCGGAGAGTGTGCAGGCTGGTGTCGGAACCCCATGACGGAGGAGTTAGGGTGAACACACTTATGGGAGTATAGCCTTGCAAGGGATAACAAGTAGGGGAAGGACATATGGGAAAGTGTGGGTTGGGAGCAAGTGGAGAACAAGGTTGCTTGAGCACGAGGTAATTTGTTTAGCGTGGGTGTGTTTTTTTGCTTTTTTACCATTTCATTTTTAAGGCGTATATTACAGAAAAGAAAACTGAGTCTGGAGCCTCGCCGAGTGATGGGTACCACTTATTGTGTAACTGAGAAAAAGGAAATAAATAGGTGCCCTGCATAATTAGTGGACTCAGGAACAGTAGTGGTTGTTGTTTAAGCTTGCTACTTAGGTTTATTGTTTTTGTGTTTTTATTGTGTAGGGTGGAGGCCCGAGGAGGGGATTGTGTAAATAGTGGTTTATTTTGAGTGTGTGGATTACGAAAGTGGGTGCGTTTGAAGGGAAGGGAAAATTACATGGGCTGATGGGGAGGGGAGAACGGCAGATAGATTTTTTTTTGTGATTTCTTGCAGCATGCGCACGATTAGAAGCGTAGGGACACTCCACAGCGCATAAACTGCTGCTACGAGAATGATCACAAATAGTGGGTGGCCAGAGCAAGGCACCCATAATAAGGGAATATTAAAGCACATTAATACATTTCTAGCAGTGAAATACAAGGGTAAAGAGTTGCAGAACAGAAAGGAAATTCTAGACTTATGGAAGATGATTAAAGACCTGGAGGGGCGCGGAATACACACGGACAGAACACAAAGGGGTATATCCATTGGCAGCGCTCCCAGTGACAGGGTACAGTAAACAGACCTATGTGTCCACGCGGGCTATCGTCCCAACACCACATATATACCTACTACAGCAAGCGCTGCACCACAAGAGTGCCTAGGACATGGGGAACTAGAAGAGGTGCGAGCAGAGCAAGAGCGACTGTGAACAGCACAGAGCGAGGCAAAAGGGAGTGGGCTAGATGAGTGGAGAGCGGGTGACATTTTGTTCAGACTAGACAGCATGGCAAAAAAGGATGTGCATATAGAGATGAAAGAAGACAAATGAGCGCTTAGCACAGGGTATGGAACTGGGAGGTCTGACAGAGGGCTAGGTGAAGAACAGGGAGAGGATGGGTGGAGTACAATGGTTGAGTTTCAGGATGACAGTGAGGAGGAAACGCAACAGGTGCCAGAAGTAACACCACAACTGGAGAGTTTGTGGGATGAGAGGATAAGGCAGTTTGGTAGAATGGCAGTAGCAAGGAAAAAGGGAAGTGCCGGAAGAAAGGAAGGTAAAAAAAAGTGAGCTTTCAGATGCCTTTGATACACAAAGGTGTAAGTATGTACTGTGGCTGCAGATGGACAAGAACAATCTGATCAAAGCGGTCCCGCAGTTACAGCGGGGCGGGGAAATGGATATACACGGTTGAAAAACCGACTGTGGGTGTACCCCTTGCGGAAGGTGATCTGAAAAGTTTATTAGTGGCAATAGTGGGGGAGCAGGCTGGGGACATGTGCATTAAAGCAGAATACCCCGGAGTAAGGTTGGATGATGATGCGCTGTATGACGCTCCATTCAATAACCTAAAGGCACAGGTGTGGGACGCACTTCGGCGCGCACATAGCCCAACACCCCAGACCTACAATTGATTATGCAAAACAGCATGGGCGGTGACCCCACGTAGTACATTATTAAGGTTCAGTAGATGTGGAGAGAGTAGACGGAGGACAGTATGCAGTTGTCTATGGATTTGTATTTATTCTATCTATATAGTGCAGCAGGCCCAAGGGCAACCAGGCGCATCACTTAGTTACAGGCATGGTAAGATAAAGCATTTGAATAGAATATACAAAACATACAAATTATACAGGAAGGATGCAATGTGTAAGAGCGGGTAATAACAGTAAGTCGGTGACGCTGTTGTTGTGACCCTGGGCACCATGAGATAGGAGTCATGGCAAGTTTTGGGCAGACAGCCAAGCAGACGCTTTGCGCTTGAAGGCCGAGACGGAGGTGGATTGGATAGCAAATTCGAAAGCTTGGCTGCTAGGACTGGGAAGCTGCGTCATCCAGATCTTTGCAGGTTGAAACGCGGGATAGAGAGGAAGTTAGTTTGGGCACTTCTAAGTGGTCTCACAGTGGTGTGTAGTGCGAATCTATTGGCTAAGTAGCTAGGGGCTGATTGGCAAGGCTTTTGTGTGTGAGCGTGAGTGCTTTGAGGGAGACTCTTCGGGAAACTGAGAGCCAGTGGAGACTTCGTCTGGAGTCGGAAATGTGGAGGTTCCTAGGAATATTGAGCGCCGCTCTGATGGTGTTGTTTTGGATGATTTGTAGTTTTTTCATGTTGCATTGGTTGGTACCCAGATAGAGGGCATTGCAATAATCAATTTTGGATAGGATCAAGGTCCTGGCTAGTGTGGTGCAGTTGGCTGGTGAGAGGAAGGGGCGGCAAGCTGTGATGAGGTTGCAGGTGTATGAAGCCGAGGATGATACTGCAATGGTTTGTCTGGATAGGGAGAGAGTGGAATCGATGTAGATACCAAGTGTTTAAGTATCCTTAGCCACTTTGATGGTGTTGCCATCAATGGTGAAGGATTTAAACGAAAAGTCAAGTTTGCCAAGTCTTTGGTGGGAGCCAAGGATGATGAGCTCTGTCTTATCGTCATTTAAGCACAATTCATCCAGGCCTGGATGACTTGTTAAATAGCGTTGATGGCTAACGAGTCAGTTTTGTGGTCGCCTGTGATGGGGATAAGTACCTGGGTGTCATCGGCGCAGTTGGTATACGTAACACCCAGAAGATCCAAGATGTCAAAGAGGGGTTTTGTAAACACATTATAGAGTGTCAGGGATACACATGATCCTTGAGGGACTCCACAGGTGACTGGGGAAGGTTCTGCGCTGGGGGAGAAAACTCTCATCGATCTGTTATCCAGGAAGGAGGTGATCCAGGCTGTCGCTTTGTCGGAGAAGTGGGTGGCAGTTTTAAGGCGGCGGCATAGGATTTGTTGATTAAGGCCGCGCAGAGATCTAAGAGGAGTAGGTGGACCAGTATGCCCTTATCTTTGAGGTCTTCAATCTGGGTTTTAAGGTTGAGGAGAGCAGTTTCAGTGCCGTATTGCGGGCGGAAGCCAGATTGCCTCAGTCCCAAAAGATTTTTGGTTTCTGGATAATCTTGGATCTGCAGGTTTGCAGCACGATCAAGAATTTTTAAGAGGAAAGGGACCATGGTGATCAGTCAGTAGTTGGTGGGTATGTTGGCATCCAGGGTAGGTTTTTTCAGGAGAGGAATAACCCAGGCATCCTTGAGGTTGTCTGGGACAATACCAGTGCTAAATGAGGAGTTTAGGAATGTGGTGCTGAAGGGCGCTAAATTATGCGCAGCCTCCTTAATTATGGCAGCAGGGCATGGGTCCCCCTGACAATTGGAAGGTTTAAGGTTATTGATGATGTGTTCAAATTCCATGATGGAGAGAGGTGCGAAGCTGAAAAGTTTCAAGGATTCATGTTGGGGTTGATATTAACCAGTCAGGGTTTGTGTTGCAGGCTGGGCTGCAAACTATTTTTTTTATCATTGATTTTTGTTTGGAGGGTGGCGATTTTTCCTAGGAGGGCTTTTTGAATGTTAGCACACCAGGTGCCATCTTTGGAACAGGTATCAGGGAAAGTGGCAGGGGATTCCAGCACCTTTAAAATTCTAAATAACTCCTTGGTGATAGATTGGGCAAGTTCGATGCGTTTATTGTACTTCTATTTTTTTGCCGCGAGTATGGCTTCTTTGTAATTTAGTGTAGCTATTTTTGTTGGCTTCTGTTGAATTGCTTTTCCATCGTGCTTCAAGGGTCCTCTTTTCCTTTCATAAGGTTCTCAGCTGTGGCGTGAACCAGGAGTTGAGGTGGGCTCGCGGTTTGGGTTTTCTTAATTTGGAGGGCGTGATTAAATCAAGTGCTTTCCGCATTGTCTGATTGTACGCGTCTACAAATACTGCGTCTACCAAGACAGTAGGGTAAGAGCAGGAGGAGGAGATATCATTGAGAGTGGGGAGGATAAGTGGGAGTAGTTTGGCACAAGTTATATTACGCTCATTTCTAGTGGCGGTGGCGGGCACTATATTAGGCATCCGAATAGCAGTGTTTTCGTCAGAAGGAGGACAAGTGGAGGGAGACAGCAGTACCCTACCAAAGGATGGCAGCAAGGACGTCAGCAGTGCGTGAGGGGCAGATTTAGGGGAGACACAGGGGGGCTTTGGAGGTATGGGACCGAGAGGGGCGGGCATGTGAACCTCAAACTGCGGGAAGTGGGGATATTTTTGGAGAGAATGTAGAAGCAGGCCAGGATACAACATGTATAATAATTTTCACCCATCACCGCAGAATGCACAACAGATGCCGACACCAAGAAAGACCTCCATACCCTATGAAATATGCCAAGTGTAAACAAAGCTCCCACCTCAACCCCGGGAGCACACCCTCAGCAACCACAACAGAGTACACACAGTAGCAGCACCCCCAGCAACAGTACCCACAGTAAGCAATGCTCCAGCAAGGAAATGAAAACATGCACACACGCAACGAAGTACCAAATGGCACTATAATGCGATATCGGGGGGTGAGTGTGATGGGAAAGAACCCTTTCACGTTCCCAGGGTCGAACACGTACCCAGATTCGGCCAGCCCACAGAGAGCACTTGTGTGCCCAGATCTATTTATGACAGTCCACCACGACAAGAAACCCTTGGTGGTTGCAGAGATACGTAACAAACACTTAATTTTTATGGTCCACAGGTGTGCCCCAAAATCATGCACTAGTGAGGGAGATTTTCCGCTATCTGGCCACACTCTTGACACGCAGGGCTTCTCTGGGGCTATCTCCACAGTTCCATACATCAAAGAGGTTGACATCAAAATAGGTGGAAAGGTGGTGCAAGCACCTCTACTATATTCCTGTCATGATGCCTACCTCCAAGGAGCCAGGCCCAGCCCAGCAACCCCAGAGGCAGACATCATTTTCCCCAAGGACGTCTCAGCGGGCCCAAGTTGGGGCCTTTTGGACGCAGTCCTGGCGCCTTTGGCGCCAGGCTCATTCTGGACCCCAGTCCTGGCGCCTTAGGCGCCAGGCTCATAAAGCAAGACATGTGTGTAAGTGTTTTAATGTGCACTTACCTGAAGCAGACCGTGCTGCTACATCCAGGCCCTCTTGAGGACTGAATGGGACTACTTTATCTTTTGGACTACTTTATCACTCGGGTGTGGTGTGAGGAAGAATACATACCCGAGTGGAAGGATACATACCTGGAACAACTTTACAGGCTATTTAAACCACACCTGTTGTTCTGCATCTAGCAGCTGGACGCTCACCGTGTTTGCTCCTGCATTCGGACTTCTGCCACGCCTACCAGCATCCTGATCACCTACAAAGGAAGAGAAAGAGAGAATAGGAGAAGGAAAAGACTTTACCTGCAAGATCCGCATTCCGGAGTCAGCTCGCCGACGATCCTGCAAAGGAAGACACTTAATTTAAAAGCACATCGCATCGACCGCCGCAGCGCCGCATTCCACTCACCTTCACAGGGCGCCTCCATGTTCAGCAGCGATCACCCGGATTCGCAGCCACGCTTCCACACCTAGGGAGAAAAAGACAAGAGCAAAGGTGAGAGAGAGAAGGGAATGAGGAAACCTAAACCTCCATGTTAAGACTTACCTGTTGGGTCATTCCCTCTTCATTTCGGGTCCGCGCCGCATCCAGGCGTTTCCGGACCCCGGCCCCTATGGGGAAAAAGACATTAGGGTCAATGAGCAAATGAAAAGACATTACCCAAAAACGCTCATCAAGACTTACCTGATTTCTACAGGGATTGCACCTCGCATCTCGGGTCGGTGCCTTTTCCCCGGCATTCCGTACCCCGGCCCCTATGGGGAAAAAGACATTGACATTAGCATATTGATGCAAGGACAAAAGGGGAACCTTTCAAGGAACTTACCTGGAAGCCAAGCAAGTTTGGTTCTCATAAAACCAAGAATCCAGTGAAGTAACTGGATACCAACGCGCCCCTGCATCAGAAGCAGGAAGGAGAGCTCGCCCTTCAAGACCCTAAGGTGAGACACCACGGGAAGCACAGAAGGGTTTCGAGGAGGGTGAGAGGGGAAAGGGGGAGGCTGGTAGCATTTCCCGCAGACAGTTAATCCCTTATTCTCGCCTACAGAAGGATACTTTTAGAAGCCGGACAAGCAGGAGTTGGGAGTCCGGTCCAGTCCATCTTCTGAGCCCTGCGCAACACCTTAGAAGAGGTCACAGCAGCACGATCCTGGCCAGCGCCTCCGTGGGAGTCAGGTGAGCGTAACAGAACGCAAAGCCTAACCACAATTTCCCACCCGGGCGCTATGGAGACTTCTGAGACAGACCAGCTGGCCCAGCTGTTGGGGGAATTAATGGCAGAGGTACACTCAGCTCGCCAAGAGACTAATGCCCTCAAAAGAGAACTCATTCTCTCCAAGGAACAAACTGATGACTTGGCCAAACGATTGCTACAGAGTCAGGCTGGACAAATTCCTTTACCTAGTCCCGGGGGAATTTACACTTCGTTGGGTTCGAGTAACCCTGTTCAGATCAATCTGCCGGGATCCATGCCTTTAGCACCGCCTGAACGTTTTGCGGGGGACCCAAAGAAATATGCCATTTTTATGAACCAATGTGGCTTACATTTTATATGCAGACCAGGAGCCTTCCCTGATGATAGGACCAAAGTGGCCTTCGTGTTATCGTACCTAAGTGGCTGTGCTGCTGATTGGTCTGTTCCCTTGGTGAACCAGAACAATCCAATTCTCCAGGATTTTCAGGGCTTTCTGGCCAGCATGGAAAGGTTGTTCGCTCAACACTCGCAGGGACAGTCCCTTGACAACGAACTGCTATCTCTACGACAAGGTAGTCAAGATCTTTTGTCTTATATAGCCTCCTTTAACAGACTGGTGGTGGAAACCGGATGGCCTGAAAATAAAAGGATCACTTTATTTCACCGGGGTCTACGCGGAGAGCTAAAAGACATTCTGGCCCAAGTAGTGAATCCACCCCAGGGCTGCGCAGAATATATTGACTTTGTGGTACAACTGGATCATAGACTTCAGAATAGGAAAGCAGATCGGTCCAAGTTTGAAACCCGAGTACCGATCAGAACCCTCGTAAACCCCAGGAATACCGAAGCTTCGGAACCTATGCAAATAGGGGGAGTTAAGGGGCCGTTAACTCAGAAGGAACGCGAGAGAAGGCGACAAAAGCAACTATGCCTCTATTGTGGGGCTTCCGGTCACTTTCTTCGTGATTGTCCGGTAAAAACATCTAGGAAGGTGGTTGGTGCCTCTGACAACTTAATGGAACCTGTTTCAGGAAACGACCTGGCTCGACAAGCGTAGAGGTCCGCTTGCCGAGCTTGAAAACAAACTCTGACCTCGCATTTTGTCTTGCCAATGGTGCTTGTGGATCCAAAAAAGCCCCAATGGTTGCATGCCATCAAAGCATACGTCGACAGCGGAGCTATCGGAAACTACGTGGACCGCGAATTGGCCTCCAGGATGAACCTTCCTCTGCATCCAAAAATAAACCAGGATGTCATTACTACGGTTGATGGTACCGAAATAGCCTCTGGGCCGGTAACGCATTCCACCACAGAAGTGACACTTGTGAGTCAGGATGGACATCGGGAAGCAATAGTGTTTGATATAATCAAGGCTCCACAATTTCAAGTAATCCTCGGAATTCCTTGGTTAGAAACACACAATCCTCGAATAGACTGGCGAGCAAAGAGAATAACTTTTCCAGATTGTGGTCCCACTTGTTATCCTAGAAATCCAGCTATTGGTTTAGCCACAGTAACCCCCGCCACTGTTCAACTACCGGCAGAATACCTTGAATACCAGGACGTTTTTCAGAAAGAACAGGCTAACACGCTACCCCCTCATCGTTCTTACGATTGCCAGATCGATCTAGTTCCCAATGCTCAACCGCTGTGTAGTAGGATTTACGCTCTCACTGAACCTGAAAACGAGCATTTGCGTCAGTATTTGGATCAGTAACTTGCCAATGGCTTTATTCGCCCATCAAAGTCCCCGGTCTCTTCCGCTTTGTTCTTCATGCCTAAAAAAGAAGGAGACCTTAGAACTTGTATTGACTACCGCGCTTTAAATCAGTTAACGATAAAGAATCGTTATCCCCTGCCTCTGATCCCTGAACTTCTTGATCAAGTAAAAGATGCTCGTATATACACCAAGTTAGATCTCCGGGGAGCTTATCACCTAGTGCGAATAAAAGAAGGTGACGAGTTGAAGACAGCTTTCCGCACCAAATACGGGCTCTTCGAATATCAGGTTATGCCCTTCGGTTTGTGCAACGCGCCTGCAGCTTTTCAATTCTTTATGAACGATGTTCTGCGAGAACTTATCGATGTTTGTGTCATCGTATACATCGACGACATCCTGGTGTACTCATCTTCTGAGTCAGATCATCGAAAACATGTTCGAGCAGTTCTAGAGAAATTGCGCCAGCACAAACTATTTGCCAAGCTGGAAAAGTGTGTCTTTCATACCACTGAGGTTGAATTCCTCGGATTTGTTCTGACTCCTAAAGGAATTCGAATGGATTCACGAAAGGTGGACGCCATCCTCAAATGGCCATCTCCCGGTTCAGTGAAAGTGGTTCAGAGTATGCTTGGCTTCGCCAACTTCTATCGAAGATTCATCCCGGAGTTTTCACGAATAGTCCAACCCATTACTACTCTTTTACGTAAGAATAAACATTTTGAATGGACTCCAGAGGCCGAACAAGCCTTTCAAGACCTAAAGACCAAATTCACTTCCGCACCTGTGTTGAAGCACCCGCATCCTGATCTCCCGTATATTGTTGAAACTGACGCATCCAGTTTAGCCATGGGAGCTGTCATGTCGCAAAGGGATCCGAAAACTAACCAGCTACACCCTGTAGCCTTTTGGTCCAGGAAATTCTCAGCTCCTGAAATTAATTACGCAATTACAGACAAAGAGTTACTGGCCATTAAATCTGCTTTTAAGGCTTGGCGTCATTACCTCCTCGGTGCAAGACACACCATCACTGTAATTACGGATCACAGAAATTTGCAGTATTTAAAGACGGCCAAAGCCCAATCTTCACGACAACTCCGATGGGCTTTATTCTTTGCAGAATTTGATTTTATAATTACCTATCGCCCTGGCTGCAAGAATGGCAAAGCGGACGCCTTATCCCGGATTGGCATGGAAGAACCCAATCCGTGTTTAGAAACTGTGCCGATAATACCTGAACAAAGAATCTTAGGTTTGACTTCATTGCAAACCATCGAGGACGTTGAAACTCGAGTCAAACTATTTTTTGACCCTTCAGCCTTACTGGAATGGACTCAAAAGAGTCCCCACTTCACCGTTAAGGATAACTTACCGTACTTCCAAGAGCGGTTATTTCTGCAAATAAGGAATTGCAAGAACTAGTTATTGCTCATTATCATGAATCGTTAATGGAAGGACACCCTGGTATCGCTAAAACGGAAGAAAAGATCAAATGCCAATTCTGGTGGCCTTCTTGGAGAAAAGACAAAGTCTTTTGTGATGTCTTGCGGAGTTTGCGCCCAAAATAAAGGTCAAAGGAACAGGCCAGCCGGCCTACTTCAACCCTTGGAGATTCCACCGGCACCCTGGCACACCTTGTCTATGGACTTCATTACGGACCTGCCTCCATGTGGTGGTTACAACACTATCCTAGTAATCGTGGATCTGTTCTCCAAAATGGCCCACTTTATCCCTCTAAAAGGATTGCATTCAGCTTCCATCCTGGCCAAGGAATTCCTGGAGAATATAGTTCGAATGCATGGTTTCCCTTCCGTACTAGTCTCAGATCGTGGAAGTCAATTCATTTCCCATTTTTGGAGGAAGTGTTGCCAACTAGCACAAATAGATGTGCGATTATCCACCAGCCACCACCCCCAGACCGACGGACAAACTGAGAGGACAAATCAGACTCTCGAGCAATATCTTCGGTGCATGTTGCACCAATCCGAGTACAATTGGAAAGACATTCTTTGGATCGCAGAATATGCATACAACAATTCTATGCATTCCGGAACCGGTCAAACTCCTTTTTATACTTTGTATGGTCACCATCCTCGAACCTCTGACCTAGATCCACCTCTGACCCTGGAAATGCCCGCAGTAAATCATCTGCATTCCACAATAACCCGAGCCTTCAAAGAAGCTACAACTCATTTACAGCAAGCCAAGAAAAAGTACAAAGAAAACGCTGATTTGCACCGAAGTAAAACACCTCCTTACCAAGTAGGAGACCAGGTTTGGCTAGCAACTAGACATTTAACTCTCAAGGGCCCACGGACTTTCAATCCCAGATTCATTGGGCCTTACCCCATCAAAGCCATAATCAACCCAGTGGCCTTTAAACTGGATTTGCCTTCCAACATGCGTATTCATCCCGTTTTTAACGCATCACTTTTGAAACCGGTACAACCAGGAACCCGACTGTCCAAGCCTCCAGATCCTATTCAAATTGATGGGGAATTAGAATTCGAAGTGAAAGACATTTTAGACTCCAAAATGTTAAAGTCAAAACTCTTCTATCTTGTTGACTGGAAGGGTTATGGACCTCATGAGAGATCGTGGGAGCCTAGTAACCATATTCACGCACCTCGATTAATACGAATGTTCCACCGTAGATTCCCGAACAAGCCAAAACCCCCGGAGGAAACAACCTTGGGAGGGGCCTTGTGGGGGGGTACTGTCATGATGCCTACCTCCAAGGAGCCAGGCCCAGCCCAGCAACCCCAGAGGCAGACATCATTTTCCCCAAGGACGTCTCAGCGGTCCCAAGTTGGGGCCTTTTGGACGCAGTCCTGGCGCCTTTGGCGCCAGGCTCATTCTGGACCCCAGTCCTGGCGCCTTAGGCGCCAGGCTCATAAAGCAAGACATGTGTGTAAGTGTTTTAATGTGCACTTACCTGAAGCAGACCGTGCTGCTACATCCAGGCCCTCTTGAGGACTGAATGGGACTACTTTATCTTTTGGACTACTTTATCACTCGGGTGTGGTCTGAGGAAGAATACATACCTGAGTGGAAGGATACATACCTGGAACTACTTTACAGGCTATTTAAACCACACCCGAAGAGCAGCACATGCTTCGCGTTGTTCTGCATCTAGCAGCTGGACGCTGACCGTGTTTGCTCCTGCATTTGGACTTCTGCCACGCCTGCCAGCATCCTGATCACCTACAAAGGAAGAGAAAGAGAGAATAGGAGAAGGAAAAGACTTTACCTGCAAGATCCGCATTCCGGAGTCAGCTCGCCGACGATCCTGCAAAGGAAGACACTTAATTTAAAAGCACATTGCATCGACCGCCGCAGCGCCGCATTCCACTCACCTTCACAGGGCGCCTCCATGTTCAGCAGCGATCACCCGGATTCGCAGCCACGCTTCCACACCTAGGGAGAAAAAGACAAGAGCAAAGGTGAGAGAGAGAAGGGAATGAGGAAACCTAAACCTCCATGTTAAGACTTACCTGTTGGGTCATTCCCTCTTCATTTCGGGTCCGCGCCGCATCCAGGCGTTTCCGGACCCCGGCCTCTATGGGGAAAAAGACATTAGCGTCAATGAGCAAATGAAAAGACATTACCCAAAAACGCTCATCAAGACTTACCTGATTTCTACAGGGATTGCACCTCGCATCTTGGGTCGGTGCCTTTTCCCCGGCATTCCGTACCCCGGCCCCTATGGGGAAAAAGACATTGACATTAGCATATTGATGCAAGGACAAAAGGGGAACCTTTCAAGGAACTTACCTGGAAGCCAAGCAAGTTTGGTTCTCATAAAACGAAGAATCCAGTGAAGTAACTGGATACCAACGCGCCCCTGCATCAGAAGCAGGAAGGAGAGCTCGCCCTTCAAGACCCTAAGGTGAGACGCCACAGGAAGCACAGGAGGGTGAGAGGGGAAAGGGGGAGGCTGGTAGCATTCCCCGCAGACAGTTAATCTCTTATTCTCGCCTACAGAAGGATACTTTTGCAAGCTGGACAAGCAGGAGTTGGGAGTCCGGTCCAGTCCATCTTCTGAGCCCCGCGCAACACCTTAGAAGAGGTCACAGCAGCACAATCCTGGCCAGCGCCTCCGTGGGAGTCAGGTGAGCGTAACAATTCCCAAAAGCTCCCCAGTGAACATGTTGGGCAGGGATCTGCTCAGCAAGCTCAGCATGACCATTTCATTCAATGACAGTGGCATAGTTTGCAGCACGGCAGGGATGTGCGCCATCAGAGCTATGTTGAGAATTCATGCAATGGGAGGAGAGGTGGTGGTTCGTGTCATTCCCATAGATCCAGACCCGTTTGTTTATGGAATAACGGTGCTTGTGGAGGTGGTGCCTCAGATTGGCAAAGGGTGTTGGCTAGTGCCCACAGATTTAATTTTTCATCCTGTTGTGTGCCCTGAATTGGGTAGCAGGTACAATACTGTCCCTAGACTTACAAGGATTGGTGGTATCAGGGGAGATGATTGTTGTGATAGGGACTGATCAGAACAGGTGCGAGTGGTGCACTGTACTTTGCATTGACCCCACTGTACCTCTGAAGGTGACTGATGCAGAATTATTCGAAGACATGCTAGATGGACAAATTGTGCTAGCATATGTACACCCAGTGAAATAATGGTGCAGTATAGAAACGTTCAGTGTCCTGTGATGGCCCAACCCCAGTTCGTGGAGGCAGATTTGAAGCTTGTGCCCAAGAGACTATGGACGACGAACCCCCATGACATAGGGCTACTACAGGGAGTGACCCCAGTACACATCACACTGAAACCAGGATCAGTAATACCCAGAGTGTAACAATACCCACATTCCAGGGAGGCAGGAGTAGGGAATTAAGGACACCATCAGTGCACTACTCAACCAAGGGATAGTTGTACCATCTACCTCCATATGCAACACGGCTATCATGTGAAAAAGGCAAAAGGGGCAATTGGTGGATGATTCAGGATCTGCGCCCCCTAAATGATGTTTTACAGAAGGAATTTCCTGTGGTCCCTAACCCTGCCACAATCTTGTTTGTGCAGCATCCCCAAAGAGGCAATACATTTTTCAGTGGCTGACCCCAAGAATGCATTTTTCTCCATACCCTTGCACCCAGACTCACATTACCTCCCAGCCTTTACTCATGAGGGGATGAGGTTGGATCATACAAGATTATCTCAGGGGTACTGTGAGAGTCCAAGCATTTTGAACAGAATACTTCTAAGATTTAGGCAACATCTAAGTATCCAGCATGATCATCCAGTACGTGGACGATCTGCTGGTATGCAGTAACACTGAGCAACAATGCAGACAAGACTCAATTACACTCTTGCAGCTTCTGGCTCGCAAAGGGTACAAGGTTGACAAGGCAAAACTGCAATACTGTCTCTAAGAGATTTTATATCTAGGGCAGTTGATAGAGGCACATGGGTAAACGGGTAATACCGGACCACGCCACCTCTGAGCGTGCCACCCCCAGCCCACAACAGTGGAAGAAATGCCATAATTCCTAGGGTTGTGCAATTATTGCAGGGCATGGATCCTTGACTATGCCGCATACTCAAGGCCACTTTTAAGGGGCCTCCAGGAGGCATAAAAGACTGAAACCAAATTGCATGGACTGAAGAGATGTTACAGAAATTCGATGAACTCAAAAGGGGATTTCGGCTGCACCTGTGCTTGCGACCCCAGACTATACACAGGAATTTGACTTGTTCTCAAACTAACGGCCAACTCATGACTTCCGTGCTGACACAGAAAAGCACAATCGGCCACAGGCCATTGCCTATTACAATGGCACGTTAGATACAGTAATGCAAGGGCAGTTCACTTGCATACAGGCTCTTGCAGCTGAAGCATTTGCTATTGAGAAAAGTTCCACAATTGTAATGGGCTGTTCAATCACGCTTTATGTAGAACAATGCACTTTTTGCCACTAAATCTACCCTGACTACTCAAAGATCATCTGCATACAAGATCATTCTCTCCAGCCCAAACATCCACATTGTATGATGTAAAACTGTGAACCATGCGACATTCATAACAGAAATGTGCACCAACGAGGACTTGGCCAGACACGATTGTGTGATGTACGAGGGGGAGGATGATGACATTCCCAAAGCAAATGACATACCACTCAAGGAGAGGGAGTGCAGGGGAGGTCCTCTTGGTTGATGGGTCAGCAACAATTGACAAGGACACAGGCCTCAGCCATACTGGTGCAGCAGTAGTGCGCCTAGTTGATGGTGAATATGAGACTTTCATTTTGAAAAGATTACAACTGCATTATTCAGTGCAGGCAGCAGAACTCATTGCACTCATTTAAGCACTGCAATCGCCACAAGGGTGCCACATGACCATTTATTCGGACTCAGCGTACGTTACTACAACGGGGCACGTGGGTCTTTCAATGTGGAAAAGAAGGGGCTTCAGGAGGGCGGATGGGTCCCCAGTGCAACATGCCGCATTATTAAATAAGCTAATTTTCGCACTCTCCCGGCCTTCTGTAGGGGCGGTCATTAAATGTGCTGCTTATACAAATAAAACAGACAAAGTGTCACGTGGGAATAGCAGCATATCTCCCTGTACCAACTGTGGCAGAGTATGACGTCACAACCCCCGCCCCTGCCAAGCCACCTGTCTTGTACAGTGCCCTGACACAGCACAAATTATTGAGTTACAAGGAAGGGCCCTGAAAGAGGAAAAACAATTGTGGGTCAAAAGGGGGAGCACACAATACCCCACTGATTTGTTATGGAGGCAGCAATGTACAGGAAAAGAGGTAATGCCGCACACACTGTTGATAATAGCATTTGATCAGCTCCATCACCACTCCCAGAGTTCCAAACACCACATTGCTGCTGACATTCAAGAGGATTGGTTTATTCCAAACATCCAGGAGCACTTGCCAAGTTTAGTGATCAGTTGCACCATGTGTTAACGCTTCAGCACAGGCATGACATTGCGCACACAGAGGAACTCTGCCCCACCACATTGGGCCGTCCCGCAAGTTGCATATTGACTATGCTTATATGGGCGAGAGCTGCAGCGGGTCCCAGTATCTGATCGTTGTCATCTGCCCCTTCACACATTGGGTGGAAGCAGGTCCTTGTGCGCATCCGGATGCCAAATGCACAGGGACATTAGTGGTCCGCAAAGTTTTCCCGATGGGGTGTGTGTGATGTATTAAGATCAGATACAGCATACACTTTTTCAATGAGCTGTTTAAGGAAATAACTGCACTGCTTGGGATTAAACACCAGATGTGTACGATTTATGACCCCCAGGCCAACGGGACTGTGGAGAGGATCAATGGACGGCTCAAAATTAAGCTGTTTAAGCTTTGCACCACGTTTAAGAAAAACTGAGTGCATTGCCTACCGATGGCACTGTTCAGTTTGCGCACACAGCTCAGCAAGGACCACCATTTATCACAGCATTAGGTGGTGACTGGTCATCGCATTCACAGATCGATGACTCCCATTAGGAGGGCGTCAGACGCACATAGGGCAGAAGCTCCTTTAGGAGACAAATTCAAAGACTATTGAACATAGCCCTATATTGAATGGACCGTTCAAAGTGGTATTTTCTACTCCTCTTGCAGGGAAGGATCTCAGTTATTGGATCCACCGATCTGACGCTCAGAGGGCACCTTCAGACGCTGAATCAGCACTTTAAAACACTGGTAGTGTACATCTATCTCATTCCCTTCTAACTGCCAGCACTCAAGTGTGAACTACCCTCCAACCCCACACCCAAATAGTACACAGCTACTCAAAACATTAGGTTTACACAGGGGTGGGTCAGTTGGGGGGTGTGTCTGGGTCTCCCTCTCTCCCTCCCTCTCTCCTTCCCTCTCCCCCTCCCTCTCCCCCCCCTCTCTCTCCCTCTCCCCCTCCCTCTCTCCCCCTCTCCCCCTCTCTCTCTCCCTCCCTCCCTCTCTCTCTGTCGGCGTGTCTCCCTCTCCCTTGTGTGCATTAAGTTTTGCCTCTCAGGTTGTTAAGAAGATGGAACCAACGATCGCAAATCACTCATAATTATAGTTGTATGTCTAGATTTTCGTATTCTTTTATGTGTACAATGCATTTTATAGCAGGTATATTTGCTCTCTGTTTGATTTTTAGGGGCATCGTTTATATTAAAAGGGACATATAAAAAGAGGGGGCGGGTGAGGTACAGAAGGGCATTTTAATTTCATTGTAAATAATAGATCAAATGTCCACTTAAACAAAGTATCACACAAATGAAACTGAATATATATTGTCCACAAGGCCCAACTTCATGCATCAACAGGTCAACAATTCTCAACACAATAAGAATCCACCTGCTCACAATGGAATGTTAGAATATATTGGTAGGTCCCCATTGTTTCCCAAATTTCACACTGCCTTTATAACACAACTCCTACCGATGCAAATAATAATACTGATTTAATTAATGGACATATAGGTGCCCCCAAATGTACAAAGAGACAAGCATGAAGGGTGAAGTACGATACCCATCATAAGCTTGGCTTTGACGCCATAGAAGATGTGTGTAACCTAGAAATGTCTAACAGTTGGTATACAGTCATGAGCTCGGTGGGGAGAAATAAAGTGAATGGTAGTTGTGTGTGTTCATTGATACTGCATGCGTCAGGTGCACCCAAGGTCCTAGTGCCACAGGAAATACCGATTCTAGAGGCTCAATCTCAAGTACATCTTGTGCTATGTTGGCTCAGGGGCACTTTCCAGGCACACAATGTCAGGCTCGAACTTGTTGATCCAGACAGCCAGCAATGCGATAAAAATCCAAAAGGTGGCAAATACATGAAGAGACTCTACCTGGTGATACAAGGACTGATGTACATCAACAGCAAGTGGCAAGAAATGACAGTAAGCTGCATGGCAGAGGGTCTAATAGGACACAAAGAAGGGGTTCTGGCACAAGCGGAAGCAGTGTGCACAAAGTTCTGGGTTGAACATATCACAAAGCTAACATGGATTGAGGCAATGGAAAAACCAGTGAAAGTACACAGAATAATATCAACTTTGCTTTTACAGTGCCGGAACAGTGTCTGTAGGGGTGCAATAAAACCCTGCTCATTCCTGATCAAGAATGGGACGGCGGCAGTGATGGATTACTACTGGGTGTGATACCAACAAGCATACTTGCTCCTCCCACCATCATGGAGGGGCTATTGTTCACTGGTCACGCTGCACTCAGCACTGCGTGCAATTCCAGAAGTACATTTGCAAGGGGGACCAACAGACCTTTACCCCTACCACCTCTACCAACACTAAATGCCTGCAGATTGTCCATTGGGAACAAATACAGCTGGCCAACGACACCGAGCAAGGACTCAATATCAAAGGTGGAAATTTGCAGCCGAGGCTAATGACGATACAGAACTTCTATGTCCTCGATATGCTGGCTGCAATGGAGGGAGGCATGTGCAAGAAAATCAGGGTTTCTTGCTGCACATTCGTGCCGCCTGACTATGTTGAAAATGGCTGTCATACATAATCTAAATTGTACACAATCTGGGAGTGTGCATGAACAAAGAAGCTGGCATACAGGAGGGGGCTTGTTTGATTTATCCTTCTCTTGGGCTCCATCCTGGATGGGGGCGATTGTGAACATGCTAGTGCCCATCGTCATCTTCATCCTGGTCATTCTTTCGCATGTGCCAAATGGGACTCTGATGTTGTGCCAAAGCAGTGCGCAGTAGCACAATGAGGTCTCAATTGGGGGACAGGGAGGGCACCCAAAGCACTTTGCGGTACCAGAGAGAAAAGTAACCATACAGATAACCCAAACAAGCCCTGCATGATAGATTTACCATCCCTTACAACCCCTGTGGCACAGTAACCATGCCCCCACCTGACCCCGAGAATTACACAGAACACTTGGTAGATTTAGCAGGGGATGTGGGTGAATTTACATGACATGTAGCCCAGAGGAAAATGCCCAATCTGGAGCAGGTTTATGAGACGTTTGCAGAGCATGGGTTCCAAAGGACAGGTCACCACCATACCTAGAAGCTGAAAGGGTAGATAGAGTGCAGAGGGGGGAGGAAAACGTATATTGGAACTTAGTTGCCAATGACACTGTGGGGGAGTTTGTTAATTTACTATTAACGAAAGGGGGGAATTTTGGGAAGGAGAGATTTTGCCAAATAAACGCTAAGAGAGCATGTACAAGGAGCAGAGGGATGCACCTAAAGGTGGGTGTGCAATCACCTTAGTGCAGGCATTACAAGCTACATGGTAGATGCAGGGGTGAACCCCATTTTGGCAAGCGGCAGCCATCTTAGAAGTTAGGCACAAGCGCGGGAAAAAAATTATTTTGTATGTTAGTATTAGGCCCTTTGCATGAGCGCGAACACCGCTCCCAACACCACCCCCACCTTGGCCAGGTCTGAGAGATCCACAAACACCTCAATTTTTCAGAAAGTTACAGGCCCTTGCGCGATGGGAAGAATGCACCCTGCATGGTCAAGTGAAGGGATCAGAGCGCCTCTTAACAGTACCATCCCACAGAGCAAATAGCAAAGCCTTCCTGCCCTCAACAATGCCTACATGAGAAATACAGCCTTGCCATGCTTTCATCCCATGACCCCACATGCCACTCAAACTCAGACCACCGACCCTAAAACTTTTACACCCCTCAATCAATCACCAAGATCAGATGGCAAGCAGGTCGCATCCTCAGTAATGGGTCACGTGATTTGTGCAGTGAGGTGAAGGGTGACAGAATTATACCCCAAAAATAAGGTGAAGAACCTTGGGAGGTGCTGATCGGTCTGGGAGCGAGTGAAGTGTGTGAGTTAAGTGTGACCTCGGTTCTCCCCCGAGCCCATCCCTGTATCTACCAGGTGCATTGTTACAATCATAAGAATAACATTGTGCGTCAGAGTAGCTAATTAATTGTTAGGGCAGCTCACCACGGATGACTAGCCCAGCAGCACCCACCTGAACAAAGATGGACATATGAAGACCAATGGCCTGGCATCCCATATGGAGCAGGCCCTACATCTATAGACCTCCTCCAATCCGTATTGTATTATTGTACTATATATGATTATGTCATTAGTGACGCAGTTTGTGCTTATAATGTACAATACATGTCTATGGACCTCAGAAAGTTCTGCAGTAGCAGAGTACTTTGCTGATGCATTCCTATTTTTGTAGAAATAAATAGTTGTTATCCTTGCAAGAGTGTCTTGGGTTTTTTCCTCGAGGGCTGTATTTTTTCTGGCGTGAGCATGCAGGGGCGTGCCTTCAAGTGTCTCTGCAGTAATGCTGAGTAAAGGTACGAATGGAACTCCAAGTAACCGCTTCAAAAATTGCAAGTAAAAGAACATTTGCAATGAATGCTAAAGAAATCCCTGTGCCTCCAGTAGAGATGGCTCTTGTTGTAAAAGGTAATGTCTTTTTTGACAGTAAGCAGCAAAGCTGGATGCCTTTGCCTATCCACCTTGAGATAGCATTTTAAGAGACAAGACCTCCTTCTCTGCCAATTGCTATTGAAACAAAGGGTTGGTCGGTTTTTCTTACCAGTTTGGTCTTGTTTAGGTAGTACATGACCGATCTCCTTACATCTAGAGTATGGAGACTGTACTGCTGAGTTTGTAGGAGGTTGAAAAAAAGCTGTAAATTCAATAGACTGATTAACATGGTACTTCGATATGAACTTGGGTGAAAACCTAGGATGGGCTCTAGGAACCACCTTGACTTTGTGAATGATAAAGAAGGGACAGAGTGTTTGAAGCCCACTGACTGTTCTTATAGAAGTTGCAGCCACTAGAAACGCAGTCTTGTAAGGTTTAAGTTACTTACCTCTAACTATTGTTCTCCAGCATGGGTCTGGCATGGATTCACATGCTCATGAATATTCCCTGCAGGCTGGGAATCCTTGGTAAAAATCAGTTTCACTTTCGCTTTAAAGCTGTATTTCTCCTCTTAACCAATCACTGTCCTCTGGGTCATACTGAATGACAGTCCTCTCCCTTAGCTCTACCCCTGGAGGCCATCTTAAGATTTGGTAAGCACAAAGTGGCAGTATGGAGCAAGAAGAGCCACAGAGGAGAAGGAGGAAGGGTTTGTATGTGAATCATGTCAGACCCATGCTGGAGAACAATAATTGCAAGTATGCAATTTAAACCTTCTCCAGCATGGGGTCTGGCATGGATTCACAGGCCCGTGAATAACGATTACACAGCAGTACATAAACACTACCATATGAGGTGGTAGGGCTCAACAGAAGCAATAAACCCTTAGCTCTGGAACAGACTCCCCTCAAGCAAAAAGGATGTGTAGCACCGCTTGGCCGACTCTGGACTCCTCCTGGGAATCCGTGCCGACGCAGCAGAACCTTGTGAAGGTGTGCATGGACCTCCACATAACAGCCATGCAGATGTCGAGCAGGGGAACACCAGAGAGACACTCTGTCGTTGCAGCAATGGCTCTGGTGAAGTGGGCTCGCATACGGCCTGGCAGCAGCCTGCTAGCCAGTTGATTACAGTGGATGATGCACCTGGAGATGTAAGACTTCGACAAGGCCTTTCCTTGATTCACAGGTCCAAAGTTGACGAAACAACTGAAAAGTCTTCTGAAAGTTTTTTGTACGTGCCACATAGAACTTCAAGGTACGAGCAACATCCAGCGAATGCAAGGCCCTTTCCGCTGGCGACGACAGATTCGAAAAGAAGACTGGTAACACCAAAGGTTAATTGAGGTGGAATTCAGATGGTACCTTCGACATAAAGGTGGGGAGTGTACACATGACCATCCTTGAAGCATGGAAAGACAAGGAAGGCTGCTTTCAAGACAGGGCCTGAATCTCCCGGTCCTGCCTTGCTGAAGTGATATCCACGAGGTAAGCAGTCTTCCAAGAGAGAAACTTGAGCGGGCCTGATGCATAGGTTCGAAACGAGCTCCCATGAGTTCAGTTAGCACAACATTGAGCTCCTAAGATGGGGCAGGAGCATTCATCATCAGGAAAGTCCTGAAGAGTCCCTTGAGAAACTCCTTTGCAAGTCTCTGAGACCACAGCGAAGGCCTGCCCAGAGACCTGGTGTACCCGTTTATGGTGGCGAGATGTACCTTGATAGAGGTGTGAGCCAGTCTGGATTTGGCCGAGAAAAGCAAGTCCGGCACCACACAGAGAAGTGTTTACATTTGTCCGTAGCACTTCAACATTGACCAGGCTCTGGCCCTGGCCAGGATGTCCTAAATATCTGAGGGTAAAGCATAACCTCCAAACTCTCAGGCTATAGGACCCATGCCCTCCGGTTTAGAGACTTTGTGCCGAGATCCAGAATCACATCCCCTTCTCTGGCAAAAAGGTCTGGGTACAGTGGCAACCTGCTGAACGGGGCCACTGACAGATGCAGCGTCCGGATATTATATCGGTCTCGATCACGCTAGGGCAATGAGTATTGTCCTGCAGTGTCGGTGTCTGTGTGTGTTGATCGCACATAGGGGGAGTGGAAATGGAGGGAAAGCGTACAGGAACCATCCCTCTCAAGGGAACGAGAACGCATCCCCCCCATGCTCCCCGGTTGAGGAAATCTGCTGGCGAACCTCTAGAGCTGCTTGTTTACCACTGTTACGAAGAGATCGATAAGGGGCTGGCCCCATTTGCCAAACAGAAGATTCACCTGGTGCGGGCAAAATTCCCACTTTTGGCAAACATGGAGTTCCCTGCCGAGCAAGTCCGCAATGGTGTTCTTGACGCCCGCTATGTGAAACGGGATGAGGAACGCGTCTTGACGAATGGCCCAGCACCACAGGTCTCCTTGGAAAGTACCGGTAAGCGGGCCTCCCTCCCGCACCCCCCAGTTTCCAGATGTAGAACATGGTGGTGGTGTGGTCTGTAAAGGTCCTCACCACCTTGCCGCTCAACGATGGCAGAAAAGACTTGAGAGCCCAGAATAGGGCCCAAAGGTTCTAAGAAGTTGATTTGGAGGTCCTTCTCTTCTGCTTGCCAGAGGCCTCGGCATGCAACTCTCCGGTGTGGGCTCCCATCCCTCTAGAGAGACATCTGTGGTGACGGTCTCCTGGTAAGGTGGGACCTGAAACGGAGTCCCCTGGACGAGATGCAGCTGTACACCCACCACTTTATCACCCTTCGGAATTCCTTGTTGAGGGACATCTTGTCCGCAAAATTCCCCGATACTTGCATCCACCTCGCATCCAGAAACTCCTGGAGAGGTCTCACGTGAAGTTTGCAGAAGCGAACAAGGCTGATGTATGAGAACATCATGCCCAGTAGCAACTTGATGGACCACACCGTCGCCGTCTGAGCCTACGACAATCCATGCACTTTGCCTTGTGTGGCTCTCACCCGCTCCTCCAAGGGAGATCGAAAACAGGTTACTGGTTTGAATCAGGCACCTAGGAACAGCGCGTCCTGAGATGGTGTCAAGCAGGACTTTGGATAGTTTATGGCGAACCCCATCTCAGTTAGGAGACGTACGGTTTTCGATGTGTGTTCGCCTGCCAGAACGTGTGAGCGGGAATGCGCCAGCCAGCCATCCAGGCAGGGGTATATGTGGCTGCCTTCTAGACGAAGATGTGACTCCACCAGCGCCAGGCACATCGTAAAAACCATTGGATTCGACTTCAGGCCCAGCCTTAAACTGGTAGTGCTGACTAACTATGAATCGTAGGAACTTGAAGTGTTTCTTGTGAATGAGGACGTGGAAGTAGGCGTCCTTCAGATACAACGATGTCACAAAATCTTGTTGCTCCAGTGGGCCAAGCACGTATTGCAACGTGACCATCCAGAACTTTTGAGACTTAAGTACTTGTTGCGACGATGAAGATCTAGGAACAGCCTCCAATCCAGTTTTCTTACGAACAAGAAAGTATCTGGAGTATACTCGGGGGACGCTGGGGAACGGGTTCTATTGCCCCCTTCGGTAAAGTGGCCCGCACCTCTTGCAGAAGCTGTGGTCTGTGTTCTTGTCGCTGAATCGGCAGAATACGAGGATGTTAGGCAGAAACCTGTGCAGTTCCCTTACGGAGCACTACACCAGATTAGGACTACAGGTGAGAGCAATAAATCCCCTTTGGTATCAGTCTGTACCACAAAGATTTAGTTGGTAGCTGTAGCTGAGCAGTCAGACTTATCTCAAGAGGGAGATGAGCAGTATTCAGGGTTTACACAATAGGCCTGCAGTACTATGGCACAGGGAAACCCGGACCAAAGCTTTGTATTAAAAAGTAGTCATATTTATTTTATACACTTCTAATAAAACACATGTATCAGTCATCAAGCAAGTTAAATTAGGTCAACGGAAAAATATACACACTCCCAAGTTAAATTGTAGTGAACCAGAGTGAAAACTGAGCAAAATGGCACAGTGAATACCACACACAAGGGATACTCTAACAATTCCTTACAAGGGAGGGAAAACACAAGTTATTTAGAAATAGTTTCCTACACACCCTAGCAACGCTTCCCATAAGTTTGTGGAGCAGTTTAAGCAAGACAGTGCATCAGTATAGGCAATACTTAAATGAAAACTGAGCAAAATGGCATTTCACAAGGTTTAAAAATGGGAAGGAAAGGGTAGTTGTAAGAAATAGGTGCACCACACAGTTCTAGATGAGAATCATTCTAAAGAAGGCAGGTCTAACAAATGTAACCAGAGTCAGTAGGCCTATGCCAGTCAGTGGTACAGGGCAAGGGCCCAGGAGCAAAATGTTCTTGTAGCTGCAGTCAAGTTTTTGGCTAACGATTTTGAAAAGGTGGATGCAGAAGTTGGAAAGACAATGTTAAGAGAGAGGGGCGGCCAACCCAACAGGTAGGTAAAGGATTTAAAACACCTTTAGTGCTACTGCGAAGAAAGAGCGGCCTGGCGAACAATATACCTTTAAATAATGAAGTGGGACCTGCGGTGGCGGTTGTTCCTGGTAGTTCCTGTAGTTCGAGTGATCCAACAGAGGAAGAGAGGCTCTCGTCGTGGAGGAAGGTTCGAGTCACTGCACTACCCAGGGATGAAACCAGCCGCGGTGCTGCCCGACGAATAAAAGGTACGCTCCTTTAAAATCGCAGTCCGGGTGGACTGGTGCCTGGCTATCCGGTCTCCGAGTACAGGGTACGGGAGATTCGACCAAGGCAGGTCCGGGAAGGCGAGTGGCAAACTGGTTGGCCTCACCAGTTCAAGGGAAGAAGGCTCTTGCAGATGAAGATCTTCTCTCGTCGTGTGGAGAAAAGGGGTGAGACGCTGCAGCAGGGCTTCACCGGTGGTTCAGTGGTTGCAGAGGTCTTTGGCTTCTCCTCTTCGGCTTCTTCGTTCCAGTGGTGACTTCTTGCTCTTCCAGTCCTCAGGACCCTGCTTTTATGCAAAAAGATCCACATTCATAGAGCCTAGCTGTCACTCACACAGTGGAGTGGTCATCTTGGCGGGAGACCCTCCAGCCTATCAGGATAGAGTGCGACATGGGTTGCTGAGGCAACCATCGCCCGAGCAGGAGTTCGCCCGGCATCCCGCGCTGCAGCAGCAGCCCTCCTCGAGCCTCCGTGGAGGTAAGCACCTGGCCTGCAATTCGGATTGCGCTCAACCTGACCAGCTGATGCCGCTCATATCACTAATATTCGAGTAGCTGCTTGATACATTTAACCACCTGCAATTTCAAGCATTGCAAAGTGCAACTTCTGTTGATTCCTCATTTTATGGCCATTTCACCGAGCAAACGCCATTGTTAACCACGAGGGCACCTATATTCAAAAATGGCTGCTTTGTTATTTGTCTGCCTTCACTTCCTCAACATGGCGAATGCCAGTAGCTGGTTGGGCGCCCGTAAGCATTTCAGCCAATCAGACCCCGCCGGCAGGCGAAGCCGGCCTCGTCAGCTAAGGCCAAGGAACTAAGGCTGCTGACTGAGCTGGTACTCCCAGTACAGCAACCATCGCCCGAGCAGGAGCTCGCCCGGCATGCGGCGCTGCAGGAGCAGCCCCCCTCGAGCCTCCGTGGAGGTAAGCACCTGGGCTGCAATTCGGATTGCGCTCAACCTGACCAGCTGATGCCGCTCATATCACTAATATTAGAGTAGCTGCTTGCTACATTTAACCACCTGCAATTTCAAGCAATGCAAAGTGCAACTTCTGTTGATTCCTCATTTTATGGCCATTTCACCGAGCAAGCGCCATTGTTAACCACAAGGGCACATATATTCAAAAATGGCTGCTTTGTTATTTGTCTGCCTTCACTTCCTCAACATGGCGAATGGCAGTAGCTGATTGGCCGCCCGTAAGCATTTCAGCCAATCAGACCCCGCCGGCAGGCGAAGCCGGCCTCGTCAGCTAAAGCCAAGGAACTAAGGCTGCTGACTGAGCTGACCGAGCGTGCCGTGCTGCGGTCTGCGCCAGGTCCCGAAGCCCTACAACTCGCCTCCCATATGGACTTCCTTCAGGTACTTCCAACGCTGCACCACAAGACACTATTGTTTGGTTCCCATCATGGCCAATCGCTGCCTATATCCGCGAGCTACCATACTTGCACATTATGTTGAGTCTATCGCCTACCTCAGCTAGGCTATCAGCCACCCTACTGCTATCCCTACTGTGTCACTAATGCACTAGCCTGTCCTTCTGCATATCATGCTAGACCGTACATCCTAACTGACCTGAGCCTAACAAAACGTATTTTTACAGTGACGCCGGCCTGCTCCAGTAAACTTGCATTTAGGATGCCTGCACATGCTAAACAATTATCCACCAATGCTTAACTATACTATGCTTCAGCAATTCTGCACTTAAGTTATTCTTGCCTGCTGCCTTAGCTACCTTTGTTCTGAGAATCCGTATTCAGGTCGCCTGTTAAGCATCCACTAGTTACCTACCCACCCATTCCTGCCTGCTCTAGCAAAATTGCATCTAGGTTGCCTGTCCTAGTAAAATTCCATCTAGGTTGTCTGCTATAGTAAAATTGCATTCAGGGTGCTTGTTCTGTAAATTTGCATTTAGGGTGCTTGTTCTAGTAAATTTGCAATTAGGGTGCTTGTTCTAGTAAATTTGCATTTAGGGTGCCTGTCCTAGTAAAATTGCATCTAGGTTGTCTGCTACAGTAAAATTGCATTCAGGGTGCCTGTTCTAGTAAATTTGCATTTAGGTTGCCTGTCCTAGTAAATTTGCATTTAGGTTGTCTGCTATAGTAAAATTGCATTTAGGCTGCCTGCCCTAGTAAAATTGCATCTAGTTTACCTGATCTAGTAAAATTGCACTTAGGGTGCCTGTCCTAGTAAAACGGCAGCTAGGTTGCCTGTACATGCCCAACAGTTATCATACAGCGCTCACCTAACCTCACCCGCTCTATCAAAGTTGCATTTAGGTGGCCAGCACCCCAAGCTTACTACACTAGCCTACTATGTATCTACCACTATTCTACACAGTTCTACTCAGAACCATCCTCTATTTGACCTCCCTTCACATCTCGAATTTATCCCAGCCACAGACCCAGCTACCTCACGGAAGTGCACTCCAGGAGCAAACCATCAAGGCCACTAATCCTTGCAGCCTCCAACAGCGTAACCTAAGACTACGCGCTAGACTCCCAGGAATCTATGACCCGCCATCTAAGGTCCAACCCACTTCTAATCACAATAGGCACACACTGCATACCAGCAACACCCGACCACACAGAGATAACATTGGCCAACACAGACTACAACTGAATAGTCGAATCTTTAGAAAATCCACCTCCCCTCCAAAATGCCAACACATAATCCAGCCGCCCTCTGCCCCAAATACCCCACCCGGAACAAAAGGCGCCCTAATAAATGCCCGTTATATGGTAGCCTATGCCACTGAAATAGCGGACATAATCCAAAATGAGAACCTAGATCTCCTGGCCATCACAGAATACTGGCTTCATCCCGCAGCAGGACCAGCCATCATGCTAGCCATCCCAGATAATTATACTCTTATACGCATGGATCGAACCACGTCTAGAGGTGGCGGCCTTGCTATAATTGTCAAAAATCACCTAGCCCTAAGACTCTGCTCACCCCATAATACCAATTCCAGTGAATCCCTCACAGCGAAACTTACCATTGGCAACAACCAAACTATCACCATCCACCCGATATACCGTCCACCAGGCCCCCTAGGTTACTTTGAGGAAGACCTCATGAACCTATTATCTGACAATCTAAAAAACTCTACCCAATGTCCCATCCTAGGTGACTTCAACCTTGGATTCGACGACCCACGTGACTCCAATGCCTTACAAATCAACAGTACCCTTGAGGAACTAGGATTTACCCAAAAGATTACAGATCCCACACATATTAAAGGAAGGAAGGACCCTCGACTGGATTGCCGAACATAACTGCCCAACCAATATCACGTCTATAATGCCTCAGTTATGTTCCGACCACCACATGGTATCCTTCACCCTAGAAGCCTCCACACCCATGAACAGCAGCATCCTAGCTCCCACCGCACCTACCAGAAATAAAAAAAAACATCACCCCTGAAAATCTTATCCCCCTCATTCTCCCCACCTTACACTCCATCTCAGATCAGTCTGACCCAGCTTCCATGGTAGAAAAGTACAATGAAGTGATGCTAATCTCTCTGGACGCTATCGCACTACTAAAAATTAGGAAGAGCAAACCCTGACAACACCTTAATACCTGGTTTACACCCCCACTGAAAGACATCCGACAAAAGAAACGCCTAATTGAAAAAACCTGGAGATCAGACCCCTCAGACAGCAATAAAAACAATCTGAAGAAATTAGCCACCCTCTACAAAAAAGAAATCATCCTTGCGAAATAAACATCCTACAACACCCGTATCACTCAAGCCAAATCCAATACCAAAGAATTATTCGCCATCCTAAAAGAATAGAATCCCCTATCCAAGCTCCTGACTCTTGTCTCAAGGATAAAGACTGGTGCACAAGCATACAAAACGCCCTTGCCAATAAGATAATGCTTCAGGCGAAGATCCACAACAAAAAAGCTTTCATATCTACCCCAACTACTGTCAACAGAGGCACCCCTCCAAGGCTACCACAAACTCATTACCTACTCTGAAATCCACTCCCTCTCCACCCACACTTGCCACCCCCACTTCTACTTTCGCAAAGTTTCCACCAAAGAAGTTGAGAAAGTCATCCTCACTCTCAAACCCTCCAATTGCCAGGGTGACCCATGTCCAGCCCAAATCATAAAAGACGCTGCCCGTGAACTCTCACCCTTCATCACTAAAGGGAATAGTTTCTTACCTGTAACTCCATTTCTCCAGCATTGGTAGCTTTCATGGATTCACATGCTTAGAATATTCCTAGTCGACGGACTGGGAACCCTTGGTACGCTTATAAAGCCGCTTCCCATAGGAAAACGTTTGACACTTTTGTGTCCTATCTATGTCGTTTTGGGCCCGCGCCGCATGCCCCACTAGGACGTAGCGGTATAAATGCCCCGCCCCCGCGGCTCCCTTCAGATTTCGACCCCTCCAAAGCAGAATGGGGTGACACCTAGATATACAAGACAATTGCATTCAGGGGAGGTCGGCGGGCGCATGTGAATCCATGAAAGATAAATGTGGGAGAAATGGAGTTACAGGTAAGAAACTATTCCCTTCTCCAGCATTGGATTTTTCATAGATTCACATGCTTAGAATAGAACGCACAGCAGTGATCCTGAAAAAGAGGAGGTGTGAATGCAATCCGGCACCCTCCCAAGCATATGTATAGCGAACCACGCTTACGTAGGATTTCAATTTAAAATGTGCAACAGTACATGCACAGATCAATACCTATATACATATACATATATATGGGATACATTACTCACCGTAATTGTATTTCTGATGCTTGTATCTGCTTAGATTCACATGCTGTGCATAGGCCGACATCTAGTGGAAGCTGCGGAGTATTACAGTTTGTTTTTCGAAACTCGAAAATGGACGTCGACACAGGGCGTGCCAGTAATACCATCCCTAGTGTGACATCCACTGTACCCAAGATCCCTCACGCGTCTAGGATCCTCAGATTGTATTTTTTCTGACATGAGGTAGCATGAGGAGTAGCGCGAGTACAGATAATCCAAGCAGATAGACAGAAAGGTAAGACTACAAGCAATCATGCGCCTCCTCTCGGAGGGGAGGAAGGGTGGGTCGCATGTGAATCTAAGCAGATACAAGCATCAGAAATACGATTACAGTGAGTAATGTATGCCTTCTGAGGCTTGTGGAATCTGCTTAGATCACATGCTGTGCATAGATTAGCGAGCAGTACCAGAAGAAGGAGGTGGGATGTGAGAAGGGTCATGAGCAAATAAGTGTCTTAGAACCGCTTGTCCCACTTGTGCATCTGCCTTGGAATGGGTGTCAATGCAGTAATGCTGAGTAAAAGTGTGAATAGAGCTCCAAGTAGCTGCTTTGCAAATGGTGTCAAGGGGTACATTTGCAATGAAAGCCAGAGTGGCCTCAATGCCTCTAGTAGAGTGGGCCCTTGGCGTAAAAGGCAGAGTTTTTTCAGAGAGTGAGTAACACAGCTGGATACAGTTAATAATCCACTTCGAGATGGCACCTTTAGAGACGCGATCCCCCTCTCTGCCTGTAGCTACGGAGACAAACAGTTGATCTGTTTTTCTTAGCGGTCTGGTTTTATTTACATAGTAGAGGACCGCCCTACATACATCTAGGGTGTGTAGTTTCACCTCAGCCGAGCTTTGCGGGTTCTGGAAGAAAGCCGGAAGCTCGATGGACTGGTTTACATGGAATTTTGATATAAATTTAGGTGAGAACCTAGGGTGTGTGCGTAAAACCAGTTTGTCTTTATGGATAGTAAAGAAGGGATCCTGCACTGACAGTGCCTGAATTTCACTGACCCTTCTTATAGAAGTAATAGCTACTAAGAAGGCCATTTTATAAGTCAGGTGTTTGAGACTGCTCTTATGCATGGGTTCGAAAGGGGGGCCCATGAGCTTGGCTAGCACCACATTAAGGTCTCACCCTGGTGTTGGGTTTGAAATAGGAGGGTGAAGTCTCTTTACTCCTTCCATGAAGGCTTTAACTACTGGTACTTTCCACCACGAAACCTTGCTATGGGAAGTGGTGTAAGCCGAGAGGGCTGCCAGGTGTACTTTCAGTGAGTTAAAAACCAATCCTGCATCTAGCATGTATGTAACAATAGTGGAAGGAGTGCAATCAAATGGGTTGATTTGTCTACTCTGGCACCAGATAACGAACCTCTTCCACTTGTCAAAGTAACAGTGCCTTGTGCTTGGTTTCCTAGATTCCTTTAGGATGTCCATACACCTCTGTGGCAAATTGAGGTGTCCAAACTCTATGACCTCAGGAGCCATGCTGCCAGGTTCATTGATTTGGGTTGCTGGTGCACTGTTTGACCTTGTTGCTGGGACAGTAGGTTGTACCATGCTGGAAGTTTGATGGGCTCGCACACCGCCATCCTGCGTAGGTGTGGGAACCACGGTTGTCTTGCCCACATGGGAGCAACTAGGACGAGCGTCATCGATTCCCTGTTCATCTTGTTCACCACTTTCCTGATGAGGAGTTGGTGGAAAAGCGTACGCAAACATCCCTGACCAGTTCATCCACAGGGCGTTCCCCTGGGAGTCTGGTTGGGGGAACCTGGATGCAAATCCTGGGCATTGTCTGTTTTCGCTTGTGGCGAATAAGTCTGTAGTGGGGAAACCCCACTGAGAGAAGATATCTTCTACGACCTCTCTGTGAAGAACCCATTTGTGTTCCTCTGGGAGGGAGACTCTGCTCAGAGCATCCGCTAGGGAATTGAGCTCCCCTGGAACATGTTGTGATGACAGGAAGATGTTCCGTCTGAGTGCCCAGATCCAGATTTTCTGGGCAAGCTTGGACAGATTTGGCGAGCGAGTCCCTCCTTGCTTGTTCAGGTAGAACACGGCTGTAGTGCTGTCCATCCGGATTTGCACTGGCAGGTTTAGTAGGTGGAGCGCGAACGCCTGAAGCGCTCGGAATACTGCCAGAAGCTCTAGCAGGTTGATGTGGTTCTTGGCCACTGAGTGAGACCAGAGACCCTGAGCTGTGTGGTGGAGATGGTGCGCTCCCCACCCCGTCAGACATGCATCTGTAGTGACTACTGCCTGTACTTCGGGATCATAAAAGGGTTTCCCCTGTGCTGGATTTTCTCTTGTCCATCAGTGAAGGCTCTGTACCAGTGTTGGCGAAACGACCACTAGATCGTCCCACTGACCACTTGCCTGAGACCACTGTTTCGCCAACCATTCCTGCATGGGACGCATGCGCAGGCGCGCGTGGGGGAAAAGGTAAATACATGACGCCATCATGCCCAGTAAACGCATTGCTTTGCGTACCGTTATTTGTTGACCGGACTGATAATGCGGAATTTGCAGTAGTATATTCCGAATTCTTTCTTCTGAAGGAAAGGTCAACCCCTCCTGGGTATCCAGGATTGCTCCTAGGAATTGTTTTGAGGTGCTTGGCACCAGGCTGGACTTCTTCTCGTTGATTGAGAAACCCAACTCGTGGAGGAGGTTGATAGTCCTTTGAATGTTTGTCCTGCAAATTCCTGGGGTTTCCCCCGTTATGAGCCAGTCGTCCAGATAAGGGTACACTGGGATTGCCTCCCTGCGTAGGTGTGCAGCCGCCACCGCCAGTACCTTGGTGAATACCCTTGGTGCTGAAGCTATCCCGAAGGGCAGTACCTTGAATTGGTAGCGGCAACTGTCCACCTTGAAGCGCAAGTACTTTCTGTGCGCTGGGACCATGGAAATATGAAAATAAGCATCTTTCATATCCAAGGTTGCCATGTAATCCCCCTTTTTTAGGAGGGGGATTACCTCTTGTAGCGTGGTCATACGAAATTTTTGGGGCTTGACATACTTGTTGGCAGGCCGTAAGTCCAATACTGGGCGCATTGTCAAGTCTTTCTTTGGCACAAGGAAGTAAGTTGAATAAATACCCTTGTTAACCTGGTGTCCCGGGACGAGTTCTATCGCGTCCTTTTGTAGAAGAATGGCGATCTCCTCGAGGAGAATCTTCTGATGTTCTAAGGAGTGCACTCTTTGTCGTGGAGGATGGTTCCGGGGAAGCTGCAGTAGCTCTATACAATATCCTGTGGATACTGTTGACAGCACCCATCTGTCTGATGTGATCCCTTCCCAAGCCTGGGTGAAGTATGAAATTCGTCCCCCTACTGGGGTTGCGTGAGAAGGGACCCTGAACTGAGTGCCACTGCTTTGGTGGAGGCGTGCCGCCTCCCTTGCTGGGGCTGCCTCTGCCTTTACCACGACCTCTCCTATTACCTCTGCCGTAACCCTGGGTAGACTGTTGGTTGTTGTTCCACTGTGTACCCTGCCCCTGGGAATAGTTAGATCCTCTCTGGGAATTTTGGCCGTGTGGGCGACAAAAATTACTATTCCCTCTCTGGTTAGGGGGTTTATTGGTTAACTGGCCAAGGGATTGGAGTGTCTCGTATTCGTCCTTGGCATTTTTCAGAGCGTCTTCCACCGCCTTACCAAACAACAGATCGGTTTCTACCGGTTTGTCCAACAATGATGCCTGGGTTTCTGCTTTAAAACTGCCGTAACCATGCATGTCTCTTGATAACAGTGCCCTCTGCTATCAATCTGCCTGCGTTGTCCGCGGCGTCGAAGGTTGCTTTCAAAATGCAACCAGACACGGCTCTACCCTCAGCGGAAATCCGAGCCAATTGGCCCTTTAACAGTTCAGGAGCAGAGGCTATGAGTGCCACAACTTCTTCCCACTGATGGCAGTTGTAGCTGGCCAACAGGGTGGTGGAGTTAGCAATCCTTGCTTGATAGGCGGACGTTGAGGCTACCTTCCTGCCGAAACCGTATAGTTTTTTGCTCTCCTCGTCTGGAGGAGCTTCTGACGAAGACAAGGGTGCCCCAGCCCTCTTACGAGTGTTGGTGACAACTATGGAGTCTGGCTTCAGATGTCCTCTTATATAGAGAGGGTCAGACTGTGCTGCCCTGAAAAGTTTTTCAACCCTGGGATTGACTGCTCTGGTGAGGTTTGGGTTCACCAGGGACAGATCTATTCTCCGCTGAATGGATTTAAGGATAGGGATGGTCTGGGCAACAGGCCTCCTTTCTCCCAATAACTCTTCTGCAAAGTCCCTTTCCTCCTGTACACCGTGGGTGTCAATGTGGAAATGTTCTGCTGCGCGAGCGAGAACCTCATTTAGGAGGGGTTGGTTATCGACCGGGGAGTCGGTAACCGGGGCTTCGTTCTCTACCGGGGAATCTACTCTGTATGTTTCCGGGTCATCCTCTTCTTCTTCCTGGTCCTCATCATCCCAATAGTAGCCTGTCCCGGTTTGCTCTTCTATCATACCAAATTCTTGGTCTTCACAAAAGGAAGCCTCTCCTTGGTACCGTGAGTATGGTGTTGCGTAAGGTTGTACCTCGAAGGGTTCTGACCTCATCGGAGTTTCAAACCGGGCCTTTTTACTCGGGGGGGATAGGATCAGTAGAGCCTGAGGGTGTGGCCCCTTGTGGATCATACGAGAGGAAATGTTCTGGATTTTTATCATAAAAATCAGCTAAAGAAGAAATTCTTGACATGACCCTATCTATGTCTTCACTGGACCATTTTTTGGAACTGGGAATGACTCTCAGCAAGTCTATGGGATTTATCTCGAGTAGCTTTACTGGTTGTGGACCTATCAGCAGACCTGGGCTTGTCTGTCTGTTTAGGGGGGGGTGGAGTGTTTCACAGGTGTGGAAGAATGTACAGGTAGTTTCTTCTGCTCTTTCCCCCCCTCCCCGTGCGTAGAAAAATGTTTTCCCTGTCCCTTAGTGGCTCCGGAGTTTTTTGACGCCTGGCGTCGAGGATCGGGAGAGGTGTCCCTGTCCTTTGAGCGTGGGGCCTCGCTGGCTGTAATTGCGGGCTCCGACTCCTGGAGCGCGGCCTGGGGGTGGAGGTCGTCTTCGTCTGCCGACGATCGAACTTCTGTTAGCCTAGGGAGCGAGGCACTCTTGGCAATCGCCTGGAGTCATGCGGCGATCTTGATCGAGCGCGCCCAGAGGACACCGAATCGGACTGTTCTGTCTGTGCCTCTTTCCGAGAACTCGACGTCGTCGAGTCTCGGTTGGACTTAGTGTGTTTAGTGTGTGTAGTATGTGAAGCGCTTGTGTCGCCGGGGGTCTTCCCCATAGCCGCCCTGCCGGACGACCTTCCGAGGTCGGGGACCTGCGGTCGGCTGTCTTTCGACGCCGTAATGCCCTCGCCGTCCGAAAGTACGGCGTCGCTGCCATCGCTGAAGGCGCCCTCCGCTGCCATGGCCGCCTGCCTGGCGTGGTGGGCCCAACGCTTCGTCGAACGGTCCTTAAGTGTCTTAGGTTTAAACCTACTACACGCTCTGCAGTTCGCTTCGGGGTGGTCCCTCGGCAAGCAGAGATTGTACGTGGCGTGCCTGTCGACCCAAGGGTATTTGCGATTGCACTTGGGGCAGAATTGAAAAGGGGTACCCTCCATACGCACCTTGAGGCAGCGGGCTGTTAGGTGTAGGAAATGTATAAGGTGTACCTATATACCAAGAGTGTAGAGTATGTACCACCCCCCACTCTCCCTACTTGCAGGGCCGAGGCCAGCGGCCTACTAGGCCCGGGCCGAGGCCAGCGGCCTTCCGAGGCCCAAATCCGTCGTGCAGTAGCCGACGGTCGATTTCTTCTCCAGCCGGCGTCGAGTGTCGGAGTTCAACGATGGGGTGGGGAAGGATGTCAATAGATTATTATTTTAAATTTTAGCAAAAGTATGGCTAAGGCCAGGGGACTCCGCAAAATGCTTCCGACCAGTATGGCGGAAAAAAACAATCTGAGGATCCTAGACGCGTGAGGGATCTTGGGTACAGTGGACGTCACACTAGGGATAGTATTACTGGCACGCCCTGTGTTGACGCCCATTTTCGAGTTTCGAAAAACAAACTAATACTCCGCAGCTTCCACTAGATGTCGGCCTATGCACAGCATGTGATCTAAGCAGATTCCACAAGCCTCAGATATATATATATATATATATATATATATATATATATATATATATATATATATATATATATATATCCTTATATACATCCATATATACATATGTCAAAATAAGCACAGACCCTTCTTGAAAAGGGCTTACCTTATTGAAACAGATGGCACAAGACTGCTCTTCCCATTTGTATTTCATCCGCATGCTGCCGTTTGAGGCAGTAGTGGTGGGTAAATGTGTGAGGCACTGACCATGCCGCCGCCTGGCAAATGTCTGTCAGCGGGATTCCTGCCCACAACGCCGTCGACGACGAAGTTGCCTTTGTGGCATGAGCTCTCAGATGCCCTTGTAGCGGTTTTCCCGCTTTTGTAATGACAGAAGGCAATCGTCCACGAGACCCATCGGGCCAGTCCCCGCTTTGAAATTGCTTTTCCTTTTGCCAAAGGACCATATGCAACGTAGAGTTGTTGCGCAGATCTAAGTTGCTGAGTCCGATGAAGGTAACATTTTAGAGCTCTCTTGACGTCCAAGGTATGTAGGACTTCTTCCGCAGCCGATGAGGGGGTCGCGAAAAAGGTGGGCAGGACAATGGATGAGTGCTTATGACAAGCCGTAGGAACCTTTGGAATGAAACGAGAATTCGTTGACAGAACCACTTTGTCCTTAAAAAAACCTTAGGTACGGAGGGTCTATGACCAATGCTTGCAACTCCGAGATCCGCCTAGCTGATGTTATAGCTATTAGAAAAGCCACTTTCCATGACAAGAACTTCATCGACAATGTGGCCATTGGTTCAAAGGGTGGTTTAATTAACCCTGCTAGCACCATATTAAGGCTCCACGTTGGTGGAAAACGTTTAACCGGAGGGAACGTCCGGAACAAACCCCTCATGAAGTGTTTCACCAACCTGTCACTAAACAAGGGAGACTACTGCCTTCTCCTCGTGAACCTAGAGATGGCCGCTAGGCGTACCTTTATTGATGAAAAAGATAATCCGCTCTTCGCTAGGTGTAGCAGATGCGGCAGAAGCTGTTCCGGAGTGACCCTTAGAGGTTGCACTCCCGTCTGTCCTTGACACCACGTACAGAACCATTTCTACTTACACTTGTACGACTTGTTGGTGGAAGGGGCTTGCGCTGCTTGCAGGATCCTCCGACAGTCCGACGAAATGCTCAAGGCACCAAATTCCGAAAAGTCAGGAGCCAAGCTGTGAGATTGAGACTGTCTGGATTGTGATGCCACACTGTTCCCTCGTCCCGGGACAGGAGATTGGGAACCTTCGGGAACGTTGTGACAGGTGAAGCAGGTTGGAAAACCACTGCTGCCTCGGCCAACACAGTGCCACTAGGATGACCCGGCACCTGTACTTGCGTATCCACTGCAGAGTTCTCCGTATTAGAGGGAACGGAGGGAAGGCATAGAGGAACTTGTCCGTCCACGTAAAGGAGAACGCTTCCCCCACAGAGCCTTCCTGTGGCCACCTGCTGGCATACATTTCGCACTTCTTGTTCCTCTTCGTAGCAAAGAGATCCAGCGGAGGCCGTCCCCATTTCTCAAAGACCTTCGACAACTGAACGCTGTCTATCTCCCATTCATGAATTTGGTCCATATTTCTGCTGGGTGACTCTGCTTGCTCGTTCCGTGCACACGGAAGATGATGAGCTACGATGGATATATCGTGTTTCAGAGCCCAATGCCACACCTGAGCCTCAGTGGAAAGGGTTCTGGATCGCGTGCCCCCTTGCTTCCTCAAGTAAAACATTGCTGTCGTGTTGTCTGTCAATATTCTCACTATGGACCCTCTGATGTGTGGCAGGAACGACTTCAGGGCCCAGCGCACTGCTCTCAGTTCCAGAACATTGATGTGCAGGAGAGATTCCCTCCGAGACCAATGACCTTGCGTTTGTAGAGTGCCCATGTGCGCTCCCCAGCCTGTCAGGGACGCGTCCGTCACTATGGTTAGCCAGCTCCTGTATGGGTACCCCTCTGGATAGATTCTGGAAGCTCAGCCACCACTGAAGAGCTAGTAGGAGCTTGTCGTCGTCGTCGTCGACTGTCAGTTTGTCCGACCAGAGCCCTTGGGCCTGTGTCCACCGGTCCGCCAGAAACACTTGCACCGGCCTCATGAACAGGCGGCAGTTGCCAACCAGAGGAACGCAGGATGCCATAGCACCCAGAATTGACATATTTTCTCACTGACAGTCTGGTAGTGATTTTCAGCTGACCTGCCAATCGATTGAGTTTGGGGATTCTGTCAAGGGATGGCTTCACTAACCCTGACTGGGTCTCGAACTGTGCGCCCAGGAACACCAAGCTTCTCAACGGCGTTAACAAGGATTTCTCGAAGTTTACCGCAAACCCCAGCCGTTGTAAGTGGTGCATGGTGGCCTGCAAACTTGTGTGAGTCGACATAGGGGAGGACCCCCTCACCAACCAGTCGAGATACGGGTATACATGATGGCCTTGCCTTCTCAGCCAGGCTGCCACCGGGGCCAAACATTTCGTGAACGTTCTGGGAGAGGTTTTCAGCCCAAAAGGAAGAACTGTGAACTGATAGTGAGTCCGCCCTACCACAAACCTTAGGAACTTTTTGTGTCGCCGACACATCGGTATGTGGAAGTACGCGTCCTGCAGGTCCAGAGACGCCAGAAAGTCCCCTTCTTTAACTGTCCGGATCACTTCTTGGAGCGTGAGCATCTTGAATTTTAGGCTTTTCAACGTTTTGTTTAGATTGCGCAGGTCTAGAATGGGACGCCACTTTCCATTTGGTTTTTTCACCACAAAGTATCGGGAATAAACCCCTTGACCCCTCTGTGACAACGGAACCAATTCTATAGCACCTTTTTGTAGCATAGGTGCTACTTCCTGCTGCAACACGTTCATATGGGGTTGAGCTACAAACGCCGGTGGAATGTGCGGAGGGTTGCTATTGAATTGCAGGGAATGTCCGTATCTTACAGTATCCAACACCTATTGATCCGTTATTTGCTCCCATTCATTGATGTAGCACGATAACCTGCCTCCCAGAACGTTCCGATGCCCGTCATTGCTGGTCCTTGGTCTGCTTATCCCTCGTCGACGACGAGTAACCTGTTCTCTTCTTGGGGGCCAGGTAGTCCCGGCATCGTTTTGCCACTTGAGAAGCCCGTCTGTATCCCTGGGAGGGGTATGCTGGCCTACTGAAGGATCTGTCTCTCGATGCAGAGAATCTAGAATTTCCCGATGCTCCCCTGAAGGGACGAAAAGACCGGAAACTTCGACCACTTTGGAGGGACCCCCCAAGCAACACGCCGTGTCCGAGTCCTCTTTCATGCCCTTCAGGGCCTCGTCCACCTTCTCGCCGAACAGAAGGTCTCCCTCAAAAGGCATATCCAGCACCTTGTATTGCACCTCTGGTCGGAAATTGGTGCATTTCAGCCATGCATGCCTTCGGAGAACCACACCGTTATTCACCTGCTTAAACCCCGATTCCGCGAGGTCCACCGCGATGTTTATGGCATGATTGGAGGCCTTTTCACCTTCCCTTACCAGTAACATCGCCGCCTTACAATGTTCTTCCGGAAGATGCTCCAGCATAGGAGCCAGTCGGTGCCACATCTCCCTGTCGTATCTGGCTACTATGGCCAGAGAATTGGCCGCTTTCACTGTGGTAGCACCTACCGACAGCACTTTTTTGCCAAAAGCATCCTGTCTTCTGGCATCACTTTCCAGGGGGTGGTCGTGCACTTGTGCTGGGCCCTCGCCTTTCTCGCCGCCGCTTCCGACACCACTTAGTCAGGAGTTGGTTGGGAGGAGAGACACTTGGGGGTGGCCTCTGGAGCCTTAAATGTTTTCTCCAGACGACCTTTTATCGCTGGTTACGAGAAAGGGTGGCACATGGTCTGTAACCCCCTCCTGCCACACATGATCCAGGATGGGTACTGAAAACACTAACCACCTCCTCTTTCCCATGTGGTCGAAAAGAAAAGTCCTTTTTCTCCTCTTCCTGGGCCAGCCGGAATTCTGTACAAGCCTTGGCCATCATGGTGTGAAATGACCCAATGTCGTCCGGGGGAGACGGCCGAGCCGGGCTTCTCAGGGTTTCTAATTCTGCTTCGGACTCCCAGGTTGGATCCCTGGAGGGGGAAAGCGAGACATCCAATAGGGCTCTACTGTCTTGAGTCCGAATCCATCAGGTATCCTTCCTCGTGGCGTGGAGCCGAGGGGTCTCCACCCGTTGGTAATGCCGTGGGGGTTGACGGAGGAGGCCGACAAGACGGGCCCGGGTCGTCGATGGCCGACCTAGCCGGAGTTGCTTGAGGTAGTCTGTTGTCCAGTGTCTTCAGCAAAGTTTGCAACGTGGATAAGACCTCCAGAAACAACAGTGACTGCGGATTGAGCAGAGGGTTAGACCCTGGAATGCTCCCAGAGAGAGGCCTGGAAATCCCTCGTAACCCGAGGTCTGCAGGGCCAGCTACTGTCACATCCTCATCTCCCGAGGACACTGACAAGGCCTCTTGCTGCAGTAGTTTCTGCGGCAAAACTGGGTCGTATACCTCTGGTCGCCAGGCCTCTTGTGGGATCTCCGTGGACGAAGCAACAGCTGGCCCCACGTCGTCGACGTCATTACTGTCTGCGGTCCAAGAACGGTTGAGACCAATTGTGTCAGTGGCAGAGAAGTGGTCGACGACTGCCCTGCCGTCGACGACGGTGGTGGTCGTGCAGGTCCTTGAGGCGTTCCCGCCTTTTCCGAACTCGACCTGCGCTTCTCTGCATCTCGACTCGAGGTCGAATGATCGCTCGAGGAGGCTTTAGATTTTTCTTTTCTGTCTTTCTTCGTTGAAGATGAGGATGACGAGGCTTTCTTCGACGAAGACTCCTTAGAATGGCTTCTCGATGATTCCTTCTCCGCCGGTCGTAATTTCTTCACCGGGGGTTCCGACGATGTCGAGCGGCGCGGGGCCCCTGAAGATTTTGACACTGAGGCCATGCTGCACGTGGAGCCCACCTCCGAAGGCGGGTATGCCCCAGCTCCATCGTTTAACCATGCCACAAGTCTTCGACTTCGATCTTTAAGAGTCTTCTGGGAGAAGCCCTTACATATGTCGCACTTGTCTGCCGAATGATGAGGGTGTAGACAATATATGCAATCCATATGTCCGTCCCTCTCGTACACCTTCAACCCGCACGTAGCGCACTGGCGGAACAGCGCTTTCCCTGACATCAGGAGAAACTCCAACAGCACAACCTAGAGAAAATAGTAGACTACACGAGGTGCTCCCACTACTTTGGAGACGGTTGAAATCTGAAGGGCGCCGCATTTATACTGCTACGTCCTAGTGGGGCATGCGTGCGCGGGCCCAAAACAACGTAGATAGGACACAAAAGAGTAACGTTTTCCTATGGGAAACGGCTTTATAAGCGTACCGAGGGTTCCTAGTCTGTCGACGGGGAATATTCTAAGCATGTGAATCCATGAAAGATCCAATGCTGAAGAAACTCATTCACGCCTCCTTCACTTCAGGTACCATACCTAGCAACCTGAAACACTCCTGGGTCCTCCCCCTCCTCAAAAAGAAAACCTTGGACCCCTCCATCCCAACTAATTACCGCCCCATAACCACTGTGCCGTTCCTACTGAAAATCCTGGACAAAGTAGCTTACCTACAAATCCAGCACCACCTGGAACTAAACCACCTCCTAGGAGTTCGACAGTCCGGCTTCAGACCACAGCATGGTACTGAGACTGCATTCCTCGACCTTAAGGCACAAATAGACACACTAAGAGATAAAGGCACGACCTCACTCCTACTACTACTCGACCTCTCTGCCGCATTCGACCTGGTACTTTGCAATCATCTGGTCATGGCAGCCCGCTTCTCCCATGAGGCAGTCGCATGGATCCAGTCCTCCTTAGATAACAGGACAATGCGAGTTTTCTCTCCTCTAGCAGCTGCAGACCCCGCACCTATATCATGCGGCGTACCCCAAGGATCATGTATATCTCCCACCCTATACAATATTTTCACAAAGCCCCTTTTCGATGATCTAGACAGTCTAGGTATCACCTACACTAACTACGCAGATGATACACAGATCCTCATCCCGTTCACGGGAGATTATGACAAGGATTTGGCCTTTGTGAATAGAGTCTACCTCATCATCCAGGCATGGATGGCCTCCCACGGTCTATGCCTGAATGATGACAAAACTGAACTCCTCATTCTAGGCACTTCCTCCAATATCAAAAAACTAGGCCCCAACTATGACTCCTTCCTAATTGACAATAATATCATTACTGTGGCCAAAGTAGTGAAAACCCTTGGCTTCTACATAAATTCCACGCTTACCTTTGGTAAATAAGTGAATGCCATGGCCTCAGCCACTTCCTACACCTGCAAGTTAATTAGAGTAGCCAAGCCCTTCCTCTCACCCAATAACTGTAATTCTAGCAAGAGCACTAATCCTATCGAAACTAGATTACTGCAACACCCTCTACATAGGCAGTAACAAATACATCACCGCCAAAATACAGACACTTCAAAATAATGCCCTGAGAGCCGCCCTAAACTTCTCTAAAAATGCCCACATATCTGACCTCAGGAGATCTAACTGGCTCACCACTAATGACAAAATCCTCCTCAAAACAGCATCCCTTACACACAAATGTCTTAACCACGCAGCCCTGCAATACCTTATAGACAGGTTCACCAGACAAACTGCCTCCCGTCCCCTAAGAAAAGCTAACTCCAACCTTTTGTTGGTACCCAGATTCAAACTCACTAAATCTGGCGGGAGTAGCTTCGCTGTTAAAGCAGCACAATATTGGAACTCCCTTCCCCCTGCTCTAAGGGAAGACCTCCCTTACCGGCAATTCAGATCCAATCTGATCCAATGGCTAAAAGATCATGATGCCTAACCTCACCCTTCGAACATCTAGGATCTTATGTATATTTTGTATATTTGTTCTACTTTATGTCATACCTGCCTCCTGTAAACTTACTGTATATACACGTGACTCCCTGATTTACCTGCATTCTTGTAAACTTACTGTATATACAGCTGTGATTCCTTGACAATACGTTTTTTACAGCATTGTAAGCGTAGCTGTACCCCTATGTTTAACGTGTAACCTGTAAACTAAGCTTAACAACCCTCTTTTTGCCTTCACGCCCGAATACCCCTGGGTCTGGTGCGCAATATTAGTAAACAAACAAACCCTGTCCAGGGGACCTACTCTCCCTCCCACACAATGGACCCACCCCAGACTCAGTGGCGCCGAAAGGAGGGCTTTTCGGTAGAAGCCCGCCAAAAGGACGAACAAAGGATCCCCGACGTGGGTTAGGAGTTTAGAGAAAGACACGAGAAAGAAGTTATATTAAAGTTCTGGCAATAAAAACCTACCGGAGTAAAGTTATTAAAATACACCGGCGGTATGTTAGAGGCTGTTAAAAGTGGTAGCCTCGAACAATGGGTAAATCCCATAGGAAAATATTTACGGTAGTAACCACTGCCACCAGCCAGAAACTTTTGAGAGAGGGACTGTACGGTACCCTCTCGAAAATGAACATAAGGGAAAAACTATGAACCCTTTCCAGTACCTCCATAGTAAGATGGTTTGTACTGGTTTAGTTCATAAAAATTGACTAGTAAAGTCAATTGGGTATTTACATGCCCTGGGAGACAGTAGTCAGTCCCAGGGTATGGAGTCCATGTTTGGGGGTCGCTACGACACCCCTGTGTCACTGCACTGAGGGTGCTGTGTAACATGTGAGCAAAGATGGTTTCTATGGAGGTAAGAAAATCCCATAGACATTAAACACAAAAATAGCCTAGAACACACATAGCAAAAATGCCTAAGAGTGGGAAAAAGAGACTCACTCTTAGCAGGAAAAAGAAACAAACCCTTCAAATCCAGCAAAGCTGCTGGGGGACTCTATAGGTAAGGGAAATTAGCCATAGAATGAGAATTCTCCCTAACAGAGGACACCTGCATTGAAACTCCAAGGTAGGCCCCTGTCCGAGAGCGTCCAGCTCCCATCTGTCCGTGGTGATCTTTTACCACATGCTGACAAACTTCGACAGCCGGCCTCCCACTGGGTTGCATAAGTGGGGGACAACGGCCGGTTGAGGCCTGCTTGGGGGCCAGAGCTCTGCCTTGCGTGCAGAGCCGCTGCCTTGAGAGCAATCCCTATATGCTTGAGTGGAGGAGCGTGAAGGCTGTTGGTACGCAGTATTATGACTCTTTGAAGATCTTCCTGGTTTTCCTCTGGAAGAGCGAAAGGATGACGGCCATCGCTGCTGCAAGGTTCCCAGGTAGTGTGCCGTCTGTGTGTCAATCTTTATTGCCTGCAAAGACTCGTCCACTGCTTTGCTGAAGAGGTTCTCCCCGTCAAACGGCATATCCAGTCCCTTAGTCTGAACATCCTGGCAGAAGTTTGTTGCCTTCAATCAACCTTGTCGACACAGGGACACCCAGTTCCCCATCTGGCTGAAACCCGTATCTCTGATGTCCACTGCCACCGTGATGGCGTGCTCTCAGGCCACTTCCAATTTTTGAAAGAATTCTAGCGCTTCAACCTTCTAGGTTTATAGGACCCAGCTTGAACCATCGTTCCCGGTCATAGCGGGACAAAATGGCTAGGGCGTTAGCTGCATTGATGGTAGAGGCTGCTGTATAAATTATCCTCTTTCCATTTGCATCCAGCTTCTTCCCCCTCCTGGTCCGGAGGTACCATGGATGCCGACGAGGAGTTCACGGGCACTTCCTGGCTGTGGCCGACACCACTGAATCAGGCAAGGGTTGAAACCTTAAGCACCTGGGAGCAGAATCTGGAACCCTATACATTTTCTCCAACCAGTCACGCTTGGTCGGGCCATACTCTGGTTTCTCATTAGAGCTAGACCTTCCTCCCAGAGGTCGTCCAGAAAGGGGACAGACATGGTCTTTCTTCTCGACTTGCACTGTTGGTACAAGAAGCCTTCTTTCTTAGTCTCCTTGGGAACCAACTGAAACAGTTCAGAGGCCCTTGACATGATAGAATCAAAGCATACAACTTCGTCCAGTGGGTAGGCCCGGTTTATAGTGATAATATCGAAAATATAATGCCGAAAAACAAAAATGTTGAAAACATTTTTTGAATGTAAATATGTCGAAATCATATACATACAATAGAAAAAGACACTTATTCGAGAAAAAAAATGTCGAAAAAAAAACCTTGACAAGGCAATGCTAACATACCAATGGAAAATGTCAGAAATAGTAACATTTTTATGGGAGGGGGTTCCCCTCCCCAAACCCCCCCACCCAAACCCCCCCCCCCCCCCAGAACCTTGTCGCCATCCGTGAATATAATACATTATGAATAACGAAAATCCCACAAAATGAGGATTAGTAAGGGTTATACGAATAAATGAAAGCCAAGAGTTAAGAACCATACCTAGATACCAAGGAAGAGATGACGGTTGTGCCAAACCGTAAATACCTGACAGAATCTAACGTCAGAGCATACTAAAGAACGATCAGTGCAACTACTTCAGGCAAATACAGGTAATATTACCATAACAAATATGTAACTAAATAGTCAATTCGAAAAATATACTACCTGTAATGTGTGACAGAAATAGTGAAACGTTTTTTTCGTTATTTTAGATTTACAATGACAGAAAACGTGGAATATATAACTTTGCAGAAGGGAGGACAACAACTAATTCACGATGGATATGTTTATTATTTGTTTTGCTTTAGAAAAACCTTTACAAAAATATTCATTTTCATTACTAAGAATACAAAATAAGAACAAAATAGCGAAGCAAAAAAGAATAGAAAGCATATTCACAATTTCAAATAAATAGAGAACACAGTTAATTTCCTATATCTAGCATATTAACACGGTTTCCTAATTCATATCATTAATTTTCACAATATTACTTAACAAAGTCACCTAATAAGGATCCAAAAGTTCATCTTCATTACTCTTACATAGTAAGAAAACCAAAGCCAAATTAAAATGAACGGAAATTAGAGAAAGAACAGAGGATTTAAAACAGAGCACACACACATTTCTCAGAAATGTTGCTACTCTGATGTTCAAATTGCCTTTACTGTTGTGTAGCATTTTATACCAAATAAATTCTCTATTTACATCCGCTGTGTTGTGAACATATTGTGCAAAGTAAAGAAGTCTTTTCTCCCTCAGTGCCGGGCATACCAGCAATATGTGTTTCAGGTCCTCTACCGTACCTTCAATACCACAGAACCTACACCACGGCCATATAGGTTGAGCAATGGATCTAATTGAGAGTATTTGGTTAGTGGGCAATATGTTGAATCTAAAACGCATAAAATCATTGCGGATTCTTTTATTTGGATACTTTTTTAGGTAACTTTCCATCCCTGGTGGCCATTTATTTACAGCACACACTTGTTGGTAGAGTTTGGAGCCCAATATCACGTCTTTGGTATGGATCCAATCAAAACCCAGCACACTTTCCTTCACCCTTCCCGGGTTGTTCCTAAGAGAAATCTTGGAAATACCCTTTAACATCAAGTTTGTATTTATTTCTTCGTTTAGTTCCACTATGAAAGGATTGCAAATATCCCGACCTGCATGATAATATAAAGTGTTAGTCTCTGCAGAATTGCATTTTCTCCATAGCGTCATTCGTTTCCAAGTCACTAGCGCCTGAAGCAAATTTAGATCCATTTCATACTTGATTAAGTTATACGGGATACCTTTAGGTAAGTGATACATTACAGATTTCCAAATATAGCTTTCTATCGAGGCCCACTCACCTTCACACGTTGAGGAATGAAATTTGGCCCCATTTATTAGGCGGGGAATTACTTTTTTGTATGAAATTCTCTAAGAGGGGACATAGAAAATTTCCCAAATTTTGCGTCTAATGCCCGCATTTGAGAGATAGCAATATCAGCCATGAGTTTCAATTGTGTCGTAAGTAAGGGTCTTGACTGTGCCCCTGCTATTGAGAAGCCCAGATATTTAAACTCTGCTTTTGCTTTGAGATTGATATTTCCGGATACCCAAGATAGCATGTTTGATTTCTTGTTTTTCCTCCCCAAGCGCACAATTATCGTTTTGTCCGGGTTAACCTTAAGAGCAATTGAGGTAATAAATCCCTCAAAAGCTCTAAGCATACGTTGGAGTCCCGCCTTAGTGATGTCAATTAGGAGGAAATCGTCTGCATATGCCAACCAGGACATACAAGTATTCCCATTTCTAGGTGGTACTAATCCCCTATTTAATAACGCCTGGTTTGCACCGCTAACATAGAGGTTGAAGATTGTGGGAGCCAATCTACAATCTTGGCGCAATCCATTGTGGATAGTAAATTGCTCCAAAAGGGTACCTGCACAGTCCAGTCTTACTTTCACGTCAGAGTATATTGCCCTCACTATATCTAGCAAAATTGGCGGCATGTTAAGTGTTCTTAGTCTTGACCATAGTATATTCCTATCCACCAAGTCGAAAGCAGAACTCAGATCCATAGACGCTATAAAGACCAAGGTATCCACCTTTTTCATTGCTTCTGCTCTCAGGCAGGATAGAATAAGCCCCCCACATTCCGTCCCCATATTTTTCCTAAAACCAAAATGTCTCATATCCAAGATTTTGTTATCATCAATCCATTTCTGGATGTCTCTTAAGACAAGTGAAGAAAATAGCTTGGATTCCGGATCAGCAATGGCTGTAGGCCGGTAGCTCTTGGGACATAATCGGGAACCTTTTTTGAATACCAGGACAGAGGGAAGGACTTGGTCAGTAGTATATTCGAAAACAAGGTAAACAGTATTTTTGCCCATAATTCAGGAGCGGTTTTGAGTATTTTGTTAGACAAGTTGTTAGGACCCGGCGCTCCCGAATGTTTTGATTTTACAATAAGGTTTTTTATGTCCCAAACGGTAAAATTCAGGAGCCAATTTGTTTCGTGCATCCAAAGAGCGCCAGCCCCCTCCTTGTTAAGAACAAACGTATTCGAAAAATGTCCCTGCCGCGTTGCTTCGTTGATTGGGTTCACTAAGTGCTCTTTCTGTGGTTTGTCCCAATTGTTAATTAAATACCAAAAATTTCTTGAATTTGAGCCTCTTAATGCACTTAACATTTTTCCCCCTCACTCTGACCTTTATTTATTCTATGTTGTATGGACCAATTTTTGTAGCTTTGTTTGACTTTTTGTATTCTTTCAGCTGTATTTACTAGAGTAAGTCCTGATTTCTCAATTAGTCTGATCTCTTTTCTCATATCCCTCTTTTTTTCCCTGATTTCTATGTCAAAGTTATGGGATTTGTCGTTCTTCCATCGATTGTCCCGCAAATTGGTGTTGCCCAATTTTGACACTGCACTGCCAATGTAATCTGTGAAGTTGTTAGCCGCATAGTTCTTTTTTTTTTTAGTTCTGAAAATTTCTCAAAATCTGCTACCATGGAAACAGTAAATTGTCTACATTTTTTCCCCGTCCATGAAATTCTGTACCCTGTTTGATTGACGTTTAGATTGTAATTATTTACAGCTTTGGGTTCGATAAGTCCAGTAGTACCTATTTCCAATGACAAAATGCAATGGTCACTAAGGGAAGTCTCAATGCACTCAAGTTTACCAGAACTACAGAACAAGTCCCCTGAACAGATAATGTAGTCAATTATTGAGTAGCAGCCTCTGGCTTTCCAAGTAGAAAGATTGTTTACCAAGATTTCCAAGCCCCACCTCTCCGCAAAGTGGGACCACAACCTCTCCCTGCAGATTGAATTATCAGGACCTATAGAGGCATCCCCCCCGCCTGCTAATCAAAAAATCCCCCATGAAAAGGTCCCCATGAATGATTGCATTGAGATTACCCGCGATCACAATCTGGCCTCCCATATCAATTAGCAACCAGTTCTGCAGAAGGGACCCTAAATTGCATAGTTCAGCCAATAATTGCCTGTCCGAAAGTTCCGCCAGATTCCAGTATATATTAACTAGCAAAAAAGGTGTGTCCCTATTATTGTACCACAATGAGAGGCCCACCGCCAGAAAATAGTGTGCAAAGGCCCATTCTCCCCTAACTTTCGGGTTCAAATGGTTTTTTGCCGCTATGAGGAGGCCACCTTTAGGACTACCTCTTCCTCCCCATTGTGCACAATGAGAGTATACCGTATAACCCTCCCAACATAAAGGAACCCTTGACCATGTTTCTTGGATGAAGAGCAGGTCGTATTGTGCCAAGTCCCTCATTAAATTCACATTGTTTAGGAGATTAACCAAGCCTCTCGAGTTCCATGTTAACACTTTCCACTTACCCTTTACCTTAACTAAAGTGGCTTCCCTAGTTTCTTGAGGCTGTCAAATGACTCTCTCAGCGTCAATGCGAGCCATCTCCAGTCCTGACTCACATCTTTTTCCCTCTCCTCACCCCTGACTCCATCCTCTTTATTTGAAGGATCCTCCTTCTGTAATCTTCCTGTATTACGTGTTGTCTCAGTCAAATAAGAGTGAGTCTGAGCATACTCAAATATATCGAAACCCCTTCGATTAAATTCTTCAGCTTCTTTCATCATTAGGTTTCTGACCAAAGGAGAAGGTATAACTAAACGGACATAATCCAGCCTCTGCCTATGTATATAATCCACCAAGTAAATGTCAGTTGATTCAATCAGGTTTAAATTCGGAATCTGACCCAGTAAGGACAAAATGTATGGTCGATTAAGTATTGTTCTGATCTAAGAATAGTGTAGTCAGCACCAGGCCTGGTAGGTCTGGTCTCACCGGGTCCTTCAGATCAAGTTGCCGATATGAATGAAGCTGTTCCTTCTACTTCATCTCATTTCCCCTCTCCAAGTCATCCTCCTTCCTTCCCTTGCAATATTCTTCATATGAATCTGCCCTCCTAAGGTTCTGTCGTAGTTCAAACCCACTTTTAGGAGCTTCCTGCTGCTGTTTGTCCCTTAACACTCTCAGGATGTTTAGGTACAGCGCCTCAGCCTTTGCACTCTCATGTGTTTTCCCTCCCGGTATCTGATTGTCCTGATGCTCCAGGTTTCCCCTTGGGACCTCACTATTATCCTCTGAGTTCTGTTGACGTGGGTTGTATGCCCCCCTCCCCCCAATCCCATCCCTGATCTAGGGTACAGGGATTTATAATGCCCCTGGTCAAATCCGGGTTGATTTCACTTTCATTACTCTGGGGAATTTTCCAATCCCTGCTACTCTCACCCCTAATATCCGCTATGGGTATCATGTTCCTTACCAATCCCTTATTAATAGGCGTTTCATTTCTCCCCTTCGGCATGCTTTTAGTCATAAGTCCCTCACTTTGTGTTACATGGTTTATCTCATTAGCTTTTACAGGGATCCCTATGGTAGATATCATTTCCTGCGGGGGCACTGCATTAAAAATTTCATATACCTCGTCCTTTTTTTATTTTTCATTACTTGGCATAGTTTCAGATTTCCCTGTATATAATCACTTTGAATAGCTTGCTCCTTCCCCTTATTGGTGGTCCCACCGTTCTCCTTTAATGAGATTTTATTCTGCGGATGTAAATTTGCTCTGGGTGGAGATTCCTCATTCACAGACCCCTGAATTACATTTCTCAGGAATTTTCTAGAAGTTGTGGCCATTCCACCCTTTTTGTTTGTATTTTTTTTTATTTTCTTTTGCCATTTTTTTGCCTGTCTTTTAGACAGTTTAAATTCTGTCATTTGACCCCCTGACCCATTTGCCCCTGTACTTTCATCTAGACAATTTGGGTCAGTATCCTCCAATGAAATAAGACCCCCCACCCCTAATGAATCAGTTGCATGTTCTTGTGATGCATCTACCAAAATAATCTCTTCACTAAGTGGAGCCTTGGTAAGATCCACCAACCTGTCCTCCCCTTCCTTTTCCTTTAGTCTCTTCTGAGACTTCAACAATGCATCTGATAATATGTCAGGTAACGCTCTGCAATCCGAGGTTAAGTTAGTCAAAGCCTTCGTAAAATCCCCCCACCTGTCTTCCCCTTCTATTTCCTTTGATCTCTTCTGAGAGTTGAGCAGTGCATCTGTTAATTTATCAGGTAGAGCTCTGAAATCAGAGGTTAAATTAGTCAGACATGCCGTTAGCTTCCGCAGTTCCGATAAAATAAGTCGATTAAAGATTGTCATCATTACAGTAAATTCCGAGTCAATACTAGTTTTTATGGAATTCTCTTTGGCAAATGTAGTGCCATTGGAAAAGTCTAACAGTTTATCATAACTTGGATTGTCATGCAACTCATTATCATCAGGTTTGTGAGGATTCTTATTCTCCTTATTCCAATTGCTTCCCCTCCCTATAGGCAGATCAATATTCGCTATATCGTCATCACCAAACAGCAGTTGCGAGGGATCAAGAATGTCCTCACTCCGTTTCTCGAGGAGAGAACATTCTTGGGCAATTTTTAGAAATTCCGCCTCTTGAGAAGGATCAATATTATCCTCCTGCTCTTTTCCCAACAAGGAAGCGGGTTGAGCACATTGGAGAAAATCTGCCTCCTCCTCGTTGGGCTCCGGCAACAGTAAAGCAGCTGCCCGGGCCAAACTCGCCCTTCGAGTGCTTACCGCAATAAGTCTGCCCTCGCATCTTTACGAAGCGGGAGTTTGGCTTTCCCCATTATTCAATTGTTACAGACACAAATTAGTATCCACTAAATTTCAGATGGATTGAACCCCACCAAAGTTCAGCAAATTGAACCCCACAACAGTTCCACAAATTGAAACCCACAAAAAAGTTCAGCAAAATTGAACCCCACAACAGTTCCATAAATTGAACCCCACAACAGTTCCATAAATTGAACCCCACAACAGTTCAGTAAATTAAACCGTACCAAAGTTCCACAAATTGAAATCGGCAATGTGAAAAGCTCACACGTTCACCACTTTACCCAGGCGTATCAAACAATGGAAAACACATGTGCGCTAACAATTTATAAAAATGTGCTTTACGTGTGTTTTCACATACCTTCCTAAAACGCTCTTTTCATTAGGAAAGGTAACAGAGAAAAAGACGTGAGCTAGCGATTTACATCAATGTGCTTTAAATGCGTTTTAGCATACCTTCCTAAAACGCTCTTTTCATTAGGAAAGGCAACGCCAGCATAGCATTCCACCTAAAAGATTAATGAGTGCTTAATGCTGAGTTGAAATCACCCGAATACACTCTTGTACTAGTAATTCCCGCAAGACCAGTTTCATGCAGCGTGTAGTACGCGGGTCATCGTCATTTTGACGTAATGAAAAAATGAAAAAAGAAAGAAATACCGATCTCCGAGGCGAGTTGCATTCTGTGCATACTAAGCCCCCGTAAGGAGAAGTAAGGCGTTACGTGTGTGCTGCTGTGCTGCGAGCAGCGGACAGCCCACTTCCGGCCCACTTCCTCAGAACGCGTGCACAGGAGCGCGCGGACAGCTCTTCTTATGGAATTTGCATTAAAGGGGGCTTGGCCTAAAATAAAGTCCAATATTGCACGTATCAGGAGTAGAAGTCTTTCCCACAGCAGACAGCCCACTTCCTCGGAGCGCGCGTTTATAATAAGGAATCCCACAAAAATGAACAAATATATTGGAAGTGCACGGAATATGGGAAAACAAAATGTACAGCAAGGGTAATAACTGAGACTTCCAATCTAAAATTAAAAGGAGAACACAACCATCTTCCTGATAGAACCAATATAATAATTTAAAAAACTCTGAATGAACTAAAGAAAAAGGCAGTAGAAAACCCAACTGAGGCAAGCGGGTCTGTAATTGCGAGAATCTGTGACAAAAAACGCCATTACATCTCAGCACAAATGCCTGCAGAAAAGCACATGCAGCGTACAGTGAACAGGACAAAGCAACAGCAAGAAATTCTTCCACCAGCACCCAGAATTTACAGCAATATAAACATCCCAGATATATTTAAAACAGAAAAGGGAGAACATTTTCATCATGCAACATTAGAAATAAAAGATGAAAACATTTTGATATTTTCAACAGCAAGCAATTTAAAACAACTTAGTGAATGCGAAATGTGGCAAAGTGACGCGACTTTCAAGACATGCGCCCAAGCCATTTCAACAGTTTTTTTCACTATACATGGATCCGTAAATAACCATCTCATACCCTAGTATACGTCTTGATGCCCAAAAAAAAGTGAAGATACCTACAAAATTGTGTTTCAAAAAGTTAAAGACGCAATACCAGAAACACCACCTACAAATATCATGGATTTTGAAATGGCTCAAATTAAGGCATTCTCTTCAGTATATAAAGACACATACATACAGGGATGTTTTTTTCATTTCACGCAGGCCATTTGGAAAAAACTGTAAAAACTAGGACTCCACACAAAATACACAGAGGACAGTGCATATCAACACAATATGAAAAAACATTTCGCATTAGCATTTGTAAAGGAGGAAAACGTTATACAATTTTACAAACATTTAATAGACAGTGAATATTTCAAAAATAATGAAGAGGAAAATTTGGACTTGTTGGACTACATGGAAAACACTTGGTTGGAACAGTTGACAAGACGTGGCACTAGACGAAGACCTAAATATAATATAAAATGGTGGAATTGCTACCAAGCCGTACTGGAAGGGAGACCAAAAACTAATAATACATTGGAGGGATGGCATAACAGAATTAACAAGACTTTTTTAACACAGAAAAACCCAAATTTGTGGCACTATTTAAAAGACTTAATATGTGAACAATCCCATCAAGAATTTCGACTATCTCAGAGCATTTCGCTTGCAGACACCCATTTAAAACGGAAAAAATACCAGGACTATGACCAAAAAATTGAGCAAACAGTGAAACAGCTTAACCGAGAAGACAAACAAAACTACTTAGATTCTATTGCATACAATTTAAAATGTTAAAAAACTCACGGTTTTGAAGAGTCCAGGATCCGGCATAGCGAATCCAAACGTAACCAAAGACACCAACCCAACATATCCAACAATCCCGAAATCCACATCCCAGTCCGAAGGAAAATAAAAATGAAATCCGCCGAAGAAAAAGTCGAAATTCATAATCAAAGTTAACGCCAGCCAAGGAAAAATCCACAGTGAAAAAGGTAGACCCAGCCCAAAAGAGTGTAAAAATCCAAAAAGCCCAAGAAGGAATCCACGATCCAACAGGAACAGTCCATTTGATGAAAAAATCCATAAAATCCAAGAAAAAAAACATCCAAGACCAAAAAATCCAGGAACACGCAGCACAGAAACCCGAACGCAACAAAAACGGATCCGAACTGGACTTTAAAAATGGCGCCCACGTCAACGTAACACTACGTTACGTAAATAACAATAACAAATAACAAAATCTACATTACCGTTTGTAATCCAATAGCACCAATCTAGCGGAGAAAATATATACTGTTTATTCAAAGTTGCAAAAATACACTTGTAATTATTTATAAAATTATTTATCTATTAATTAAATATTTGTTGTAATAATCTTTAATAAAATATTTATGGTATTTCATAATAGTATATATTATATTTATAATATTATATATAAAGTAAGTAATTAAATATAAACCAATATTACTGATTAATAAATAAAATATTGAATATGTATAAACACTTACCTTGTATGGACATTTATTCGAAAAAAATGGAGAAAAGAAATCGACTTAGTTTATTCGACATTTATATTTTCGAAATAATATTTTCGACATTATGACTTTCGAAATTATTACATTCGAAAATATAACTGCACACCGGTAGGCCCTATGGGGTTTGTCCACTTGTGGTGTCTGTCTGGTGCGATGAAGTTGTCGTCCTAGTCGGTGCCCGTATCCGTGGTAGCTGTGTCCATGCCCATCTCTGTGTGCGAGGCCAGGGTTCCAGGTGGGGTCTTCTCGCAACGCAGTGGTGGAGTCGTCGTTGGATGATGCCGAGGACCAGCGCCCCCTTTGGACTTTCTCTTCCATGGCAGCGAACTCAACCTCTGAGGCTCTTGTGTGTCCAGTGAAGGCGTAGGTTCCTGCGGCAGCATCCTCTGCTGGATTTCAATGACGAGTGTGTGCAGGGTTGTTAGAATATCCAGCGACATGTCCCTAGGCCTTGGGGTAAAAGGAGCCAGCGGTGTGGGGTCTGGGTTGATGCATCTTCTCTTGAAAGCAGGGGACCCTTTGTGATTGCGTAATAACAGTCCTGCAGATCAGTGTCCTCGTCGTTACTTGAGGAGATCTGCTCTGGCCTATCTGGAGTAGCCTGCAGGTCCACATACCAGGGAATTTCGACCAAGGGACAGTATCATTAAGACGTCCATTCACGCTACCAGTGCCAAGATGCCTTAGTGTGTACGTGCGCTATCCAAGTTCTGTTAACATAACATCTCTCTCCATCTCAGGAGGTTGCTGGGTCGGTGCGGTCTCTTGGTCTTTTCCGGACCCGGATTGCCCGCTGCCTTAGTCGCTACCTCAGCAACAGTATCTCACCTTGGGTGTAAGGACACCCGGCGAGTGGTCGTCACTTCCTTCCTGGGTGCACTCTCCTTCAGCGCTGCAATTGTCGACTTCGTCGACGATGTGCTTGTTGCTGCTTTCGACGACGGTGTCGTTGTTGACTCAGTTGACCTGGCAGGATGCAAGGTCTTAGCCAGCTTCAACGAGTCCTACCTGGACTTGTCCCTTGTCGACTTATCCACAGACACATCGAGTTTGGACGGGGTTAGGGACTTCCTCTTTGAAGAGATCCCTTTCGATGGTAGTTTCACCGTGGAGGCCGACAGTGATGACGATCGCCTTTTGCCCGACTCGGGACCAGCCTCAGCGGCTCTAGCGGCGCAAAGCTTGTCCTTCTCTTGGACCCCCGCAAGTGGGGTGTTGTCAAGGGAGTTCGTTCCTCGGACCAGCGAGTCCTAGATGCGGCTTGACCCTGCCCCAAGGCAGAGTCAGTGGCCTTGCTTGACTTGTGCCACGCTGACAGTCTGCTGTAGCAATCTTTTTTGGTTTTCTTCGAGGAACCACGGCACACCTTGCATCCCTCCTCATCGTGGTCTGGAAGCAGGCAATATAAGCATTTATGAAGCTATCTTCCACAAAAACATTCCTTAAGCCACAATTAGCGCAGAGTTTGTAGAGGCATCAACTTTCCTTCTTCTCCTCAGTCATGGCTGAAATGTGCAAAGTAGGCCAAAGATCGGGCCTTCTCGAAACTACGATGACGATCCGACGGTGGATGAAGATCTTCGCCGGTAGCGAATCTCTGCTGCCGATCTCTGTCCTTCGTCGGAACCGATCAAGCAAAAATCGGGTCAAAAATCCTAAAACTTTTTATGGACAAAAATTCGAAATAGCACGGAAATTGCTCGGAGAGCAAGTTGAGGACTCCCAACACTGAAGAGTGTGGTAAATATCTGAAGATGGCCATCAGGGGCAGAGCTTAGGGAGATAACCATAATTGGATGTGGGCAGTATGATCCAGAGAACAGTGATTGGTTTAGAGAAGAAATAAAGTTTTAAAGTGAAAGTGAAACTGTTTTTATTTTACAGAGGATTCCCCATCTGATGACAGGGAATATTCATGAGCATGTGACTCCATGACAGAGCCCATGCTGGAGAAGTTAAGTGTTTCAGACTGGCTTTGTGCATTGGTTCAAAAGGTGGACACATGAGTTTTGGTAGTACAAAATTGAGGTTCCAACCAGGTGGTAGATTTGAAACGGGAGGATATAGTCTTAACTCCTTCCATGAACGCTTTGATAACTGGTACCAGGATATCTTGTTTTGACATGCAGTGTAAGCAGATAGTGCAGCTAAGTGTACTTTGAGTGAATTAAAGACTAGCCCGCCACTAGGAGATCAGTCATACAGTGAACTATGTATGCGGGAGAACAGTCCATTAGATTGATGTTGTGTGATTTGCACCAAATGACAAATCTCTTCCACTTGTTAAAATAACAGTTTCTTGTGTTAAGCTTTCATGCTTCTTTTAGGATGTCCATACACCTTTGTGGGGGTTTAAAATGTCCAAACTCTGACTTCAGGAGCAAAGCTGCCAAGTTCAAAGTTTGAGGATATGGATGGAATGTCATCCTGTTCTGTTGGGACAACATACTGAATGGGCATGGACGCTTGACTGGTTTGCACATTGCTAGTTTGATTAGGTGTGGAAACCATGGTTGTCGTGCCCATATCGGAGCCGTCAGGATTAGAGTGACTTGTTCTTGGCGCATCTTGTGCACTATTTTGTTGAGGAGTGACGACGGTGGAAAAGGGTAAGCAAATTTCCCTGACTAACTCATCCACAGAGCGTTCCCCTTGGATCCGGGTTGGGGAAACCTGGATGCGGAGTCTGGGCCTTGTGCATTTTGCTTTGTTGCAAATAAGAATGGGATGGCCCCATTGTGTGAAGGTATGGTTTAAAATAGCTGTGTGTATTTGCCACTCGTGTTCTATGGGTATCTGTAGGATTCTGCTTAGAGTGTCTGCTAGTGAATTGTGTACCCCGGCAGGTGTTGTGACACTATGTAAATGTTGCGTTTGAGAAACGACCTCCAAATCTTCCCGGCTAACCTGGACAGATTTAGAGAGTGTGACCCGCCCTGTTTGTTGAGATAGAACATGGCAGTGGTACTGTCTGCAAGTATTAGAACTGTCTGCCCTACTAAGGGTTGCTGAAATGCTTGTAGGGCTTTGAGGACTGCCAGTAGTTCTAGTAGGTTGATGTTGTCTTTCTGTTGTCTGTGTTCACACGCCATGTGCAGCGTGATGTAAGTAATGGGCTCCCTATCCTGACAGTGAGGCGTCTGTTGTGAGTGGCATGCACTGGTGGGTTGCGAAAAGGTTTCCCTTTGAACATGTTCACTTTTGCCCACAAGCGTAGAGCTTGTACTAAGGTTTGCAAAACAACCACTAGATCGTCCCACTGACCGCTTGCCTGAGACCATTGTTTCGCTAGCCACTGTTGCATCGGACGCATGCGCAGCCGCATCGTGTGGAACAAGATGAATGCAGAACACCATCATCCCAAGCAGGCACATTGCCTTGTGCATGGTTATCTGATGACCAACTACATACTTTCTCGTTTGAGGGGAAAAGCAACTTTTCCTGTGTTTTTATAATTGCTCCCAGTAATTGTTTTACTTGACCGGCGACAAAACTTTACTTTCTCGTTGATGGAGAACCCCAGCTTCAACAACAGATTGATCGTTGCCTGCGTGGTGTTTTAGAACATTTGTGGCATTTCCCCTAATGAGCCAGTCGTCGAGATAAGGGGTCACAGGGATTGACACTCTGCGCAGTTGTGCTGCTACCAGTTCCAGTACTTTGGTGAACACCATTGGCGCTGATGAAATGCTGAAGGGGAATACTTTGAATTGGCAGTGTATATTTGATTTTTGAAAGCACAAGTATTTATTGTGCACTGGCAACACTGAAATATGAATGTATGCACCTTTCATGTCCAATGTTTTAAGATGGGGATTACCTCCTGCAGCTTTGTCATGCGAAACATTTGTGGTTTCACATGTGTGTTGGCTGGATGTAGGTCTAGTAAAGGGTGCATATTCAAGTCTTTCTTCGGCACAAGGAGGTACACTGAATAGATACCCTTGTTTACCTGGTGTGCAGGGACCAGCTCTATTGCACCGTTTTGGACTAGATACTTGATCTCCTCTCGTAGAACCTTCTTGTGTTGTGGCAACATCTTCCGGTGTCTTGGTGGATGACGTTGGGGTTTTTCTAAAAATTCGATAACACCCACTCATCGGATGGGAACACTTCCCATGCGCGGCTGAATTGGCAAATGCGTCCTCAGACTGGAGCTGCATGGGAGGGAACCTGTACTGGGATGTCATTGTTTAGAGGCGAAGGAGCCGCTAGTAGTGGAGGCTCTTCCCCTACCCGTACCCCTTTTATATCCCCTTTGAAAATTGTATTTGGAAGGGGAGGATTGTCCCTGTGGATTACCCCAGGAAGAGGACTGTCCCCGACTGTATCCCATGGACTGTGGGTATTCTTGTCCGCTAAAGGAATGGCGTGTGTTAAACACCCCCGCTGTATAAACGGTTTGTTGGTGTTCTGATCCAAGGATTTCAATGTCTCATGTTCATCTTTTGCACTTTTTAGTGCATCATCAACCGTTTTACCAAAGAGAGCATTGGGTTCCATTGGCATATTAAGAGGATAGCCTTGGACTCTAAATTGAAGCCTGACTGACACAGCCATGCGTATCGTTATAGAAGTGCCCTTTGCGCTATAATGCATCTAGCATTATCTGCTGCATCTAAGTTATGCTTTAAGATTCAGCTGGCAATCTGCTTAGCTTCAGAGATGGCCTTTTAAATGTGTGATTTTAGGGGTTCGGGAACAGTGTCGAGTTGTTGCTGCACAGTTTCCCAGATATGACAGTTGGAACAAGTTACTTTCCTGTAACTGTTGTTCTCCAGCATGGGTCTGGCATGGATTCACATGCTCATGAATATTCCCCATCGTCAGGCTGGGAATCCCCGGTAAAGAAAACATCAGTTTCAGTTTTGTTTCTGAACTGTCTTTCTCCTAATAACCTATCACTGGACTCTGGGTCATACTGTCCCCAGCCAATGACTGCCAGGGGCACACCAGACAGGAAGGCCGAGCTAGCAGTGATCGCTCTGGTCGAATGGATGGAAGTCCGACGGCACCTTGGGCATGAAGGAGGGGTGGAATGTCAGGTATGGAAGTTTACAGGAAAGGGCCTGTATCTCTGACTCGTTGTGCGGAGGTGATGGCCACAAGAAACACTGTCTTCCACGACAGGAACTTCAATGGTGCAGAATGCAGCAGCTCGAATGGCAGCCCCATAAGCACCACGTTGAGTTCACACGCCAGGGCCAGGGCCTTCACCGGAGGGAACGATCGGAATAACCCTTTCATGAACTCCTTCACCAGGCGATGGGACCACAGAGATGATCGCCCCGGAGTTCTGGTGTAGGGGGAGATCGCTGCCAGATGGATCTTGATGGAGGCAGGGGCCAGCCCCGCCTTGGCCAGCGACAGGAAGTACGGCAGCACTTGAGGGGCCGTAATCCGCAGAGGGTTGTTAGGCAGAAACATGTGCAGCTCCCTTAGGGACCACTGCAAAAAGTTTAAGTCTACAGGAGTAAGCAGTAAACCCAATTGGTAGCAGTCTGCACCACTCAGATTTACCTGGTAGCTGTGGCTGAGCAGTCAGACTTCTCTCAAGAAGAGTTAGGGAGTATATAGAGTATACACAATAGGGCTAAAAATACAGTAGCACAAGCAAACACTGACCAGAGCTTTGGTATAAAAGTATATAATTATTTATTTAAAAACACTGGCACTAATATGTCAAGCAAGTTCGAACACAGTCACTAAGTATATACAGCTCCCTAGTTAATTATTCGACAAGTCTAGGTTAAGACACCACTTATTTTGCAAAACAGAGGTGAGCGCGTAAACCGTAGATGGCACTCCAATAATCTGTTTAAAAAACAGAGAGAAAAGGCAGAATAGGAAAAACACACAATACCAACACTTTTAAGAAACCACAGCAAGTCAAGAAAGGCAGGGTCTACTGTAGAGCAAAAAGTTCATAGGCCAGGCCCACTCTTGGAGAGAGCAAGGCGGAATGTGCTCAAGATCACACAGTGGAAATGCACTCAAAGTCTTTGCAGAAAAGTCAAAAGAGGTTGGATCAAGTCAGAAAGGTAAAGTTAGCAGGTCCGAGGTCACCCCAGGACAGAGAGTCAAGGATTTACAGGACACCTTGGACAGTCTGTTGCAAGGGAGACCAGGCGGGACACAGTACCTGAAATGGTGATAAAGCTCCAGCGGGGGCAGTTGTTCCTGGCAGCGGGTGTAAGTCGGGGCTTCGTCCAGGGGAAGAGAAGATCTCGACGTGGAGGAAAGCTGGCGGTCTTGCACTGCCAGGGAAGAAACCAGCCGCAGAGTTTCCTGGTTAAAAGGTACGACCCTTTTATTCGTGGTAGTGGTGAAGTGTGGCTATCCGGCCGCCGGGGTGCTTGGCACGGGCGATTCGACCACGAGACGATCCAGGAAGGTGAAAAAGGCGAACTGGTTGGTCCCACCAGCTCAAAGGGAAGAAGACTCTCCTGGAAGAAGATCTCCTCTGTCGTTGGGGGAAGTGGTGAGTTCGTACAGCAGGGCTCTGCTCCACCGGTGGTGTCGTCGTCGTAGATGGCTCAGCTTCTCCCCTCTTCAGATTCTTTAGGTCCTGTTGCGACTTCTGAAGTTCCAGTCCCCAAAGCCCTGCTTTTATGCAGCAAAACCCCCATTCATCAGCCTAGCTGTCACTCAAACATGCTAAGTCGTGAGCCGGGCGGCTCACCACTGGGCCAATCACACAAGAGTGCGACTTGAGTTGCCAAGGCAACTCAGTCCAGGGTGCCTAATTCCCCTCCCACACATCCTGTTGACCGCAGACAGAGTGGCATCATTTGGAGAGCTTCTGTGGAGAATCCCGCCAAAAAGTGCAACAAAGGGCTCGACTTGGGTTAGAGTTTCAGAGGCAAACACAAACGCCATTTTAAAACCGAGTCCTGGCACAAAGACCCAACCGGGGAATAAATATCAAATAAATAACCCGGCGGTATCTTTAACATTGCACCAAAAAGTGGTGCATTTAAAATGAATGGGAAAATCCACTTAGGAAATATTCCGATGGAATATTTCGCGTGGTATCCACTGCCACCAGCCAGAAACTCGACAAGGGGGGACTGGACAGTGCCCCCTTGGAAAACAGACCCAGGGGCAATCGAATTACCCCTACCAGTACTTCCACAATATGATGGTTTATACTGGTTCTGTTCACAATTTAAGACTAGTAAAGCCAATGGTGACTTTACATGCCCTGGGAGACAATAGTCATTCCCAGGGTATGGAGTCCATGTGTGGGGATCACTATGACACTCCTGTGTTACTGCACTGAGGTTGGTCTGTAACACACTTACTCCATAGGGCTTCATGTGTTTTTGGTAAAAGACCACATAGCCCATAAAACACATTACATAGTCAAAGGACCTTCTCAAATCACACCTAAGAGTGGGAGAAAAAGAGTCATACCCTTAGCAGGAGAAAAAAATAAACCCCAAAAATCCAGCAAAGCTGCTGGGGGACACTCACTAGGTTTGGGGAATTAGCCTTTACAGAGAATTCTCCCTAAGAAGGTTTAATCTTCTGTGCGTGGCACCAGACTGAGAACCTCTTCCATTTGTGTCCATAGCACTTGTGAGTCGAGGACGCCCTGGCCTTTGCAAGCACCTCCTTGCAGTCCGCTGGGATATCATGCCCTCCGAACTCTAGTGCTGCAGGAGCCAGGCCTGCAGGTTCAGTGACACCGGGTCGTGGTGGAGGATGGCGCCTCCTTCTCTGGCGAGAAGATCCGCGTCCGTCTGAAGTTTGACTGGGGGGGGGGGAGGTAGACGACGCTGACATGTCCAGAAGGTCCGGGAACCAAATCTGCCCAGGCCACGCCGGTGCGACGAGGATCATCCTGCACCGGGACCGTCTGAGTTGACTGATGAGTCGCAAGAGCAACGGCAAAGGTGGGAATGCATATAGGAACAGGCCGACCCAGTGGAATGAGAAGGCATCGCCCATGCTCCCTGGCTGGGGAAACCTGCTGGCGAACCTCCGGCACTTGCCGTTCGTCGCCGTCGCAAATAGGTTGATCTGGGGATTGCTCCATCGTCGGAATAGGCGATCCACTTGATCCTGCCGCAGCTCCCACTCATGGCACGAGCGCAGTTCCCTGCTGAGTGAGTCGGCGATGGTGTTCTTTATTCCTGCCAGATAGAAGGGTACCAGAAACATCCCTTGGGCGACGGCCCAGTGCCACAGATCCTGCGCTTCCTTGACTAGGGCTGGGGATCTGGTGCTCCCCTGCTTCCGGATGTAGAACATCGTGGTGGTGTTGTCGGTGAAGACCCTCACCACTTTGCCCTTGAGGGACGGAAGGAACAACCTGAGGTCCCAGAACACGGCTTGGAGCTCCAGGACATTGATGTGTAGTGACCTCTCCTCCGGGAGCCAAAGGCCTCTTGCGTGGAGATCTCCGGTGTGCGCTCCCCATCCCTCCAGGGAGACATCCGTTGTCACCGTTTCCTGATGTGCCGGGGTCTGGACCCATGCCCGCTGCAAGGATGCCCCACCACCGGATCGCTTGGCGGGAAGTCTCGTTGAGTGAGATCCTGTCTTCGAAACTGCCCGCTGCTTGCGTCCAATAGGCATCGAGGAACTATTGCAGTGGTCGCATCCGCAGCCTGCATAGGCGCACGAGGTAGATGCACAAGGACATCATGTCGAGTAGGGACTTGATGGACCTCACCCTGGCCGCCTCCATGGTCAAGAGCCGTTGTACCCTGCCCAGGATGGCCTTCGTCCTTTCCTCTGACGGTGCAGCCAATTGCGCCACTGTGTCGAGTACCAAGTGGGATTTCGCAAAGTTGAACGAGAATCCCAGACCCGTGAGCAGTTGGACGGTCTTCGCTGTGTGATCGACAGCGAGTTCCCTCGACTTTGCTCGGATGAGCCAATCGTCCAGGTAGTGGTAGACGTGGAAACCCTGTAGGCGCAGCTGCACCGTCACTGGTGCCAGGCACGTGTTGAGCACCCTGGGTGCCGACTTCAATCCAAACGGAAGGGCCTTGAACTGATAGTGCCGCCCCTGGACTACGAATCGAAGGAATTTGCGGTGTCCCTTTAGAATGGGGATGTGGAAGTAGGCATCCTCCAAGTCTAGCGACGATAGGAAATCGCCTTCCTCCAGCTGTCCCAGCACATGCTGGAGGGTGACCATCCGGAATTTCTGAGACTTGATCTATTAGTTTAGACGCCGAAGGCCCAGGATGGGTCGCCAACCGCCGGTCTTCTTCCGGAGGAGAAAGTACAGCAAGTACACTCCGGAGCTCCGGAGTGTTTTTGGGACGAGTTCTATGGCTCCTTTTCTTAGCATCGCTCGTACCTCCAGAAGTAGTTGTGGGACGTGGTTTTCCTTCCTGGCCATGGGTGGTATGCAGGGACACCTTTTCTGAAATTCCAGGGTGTGCCGGCAGGCCAGGGCAACCAGCACCCAACGGTCTGTGGAGATGGACTCCCACACGCTGACTAATTTCGCCAGCCGGCCTCCCAACGGGGTGCTCTGGTGGGAGCCCAACGTCAGAGCTGGTTCAGCCGCCGCTTGGCGGTACGACGAGGAACCGCCGCCAAATCCTTTGGAGGCACCTTGCTTGCCTCCGGAGTTCCAAAAGGACGGCCGTTGTTGTTTAAGAACACCCAAGGCCAGAGCCGTCTCGGTGTCCGCCTTGATGGCCTGCAGTGACTCGTCCACTGTCTTGCCGAACAGGTTGTTTCCGTCGAAGGGCATGTCCAGAACCCTGATCCGCACATCCTGGCGGAAGTCGGTGGCCTTAAGCCAACCGTGCCAGCGAAGGCAAACGTTGTTGCCCATCTGACGAAAGCCGGTGTCAGCGATGTCTGTGGCCACCGTAATGGCGTGTTCCGAAGCCACCTCGCCTTCCTGTAGGATCTCTAGGGCCTCAGCCCTCTTGTCGTCCGGGAGGAAGTCCAGCAGGGGAGCGATCTTGAACCACAGCTCCCTGTCGTAGCGTGCCACAATCGCGAGGGCGTTGGCCGCTTTAATAGTCGTCGCCGCCGACAATATGACCCATTGTCCCATGGCGTCAAGCTTCTTCCCCTCGAAGTCCGGCGGGGATGTCGAAGTTGAAGCTGTCGCCCCCGCTGCTTTCTTCTTGGCCACCGCGGAGTCCACTGAATCCGGGAACAGCTGTGCCATGAGGCACATTGGTGAAGAGTCCGGGACCTGGTACTTCTCGTGTTCTTCAGGACGTGTTCTTCAGGAGCAACAGCCCCTCGTCCCAGATATCATCCAGTAACGGGACTGCATGAACAGTCTTCCTCTTGGCCTCCCGCCGTTGATAGAGGAAGCCCTCCTTTTGTTCTTCGGGACAGAGCTGGAAGAGCTCAGATGCCCTGGTGATCATGGCGTGGAAGGAGCCAATTTTGTCGGTGCAGGGGGGGAGGCCCGAGCGGGTAGTGATGGGAGGTCCATTCCATCGTCACCACCGTCGTCGTCGTCCGTCCCAGTCGTCGCTGTCTCCGTTCCCGTCTCATCCCTTGGTGGAGGGGAAGGCTGAGAAGGTTGTGAAGGGTGGACAGGAGGAGGGGGATGGGTTCACCTCCGCTTGCTCGGTGGGCTTCCTGACGGTCCAGGGTAACCTTGTCCTTATCCAAGTACACAAGGCCTGAATAGCCATCAAGATCGGTCCTGAGCTGAGTTGTCTTGTGGCATAGGCACCGGTTGCGACGGGAGCAACGGTTAGGGAGTAGGATCCTCGTCGGCACCACCGTCGCTTTCTTCGTCCGCCTTGTCGTGATCCCTCCCGTAGGACCGGATCTCCTTGAACTTCTTGTCCAGAATCTTTGTGACACCAGCCAGCTCATCTTCAGAGGTGGTATCTGTGTCCGTAATGTCTACCGTGCCCCCCCCTTCTCTGCCCGGGGTTTCACAGGGGTCTTATTGATAGGCTGAAAAGAGGATTCCCTCTGTGGTGGCAGGGAAACTCTGGGCCCAGAGGTCGTCTCCACTGGGATAGCCTCTGCAGGCTTCCCCTCAGGGCTGCCACGACTCCCTCGATCGAGGCCTTACCTGGTGAATCAGGACCTTTGCGACTTTGGGAGCGCCTGAGGCCTTCACCTTGGGGGGGGGAGGGTCAGCACCTCGCTCCCCCTCAGCTGCCGCCGTCGGGATCGATCGGGACTTCTCCCGAAGCTTACCCGGGTTCTCCGACTTCCTTTTCCCCAAGCCAGAGCGTTGGCTCGTGGTTGATGGCGTTGGTGACATCGCGCCCTGCCTGGCAGCTAAAGAGTCCGACCCATCGGCACTCGCGATGCTTAGAAGGTCTTAGAAGACCGCTCGGACTTCTTCTCACCTGCTGCTGGGCTCTTCCCCTCCAGCCAGTTGGTGGGTCGAGTAGGATGATTCCTCATTGTCCGTTCAGACATCTTACACAGTCCTTTTCCACATGCGATTTGTCGTCGTGAAGGCAGTAGAGGTACCGAGAATGCTCATCTTCCTTGAAGACATTTTGTAACCCGCATCCAGGGCAGCTCCTGAAAACCTTGGATCCGGGTGTTGTGTTTACTTTGTCCTGGGCCATGTCCACACGGGGTAGGCCTCGAAGATCTTCCGGAATCCTCCAAGAAGCGAAACTCAATGAAAACTCGCCCTTGAGGGGCATAGGAAAATCAGAAATGGGTCCCGGTTGATCGGAAGTAGAAACGGTGGAGCTTGAGGCTCGATTGACTGAAAAAAATAGAGTAAACTCTTTGAAAAATCGCAAAACGCAGTAAAAGCTCGAGAGCTATAGCACGAGGACTCCCAACACTTGAACGTGCAGTAAAATCTGAAGATGGCTGCCAGAGGAGGGGCTTAGGTAGAGAGCAGTTTTTGGCTGGGGACAGCATGACCCAGAGACCAGTGATTGGTTATTAGGAGAAAGACAGTTCAGAAACAAAACTGATTTTTTCTTTACCGAGGATTCCCAGCCTGACGACGGGGAATATTCATGAGCATGTGAATCCATACCAGACCCCATGCTGGGGAACATCAGAACTTCAGAGACATCCATCAAACCAAGCCATTGTTTGTTATTGTGACATAAGAAGAGCCAAGATCCAAATTGAACAATATAGTAAAACTACTGTGAAGAAGAGGAATCAACAAATAATGAAGAGTGGTCAACTAAAAAGAGAAAACTGATTATAATCCTTTGCTGAGGAGGACCCACCAAACTATCATAAAAAGGTGCAGTGGGCAAGAAGCACAGAGGAGGCAGTAGGCAGAAGAGAGAGGGGGAAGAAAACTCCAGGAGGGAGAACCAGTGGAGGGCAGTGGTGTGACCCTGGCGAGGTGGACTGTTTAGTCTGGCAAAAACGCAGAGACTGCTGGAGCACTGGTGCCGTGGAGAAGAAACAGAAGGAGTCAGAGCGAGAACCGAAGCTATTCTCACTGCAAGGGAAGTCCGTATCCTGTGAGTCAACCCGTGGAAAACAAGGTAACCGGACGGCAGGAGACCCAGGAGGGAACACAGGGATAACGAGTACCATCAGCCTACTCATCCCAGTGAATGGCGCAAAACTAAGAAGAGTGAGATACACTCTGGGACTCAGTCTACTCGTCCCAGTCAGAGGTATGAAAGTAAGAACAGTGAAAAACTCAGGGATGCAGCCTACTCAACCCAGTTAGTGGGCAGCGATTAAGAATAGTAAGAAACATTCAGGGATTAAATCTACTCATCCCAGTGACTGGTCAGAAGTTAAGAAGAATGAGAACCTGTATGAAGCTTCCATTATTCATCTCAGTAATTTAAGAAATTTAAGAACTGGACAAGAGTATAGGAATAACTATTGGGTCTGCTATGATTTTCTCAAGGAGAAATACAGTGAATCAGAGGAGAAGGATCTTGATACCAAATGTTATTCATAAGGAGTTAAACAACAATAGAAACACAGAACAAGAAACACAAAGAGGGACTCAATATCCCTAGTAATCTCAGGGAAGGAGACACTGTCGGGAGACATTTAAGAAATACATTTTACAAGAGTTTGCAAAGCTCATAACGCTGAGAAGGAGAAGCCTACGAAGAGAAGGCATAGGGGAGCCAAAGAATTGCAAAAATCCCCTAGAGCAACTAAATATGTTAATCCAAGAGATAGTAAAAAAAAGTATCTCAAAATTGTCTAAGGCTGAGGAAGCCCATCCAGGAGAAGGGAGTCATTCTCCTGATCTTTTGCCATTTCTTTTCTTAGTGGTAGGGACAGATCAGCTTAGCTTTGGAATTCACAACAGACGAGCACCTTAGTTAGTTGGGTTAGACAGGGAAATCCATAGATTATGGACGGTGAGGCCTTTTTCACTTAAGAGTTTCAAAAATGTCAAAAACTGGTCTGTCCCCTTCTGTCCTACCACAAAATATACTATTCATTCAGCTCTTAAAGTACAGCGGAAATAGTATAATGTTGTTAAGCATCTGCTAATATAGGATGAAGGTACTCAGGAGTTGTGCTGTATGTCATATAGATGACTTCTGTAGCTAGAGTCAAGTGCCAAAGGCTCAGTGAAAAATTATGAGAGAAAGTTAAAAGCAGGGAGGTGAGGGGGCATCAGGTCAGCCCACAGCTGATCAGTACCATGTACAAGACACTAAATCCTGGGAGCCCTCTATCAGTGGCGTTACCTAGGGCAGAACGGGAGCAAACAACATGACCTCACGTGTCAGACCTCCGGCTTTGCCCAATCTGACAGTTTCTTGGGTTCCAGGACTGCCCAGAATATGAAGGTAACCGCAGAGCATCCGCCCACCCCACTAGCCGCTCTTCTGGGCTTGGAGCGCACAGGTGTTTTTAAGCACTATGGTGCTCCTCCCACCTCAGTCTCCTACAAAGCACATAGCAGGGCACCAGCTAATGTGTGCAATCCTTTAATTGGTATCCTTTGTGTGCGACAACTGCACCTCATACCATTAAAATCCCCCAGAGTGCAGCCCAACTGCTCACTCATATCCACTAAGGACTTTGGCCTAAGGTTTAAACCCTGTAGGTTCACTACCGGTTGATCTCTCTGAAACACAAACCAGCAATGATTTCGGAAAAACCATCTTAACATTTACAGATCTAGGGTAGTACAAGGAAAGGGAGACTGTAACCCATGTGAAACGACCTACAAAGGCCCAGGCATCGTAGGTGCTCTTCATCCACTCTGTTACAAACGGGGACAGCCTCTCTGCACCAGTGAACATTGGTGGAACGGCAAATTAAAGGGGTTTGGAGGCAGAGGTGAGGATTGAAGAGACAAACCTTGCTCTCGGCACATCTGGTGAGGCAAAGGTAATGTCTCTGATGTTGAGTGTTGAGGTACCCGAGCCCCGCCACCTACGGGTAAAAGAGGGTAAGGAGAGAATGAACACCTAGCAAAAGATGTTGAGGGTTGCTGCACCTCCAGACGTTGTGCCTTGCCTGTAGCTTGAATGCCTTAATGACAATGATGTGCATCTATATAGGGCTTAAACCCAAGCGCTTTCCATGGAACGTGTACATACAAGATAACCGAACCGAAGTTGGTACTCATTTATCGACCGAAAAAGGATGAAAGGCCCAGTTGGCCTTGCCAGGATTCAAACCTGCAATCACAGCAGCGAGTGCTCAAGATTGGTTCCACCCAAAGGCTTGGGGCAAATGTTTGGACTGGATATCAGGCAAAAACCCTGAGGTAAGCATTGACTAATGCTGCCTAACAACATTGATCGTGGTCACACATGCTGCAGTTTTAAGGCGTTGCTAAAAAACAGGTTTGGGTGCCTCTGGCAAATTCAAAAAGTTTGGCCAAATTTACCCGCAAATCTGGGGGCAGGTTGACAACTGCCTAACTTCACCATGTCCCACAGCATGCTAGAAGTACAGGCGAGGGTGCCGGAGGGATGGACTGAGTTCCTTCCTATATTTTTGGAAAACCAGGTTCTTAGTGGTAGGATGGGTGGCTGAAAACCGGTTGAAAGGCACAGGGCTATGTTTACTAGCTAAATCCTTGTCACAGGCCTGGACCAAAAGTATATTTCAACCACAACGAAAGCTCATGGATGGAAATGTCCAATTGAATGATAAGGGAGTGTTCGAGGAAGGGCCTTGTTCCAAAATGTCTGGCAGATAAATGTTTCTTTGCTAAAATGTGGGTAGTAATCCTTAAGTTTCTTAGATACATCAAGTATCTCTGGAGAATAAGTAGTGCTACTTTGATCCCCGAGTTCTGGACCAAATGTGCTATTGGCGGCCTTGGAAGTTGCAACAGGACCTGGCTCTGTTTTTGGCACAGAAGTTGAAATTAACAGCCCATTAGCGAACATTTTCTGCCTGAACTCCTACCACTACCATGGTCTAGTGGTGGCAGTGGCAAACTGAGCCCATACCAACTTTGGCGGTTACAACAACTCCTGAGGTCAGGTCAAGATTCACGGTGCCTCCCTTCAAGAGTGAGAAGATGAGTGGCATTTTGATTAATACTATTTTGGGGCATTCGACCTCTTTCGCTGTATCCTTTTCTTTTTTCACCTCAAGTTCTTTAGAGCGGGACTTGAATCTCTAGCTCCTGAACATTCTATTAGGAAAGATTTTCTTTTTTCTGCTTTCCTCCCATAGATTTCTATGGGGCACCCTTTCTTTTTTCTTGGTTGCGACTCCTGTCCTAACCTTTTGGAGGCAAGTAAGGGCTTCTGCTTTACTTTCCTTGATTTGTGTCCGTTTTCATGGGGAGATTGATCAGTCCATAAGACTATCAGTGTTAAGAGACTGTCTCTCTTTATGGATTTCTTAATTTAAGTACACACATCACACTAAACTGAAGTGAGGTCAAGATATTTTTTCACCTTATAACTTTCTTTTGTGTTACATATACAAAGCGTCCAGCATGGCCTGGTGGCAGCAGATATTCTCCTACAGGGTTTTAAACTTTTTACTTGTGCACATTTGCAATTACCGCAAATGGCTAGTAAAAGTGGCTAGCACTGAAAGATGGCCATGCCACGAGACTTGTCCTTTTGCCAGGTTATTCTCTAGCCTTTCTGCCCTCTCAGGGCTGGAATTGCTATATATGAAATGGCCTTTCCTCAGGGAAAGCTGCTGTTTTCACGGGCGAAGGGGTAGTCTGTGTGTGGCCACAGGTGGGGTGAGTGTCTGCTCCCATTGCACATCCTGTTGCCTGGATCTCTGCTGCTGGGCAGATTGTGTAGCAAGCGGCTATCCTTGATGGGATAGCTTTGCAGCTGACCATTATCAACTCCAGTAAAGTCCTGATGAAGACCTGCTCCTCTGCCTGATCTCAAGAAGACCCTTGTCGGTGCTTCGACTCTGGACCGGTAGGAACAACCACACAAGACCCCTGCTTGAGGAACTGTGTCTGCCCTTTGACCAATCCAACTTGTCCCAGGACCAACGAAGGCCTGGGCAGCTAGCTTTTGGGAATCCTTGCTGCAGCCATCGCTGGTCCAGGTGCATCCTTGGAACTTGGAGGATGTTCAGCTTGCACTACAAGATGAAGGCTCTGCATTTTCAGCCTTCTTGCATTAAAGGAAACCATGCAGGACTCGCTCCTTTGTTCGTCCATTGTAGATCACCTGTTACCGCAAGATTATGGTGACTCGCATAGCAATCAGTCTTCTCTTCCTGGAGGTGTGATCTGAGGCCACCTGCTCTGTAGAAGTCGTCTTCATTTAATCTTAAGGGTGTTCAGCTGGAAGGTTCCTGGAATTGATGGAAGGCCCATCCCGTCACCACCGTCGTCGTCATCCGTCCCCGTTGTGGCCGTCTCTGTTCCCGGGTCTTCCCTAGGATCAGGGGAAGGAGATGAAGGCTGGAAGGGCGGGGTGGATGAACTCTCCTCCGCTTGTTTGAAGGGTTCCCCGATGGGCCAGGTTCCGCTGGATCTTCCGTTGGGGGGTAAGGGCAACCTCGTCCTTATCTCCGTACATAAGGCCTGGATCGGCATCAAGATTGCTCCAGAGTTGTCCTGAGGCTCGCGTACAGGCTGCAACAGGCACGACTGTTGGGGAGTGGAATCCTCCGCCTCCACGGGAACCTCGTTGGCACCACTGTCGCTCTCTTCGTCCGCCTCGTCGGGATCCCTCCTGTGGGACCGGACCTCCTCGAACTCCTTGTTGAGGATCTTCACAACTCCAGCCAGTTCCTCTTCAGAGGCTGAATCCGTGTCTTTGATGGCCACCACCCCCCCCCTTTTTCCCCTGTGGTTCTCATGGGGGTTTTATCGATGGGCTGAAAAGAGGATTCCCTCCGCTGTGGCAGGGAAACTCTGGGCCCAGAGGTCGCCTCCACTGGGCTTCGCTAGGGCCGCCACGACTCCCTCGATAGAGGCCTTAGCCGGGTGAATCAGGGCCTTCACGACTTTTGGCGCGCTTGAGGCCTTCACATTGGGGGGGGAGGGTCAACGCCTCGCTCCCCCTCGGCTGCTTCCGTCGGGATCGACCAGGGCTTCTCCAGAAGCTTACCCGGGTTCTCCAACTTTCTCGTGGTTGATGGCTCGTGGTTGATGGCACCGGTGAAAGTGCGCCCTGCCTGGCAGCCGAGGAGCCTGACCGTTCGGCGCTCCCAGTGCCCGTGGACTCGCGGTGCTTAGCCTTCTGTTGGGTCGCTGGAGCGCCCTCAAAGGACTTAGAAGACCACTCGGACCTCTTCTTCTCACCTACCGCTGGGCTCTTCCCTTCCAGCCAGTTGGAGAGGCGGATCCGCCGATCCCTCATGGTCCGCTCCAACATGTTCTTGCAAAACGCACAGTGCTTCTCCACGTGCGTTTTGTCTTCGTGAAGGCAGTAGAGGCATCTACAATGCTCATCCTCCTTGAACACATTCTGCAATCCGCATCCAGGGCAGTTCCTGAACAGCTTGGATCCGGGAGTCGAGCTTCCTTTGTCCTGGGTCATGTCCACGGTGTAGGCCACAAGGTTTTCTGGAATCCTCCAAGAAGCGTAACTCGACGAAAACTTCACCCTTGAGGGGCGTAGAAAATTCCGAAACAGGTCCCCGTTGATCGTAAGTAGAAACGGTGGTGCTTGAGGCTCTATTGACCGAAAAAATGAGATTAAATTCCTTGAAAAATCGCAAAATGCACTAAAAGCTCGAGAGCTATAGCGCAAGGACTCCCAACACTTGAACGTGCGGTAAAAATCTGAGGATGGCTGCCAGGGGAGGGGCTTAGGGAGAGGGCAGTCATTGGCTGGGGGCAGTATGACACAGAGACCAGTGATTGGTTACTACTAAGAAAGACAGTTCAAAAACGAAACTGAAACTGATGTTTTTCTTTACCGAGGATTCCCAGCCTGACGACGGGGAATATTAATGAACATGTGAATCCATGCCAGACCCCATGCTGGAGAATCATCCTTTCCCATTGGCTTGTTGAACTGAAGCCACTTCTCCCTCTATTAAAAATCCCTAACGAAATACCTTCACAATGACCAGAACTCTACACTTGTTCTTAGTTCTAAAACAGATCCTCTTCATGCTGTGGCTGTCCAATACAAGTACAGTGCCTTTTAACTATCAACTGCAGTTGGACCAGCATTTGAACGTCAAAGGAGACTCTTTGCAATTTGGAAAGGTGAAGACATTTGAATATCCAACCCACTCCGGCAATAGAATTCGCCCACCAAAATAGTTGATGGATCCAAGCACACTTGGCAGCCATGATGCTCCCAGGAACATACTATTTCAATCAAAAGTATTTTAAAATTCTAGAAAACCTATACAGACTTTACTTACTGTCTACTTGCCGAGGGGGCAATATGTTTAGTAAACCCCATTGTCCCTGACAACAAATAACTTGCCCTGCAAGTGGGAATATAGAAACTCCACACCCCTGAGTATATCAGTTATAACATAACATTCCAGGGTCATGGGTGCCAAAAATGCTGAAATGAGTTAATGCAAAGTCAAAGTACTTTCCATGGTGGTTAAAACAGTTTCCAGAGCAGGCGTGTGCCTGGCAGGATATTATTGGACGGGGAATCTGTGGGATGGAGCCCTTTTACAATTAGGAAACAGTCAAGATCAATGATTAATTGATAAATCTTACCAGATGATCTTGATCTTCTGAAAAATCAATAAGTTCGTCCTCACAGCCTTTATTACTTTCAGCCGGTTCCTCACTATAGCTTTGTCTGATGGCATCTAAGGCATCTGTAAATTTCAGAACAAAAACATGTTTTACATCATTTTTATGGCTCAAGCTGCTTCAAAGTGCTAAGTGTAGTGATTTAATATGGTTTGGCATTCATAGTTCTACTTGTATTGTATCAAAGCAGAGTGAAGTCTAATGTGAAATAGGTCTCAATGACAGAGTGTACAGCACTGTGTCCCTTTTAGTCTAGCACCAAAGTATTATTTCTCCTAGCAAGCATATAGAACTCATCACTTCAAAATACACTGAACAGTACGAATTAGAGTCCCCAATACGGATATGCCTATTGACAAGTTATCTTCAACGGTGGACAAAGTTTTCTTGATCTCGAAAATGTTTCCAACCCAAGGGCAACCCATAATATGCCCAACAGTAGACGGGCTAGGATTGCAATACCAAGGGAGAGACCCAGTTTATTTCATGTACTTGTTTAAAACATTTGTTTAGCATGAATTGGACTAATCACACTTCGATCAGAGAATGACAAAAAAGCATTTGTCTTCTAAAATGTGGAATTTCAAGACCTAGGATTTTTTCTTTCCAGGGTATTGAAGTGTCACAGAAGATAGTTTTTTGGCAAAATAAGTAGGGTATGCTAGAAGAATTACTGTGATCATCAGGCAAGCATTCCTAAAAAAAATACATTTACATTACACTGGAAGCATGGATAATGTTGCTTGTTGTAGTGGACATTTTGCTACTTTGAGAGTTAATGAGCAGTAAACACATGTGCCCTTACAGCTTAGCAGATTTCTTCACTGTGGATGCTACACATGCAAAGTAGGTGCGAGAAATGTTATTCATGCAGTTGGTTTGTTTCCATGTACCAGTTTATATTTGTAATATTGTGAAAAAACTGGTCATGTATATCTTAAGACAGAATTTCTATTTTGGGGATTCTGGAGCCTCTTATCATGGGGCCCCTCAATGTTTTGCGTCTCCCACCAAATCTCTTTTTTTGTATCACTGACCTATCTTTGGTTGCCAGAGGGACTTCTCCTGAAGATCTGCATCAATGGAACCCTTTACCTTTACTTCAAGTAGATGGTGCTCCGTCACCCATAAGGCTCTCAAGGACTCAATTTTTCCCCTTGGGTGATTCTCTCACCCTCCGTTGGTTTCAGGGAGTAGGCTGGTAGCAGCTGTACTTTAGTTATGCTTCATCAGGGGTGTAAGCCCTTGTACCGCACTGGTAGCCCAACACACCATTATGGCAGCCACTGGGGTCCCAATGTATTTTATTTTGTAATCCTGCTCTTGCCCATTTTGTATTTGAGGGCTACATTTGTTCAGGGCAACCACGAAGTATCCTGGAAATTACCGTTCTGACCACATGGCCTTTTTTGTGAGCACACAATAGAACCTCCATATTAGTTCTAACTGGTGTGGACCGGTGTAGGTCCCTGGGATCCCCATCATTTCTTGTGAGTGGCAGTCCTGAAAGCCAGCCAATAATTTCCTCATTAGCCTCCCCATACCACTGGAGATGGGTGCGTTGGCTTTGGCCAGCACTTTTCTGAAGTGGAAATTAAGGATTTGCTGTGTGTGACGGCATCATGAAGCAAGACACAAACAGATTCGAAATGCAAAATAAAATGGTTTATTAATTCAAATGTCAGGATAGTTGAAGGCCTAACATGCCCTCTGCTATGGTGGGATTCCCTTACCTGAACAAAACTAAGAAGGAAAGTGGGTCTGAAATTCAACTTAAAGCCTGTGTCCAAAACCTATCCTTGCCCTCGCAACTAAAGCTAAACAATGTCAAGGGATGTCAGTAATAAAAGTAATGGTGATCAAACAAAAGTTCTGAGTTACTTTCAGCTCCAGGCTGCTTCTTCAACTTCTGTTCCCCACATTCAAGAAAGTTACACAAATCCTTGGGGTTCCCTTCCCTAAGTTTAAGACAACACAGTTTGACAGAAAAAGGTCTTGAGCATTCCGTCCTCAAGACGACATTAAAGTTCCATCAAGTCTCAGGATTCCCTTCTCCAAGACTTCAGCTTGCCAACCTCTGCTTGGCCCAAGTCTTTCAATGTTCAAAACAAGTCCAAAATTAACTTACCTTCTCTCCTGGATAAGCTAAACACTTCATTCAGCTTACTATTTCTTGGTTTGCTTTAACAGGGTTTTTGGTTTCCACAATTACGCCTTCGCTGGTCTAGGCGCATTTGTCAGACAACACGATCCACCCATTACAGGTGCCACAACCTGGAGTCTCACGCTCTTTGACCCATACAGGTTCTTCTGCGTTTGCTCCTGTGTGGCTGTTCCCACTCACTTGGGTTCTCCTTGTCAGACTCTTGGCTTTGCCACACTGCGTTACACAACTTGGGCCAATCCTTGGCCTTGCCACACTGTTTTCAAGCATAAAAGTTCCTTGTCTTTGTCACACTATATTCAATTACAAGAGTTCACTTAGTGGTTATTTCACTCCTTTACAACCTAGCAGTTACGCTTTCTCGCAATCTTCCACTCTTGCCTTCTTGCCACTTGCTTGGCTTTCACAAAACAATGTTTACAGTTCATATGCATTTCTCGCTTGTTGTATCTTTACTTATACGGGTTTCATTCAGTGCAGTATTCAATGCAAGTTAGCATTTGCTTTGTCCCTAAAGTTTTCATTCAGTTCAGCATTTAATATTGCACAATACATACTGTTCAACGAAAACCCTTTTCTTATGTTCTTTCACAGTTTGGGTTTTTCATAAGCAGAGGTTGCGCCCAAGCCCCTCTTGTTTGCTCAAATATTCCTCAGATTCACAAAACACAATTCCTTGGTTTCACCATATTCTATTGGCTTGAGCCCAAAGGGTATTTATGAATCGAACTCTAGTTAGCTTTTTACCAATGCTGGTTTTCTCTGCCATAACCCCTTTCATTACTTCTCACTGGGCTTATAAGCATTCTATGTTTCTCGTTCACTTCGATTCATATTTGGATTTTTGCAATATTAGTTTTCCTTCAGCTTCGTTCTTCAAAATCAGTATTTCACTTCATTCACATTTAGTATCCATTAAAATGTCTTTACAGGTCTGACAATCTGTTTGCTGTACCCGGGCTCCTCTCCCTATTAGGCTGGCTGACTGGTTGCTCTTCCCGGCTTGGGGATCTAGCCACCAGTGTCCTCTTTTCCCATGTGGCTTCTCGCTGCCTCTGTTTGGCGGCTTCTCGCGGCTCTGCAGCAAACCTTCTAGCTGCCACGGCTCTCTTCTTCCATGGAGCGACTTGCTGCTTCTTCTCGGTGGCTTCTCCTGGTCTTGGAGCGAAACCTTCAACCGCCACAGCTCTCCTCTTCCGTGCAGCATCTCGTGTGTACACTCGGCAGCAGGTTGCACACCTCTAGCTTCTTTTCTGCCACGCCGTCTTTCTTCTGGGTTCGCTGTTCTTCTGGCATGTGGCAGTCTGCTCGCTCCAGCTCCCAGAGTGTTCTCTGTTCTTCTCTGGGCCTCAGACTTTTAAACCTCCCTCCATGTGTATTGGGTTCACAACTATACCGTTCAGGACTGGTTTCGGGAATCTGCATTACTCTTGTGGTCTTCATCCCCACCTCAGTACTATAGTGGTGTTCGTACAGAGGTGTATTAATAAAGAAAGGCTATGCATTCCTAGTTAGTCTCTTCCTCATCTCAGTATACAACTTGTGGGTACTAGGAAGTGATTTAATGGAAAAGAGGGGAAGGGATTGATAGCAGCCTATAAAAGGCGATGGAAAGGTTGTTCAATACACGGACAAGGGGGATACCATGCATCACGTGTGGGCACCCTCACCTCACTTCCCAAGGACCCTCCACCCAGGTGATCCTCCCTCGCTTCTCCACCCCATGGGTCAGGATACAACAGCAGTGGCCTTTCCCTGGCCACCTGAAAAGGAGACCCCTGGGGAGTAGATGCGAGGACGCCCTCTGGTTTCTCACACCTGACCCTGCTCTCTATCGCTGTCTTTTCATGTAACTTGGGAGGAAGAAGCTCTGCTGAACTACTGGAGGAGAGATGCACAGTTTTCACGTCTGTGCTGCTGTTTTCAGCCCTCTTCTTGTCATATTGGCTGGATGTAGTGGTGAAGACATATCCCTGTTTAGATTTTCTGGGTTTGGGCATATTAGGGTTGGGATTATCTGTGGAGAGAAATCCAGTCTGGGCTTCATCTGCTTCTGCTGACCCAACTTCAGTGTTGCCTCGAGTTTTCCCCCGGGACCATTTTCCAAACTGTTTTCTGCGATTGGCTCTCATTTTCCATCATCTGGAAGGGAAGTGGGACACCAATGCTCTGCCTCATCTGCTCCTTGGGTCATCCTGGATCGCCTCCACCTTAGTCCTCACCTGCGGTGGGACGGTTTTGTGTGGCTGGGCCAGCCTTCCATTGTGCAATGAGCAGAGGGAATATTCCTTCATCTTCGAGTCTTTCTTGCAGGTATTCTAACTGCTGGCTCCAGGCTCCCCATCATGGGAAGGTCCTTTATTCTTCCTTATAATCATTAGGGTCGTCCTTGGATCAGGGTTAAAGCCAATGGGCACTGGATCCTGTAAAAAAGTACATAGGAAAGAAGCCTGTACTTATCTGGGTTCTTTCGTCTTGCTGGAGCAGTTGTCCTCAAAACTACAGCCGTGAGTACTTGCCTCTGGGTCCTGGGGTGAGCGATTATTTGTGATACTTATCCTGAGGGATCCCTCTGGTCTGAAGTCAAGATTCTTTGAAAGTCCCTTCCACACTTCCCATTAACATTGGGTGTCTTTGCTGAATGTTTTCAAAGGCCTTCTGGTTCTTCAGTCGACCTCCAGATCTCGTCGTTGTGGTCTCCCTCTTGTCCTCCAATGGGTTATGTCTATGGATGTTTCTCTTACACCCACAGGGCTTCGGGGGTTCTAGGCCCAACACTTGATTTTGAGCCAATGAGGGGTTTTAGAAGTACATTTGAAGTCCTGCTGTCCTCTTCTTCTATTGTAGCTCATTTTGGTACTGTGCAATTATTACCCTGAAGTGTATTGCACTGGTAATTGTATCCAACAATGTATCCTGACTTCTTGGAGTCTTTTGGCTGCATGTAACTACTGGTGTGTGTTGTGTGCTTATCAGGCATCAAAAAACCTACAATATATAGCAAGAGTGTCAGTTGCGTCTTCAGGACACTGTACTATGTGTTGTGCAGGCACTAGGGACTTAGAACTGTTTTGTTAGATTGTGATTTCTTCCCCTCCCCCTGGTCATATAATCTTGTGGTGTTGAATTGTTGGAATGATGTCCAACACTATTCAGTTATTTTTGGTTCCTTTTAGATATATGGTCCGGGTGACTGGGCATATTATTTTTAACTAATAAAGAGCTACTTGCCCTGGTGGACAAATGGTCCGAAATGCATTGGCATTTGTAGCCTTTTCTGGAAGAGGCTGCATATTGAAGCCTTGAAAAATTGGTGAAATTAATACAACTGGTATTTTAAAAATAAACAGAGTGTTTGGAGTATTAATTGGAGTTTAAAGTTAAGCAAAAAAGAATGGATACAAGAGGTTCAAATACCTCGAATCTAATGTTTAGTCTATGAACTAGAATAAGGGTGTGCAAACCACAATCACGATACGCCCAGCTCATAAGGGGGTGGGTGGAGCATTGGTACGACTGAACACGAGTGATTCGAACAAAGTGTATGAGGCAATTACAAGATCTCAATGTATACGCACCTTTGATCGTCGATCCTACATCTGAAATTAAGAGGAACAGAGACGACATACTAGAGAGCAGAGGAGTTGGAGTGTATTTCAGACAAGACAGCCAACCCCATGGTACCCATGTTCCATCTTCTCCCAAAGATACACAAAAGATTGGTTGATCCTCTGGGGAGACCTATAGTAGCTGCCACAGAGGGGCTACTTCAACTGCTAGGTACCTATATATAGACCATTTCCTTCAACCCCTAGTAAAAGCCACATATACACACATTAAAGATCCCACACATTATTTTGCAGATTCTTGAAACTATTCAACTCATGAGTGAAGATATCTTATTTACTATTGATGTGTGTAGCTTATATACTAGTATTCCACATGATATGGGCCAAGAGGCAACAACATGGCTACTTTTACAAGCGGATGTCATAGGTGCTAACAAAGAATTCATTGTGATCTTATTAGAATTAACTGCACCGAATTCGTACTTCAAATACCAAAAGCAATACTATCTTCAAACATCAGGGACCTCTATGGGCGCCAGTATGGCCCCTGTGCATGTCAACAGTTTTATTCATAGGTTCAAAACCACTCATATCATAAATCACCCGGTTTGGCACAAGTACTTAACAAAATGGGTCAGGTATATCATGACATTTTTGCCATTTGGCACGGCACCCTTGACACGTTGGGAGACTTTTTTACAAACGAGATTGACCCTCACATCCAGTTTACAGCAAACATTGGTACACCCAATGTATACTTTCTAGATGTAGAAATGAAGGTCACTAACAACAACATATCAACCACATTGTTCAGTAAACCTACACACAGCAATACCTTCATCGGATGAGTTTCCAGCCCCCAACAAGTTGAAAAATGTGCTGTATGGACAACTGTTAAGGATTAGAAGAACAAGTTACTTTCTTACCTGGTAACGTTTTTTTGATGGGATGTTCCGACGACATCTTCCATATCTATGACAGGTAATGTCCACAGCTGTGCTGCTTTGGAAAATCTTTGGCGTCTGCGTCCTGCGTTGATGCGCCGTCCCCGAGGACCTCCTCCGACGGCCGACGTCACCCGATGTGATAAATAGGATGCACGACGCACATAGCCTCAGTTATAGTTTTTTCCCAGAACGTGTGCCACCAGTTTTCTGCCAGTCAGACACACAAGGCCTTGCTGAACGCAAGCTGCAATCGCAAAAGAAATTCTGCAGCGGGGAAGGAAGGGAGGGAGCAATATGGAATACATCGTCGGACCATCCCATCGAAAGAACGTTACCAGGTAAGAAAGTAACTTGTTCTTCGAGGGGATTGGGTCCTCCGACGTATTCCATATCTATGACAGACTCCCAAAGCAGTACCAAGCAAGGAGGTGGGAAAGAATTTAGAATACAAATTTAGCATGCCCAATCAAATTGAGGAATAGATAACTGCCTTGCCAAAGGCCCGATCTTGCCCTCTGATGGAGTCGAGGGAGTAGTGACGTACAAAAGTATGGACTGAAGCCCAAGTGGCTGCATTACTGATGTGATGAATAGGAACTCCCCTCTGCAGGGCAGTAGACGCAGCCACTCCCCTGGTAGAATGGGCCCACAAGCCAGCCGGAGGGTCCTTACCCGCCAAGCGGTAACACTCAGAGATAGCTAAAATAATCCAACGAGAAAGTCGGTTTCGTCACAGCTTGTCCCAAACGCTTTCCGGCGTAACCAATGAAAAGTTGATCGTCCACTCTGACCCGGGACATGTGCGAAATATAAAAGCTCAACGCTCTCCTAGGATCAAGCCTATGGAGCCTCTCCTCTTCCTTACCAGGACGTGGAGGAGGATAGAACGCCAGAAGAACAACCTTCTGGCTCAAATGAAAGTCTGAAACCACCTTCAGAAGAAAAGAAGGATGAACTCCAAGGACAACCCTGTCCTTATGAAACACAGTGAAGGGTGGCTTAACTGAAAGTGCCTGTAACTCACTCACTCTGCGAGCGGAAGTAACCGCAACCAAAAACACAGTTTTCAGAGTTAACAGCCTCAAAGGGCAAGAATGTAACGGCTCAAACAGAGCACCCATAAGAAACTTAACAAGGTTCAAATCCCAACCTGGCACCAGAAAAGGTGATGGAGGGAACACATTAGTGAGCCCTTTCAAAAACTGCGAAATTAAAGGAATTTTAAAATAGGAACACTCTTCAGACGAGCGCTTAAATATGGACAGCGCCGCCAGGTAACCTTTAATGGTCCCCACTTGCAAGCCCCTGTGGGCCAAAGAAAGCAAAAAGACAGAACCATGGGAATGTCGCATTCAAAAGGATCCACATTCTGAACTCTGCACCAGTCGCAGAACTTTCTCCAACGCCAAGGGTACAGAGACTTTGTTGCCGGCCGCCTGTGTCGCATTCAAAAGGATCCACATTCTGAACTCTGCACCAGTCGCAGAACTTTCTCCAACGCCAAGGGTACAGAGACTTTGTTGCCGGCCGCCTGGCGGAGAGCAACACCTCCATCACGTTTCAGGGAGGTCCCAATCCTTATACCTCAACCTTTCAGAAGCCAAGCGTGAAGATTGAGGGATCTGACCTCTGGATGGAGAACCTGACCCCCGTCCCGTGAGAGCAGATAGTCTCGGTAGGGAAGACAACGTGGAGGGCAGATGGACAAGTCTAGAAGGTCCGAGTACCACGTCTTCCGGGCCCACGCCGGAGCAATGAGGATCATCCGGGAACTGAACCTCCGTAACCTCTGCAGCAGTTGTGGGATGACGGGGACTGGAGGAAACGCGTACAGCAGTGGGAATGACCACTCCACCACAAACACGTCTCCTAAGGCTCCTTTTGTAGGAAATTCCCGCGAGCAAAACCTTTCGCACTTCCGGTTGACACTGGAGGCGAAGAGATCCACTTGAGGGGTCCCCCAAAGGGTGAAGATCTCCAGGAGGATCTCCTGAGCCAGCTCCCACTCGTGAGAGATCGAGCTCTGCCTGCTCAGAGCGTCCGCCGTCTCGTTGTCGTCTCCGGCCAGATGAACAGCCGAGATCGAAACTTCCTGCTGGATGGCCCAGAATTCGAGCTGCATTGCCTCCCTGCACAGCGGAAGTGACCCTGACCCCCCCCCCCCCTTTTGTTGAGGTAGTGCATGGCCACCGTGTTGTCCGTTAGAATCAGGACACTCTTTCCGCACACAGACGGCAGAAAAGCCTTCAGGGCTAGCCTGACGGCCCTCAGCTCCAACAGATTGATATGGAGTCTGGACTCCGACGGAGACCAACAACCGCTGACTGTCAACTCGTAGGCATGAGCTCCCCATCCCGTGAGGGATGCGTCCGTCACGATCGTCACCTCCGGCCAGGGCAGCCAAAATGGGGTCCCCTTCATCAGATTGCCCTCGACGGCCCACCACAGAAGGTCCCTGGCTACCGAGGACGGCACCTGAACAGGGTCCGACAGCGTGCCGGAGGACTGAGACCACTGGAGCTTGAGTGCCCACTGCAAAGATCTCATCCGCAGACGAGCCTCTGGCACCAGAAGAATGCAGGATGCCATGAGGCCGAGCAGTCTCAAGAACTCGGACGCTGGGAGATCCTGGGCAGATTGAAACTTGTTCACCATCTGCTGAATGTGAACAGCCCTCACCTGAGGAGGAAAACACTGCCCCAGGGACGTGTCGAGCACTGCTCCGATGTACTGGAGCCCCTGCGTTGGTGTCAAATGGGACTTCTTTAAATTGAGGGAGAAGCCCAGCCTGTGAAGGGAGTGGCAGGTGACGGACAGATGATCGAGGACTTGCTCGGGAGAGCTCCCCCTGATGAAAACCTTGGTGAAAACCCTCGGGAGGAGGTCAATCCGAACAGCAGGACCCGAAACTGAACATGCGAGTCGCCAAACGCGAACCTCATGTACTTCTTGTGCTTGGGATGGATCGGCACATGGAAGTAAGCATCCTTGAGGTCGAGAGACACCAACCAGTCCTGCAGTTGAAGGGCCTGGAGGACCTGAGAAAGAGTCACCATCTTGAACTTGTCCTTCCTGTGGAGTTTGTTCAAACCGCACAAGTCCATGATGGGTCTCAATCCCCCGTCTTTCTTTGAAATCAAAAAATAAGGGGAATACCATCCCTTGTTCCTCTCCGCTACAGGCACCAGTTCTATGGCACCTTTCTCCAGCAGGGCTTGAAATTCCTGCGCCAGGAGCGGATCCGGACACTTCAAAGAGGTTCCCTGGTGGATTGTCGTGAGGCTTCTGCCGAAAAGGAAGACAGTAGCCGTGGGTTATGATCTCCAGAACCCACACATCCGAAGTAATGGCTTGCCACTCTACAAGATGCTGTGCCAGCCTTCCCCCAACCGGCGAACCATGGGACCTGACCTCATGACTGAGTGGTAGCGGCTGCGGCATTGCCTGAGGGCAAAGAGGCAACTGCCCGAGCGGCCTTGGCACCTCGAGTACCTTTGTTTCCACCTCTGGCACTCTTACGATGGCCCCTTTGACTGCTAGCTCCCCTCGCTTTACTGAAGGACAAGTAATAGCGAAAGGAACCTCCCCTCCATTGCTGTCCCCTAGGACGAAAAAGCAGAGGTTGGTGAACTGCAGCGCCCAACGACTTTGCTGCAGCTTTGGAGGTCTGCAACCTCTCAAGGCTCTCGTCAGCCTTGCTGCCAAAAAGGTGTTCACCGTCAAAGGGCATGTTGAGGAGCCGGGTCTGCACATCAGGAGCGAACCCAGACTTCCGCAACCACGCAAACCTGCGCATTATGGTGCTCGCCGCCATGGACCGGCTGACACAATCCGCTAAGTCCAAACCCGACTGAACAGCCTCGAACATGGCATCCTTGCCACCCTGAACCATAGCAAGGAAACCATCCCGTTCGTCCCCTTCGGGAATATGTTCAGCCGCTAATGCAACACAGTTCCACAGAGTGTGTGTGAAATGAGACAAGCCACATATGGAGTTGGCCGCCTGAAGACCCATACCCCCGGAAGAAAACACTTTCTTCGCCCAGCCGTCAAAACTTTTGTCGTCCCTCTCCAGAGGGATGGTAGGATACGACGCCTGCTTTGCCGGGGCCATAGCCGCCTGCACCACCAAACTCTCCGGAGTGGGGTGCTTATACAAGTAGCAGGGGTCGATACTGGCTGGACGGTATTTTTGCGAAAAAGACTTGCCCACTGCCGGGAGACTCTCCGGAGCAGTCCAAGCCGCCGCCACCATTCTCTGCAGAGCCATATGAAAAGGCAAAACCGGGTCAGTGGGGGGACCAAGATCAAGGATGTCCGTGAGATCATCCTGAACGAACTCCCCTGGGGGAGCTGACCAACCCAAGCACTCGGTGACCCGAGACATAAGGCGCCGATATGAAGAATCGGCAGGAGTGTCAGGCTCCGGCCTACAAAACTCCACCTCCGGAGAGGTGTCCAGTCCACTGGCATCATGCAGCGACTGCCGCAGATCATCAAACTGGCTATGGCCCGAGATAAGGTCATCTGGAACCGTAACCGGAACCAAGCCGCCATCAGAGCCTTCATCACCCTCTGAAATGTACTCCAGGTGGGGAGAGGAAGACCTCTGGGGACCAAAGCAGTGCCTGGCCTTAGCCAGAGCCTTTCTAGGGGCAAACCCCGTGCCACGGGGCCCCTCCGACACCACTGCTTCGAAAGGCGTCGAGGGCGCCGAACGAGTCGGCGTCGACAGAAAAGGCGTCGACGTCGAGCGAATCGGCGTCGACGTCAGCTGCAGCGCCGCCAGCATCGGCGGCGTCGACACAGTCCTCGAAGCCGGAGCTCCGAGCGTATCTCTCGACAACCTAGGCGTCGACGACCCCCTCGGAGGCAGAGCCTCGAGAGAAATCGTCGACGACCTCGGCGTCACAGGCGTCGACGTCTTCTGCGAAGACGGCACAGGATCACACGGTCTTGAGCACGTCGAGGACCGGGACCTGGCACGGGCATGGCGAGAACGGCTACCCTTGTCCGAGCGGGACCTCTCCCGCGAGCCGTGCCGGCCACCCGAGCCCCAAGGCGTACGAGCAGTGTCTCTCGACCGGTGCCGACTGACCCCACTCGGAGGCGCGGACGGACTGGTGCCCTGCGATTCAAGAATCGCTAGCATCTGCTTCCCGAGGAAGCCCATTCCTCCGGTGTCGCTTGCATGGAGGGATAAGCGACCCGCAGACGGGCGGAGTCCTCGGAAGAGGACGGGGAAGGCGACCTATGCCGCACTTCCGCGAATGCCTCGAAGAGGCAGAGGAGTGGCGAGACCGACTCCTGGAAGGAGACCCACTGGGCCTTCCGACGATAACGCAGAGAGTCGCCCCTCGAGTCATCCGTCGAAAGCCCAGCAGACCTCGACTTCCGGGGCTTAGACACCCGGCCTACCGACAGCTTCTTCTTGTGTTCCCGTCCGTATCGTGGGCCTCCCCGAGGCACCAGAGGCAGGCGTCGAGCGAGTCCGTGACTGACATCTTGGACCCACAGTCCCCGCAGTTCTGAAGCCCGGACGCGGGGTTGAAGATGAGAAAGACATCGCCACGAACAGGTCTTCACAACAAACTGAACAGGTTTAACAAACCGAGAATTGAAAACAGCAAACTCCAACGAGTCGAGACGTACCGAGATTCACGAAGCGAACACGTTCGCGGAAAAAACGGAACTGAGGCTATGGGCGTCGTGCGTCCTACTTATCACATCGGGTGACGTTGGCCGTCGGAGGAGGTCCTCGGGGACGGCGCATCAACGCAGGACACAGACGCCAAAGATTTTCCGAAGCAGCACAGCTGTGGACATTACCTGTCATAGATATGCAATACGTCGGAGGACCCAATCCCCTCGAAGATGTATTAGCGATCCAGAGGAATGTCAAATTGAATTCAATAAGATGGTGAAGAAATTCAGAGATGGAGGCTTTCCAATGAGTGACTTGGATACAGTTGTAGAGAAAACCACTAGTCAGCCCAGAGCGACTCTACTTCAAATGAGACCTAAAACGACTACTCAACCATTAGTGTTTGTGTCTAAATTTTGTCTTCAGAGCAGCAAGGTAAAACGGATTGTTAATAAACATTGGGATATATTGAGGAATGACACAACAAAAGATCTATTTCCCAAACCACTAGTGTTTGACTATCAGAGGAGTGAGAATCTGATGGACCTGCTAGTCAGCACGAAAGACAAAGTACCCAGGAGCAACAGAACAGAAAAGAAGGGCACATATCCATGCCTAAGCTGTGGCAACTGCCACAGCGTGACAAAGGGTCTGTATGTCTTCCATCCCCACACAGGAGAACGGATACAGCCAAGACATTTTGCAACCCGTGCTTCTGAAAATGTCATCTAATGCATTAGGTGTCCCTGTGGCATGTATTACGTGGGTAAAACCAAACGAAGGGAAAAAGTAAGATGGAACAAGCACAAGTCTTGTGTAAGAACCAATAACCAACACTCACCAGTAGCACAACATTTTATTGAACATGGCCATACCATTGCGCAAATGAAATTCAAGGTACTGGAGGTTCTTGACACAAAGGAATTCCGAGGCAACATTGCAAGTAGAAGAGCGCAGAAATAGGCTTTTTGGGTCCACAGACTGGAATCATTAGTGCCCTATGGCATGAATGAAGAACAGAATTTACACTTTTTTATTAATAAGATTTCTGTGTACATCAAATTGCATATGGAATTGCACTATTTTTGCAAGTTTGTTTGTATATGTATCCTGTCCTTTCTATATGGTTATTTTTTAAACAGTTTGTGACTATGGTTGATGATTATGAATCCGATTGTTTTTAAAATTTTGTTTGTCTATAGTTGGGTTAATGTAATTTCTATTAGTTGTTTATCATAGGTTGACTGTTGTTCCATGCCCCCCCCTTTTTTCCTTTGTTTCCCATCACATGGGCTGTCCCCACGTGTAGGTCTATACAAAAAAGGAGAGAGGTGTACCTATTACCCAAATCTCTTTCTCATCTGCAGGTTCCACAGAAAGGTTTCTTGACGCTATTAGTTTTCACTGGTACAAGACACTATTCAGCATCATCTCTTCATTCATGGAAGAGCACATGTAGTTTTTGTAATGCATACGGTATGCAACAGCCTATCCCACAGCATAGTCCGGTTATACCTCTTGTAAGATTCGGATGGGCAAGGTGTTCAGGTTTCACCAACCTCCCACCTACCATTACTACAGGACATTGGCATTACACCAATGGTTACTGTATTTGTTTGTTAGATATACAACCACAGGCTGATCCGCATTATGTTGCCATACACCTTTAAATTACAATCAGTATAGACGAGGATGTTTGCTCTCATTACATGTTTGAGCCAAGAAGGGCGTTTTGCGCAGTCATGTGAGAGAAGGTCACAGGGCCTCTCCTCTAACAAAATACTCAGAGAGATCGAAGTGGCACACATTGTTTTGTGCGAGAAGAGGATTTTCGAATGACAAGTAAGAGGAGGTCACACAGGCATTACATTAGAATATTTGGTTTGTACAAGTAGTAGCAACTACGGAACATATCTGCACTTTCCTTTAGATCTCGTTTGTTGATACCGCGATCCGTAGAACACGGATGCGTTGGATTGCATACACCCAGCATTTGTGTCATTCTGACCCACATTGATCTTAGATTCAACACCAGGTGTGAATTGGTACCTAGATTGAGGGGTCCACAGTATAAATTGTGTTCTTTATGCTATGACTGAATGAGTATGACCATAATGGCGCTATGTTGCGCAGTAGTATTTACACAGCTGAAATGCGCATTATAAATAATAAAACAAGCAAACAAACTACTCATCATACCCTGGGGTAGCAGGGTGCAGCAGTTACACGAACATGCGAAGCTTAGTTACACAAAAATGTATACAGTTTACATACAGGTAATAATTACAAGGGTGTATATACAGAGGGTGCTCATTTACAGGCATGGTGTGCAGCAAAAGAATATACAAACAGTTTCCATAGGGAGATTACATACAGACTAGAATCGGGTGAGGGGAGATAAATACCCGGATACTAGCCTAAGAGTGGAGATATCATAGCATATGTTGGGTGCCATGGCGATTTTTCGAACAGTATCCTAAACAAGGGTTATTGATTCTGGTTATTAGATTTCAGCCATATGATGATGTTGGATCTAAACTTGTGATAAGATTGGTCTGTTCTCAAACTGGGAGGCAGAGAATTCCATAGTTTGGCTGCTTTCACCGGGAAGCGGTTACCTCCAATTGTGGATCGTTTGAAGCATGGTATGGAGAGTCGATCTCTGTTGGCTAGTCTTACTGGTCTTATGGATGTCTGTTTGTGGAATCTCTCCGCCAAGTAGATAGGTGCATTGTTGAGAGATTTGTGGATAAGCGACAAAGTTTTTAGGAGGGCTTTGTCGTAGGTTGGGAGCCAGTTCTGTCGACTGATCTCTGAAATGTGTTCTCTTCTGAAGATACCTAAAGCCGCTCTGAGGGCATTCTCTTGTAAGGCTTGGATTCTTTTGATGGTGGCTTTAGTCGATCCTAGGTAAAGGGCATTACAGTAGTCCAGGCGCGATAGGATGAGGGCTCTGGCCAGAGTAGTGCAGCTGCTATCGGAGAGGAATGGCTTACCAGTTTGCACGTGTAGGCCGTGGAGGATGCTAAGGAGTTAACCTGTTTAGTGAATTGAAGATTTGAGTCAAGGTAAAAGCCATGTGTTTTTACCTTGCGTTCTACTTCCGTCGATTATGAATGAGGAGTAGTTGGAGCATAGTTTTTAGGTTGGACGGAGTGCCCAGGATGATGAGTTCAGTTTTATCATCATTCAAGCATAGACCATGTGTGGCCATCCATGTGAAGTGGGAGAATGGAAAAACAGGCTCCCGTCCTTCCCCTCTCGCGCCTGGCCTAAAGGATCACGGCCCAGACACCCGCCACGGTAAGAGTTTGCCTATCTACCAGACGACCAAATACCCTGGTACAGGAACATACGGATGTGTCCATCTGCCTGCCCAGCAGCCCGCCCTGCCCATGCCGATACCTGCGGCACGGATCAACTAGACTAAAACCTGCACGTCGTTAGAGATGCCATGACGACCTAGCCAACGGTCAGCACACCTGTGCCAATATACACACTGGACACTCCCGCACCAATCTACACGAAGAATATACTCAGTGCTATGACGTAGGCGACAGACATACTCACGGACGTGCATCTTTATTATTTTCCACATAGGCTCTCAAAATGCAGAAACGCAAGACGCATCATGAACTCATCTAAAGAGCTTGCTTACGCTTCTCCTAAAACCCAGGTGCCATAATGAGAAATATAACGAAGACACGATACTAATCATAAGACAATATGCTACTATAACCTAAAGCGCCTGTGCACCAAACGGTCCCACCTATACACCAGGCCTAAGTAGGCCGCAAGCAAGAGCTCCCATGGACGTTAAAAGAACAAGAGTCAAGTTGCTGATCCTGCAGAATGAGCCTGGCGAAAGCAGACAGCCAAGGTCGTAATGTTGCAAACCCACATTCCAAAAGCAGACCATCAATGGCACGAATTTGCAACCTCGCACGCCGCGCACCAACGTTAAAGTCACACCTGCAAATTAAACCAAGCACACAGTGGAAAAACAATATTAATTGTGCAGAATTCTGCCTCAAACACGGTCCCACCTCACGTGACCAAGCCGAACCTGACAGGATGCCAAGCCCAGGAGAAAGAAGGCGTCTGGATCCCTCGTTACAAGACACAGGCAGATACACTTAAAAGGCTCAATGGACATCTGCGACAGTGGGAGTAGTCGGCTTTCCAGCTCATGAATAAGTCCTCACATTGTCTGCACGTACTCATAGTGAAACATTGTTGCAAATGACAGGTACACCGAGAGCTGGTAACAGCGATGGTCCCAGGCTGGGAAGCTCGCGGGCGCACCAATCAGAACATGGGGCTCTTATCACTGACGCCATTAACATTAACCAATCATCAGGAGTCTTCATGTAACAATTCTCATGTATCTAATTGTAGGGACAACCCAGATATATCACCTGACTAACCCTTGTCCAGTAATATTGTTCTCTATACGTATGCTATACTAACCCTACCACTCGAGCAACCAATTAAGAGTGGCGATAGGTTTTTTGCTAACTTTCTAAGGTGACGCAAGTAGCGCGTCATACTAAGGTAAAAAGGGCCTGCGAGCCCCACGATTGTGTGTGTGTCAGGACGGACGCGTACGATCCTTGACCCATCCCTGCCGTTTTGTATAATAAACAGCAGAGTCACCTTGCTTCTTGTGTGTGTCTCATACTCTCTCTCTTCTGGGATATACGGGAGGAGTTGGGGCCTCCCTGCCCGGAGGCCTGCGGACGGCCCGGCCAACCCCGGCAGAATTTCCCCCCCCCGACAAGTTGGAGGCACTGCTGAGATCTGTTTAAGATCTGCCTTTTTTTTTAAATTTTTGCTTTTTCCAGGCACTCCGGTTGGGAGGAGGCCCGGCCCCCTCTGCCGTCGCCCCCTTCTGAGGACTACAGGACCATCGCGGAGCTGCGAGCAGACCGGACAGCGCAATCCGGATATTGGCCTTCGGGAGCCGGTTGAGAAGTATCCCGCCCACGGTTGGCGAGTGTCCAGACGTGGTCCAGACGAGGGGAGGTGACGAGCCGCTTGGAGGGGTGCACGCAGTCGAGCGGCCCCGCATCAAGAGAACTTGGTGAGCATGCCACGCACAACAAGCAATGTGAAATTGTGAGGGAGGGGGGAGGAATTAAATACGGGAGGTGGGAGGTGTTGCACAGGTGCGCGGCGAAGGTTTGACAATTTAGTGTTGGAAATGGAATGAAGGGTAGCCGAACAAGTGCGAGGGCAGTCGGCTACGTTACACGAAGGGAGGGGGCGGAGCACGAAAACATCACGTGCGGCCGCTCGTAGACACTGATTGGCCTAGGTCGCGACTACGTGTAAGGGTGTGTGTGTGTGGTTTCCTACGATTTGGCATTTATTGATCAATGAGTAGATGAGGATCCCTATTGTTCGAGCAAGACACTCGATAGGTAGATGACGTTTCCCTGTAGGCAGTAGCTAGTTAGTTGCCCAATACGGAAGATAATTGGCTGGTTAAGCCCTCCTGTCGAGGGGCGTATCACACGCGAGGCGACGCAGCGTGCGCAGTCCGATTATATTATTGATTTGATTACCTTGTTCCAGGAGTGACAGGAAGACAGCTGTAAGGGTAACTGGGGTAGATTGCAAGTGTATTTTGAACTTAAAGAATATATGAAGAACTTACCAGTAGCTCAAAGAGATCGGTGACGTCACCAGTAGGACTTTCATAGGATATCGCGAATACAAGGCATCTCCGTTTTGAGAGTGATGGGGAAGAGAAGTGTGGTAAGGGAGTGGAAACGGAGATAAACGGTAAATGAGTTGATCGGGGAAAGGCGAAACAGGGAACGTGGCTGCGCACGGAGAACGCCGGCCACGGCAAGTGTAGAAGGGGGAGGAGCACGTGAAATTAGGACGACTGTATAAGAACGTCATAAGGGGTACGCAGCCGCAGGGGGCTACGTGCGCCTCGGCCGCAGGGGGCCGTAAGGGTGTTGTATAAAGAAAGAAAGATAGAAGAAAATGTACAAATGTAACATACTATATTTTTTATAATTTTCCTTAGCGGACTATCGTAAGTCCCCAAACTTACGGGGCCAGGTAACGATATAAGGCTGTATATTGTAAACTACTAGTGAGATAAACTGCCACCAGATAGGGGAAGGGTAGCAAGTGGAGCGCTACTATGTCATACGGGACAAGATCAGGAGGGTGGGGGGGAACACCCTCACTACCCCACTACAACACATATGCACAACACTGCCACCCCATAGGGAGAAACTGATTAAGTATAGCATAGAATGGACCCAGGGGACGGATAACAAAATGCTGACACTGTGGCCGCCTAATGATAGCTTCGAACCATATGTCCAACATTCATTATTAAACCATCTGCACAATACATATAAAGGGAAGAAGTTGGCAAACCACGTGGAGGTGTTTAACTTATGGAGGATGTTCCAGGGGTCCCGACCAGGACCAAATGGAATGTTCACTATGGAGGGAAATACCGGAAGACAAAGAGATTAAGGAGGAAGGAGAGGATGGGAAACAGGGGAGTGAGGACCAAAAGAACATGGGAAACAGAGGAGAGGGAGGAGAAAAGAATAATAAAACAGATGAAATAAACCAGGAACCGAGCAACGATATACCCCTAGCAAAGGGAGTGAAAACAGAGGGAAGGGGGTTGTACCCTTTAAGAGAATTAGGAGAAATAGAAAGAGGACAGTTAAGGGCGGCTGAGGGATACTCGAACCCGGCTTACAGCCCTCCACCATATGTAGCTCATAGGAAGGTGCCAGCAGGGGAGGGGTGGACTGGAGAAGACCAGACTGTGGAAATAGGAAATGATGAGTGGGTAGCTGCACAGATATTATTAAAATTACGAGGTTCATTAACAGGAGAAGAGAAGGAGGTAGTAAAGAAAACAGATGAGGATAATGCCAGGGAGAGTGAAATGAGGGGGGGGAGAGCTGTTAAGAAAAAAGGAAGAGATTTTGGAGGAACGACTAGCAAAATTAAGGGATGAGCAGAATGAATTGATCAAGCAGCTCGAGAGGGAAGAGAGAGAGAGCGAGGAAAAGGAAAGAAGGTAAGAATGAATTGGAAAAAATAAGGGAACCAACTGAGGAGCAAAGGAGAGAAGCTGAAAGGGTAAAAGCAGCAGCAGAAAGGGTATCAAGAGCAGTGCTGCGAGAAAAGAAAAGGGAAGAAGAAGAAAAATAAAAATAAATGGCAATGTGGAAGAGGAGGCTACTATCAGAAACAACTAAGAAATACGAAGAAGGGAGGGTGCTAGAGAGTATAGTAGAAAGAGAAAGGGTGAAATGGGAAAGGAAGAAAGGATGAAAGAATATTGGAACAGATGAGAAGTGAAGTGATGGAGGAATTAAAAAGGAAAAGGGAGGAAAATAGTAGGGAGAGGGAGGAGAGAAATGAAGAAGAAAGAAGATAGGAGAAGGGAGAGTGGAGCATGGGGGGATCTATGTAGAAACACAGAAGTAGCAACAACATCAGCACAAAGGGGAGCGGATGATGAAGGAGGAAAAGTAGAACTGGACCTAATAGACTTACAAACAGTAACGATTAAGGGGAAAAAGACCGAGTGGGGGGTGCCGTTTATGACTAGCTTTTGTAGTGAGGAAGAAGAAGGAGTGGAAAAGGAAGGAAGAAACAGTGAAAGGGAAAGCTTAGATAAACTATACATCACCCGGACCAACACAGACTCACCATGGATCAGTAGGAGAAAGGAGGAGCTGGGGAGAAGTGAGGAGGGATAGCAAGGAATAGCGGAAAGACAGGCACATGAGGCTGCACCATCCCCATCACGCCCTCCCCCATCGCAGCCTATATGTTCAACCACCTCACGCTCGTTACGCAAAATAAAACTCGCGCCCTTCACAGATGAACTGACACCCTATGCATGCCGGCTTAGGGACCGCCCTAGTCGCAGGCAGGAAAGACGAATACACATGCCTACATTAAATACAGGAAATGATGGAAGAAGGGGAAAAGATGGAGAAGAAAGAGTTACAAGCAGGGGAAATATGGACGAAGTTGAAGATGTAGAAGAAAGAGAAGAGGAGGAAGGGTGTGAGGACTCGATATTATGGAACACAAAGGGTGAAACAAGACATAACTTAATGCCACTTTTGGAGAGAGGAGGGGTTAGACCACAGTATGTCCCTTGGAAGCATACCGATAAAGAAAATATAAAATGCAGGCTCCCATCATTAAGTGGAGGAGCGGGTAAATGGATATATGAAATGGAAAAACACACCGAAGGACAGAAACTGGCAGTAGGGGATGTAAAGGGTCTTTTAATATCAATATTAGGGGATAGAGCGGATGAAATATGGAAAGAGCGGGATTCCATGGGGTAACAATAACAAACACATCGCATGATGGGGCACCATTCGCAAACTGCAGACATGCACTATGGCAGGCACTGAGGGTACAGTACCCAGACACATCAGACATAGGAGCAATTACCTCCCGCAAGATGCGTGAGAACGAAGATCCGATTATATCCAGGAAATCCAAGAGAAGTGGTGCATGGAAACTAGAGAACAATGGGATAAAACACCAGCAATATTTTAACATATACTGGTACAAGGGCTCCCAGAAGGAGTTCAGAAACTAAAGAAAGTAGTGGGAATGGAAGCAAAACCATGGCCAGAAATACAACTGACTATAGTGCATCATTGCAGGACATGGCAAGGAAAAATGAAACAAAAGGAAGAGGACAGGAAAACGGAAGAGGCTAAACTAGTACAGAAAAAGCTTACTAAATACACAATGGAAGGGGCACTAATAACTACACCTACAACAATGACCCAAAGCCCCACACAAGTAGTGGCCGCACAAGATTCCTCCCAAATGCCACCTTTACCGGCTATAACACAACAGGCGCCGCCAATTCAACCATACACGACCAACATGGGGGGAGGACATACGATGGCAGGAGCTGGGTATTATAATTATAACAGGGGGAGAGGAGGAATTATGAGAGGGAGAGGATACGGATATAGCACCCAACAGCAGGTGGGAGGACTTAGAAATTCCTACCCCACAGGGCAACCAGTATACCAGGACAACACAGGGAGCTTTCCATGGCAGAGTAGGGAACCACTGGTGTGTTGGAGCTGTGGACTATTAGGGCACATGTCGCGCACGTGTAGAGTTAGACCAGGAACACCATCATGGAGTGATCAGGGACAACCAAGGCCCTCACAGGAACAGCAGGGCCTACCACAACAGCAGACGTTGCAACAGGGAAATGAACCACAACAACAATTAACACAACAACAGCCACAAACATATTCACTGCCACAACAACAGGTAGCGATGACACAACAACCCCAAGCACCACAAACACAACTGGGTAGGGTGACGGTTTTGGGACACAACCCTTATACCGGAAATGGCCAGTCGTTGTACCCTCAATAGGACAGCCCACAGACGGCCTTGGTGTGTCCCATCCTGTCAGTAACACCTAATAGTGCGGAGGAACCACGCATAGAGGTAACGATAGGTGACAAAAAATTATCATTCCTTGTTGACACCGGGGCGACCCGGTCTTGCATAAGGGAAGGTAAATTCAAGATGTCAGGCGAAGCCATGAACACCCAAGGATTCTCTGGGGCTAAAGGGTTGGTTCCCTTTACTGACAACATTCCCTTATCTATTGGAGATTATGATCTGTCAGTTCGACTTCTGTATTATAGTGCCTCACCAGTAAATATACTGGGGAGAGACATAATGAACAGGTTGAATATGACGATCTCCTTTACTGAGGACGGCATAATTTGCTCTACTCCAGGGATTAACATGCTCACAGCACGACAGATTATGCAAGCATACTGCGGACAGACAGCGATTAGGGCGGAGCCAGTAGATGGCGAACTATTTCAGTATGGAACAGATATGGCAATTGCATGGATGCCAGGGATAGAAGGGAAAATATGGAGGAGACCAGCAGCCTATCTGTTCAGACCAGAAACACCTGTTGATGAACCAGAAGGAAAGGTGGTTCTAATGGACATTGAGAGCATTATTGCAACAGCTGATTACATTGCTGTACATGCCCAAGACAAAGAGGGAAGAGCATGGAGGGCCGTGATAGCATTAGCAGAAGGATGTAGGCTCATCCAGGTGTCAGATGAGGAGCTGTTCTCAGATGAAAAGGAGGAAGGTGAAATGGTGTTTATGATGAGTGTGGAAATATGGCTAAGAGTGGCTTACAAACAAGTAGCACAGAAAACTGCAATGGCACTTGAGGCACCCGCATGCACCCCAGTCCCCTTCTTTAAGGAGGATATGTCAAAGGTACCCAAATCATTGTGGACTACTGGCCCCTATGACGTGGGGTGCATAAAAAGTATAGGGGGAGTAAGAATAAAATTGAAAAAAGGTGCAATACTCCCCAGAGTAAAACAGTACCCACTATCAAAAGAGGCAGATGAGGGCATATATGAAACCATAACGGCCCTTATAAATAATGGTATATTGGTCCCCTCAGAATCACCATGTAACACGGCTGTGTACCCAGTGCGCAAGGCTAAAGGGGGGGTCTTGGCGCTTCATACAGGATCTCAGGCCCTTGAACAACATAGTAGAAGCAGAATATCCTGTAGCAGCAAACCCGGCCACAATATTGTGTGTAATTCCAGCAGAAGCATCACGATTTACAGTGATCGACCTTAAAAATGCATTTTTCTCAATACCACTACACCCAGACTCACAAGATCTGACGAGCTTCACTTACAGAAACACAAAGTGGAAGCACACCAGATTGCCACAAGGGTATTGCGAATCACCCTCAATTTTCAATAGAGTCATACAGATGGATTTGGGTAACATTGAAGTGGAAAGCACAGTGTTGCAGTATGTGGATGACATAATAATTTGCAGTACAAACGAAAGAACATGCAGAGGGGACTCCTTAAAGATGTTGACAATATTGGCTGAAAAAGGTTACAAGGTAGACATGGAAAAGATACAGTACTGTCAAGAACAGGTACTTTACATTGGCCAACTTATATCCCAACATGGAAGAAAGATTGCACCACAAAGAGCACAGGCCATTTCAAACACTCCAATGCCACAAACTGTGAGGGAACTGCAGCAGTTCCTGGGGCTGTGCAACTACTGTAGAGCATGGGTATTTGATTACAGTTCGTACATAGGACCCCTGCTTGAGGCGTTAAGGGAAGCTAATAAAGGGGAGAAAAAGCTGGATGGAAATGAAAGAGGCTTTTGATGAATTGAAAGATGCGATATCAACTGCTCCGGTACTGGCATCCCCAGACTATGAGCGACAATTTTTTATATTCTCACATTGCGATTCAGCAGTAATGAAAGCAGTGTTGGCTCAAAAAACAAGCATGGGCTACAAACCAGTAGCATTTTACAGCGGCCACTTAGATCCTGTGATGTTAGGTCACTTCCCTTGCGAACAAGGTCTCGCCGCAGCTGCTTTTGCGGTGGAAAAAGCATCAGCAATCACCATGGGGTGCCCAACTACACTATTTGTGGAACATGCACTATTTGCGATATTGAATAAACCTAAATCCACCCTAACCATACAAAGAGCATCAGGTTATGAGATCATTTTATCCAGAGCTGAACTGTCAATTGTTAGATGTAGCACGGTCAACCCTGCAAGGTTCCTAGCAGAAGTAATTGAGGAGGGAGATTATGCCCATGACTGTACGCAAATAACTGAAATGTACTCATGTACTAGAAAGGTTGAAGAAAACGCACTAGAGGGAGGTGAGCTCTTGTTTATTGATGGGTCATCAACTATCGATCAAAGGGATGGTGTAAGGAGGACTGGGGCTGCAGTGGTAAAAATGATGGAGGTACCGGTGTGTGTGGCAATGAAATGTGTACAATTACCACAGCATTACTCTGCTCAAGCAGCGGAATTAGTTGCACTGATCTTGGCGTTGAAGGAAAGCTTTGACAAACGGGTGACCATATACTCCGACAGCGCATATGTTACATCTACTGTCCACTCAGGGCTGTCGAAATGGAGAAGAAGAGGGTTTAGGAGAGCTGATGGCACTCCAGTGCAACATGCCCTCTTATTGGCTGAACTAATTGAAGTAATAAATGACCCCCAAGAATTAGCTTTAGTAAAATGCACCGCACACACCAATGGTGAGGACCACATCTCGAAGGGGAATGCAGCAGCAGACGCACATGCAAAGTATGCTGCATACTTTGGTGAGATATGGAACCCCCCAGAGTCACAGAGAGGGAGAGGGAGGGGAATGGCTAAGGAGATGTTGATAAGAGAAGGGTACACCCATCTCCCAGCCACACAGATTATGGAGCTACAAGCGGCTGCACCAATGGCCGAAAAAGAAATATGGGTAAAAAGAGGATGTACAATGTCACCGACCGACGCAATATGGCGCCAGGGTGGCACTGGAAAGGTTGTAATACCATTGGCACTTTTGAACACCGCCCTGAGCCAACTACATCATCCAGCCCACACGGGCAAGGAAGTAATTGCAGCACGAATTAGGGAAGACTGGTTCTGCCCCGAGTTAAATTCTCATGTGCCAAATTTTATCAGTAATTGTCTCACATGCCAACAGTTTACGGCCGGCCATACTCTAAAGGTGATAAGAGGTACTATACCCTGGCCAGAGGGACCTTTCCGGCATCTCCATATTGACTATGTTGATATGATCAACATATGTCAAGGAAATAGGTATATGATTGTAGTAGTATGCCCATTCTCTAGGTGGATTGAGGCAGGGCCCTGTTCACACCCAGATGCATTTAGAGCAGCTAAATTCCTAGTGAGGGAGGTCTTCCCCAGGTGGGGAGTGTGCAAGGTGTTAAGGTCAGATAATGGCCCACATTTCGCAAACAAAATGTTCCAGCACATCACATCCTTGCTGAACATCAAGCATAAATTTGCATGTGCATACCACCCACAGGCCAACGGTGTATGTGAACGCCTGAATGGCCTATTAAAGGAGGCAATTGCAAAGATACAGCAAACAACAAAGACGAGTTGGTTATATTGCCTTCCATTAGCTCTATTTGAGCTTAGGAATAGACCAGGGTCCTACCACCACCTCACCCCTCACGAGGTGGTTACCCGACGTCAAATGAGCCTTCCCCTAACGCCAACGTCAAGAGCATTTACCGACCACAAAAGCACAGCGAGTGTTCTTGGTGATGAAATGTACCAATATGTGTCTTCTTTGATTATTAGTGTAGTGTTTGTGTCTCAACAGCTCGAGCGCACACGGGGCGGGTCTAACAGCAATCAACAAGAAGACGCGGATAAAGAACTGGAAAAGGAAGGACTGTGTAAAATTGCTAAAGGTGACCACGTACTACTTCGCAATTTCAACAGGAAGTGGAATAGTCCACTATTCACTGGCCCCCATCTGGTAGAGGAGGTATCAACGAGAGCAGTAAAGCTACAGGACAAGCGTGCCTGGAACCACCTACACGATGTAAAGATCTACAAACCCCAGACCCGCCCCAGCGCCACCGACAGGTCCATTGGGAGAACAGCAACAACATCACCAAAGGAGGAAGAAAGTTCTACCACAGCCAACGGCCCAAGTGTTCCCATACCCTGTCACTCCCCAGAGACAATAACTGAAGAAGAAAGGGGTGATCCCCATACTGCCCACCCCATGGTCACACGCTCAAAGAGTAAAGATACTTCCGCCAGTTGAGCCCAAACCCCCTGCCCACCACCCACTGACCCTACCCCCATAGCAGTAATACCTGAATTGAAGGACATTGTCTCGCACAAGTACACATGTAAACACGTGAATGCTCTCTTTTCTTTTCTCTCGCACATGCAGGAACTGCGTATTATTGTACTGCTAAGAAAATAGATAACTAACAAATTCACTGCCCAGGAGTAGATGGTACCCTCAGACGATAACTACCCAGAAGAATTGTCACACCAATTTGTATATGAAATAAAAAGGCCAACGTACCTGAAAAGGAAAATGGTACGTGTTTACTACACAGCATTCCTCTTGGCCATAGAATACTCAATGCCCCACCTCCACCCATACTTGCCTGCCCTAAGAGATAGATCGCTTAGATTAGCGTGGGAACAGCTCTTCGCCTGGGCACTGAATGACTATTTGATAGGGAGAGTTTAAAAAACAACAACTAACATTTAATAACCAGCATATTGAGAATTTTCAGGCGGGCAACTCTAACGTCGCAAGAATACGCTGCCGGACTGCAGCAAGGTAAGAGCAAAATGCCGGTGAAATTAGCATGTGTAATAAAAATAATAGGGATTTTCATGTTCCACCGGGTTCTTGGCTGACTCTGTATGGCAGTACAGCTGTGCTATCAATATTATTGCTGTACCCAAACCTAATACACCCCCATCCCCAGCTGCAACAGGTGTTACGTCAGGTGATACTAGTAAAATTGCGCACAAACAAAATAGAGTTCAACGCAGCACATACTCGGATAATAAAGGTATTGACAATTATATACAAGATTCAGCACACGTCTCAAACAACATATGGTACCAACACATGACCCGCATTGGTAAGCAGACAACAGAAGACAGCTGCTATGTTTGCTCATTAATACCATACGCCATGAGCGCTTCTCGAACATTTGTTGCCACAGAAATAGATGAAGACAATATACTTGGCACTGTTCCAAACGAAAGGAAGATTTCAAGGGACAGTGGTGCATATGGTGTGGAAAACACGAGACTCATACCCATACGAAAACAACTTCCTCAAGACTTATTTGAGTTACCACATGAGCAGTTTACATGCTGAAGCATTCAGATACATAACAAGTGGTCCTGCAAAAGGGGAAACAAAGAAAGTAACACTGCAGTATTTACCATGTGATTGGTACGCCACTGAAGTTCCTGGTAAACCAGGATGCTGGGAGAGGCCACTGGTGACGATAACGGGGAAGGTGTACTTGGATAACAAATGGGAGATAGGAGTGGTTGGCAGCAACATGGTAACAAAAGAAACTATTTCAACTATCGATGCACACAACCACAGATGTTGGACGACTTGGATCAAGTACGTGGCCATGCTCACGTGGATAGAGACGGTTGAAGACCCAATAACAATACTGCCGCTGACTGCGCCTAAGGTATGCTACCAACATAAAGGAGAGGTGGACGTAGGATACAACACCAACTGTGCAAGCGTGATGGAGTTACCTGAGGGGGGAGCAGGAACAGCTGCGCAAAGATAGGACAATCATGCTGCACGTTCATTCCTGCCAACGATGCTGACAACGGTACACTGACAGAAGCAGTTTCACAATTGGCCCAGATGGATGAAAGTAAAGGCGTGAAAAAGGATGAGAGCTGGTTTTCGCTATTATGGTCATGGATGCCATCTTGGCTGTCAGATGGACTGAAAATTATAGTTGGTTGTACTATTTTGGCTGGAGCTACACTGATCATAATAAGATTTTGGAAGGCCCGGAAGACACGCACCACTGACGAGTTGCTTGAAATGGTCGGTATGCACTCATTGATGCCAGCAGATGACGGCCAGCACACAGGCATAATAATACAAGAGAGAAAAATTGCGCAACCAGATCATCACCAACCACCTGGACCCACCATCGGTGAAGATCAAGAACCCAAGAAATCCCAGGAGTTACATAGGGAAATGGGTATACTGTACTCCTGGAGGAACATGTGAATATATGTATTGGTCATTTGAAGATCATGTTAACCACTATGGACATTTAGGAGGAATAACTAAGATATGGAGAGTAAGAGGAGATAACGAAAAGGATATGTTTGTGGTCGACAAGTCGACCAGAGGGGGGACTGAAGTGGGAGAATGGAAAAACAGGCTCCCGACCTTCCCCTCTCGCGCCTGGCCTAAAGGATCACGGCCCAGACACCCGCCACAAGAAGAGTTTGCCCATCTACCAGACGACCAAATACCCTGGTACAGGAACATACGGATGTGTCCATATGCCTGCCCAGCAGCCCGCCCTGCCCATGCCGATACCTGCGGCACGGATCAACTAGACTAAAACCTACACGTCGTTAGAGATGCCAAGACGACCTAGCCAACGGTCAGCACACCTGTGCCAATATACACACTGGACACTCCCGCACCAATCTACACGAAGAATATACTCAGTGCTATGACGTAGGCGACAGACATACTCACGGACGTGCATCTTTATTATTTTCCACATAGGCTCTCAAAATGCAGAAACGCAAGACGCATCATGAACTCATCTAAAGAGCTTGCTTACGCTTCTCCTAAAACCCAGGTGCCATAATGAGAAATATAACAAAGACACAATACTAATCATAAGACAATATGCTACTATAACCTAAAGTGCCTGTGCACCAAACGGTCCCACCTATACACCAGGCCTAAGTAGGCCGCAAGCAAGAGCTCCCACGGACGTTAAAAGAACAAGAGTCAGGTTGCTGATCCTGCAGAATGAGCCTGGCGAAAGCAGACAGCCAAGGTCGTAATGTTGCAAACCCACATTCCAAAAGCAGACCATCAAGGGCACAATGTTGCAACCTCGCACGCCGCGCACCAACGTTAAAGTCACACCTGCAAATTAAACCAAGCACACAGTGGAAAAACAATATTAATTGTGCAGAATTCTGCCTCAAACACGGTCCCACCTCACGTGACCAAGCCGAACCTGACAGGATGCCAAGCCCAGGAGAAAGAAGGCGTCTGGATCCCTCGTTACAAGACACAGGCAGATACACTTAAAAGGCTCAATGGACATCTGCGACAGTGGGAGTAGTCGGCTTTCCAGCTCATGAATAAGTCCTCACATTGTCTGCACGTACTCATAGTGAAACATTGTTGCAAATGACAGGTACACCGAGAGCTGGGAACAGCGATGGTCCCAGGCTGGGAAGCTCGCGGGCGCACCAATCAGAACATGGGGCTCTTATCAGTGACGCCGTTAACACTAACCAAACATCAGGAGTCTTCATGTAACAATTCTCATGTATCTAATTGTAGGGACAACCCAGATATATCACCTGACTAACCCTTGTTCACTAATATTGTTCTCTATACGTATGCTATACTAACCCTACCACTCGAGCAACCAATTAAGAGTGGCGATAGGTTTTTTGCTAACTTTCTAAGGTGACGCAAGATGCGCGTCATACTAAGGTAAAAAGGGCCTGCGAGCCCCACGATTGTGTGTGTGTGTCAGGACGGACGCGTACGATCCTTGACCCATCCCTGCCGTTTTGTATAATAAACAGCAGAGTCACCTTGTTTCTTGTGTGTGTCTCATACTCTCTCTCTTCTGGGATATACGGAAGGAGTTGGGGCCTCCCTGCCCGGAGGTCTGCGGACGGCCCGGCCGACCCCGGCAGAATTTCCCCCCCCCCCCGACACATGCCTGGATGATGATATACACTCTATTCTAGGCCAAATACTTTTCATAATCCCCTGAAAGCGGGAGGAGGATCTGGGTATCATCTGCATAGCTAGTCTAGGTGATACCAAGATGATCCAGAGCATCGAAAAGGGGCTTAGTGAAAATATTGTAGGCGAGACGCATGATCCCTGGGGCACACCGCAGGTGATAGGTATGGGGTTTGCAGCTGCTAGTGGCGAGAAGACCTTCATTGTTCTGCCATTTAAGAAGGATCTGATCCAAGTAACAGCGTCCTCAGAGAAGTGGGCTGCTGTGTTTAGATGGTTGCAAAGAATAGTATGGTCGACTAGATCAAAAGCAGCTGAGAGATCTAGGAGGAGGAGTAGTGCAGACTTGCCACTGTCTTTGAGCTCATCGATTTGGGTCTTAAGGTCGATCAGGGCAGTTTCCGTACCGTGCTGGGGACAGAAGCATGATTGTCTGGCTCCTAACAAGTGGTGTAGTTCTAAGTGCTTTTGTATTTGTGCATACGCTACCTTATCCAGGATTTTGAGAAGGAAAGGTACAGTAGTGATAGGTCTTCTAGTTAATCGGTGTGGATGGGTCGAGGGTGGGGTTTTTTTAAGAGTGGGAGTACCCACGATTGTTTAAGGTTAGTGGGAATGATACCAGTAGAGAAAGACGCATTAATGAGTTTGGTAATGAGAGGAGATAGGTCTCGGGGAGCATCCTTGAAAAGCTGCCCAGGGCATAGGTCTCCTTGACAGTTCGAGGGTTTAAGGGACAGAATAATTCTTTCCACTTCCAGGATGGAAACTTTGGTAAAGTTGAATCGGGTAGATTCATCGGCGTTAGCCTTCCCAGTTGTTTTAGATGCAGGAGGGTCATTTAGGGCAGTTCTTTTACAAGAGATTTTGTTTTGTAAAGTGGCTATTTTATTGGCTAGGGCGTGATGGATATCTTCGCACCATTTCTTATCTTTCGTGCATGTGTCAGGTAATGCTATCGGAGTCTCTATTTCTTTAAAAATGGTGAAAAGTTCCTTTATGTTGGATTTGGCGTGGGATATACGTGTGTCAAAGGATATTCGTTTTGCTAAACATATTTCTTTTTTGTATAGGGAGAACAATTTAGTAAGTTTGTGCTTATTGGCTTCTGATGGATGTTTTTTCCATGTACCTCGCAATTTCTTTTTTGTCATCATAGATTTTTTTTAAATGGTGTAAACCATTTATTTAGGTGGGTTTTCCGCTTGCTTGGTCTTAGTTTGGCTGGGGCGATCTGGTCCAGGGAAGTGGTCATGATTTTATTATATTCTTCAACCAATCTCTCAGGATCAGTATTGTCTGGGAGTGAGTTAAGAGTGGGAAGTAGTGCCGGTATAAGCCTATCCACAGTAATACTCTATTTCTAGTTAAAGTAGATGGAGCCCTAAGGGCAGAAGGCATTGGAGGTCTATTGGTGGAGAGCATAAAGGACACAAGGTGGTGGTCCGTCCAAGCTAGTGGTGTGATAGACAGAATATTAGCCTGGCAATTGTGGTCTGCCACCCAGTCAAGTATTCTACCTTTGTTGTGGGTGGCGGTATTACTTCTTTGGGTGAATTCGAGTTCTGATAGGGTGTTGGATGTTGTTATGGCGAGCTGGACTGATTGGTCATTGAAGCCCATGTTCAAGCCTCCGAGTAGAAGTTCTTGCAAGGAACTTTTAAGGTTATTGGTTAGTATGGTGTTGATATCATCCACAAAGGTTCCAGATGGGCCTGGGGGGCATATATCAAATGGATATTCAAGGTTTGGGCATTAGTCAAAGGGACTTTGATAGTAATTCACACGAGTGGATGTCGATAGGGGTAGCTAGTCTCATAGCAAGGTAACATTTGTAAATAATCGCGATACCTCCTCCTCTGGATTTTAGTCTGTCATGTCTCAGGATGGAGTAGCCATCCGAGACTGCTTGCATGAGCATAGGGCCTGCAGCAGGGTATAGCCACGTCTCAGTGATAGCGAGGAAGTCCAAGTCATCTTTCAGGATCAAATCGGCTATTTCTGTGGCATGTTCTACCAGTGATCTGGAGTTTATTAGGGCTCCTTTTATCTGGGGGCTTGTAGTGGTTGGTGTGGCCGGTTGGGGGGGGGTTTGTAACGGTTTAGGATTACTGTACTTAATTTTAATTTTTGTAGGCCTAAAACGGCAATAGGGAGCTAAGGGCGTACTTGGAGTCCTTAGTCCTGGAGAGATAGGGAGAGACCTAATGGGGGTGGGGGGGCTCATATATTTTGGCTAGTCTCACTCTAAGACGTAGTTTTCGGTCCGTAGTTGGGCAGGGCTTGCATAGGCAGTAGTTTAAAGAGTCTATCATGTCTGTGGAAGATGTAGTAGATGAGTTAAGCAGGGCAGTGGAGGTCAAAGTGGGCAGTAACTTGCTAGTAGGAGTGGTGAGTGTCATGATGTAAAGGGTGGTGCTCAGAGTAAGGGTTATCGTGTAGATAGTCTGGTTAGTAACTGAAGGGGACATGCTGGTATTAGATACAGTATTGACTAGCCGCTTGCGTATGGGCCGGGTGCCACAGTGGTGTACTGAGCAGAAATGGAGTAGTAGACAGTGGATATACTGAATACTACAGTGAGATCAAAGAGATAGTATAGGCTAAAGTGCAGTGTGCAGACAGGGAGGTGTACATTCAGCAGTTAGGGTGCATATTCAGTAGTTAGGGTTCACCTAAGTTCAAAAATCACAGTATAGGCTACAGGTGCAATGTGCCGACAGGAAGGTACAGATTCAATCGTAAGGGTTCACCTAAATACAAAAATCACAGTATAGGCTAAGATGCAATGTGCAGACACAAGCGTGCAAATTCAGCAGTTCGGGTTCACCCAAGTAAAAAAATCACAGTATAGGCTACAGTTGCAATGTGCAGACAGGAAGGTGGTTCACCTAAATTCAAAAATCACAATATAGGCTAAAATGCAATGTGCAGGCAGGAGGGTGCAAAATCAGCAGTTAGGATTCACCTAAGTTCAAAAATCACAGTATAGCAATGTGCAGACAGGAATGTGAAAATTCAAGAATTTGGTTAATAGATGGTAATATGTTGGGTAATTAGGGTTCACTTAGTTTCAGAATCACAGTATAAACTGGGTACAATAAGTATAGGTACAAGTTCAGTATCCAAAGATTAGTCTACGGGGAGACAGGATGTTTGAGGGAAGTAACAGCCATAGTCAATGTGACAATGGTAATATGTTGGGCATCTCGCGTGCAATGCAGGAGTAACGGTCAGAGTCTCTTGGGGCAATGGAGTCTTCGAGCAGTAGGTGAGCAATGGTCGAGGGATGAGTGTAACGTCGTAAACTCTTGTGGTCCTAGAGAGTGGGGGTAGGGTGAAGATTCGGTAGAATGGGGCGACAATGCAAGGTGTCTGGATTAGCAGTGTAGATTGAGCTCATGTACTCACGTAGGCAGTAGTTTAAAGAGTCTAGATAGTAGTAATAATGTAAACTACATGTAGTGTGAATCTATTTTGACCTTTCGCTAACCCTTTATCTATGTTTGCCCTTTTTTATTTTATGTCTTTGTTTCTTGCTCTTCTTGTCATTGCTATTCCTTCATTTTGCCATATTGTACAATGTATTTACTCAATTTGCTCTGTGAACTACTGCATGAAAAATGCATTATTTACTCTTGTTTTAATGGAAATGGTCTTGGTTATGATGTTTGGAACTATGATACCATTGGTTGATTGTACTCTAAACGAAGGCGTGATGTTGATGAATATTTGTTTATTTGCACCAATGTCATGGGGTGGTGTATTTAAATTGCCATTTTGTGAATTGTTGAAATGATGTCTAACACTAATCGGTTATTTTTGGTTTCCTGTACATACATGGTCCGGGGGACTGGGCATATTATTGTTTGTAACGTATATTGAGCTACTGGCCCAGATGATGGAGAAATGGTCCGAAATGCATTGGCACCTGTAGCTTATTCTAGCAGCGGCTGTAATTTGTATTCTTGGAAAATTGGTTAAATAATACAACTGGAGTTTAAAGTTAAGCAAAAAAGAATGGCTACAAGAGGTTCAAACACTCAAATCTAATGTGTATCTAGCCTCTGAAATAGATTAAGGATATGCAAACCCACACCGAAGGTGCATTGACCTTGGTCCACATTGTTGCTCAAATAATCTTGTGTGTCTATCTGTGATAGCAGACCCACGTGAAAGCATAAGGGTGAGGAGAGTCCCTAGAGACATCACTGGTTATGTAACATTACATACCTGTAATCGTCTTTCTGATGCTTGTATCAGCTTAGATTCACAAACTTTGCATAGGCCGACAACTAGTGGTTGGTGATATGACATATTTCATTTATAGCGCACCCATACACAAGTGTTTCAAGGTGCAACGAGGCAAGGGAGGGGTACAAGGGAGGACAAGACAACGATCTTACTAGGCCCAGTGACATTGAAAACATGCAAGTGCAGGGAAGGGGGAAGTGCAAGGGGAAGAGAGGGAAGTGCTGAACACGTGATCAAAACAAAAGATAGTGCGGCCAGCAGGTGGCAAGTGCAAGAATTAAGCGCACACAACAGGTGTCTAATAAGTACAGGTAGGGGGACTGTAGGGTTGCACATACAGATCAAAGTGCAGGGGTTGCCAGAAAGCAGTGTGGGTATGTAGCTTGATGGGCAGAGATTTGGGCCTGAATTCAGAGGGTAGCCAGGTGCCCAGTGTAGAAAAAACAGATCAGCAGAGGAGAGGAAGAGAGAAGGCAGAAGCAAAGAGGAAGGTCTTGGGGTGCTTCCGGAACCCGGAGATGGTTCTCCTCAAGTTTCAGAGAGGCAGGGAGGCTGTTCCAGGGGGAGGCCCCAGCCGAAGAAAGATCTACCACCAACATTTTGCTTGGAGAAGCGACTGACCCTGAGGGAGTTGGAGGTCGAGGAGCAAAGATATCTAGCAGGAAGGTATTTCCGAAAGGAGAGTTGAAGGTATTGCGGACCCAGGCCCCAGAAGTCCGTGTGGACAATGCAGAGGGTCTTTAACTTAATCCTTGCAGCCACTGGGAGCCAATGAAGAGATTTCAGGGCTGGGGAGATACGATCCATGGGCTTGAGGCCAAGGACAAGTCTTGAGTCCTGTTCTGGATGAGTTGCAGAGGGCGAAGAGTAGTAGCAGGCAGATTCAGAAAGTGGCTGTTGCAGTAGTCCAGCCTAGAACCAGAGCTCTAGAGACAGTGAGCTTCTGGGGGAAGGAGAGGAAAGGAAAAAGACCTCTGAGGAGGTGCAGTTGGTAGTTTGACTTCTTGGAGATGTCAGAGACGTGTGGAGAAAAGGAAAGCGTGGAATCGAAGATGACCCTGAGGTTCTTAACCTCACAGGTGGGAGAAGGAAGAGGGCCAAGGGAAGCTGGCTAGCCGGCCGGCCGGCCAGCCAGAGAGTTACAGGAAAGGAAGGTGCAGGAGTGCTGATGAGAAGGATCTTTTGGCTTACTGGCATTGAGGCAGAGGTTGTTGGCAGCACACCACTCCTGGATTGCAGACAGTCAGAGATGAGAGAGGGAGAAGAGGTGGCAGAGGGGAGCCTGAACATGAGCAGAGTATCGTCCACATAGCACTTAAAGTTGGAGCAGAGAGCAGCAATGCAGTGGACAAGGGGTGCCAGGTATTGGTTGAAAAGCCAGGGAGAGAGGTTAGACCCCTTGGGAACACCACAGGTAAAGAGTGAGATAGAGGAAAGGAAGGACCCAAGTTGGACCTGGGAGGGTTGGAGAGGAAAGAGGATCAGTGATACCCAGGTTATCACAGAGGCGGTTGAGCAGGATGGAATGATTGACCGTGTCAAAGGCAGAAGAGAGATCGACTAGAAGGAGGACAAAGGGGAGATTAGAATCAAGGTTGAAGAGCAGGTTGGAGAGTATTACAAAATTTCTTTTCGATTTTGAAAAACCGAGCTGATGCAGAAAATAGTTTTTTGTATATTTTGTTGACATGTGTGGTGTTTCTCCTGTTACTAGCCAGTCGTCCAGCAAAGGGTACACTTCAATACTCTCTGCGTAGATGCACCGATACTACTGCTAGCACCTTTGTGAATACACAAGGAGCTGATGTCATCCGAAAGGAACATTGGGTATTTTCGATGTTCTGGCAGCAATGAAATATAAAAGTATGCATCTTTCATATCCAGTGTTCCCATCAAGTCTCGCCTCTTGACTAACAGGATGACTAAGTTCTGTGGCGACACTTCCGTTTTTGCTGGTTTTAGGTCCAGCATTAGATGTTTTGTTTTGTCTACACAGAATAAACACCCTTGTTTATCTCTGATGCCAAGACAAATTCCATGGCTCCATTTTCTAGTAGCGTCTGTACTTCGGCTTGCAGAATCTGTTGATGTTTTAACGGTAGTCTATGTAGTCTTGGTGGAAGAATGTGCGGCTGTTCCAGAAATTCAACACAATAGCTGCTTTTACTCTTGATAACACCCACTTGTCTGATGTGATATCCTCCCATATGTGGGAAATGATGTCATACAACCCCCTACAGGCGTGATATGGGAGGGGACCTAAAACACATTGTTTTGTGGGTGTGGCTGGACTAGAATGCCTTGGCCGCTACCCCTGCTATGCCCCCATCTGAATTGTCTGGGGAGGGCTGATGTTGACTGTAGGCCCTGGTTGGTAAACCACATAGTGGAACCTGCACCTGAGGTATAGCCAGACTTCCCTGAGGATCTTCGGTAGCTTTGCCCACGAAAACTAGGGCGCTGCAAAATGAACCTCTTTGTTGATGGGGTTTATTTGTAATCTATTCCAATGTTTTGAGTGTTTTGTGCTCCTATTTTGTAGCGTCTAGATCATAGTAGACTGGCCTTCCCAAATAAGACAGTCTTATACAGGTATGTTTAGCAGTATGGCCTGAGTCTCCAGTCCAAAATCAGGACTCCATAGCCATGCAGATCCTTCTGCAGCTATTGTACCAGTAGTCTGTGGCATCAAGTGTGATTTTGATAACTGTTAGCCATGTGTTTGTCTTCTGCTATTGTTTTAACACTCTTTGGGGCTCATGTACAACATTAACAAGATCTACCATGTGATCCCATTGTGCTCAATTAAAGCTTGCCATGAGAGCCAGGTTCTATGTCAAGACCGGAGGCTCACATTATGCTTTAACTTCTTTAATGCTACCATCCAGCAGCAGAGCCAGACTATTGGCAAAACACATTTGGTAAGCTACTGATGTTGCCACCCCCTTACTCAGGGCATAAATTGATTTACTTTTGTTGTCAGGGGATGCTTCTTACGCGGCAAAGGGGTGTTTCAGCTCTTTTACAGGTAATAATGAAAATCAGTAAATTTGAATTAAAATGCCCTCTGAGTGTCTGTTGGTGCCGGCTTATACCACTTTTTAATGCGAGGATTAACAACTCTAGTTCGAGCTGGAGTAGAAAGGGATGGTGTTAATTTTCCTATTGACAAATTATAATAAAAAGAAATCTACTGTCCTAGTTCCTTTTTCTCGTTGAGGGTATCGCCGAAACCAGTATCTTCTTCAGATTCATGAGTTTCAACTTTGAACGAGTCTGTCGCCTTTTAGAAATAAAAGAAGCCCACGTAATGCATCATAAAAAGTCACGGCTGAATCAATAAGCCCTGGCACTGTGAGGTTGCAAAATATTAGTTCTGGGGTTAAGCCTAGTCGGGCCTGTCCACTTGAAGCCTTTTGGCGTGGCTGGCTGGCCGGCCGTGACTTTTTCTGACGCATTATGTGGGCTTCTTTATTTCTAAGATAAAATATACTTGGGGACTTCCTTTCAAATTAATGCTGGCCGCAAAATGGTTTTGCATCAGTCATAAGAAAGACCCAGAATGGGTCGAAACACGTGTTGGCTGCAACTATTGTAAACACTAATAAATGTCCTATGAATCTGTCAGTTTCATTATCTAGGTGTGTGACATTTATCTCTATAAGATATATTAATGAGATATATACACAATGTATTTCTGGACTCAGTGCAGCTATGTCATGGATCTATGTTCAAATTGTCCCTTCAATTGGATGCTTCAGGCATGGCACCCTTTAACTTGGCACATGCCGCAGCAGGGAGCTCTACTCAAGCAATTAATTGGTCTGACCCATATTATCCTCATACCCAGCGCAGTTCGGATTCACAAATTCCATGTCTTTCTGTGTTTTCTAAACGGTAGAAGGATCTAGCTCCCTTTTCACACAACAGTGTAGCTATCGGACACTGACTCACAGCCCAGAAAATGTCTCTTCTCGTCTGATAAAAAAAAACAGGTTTTGCTCCGATACACTGGTTAAATTGATTGGGTTTGTTTGTTCAACTCGTGGGGGTTCAAAGCATGTGTACCTCCCCAACCCATATACACGAGCACATAGAAATGCAACCCTTTCGATGTACTCACTGGATCTGCAATACGTTCATGACAGAACATATTTATAAATAACAAAAGAGAATGGCATAATTGAAAGAGGCATATTGCGTTGGTACTATACACTACGTTCACATTAGTGTTTCAACAAATGACTAAAATTGTATACAAAATAACATTTATTTCACATGTATAAGAGCCCTTCATTTTTTTCTCACTAAAATGTTCCAACAATTTGATATTTGTGATTGCTTCCAAAAAAAAAAAAAATTGCTGTTCATCCCGACATAGGGCAGAACTCACAATTCCCTTTAAGAAAGGACCTAGGCCCTTATCCATGCTTCAACACCAACTAAATTCTAATACACTTGTTCAACTCATATTCCCAAACTAAACGTAACCATAAGCATGTATCAGAGAAACAACATTAAAATGAAATACAAAAAATGAAAACATTTGTCAATGCATCAATCATCCATCAGTAAAAATGTTGAGCATTTTAGCATAATATTAATTCAAGCAATTCCCAATGTAATCTTATAAAATACAGACGCCTAAAAGAAGTAGTGCATCCCCTGTGAGTTTTCCAGGTCTCAGCTTGTCCCATCTAATCTGCCAGCCCAGCACCTGGGCTGTCATGGTGTTTATATATAATGTCTAAATTTAAACCCCCTAATTATTGAGCTTACATGTTACTTGATGGGCAGTTTCTTTGCTTTCAATACAAATTTATGTTACATGGAGGTTAAACCCTGGTCTCGGGGTGTGATGTATACAAATATTATACAAAGACATGTCCCTTTTAGCAAAGTGCTAAAATAAAAAATCTCAGTGTCGGATGACATCATATTGGCTGTTCACCAGATGCTTTAAAGAGTCTTGTCTCGTCAATTTTCAGCAAGGTGCTTTTAGCGATTGTCTCATTATCAGTTTGTAGCTTGATGCTCTGAATGTCTAGCTTTGTTATCACGGAAAAAGGTGTGCTACTAGGTAGGAAGTCAAGGTCATTTACGCAGTGAGCCTGGCTTCATCCGCAAACTGCTGTTTTACCTTTTGTTCATGCAGCAAATAAAAATGAATTTGCTTGCATGGCTTGCTGGCTCAATATGCAAGTATATATTAACTATAAAGAACTAAATATGTACGCATGTTTACATACTCAATCAAGCTTCTAGGTGCTTTCCTATGTAAGCGTTTACATGTAGCAATGAATGTAAAAATACACTACAGGGCTGCCTCTACAAAATTAGATGTATATAGGCCAAGACAGGCCCCTAGTGCTTTGTGTGTTTCTTGCTTTGTAAAGCACTAAATTGCTATTTCAATGTAGATTGCTCTCCAACTGAATAGTGCTTCACTAGCCTCTATAGCACTACATTTTACTACCACTACCTTCTACTAGCATACCATGTCTGGCCTACGCTAGTCACTTCTATGAGGAGAACCCTCCCAGAGCTTCACATATATATTTAGGGACTTGGGGTTTTCATCCTAAGTTAGCCAGAGTTATCTAGACATGGACCTCTTACTCACTGTGTCTAGAGAGGCGCAGCTTCCCCTCAATGAGGAGGCCTGACAAGGCCGAAACATGTGTCTGGGATTGCGGTTGGTACTCTTGTACAGAGGAGAATTGCCTATTATTTTGGTGCCGGACTGCCCCGGTGGGTGGGACCAGACTTATATGCAAATGGTTATTTCTCCTCTGTGAAAGGGAGTGTGAGCTAAAACGTGCTAAAACGTGGTTGCAGATCCTCTCAAGTGGGAACCGAAGCAGAGAACAGGTTATTTGGCTGTGTTTGGTAGAGAAGCTCCCAGACTCTTTGCATATATGTTATGGGAATCCTGGCATGTCATGGTATCTCATATGCTGCTTTTCTACCCCGCAATGCAGAATGGGCGCCTACATATGACAGCTAAAATCACATGCTTGCATAGACTAGCAAGCTGTACCGGATGAAAGAGGTGGGTAGACTTAAGGAAGGTGGGGGCGTGGCTACGAGAGCCATGTAGGAGGACGCGTTCCAGCGGAGCTCCCGAGATCCTGAACAGATCTGGGCAAATTAGTGCGGTGTGACTGCTTATTGAATACCGACGATACGCATGCCAGCGTGTGAAAGTGCTACCTATGCACTGTGAACTTTTGGAGGACATAGAAGCTATGGCGGCGAAGATTGGAGAAGAAAAGTCGAGAGACGCTGAGGACAAAGGGCGACTCAAAATGGCCGACATAGGCCCGAGACGGAATAGAAAAGAGTAGCGGGAAGACCTAACCAGGCCAGCGTGCAGTGCGCCCACTCATCATTCGGAAGACCTGCACATCCCCAGAACCATGTCAAGTAGGGCAGTGCGACCCAAGGCGAAACAGCCCACGCTGGACGACTTCACCAAGACGTCCCCGGGCCCGGACGCCACCAAGAATAAAGATGCATCGGCCGTGGGTGGCGCGACGCCGTCGAGCTCTAATCAAGAAATCCTGGCGGCGATTGCGGACCTGAGAGCAGCTTGGGAGTCGAAATTAGAACTGGCTGTCTCCGAATTAAAAACTGCATTGGACCTCAAATTTGGGGAGGTCCAGGAGGACGTCAATCTGCTGAGACAGGACGTTAGGGTTCTGGCAGAGCGCACAGAGTCCCTGGAAAAAGAAGTTGGCCCGAATACGGCGGACTGCGCCACCCACAAGGCAAAACTGCACGCCCTAATTCAAAGGGTGGGCAACTTAGAAAGTAGAGCGGAGGAGGCGGAAGGACGAGCCCGCCGCAACAATATCCGTATTGTGGGCCTACCGGAGGGGACGGAGGGCCGTGACCCTACTGACTTTGTTGAGACCATGTTACTGCAGGAGATACCCGGAGGGGCCTTATCCCAAGGCTTCGCAGTGGAAAGAGCGCATAGAGCCTTAACGAGGAGGCCGCCTCCCGGAAACCCGCCTAGACCCATCATTGCCAAAATTCTTAACTACCGCGATCGGGAAAGAATATTGGAACATTTTCGAAAAGGAGGCACGATCAAGAGAGGAGCAGCAAACATCACGGCGTATCCGGCTTACACTCTAGCTGTGCAGCGGAGCCGCATGAATTTTCGGACTGTGAAACGGAGGCTGAGTGAGGCAGGTTATAAATATATGTTGCTTTACCCTGCAAAACTGAAGGTTATACAGGCGCATAAAACTTTATTTTTCGAGACCCCAGAGGACGCCATGGAGTGGCTCGACACACAGGGGTGCCCCCAGGAATCGGCGGACCGGCCCCAGAAGGACTCGGAGGAGCTGCGGAAGGCGTAAAATGGCGTCGCAAGATGGCGCGACTCATGGACTTTGAGACTTGATTATAGTCGGTTCGGAACCTTCGGTATGGAAGGTCAGTTGGTTGTACTGTTTGTCGCAAACACTGGGATTATTATCGAACAGGAGCCCCATGGAGCGATACTCTTTCCCCACAATAGCTTAGGTTAGGTGGCCATTAGGGCGACCTCACCCTACTGGGCTCCGTGCACTGATCGGTGATTGCGGAACTAGATGTGGGGGTGCCTGAGCTCTGTTGCTGAAGCTGGGCAACAGTTGGGGTGTGTGGTGTTGGGGGGAGGGCGGGTGAGGGAGGGGAAAGGGAGTTGGGGTTTGGTTGTGTGTGTAGTTAGTTGGGGAATGAGCTTATTCGCGGAGTGGCTGCAGTGGGACGCCTTCTGTGTCATGCGAACTGCTGGAGGTTCCTGCAAATGGGGTGGGAAGACACATAATTGCCATGGGAGACCTTAAGATTGCCACCTGGAACGTCCGCGGACTCAATAATTACCTGAAAAGAAATAAAGTCATGTTGTATCTTAAACGACAGAAGATCGACATTGCCCTGCTACAAGAAACGCACCTGACCCAACATAAACTAGACCTTGTAAAAAAAAAAAAATGGGGTGGCACGGTGGTGGGCTCCCCGTACTCGGCCTATGCCAGGGGTGTGCTGATCTGGGTGGCCCCGCATGTCCCACTCAGAATTGTACGAGAGGAGGCAGACACGGAGGGTAGGCTGGTAATACTAAGGCCACTGATTGAGAACAGAGGACTGAGTATTATTAATACATATGCCCCCAACCAGAATACTGCTATATACTTCAGGACTTTATGTACACGCCTGGGCCCGTGCGCAGAGGAACCGATTATCTGGGGGGGGGACTTCAACTGTGTTCTTGACCCCAAGATAGATAGGTCCGACAGTAAAGTGGACAGGCCCACCCCGGCGGCTAGGGCTTTACGGGTACTATTAGATGATTTTGGACTAGAAGATGTCTGGAGATTGAAACACCCCACTGCCTCGCAGTACTCATTATTCGGCCCCTCAACAGCTGCATACGAGACTAGACTATTTCTTTGCCACGCCAGAAGTGGCGATAGCAACTACTCAGATTGAATACAGAGCGAAGGTCCTGTCGGACCATTCGCCCTTGGTGATGGCCTGGCAATATGGCCGCCCCAGAGGGCGGATACCAACATGGCGCCTTCGGGCGGAGGCGCTTAGAGACCCGGTCTTCAGAGAGGATATTAGAGAGGCGATTATAAGGTACTTTGAGGAGAACACGGGCAGTGTAGATTCGGCTAGTACACTTTGGGAGGCCTTCAAGGTGGTATTGAGGGGCAACGCTATTTCCAAATCAAAGGGCCTGCAGGGGGGGGGGGGTTCTAGCTGAGCTAGAGAAAGTGGAGAAAGAATTGGAGCGTGAATGTACCAGAGCGGGGGGGGGGGGGGAGACACAGACCTAGTACTCGAATTACAGCAACGTTGCTCGGAGCTTTGGGAGCGGCTTTGTGACCTCAACTACAGGAAATACGTGGAGAGGCAGCATGCAGGCGGTGACAAAACTGGTCGCCTACTGGCATGGCATTATAAGAAGGAAACCCCTAGGGCCCCGATCATGATGATAGAAAGGGAAAATGGGGAGGAGGCTCACACTCAGGAAGAGGTTAACGCCACTTTCTTAGATTATTATAAAGCGCTGTATGAGGACAAAGGGGAAGACAATCTGGATAAAATCAGGGACACACTGGAAGATATGGAATTGCCTAGAATTAGTGCAGAGGAAAGGGACGAGTTAGATGGTCCCATTACGCTAGATGAACTGGAAGAGGTGGTGAAACGGCTACCTACTTGCAAGACCCCGGGCACTGATGGACTCCCGAGTGAGTTCTACAAAACATATAGCGCAGAGATACTCCCCCCTATGCTGGAGATGTATAATGAATCATTTGAGGGAGGCCGATTGCCGGACACGCTCAGAGAGGCGCTGATCGTGCCGCTACCCAAGCCTAACAAGCCGAGACAACACTGTGGGTCGTACAGACCGCTGTCGATGTTGAACCAAGACAGTAAGATCCTGACAGCGGTCCTGGCGGACAGGCTACGCAAGGTCATCGGCAGACTGATACACTCGGATCAGACGGGTTATGTCCCTGGCAGGAATATAACCCATAATCATAGGCGGCTCCACCGGGTGATCGAAGAAGGGAACAGAAGGGATGAGGAAATGGCAGTGATTTCCTTAGACGCAGTCAAGGCATTTGATTCGGTGAGGTGGCCGTGGCTGTTCGCGGTCCTGGGGGAATACGGGTTCGGGCCAGGCTATATCAGATGGGCGAGGCTGCTGTATAGCCAGCCAACGGCTAGGGTGCGCACGGGATCGGTGATATCCGATAAGTGGCGCCTTGGTAGGGGTACTAGGCAGGGATGTCCTTGGTCCCCGATGTTATACATATTGGCCCTGGAACCCTTAGCGGTATATCGTAGACAGCAATATGACCTGGTGGGCATCGAGGTGGGAGGAGAGAGCCACTTGATATCCCTATATGCCGATGACTTGCTGCTGTACCTAAAATATCCAGAGGAGAACCTCCAGTATGTTTTGGAGGTCATGCAGAAGTATGCCGAATTGTCCGGCATATCGGTTAATCCCGGCAAGTCGAGCATGTTCCCCCTAGGGTATTATTCGAGGGTCCCCACGGAAAGCTTACCGGTATTACCCGTGCCTTGGGCAACCGAGTCCTTCCGATACCTCGGAATAGACATATCACACTGTGGTAAACGAACATCTGCACAATACTGCAGTTGCTGTGGATAAAATCCGCGCGTCCATGCGATTTTGGGAGAAGCTGCCGCTGGAGATGATAGGGCGGGGGGCGCTGCTTAAAATGGTTGTCCTGCCTAGACTGTTGCATTTCTTCAACAACATACCATACTTAATACCTAGGAAGTTCTTTACCAAACTCGACAGTATGTGCAGGGACTTCCTATGGCACGGCACTCGCAACCGAGTGGCACTGTGGAAGCTGCAAAACTTTTACGATAAAGGAGGGATCAAATTACCACATTTTGAGGCATATTATGTAGCGAGCCAATTGCAATATGTTACACAGTGGCTCTCTGATGAGGAATCTCCCGAGTCCAGGTTGGTTGGGACAGATTGCGCCCCGTTTTATTTGAAGGAGATCATCTGGGTTCCTAGACAGGACTTAAATCTTCGCCCTGGCATGCTGTTACTTGGGTGGAGAATGTGGCGTAGAGCATGTCGGCTACTGGAAAGCCTGGACCCGTGTTCGCCGCAAGTGCCACTGGTCGCCTTGACTGCGGGGGATAGCCAACTTAGGAAAATGATCAGAATATACTGGGAATCGGTTGGGTTGGCCACGTTAGGAGATATATGGCAGGATGGGGCCATCAAGGATTTTGCAGACCTAGAAGAGGAGTCTGGGTTACATGTGGGCCAATACGTTACATACCTCAGGTTGGTACGGATTATCCGAAAATCTTGGCCTGAGACGGTGTTAGCGGAGGATCCGGACGCCCTGATTGACACAATATATGATATATCAGAGGGCGGACACGAGATTTCCAGATTGTATGAGGTGGTGATGTCCCGGGTGGGAAAGGACCTGATGGATTTGAGACTAGAATGGGAAACGGAGGTGGGGACTCAGATGACTGATGGGATGTGGGAACGGGCTATGGGATATCATAAAAAAGTGTCCAGAAATGCTAGATTACAGCAAATCCAACTATATATCACGCACAGAGCGTACATGACCCCCAAAAGGATAGCTAAGTTTGCGAACACAGGCAGACAAGCATGTCCGAAATGTAACGAGGACGACGCGGACATGACGCATATGTTCTGGACCTGCCCAGTAATCGAAGTCTTCTGGGGAGAAGTGTCACAGAAGTTAGCAGACAAAAGGGTCCCGATAAGCATTGACACGGCCTGGGCTTGCCTCCTAGGGGGGTTCCCAAGACCGAACAACACCAGACATCTGGGGAAACTGAGAGACCTAGCGTATATACTCGCTAAGAGGAGGATAGCCATGAACTGGAAGCAATGCTACAAACCCAGGATAGAGATGTGGTGGAGGGATCTGCAAAAATGGGCGAAAGCTGAAACCATGGTCTGGCAAGAGGCATGCAGTAAATGTGGGGAGGAGGATGTGGGCAACCTAGTAGCCTGGAGGTTGTTAGTTACTGGTCTGTTTGTGGTGCAAGGGGAACCTACTGCCTCGGAGGAGGAAGACACCCGGCCACTCCAGGTCGATACAGAACTACCCTGTCGATAAGCTCTTGGGGGGGCGGGGGGGAGTGCAGTGTTGTGTTTTCTTAATTGTCATTTGTCCTATTGCACATAATGCCACAAGTTTGTTTTGTACTGTTTTCATTTAAAATAAAATAAAAATATATATTAAAAAAAAAAAACAATTTCAAACTAGTTTTTCAAATAAAAAAAATAAAATAAAAAAAAAAGTTACAAAAAAAAAAGACTTAAGGAACATAAAAAGAAATATGTACTCATGCGTCCCGTCCCTTTACCTCCATCCTTGTGGTCACCCCCCCCACAAACATGGGGATGGTACCAGAAAATTTCAGTGAACAGCGTATGGGGGTTGGGGCTCGGGGGGTGATCCTTCGGTGAGGGAACCCCCCCCACAGAGGCCCCGCCTTCCAGCACTTCAACTCAGTCCCTTTTTCAGCATAGACAGTATCGGACCTGCCAGCCAGCACAGGGATTTTTTAAGCTTTCCGATCACTCCACTTGTTTCTTTTCAATCTTATTTAAACTCCCTTTGGTGCCTCGCCTTCCCAGGCGCATGTCGGCTGCAGGAGGATTCACGAGATGTGCTTTGTGCGACTGGTTGCTCCCGGCCTTGGACCCTCATGCACTCTGTCTTGAGAGCCTGGGCTCCGACCACTGCTGGGACAAGTGCGTGGCATGCAGCACGCTCGGTCACAGGGCAATGACAAATAGTTTGACGCGTTGGAGGGAGATATTCCACACTTCTCCTCTGGCGCACCGTTAGGACTTCGTCTCCAGGACCTCTCGACAAGACAAGGTAGGCCCTCTGTTCAGAACGGCTCTCAGCGTGGCGACTCCTTCCCCGGGGTTCCCACAGGCAAGGGTTCCTCGGATTCAGGTTCTGGTAGGCCCGAGGCCTCCGAGGCTACCGACTTCCAACCCAAGGAGCCGACGGGCTCTTCCGGGCGCTCCAGAGGCAGACCTGAGGCCGTCAAGGCTACCGGCTCCCAAGCCGAGGGGTTCAGGGGCCCTCCCAGGATGTCCTTGGAAGGGCGATTAAGTTTCTCCTCTTCTTCGACCCCAAGGGGTAGGGGACCATCAGGTGCCACCTCCAAGAGTCTGTCCTCTGCACAATCCAGCACTACTACCGGCCCAGGTGCCGAGGGCGCTCAGCCTACCGGAGCTCGCTCCAAGGTTGTGAGTCAGGGCGTTACGACTACCCGCCAGCCGGCCAAGGACTCTGCGCCTACCGGAGTAATCATGGAGGTCGGTGCTTCTGCTTCAGGTGCAAGACCAAAGCTGCATCCTCTCATGTCCGAGACCTCTCGTTTCTCTGGGCCAAGGGAGTGGCGCAAGGTTAAAAAATGGTGGACGAGCACTTGGCAGAGCCTGCTAACCCGTGCTCTCGCCCATTGAATGGGCCTTGCAGGAAGGTTCCAGTCTACTTCCTTCTGGAAGTGGCAGCGGACTGTATGTACAAGCATCTGGTCTCCTCATGGGTACATATACCCATCGCAGCCTTTATGGCTAGGCGCTTCAGCGCTTTGACCAGGAGCGGTGACCCAGTGCCTCAGAAGGCCTGGACCCTTGGGATCCAGGGACTAGTGAGGACTGCTTCTTTGAGGGGTTCCCCCTCCTCATTCGATCTCCTGAAGGAGAAAGTGAAGGAGGTGATTCCCGTAGGTGGTGCCTCCCCCGGCCTCCTCTGGGCCCTCTACCTGTTCCTCCAGGCCCTACCGGTAAAGACCCCTCTGCCTTGTCCTGTACCACCAACGCCTCCCGCTCAACAGTAATTGGACCGCTCTTTGGCTCTTGACCTAGGGGAGACCCCGCCAGCACCTGTGTCCCAGGGCCTGGACTCCCCTCGGTCTGTAAAAAAAAGGGTGGGCCGACAACAGTGGTGACTATGATGCCCAGGACGAACCCTCAGCATCTGTTAGGGCCTTTCATGACAGCCTTTAGGGCCCGACTGAGTGACTGAGTTCTTGTGAGTCTTTCTGCCTGATGAACCCCCCCCCCCCCCGAGAAGTCAAGAGTGCTAGCAGAGGTTTTGGGCAAGCGTACCACGATCCAGCCTGGCAACCCTCTTCAGAAGGATGTTCTGCAGGTGGGAGAAGCCCACGACCAACGCCCAGATGAACAAGAATGTGGACAGCAGGATAAGGCTGATAGACAGGGAGCCAATCCGCCTGGCCTCCCACCCACAGCCACATTCTTCGGTGTTGGCTGCGGCCTCACTATATTCTAAACCATCGTCTTTGTCGCCTTCCTCCATGGGAGTCACCTCCAGCTACCTTTCAGGACAAGGTCCTTAAGTCTTTGGGCAACCTCCGATATGCCATTTCAGGACTGCATCTGTGGCAAACCAATGCCCTTTTAGCTGGGGTTAACCAGAAGCTGTGGCAGGAGCTCAGGGAGTTTCTGCCTGACCTCCTTTTGGAGAGGCAAGCCTCCTTTCAAGGCCCATCTAGCGGATGCCATGGCCGTTGCACAGGACCTCATGGAGTCTTCGGTCTCCCACATAGACAAAAACAGCAGAGGGCTTTGTCTGGGTGTCGAGATGAAAAGAACGGCGTGGATGCAGGACACCAGGTTTTCATCTGACGTACAGGAGCAGATCCTAGATCTGCTCTTTGAGGGCGTGGAGCTCTCATTAGTCAAACGATGACGAAATTCACTCAAGCGCCCAAATCCTTGGCCATCCTGACAAAGATAGACCAGAAATCCTTCCCTAAGTCTAAAAGCAGGACTGGAGTCAAATCCTGCTCTTTCACCGGCTTCCGGAACCACAGTACACGACGGCCTGACAGGCCGCCCAGCGATAACAGGAGGAAACAGCAGAGGACTTTGCACAGGCTTTTCCGCTCTCCCTCCTCCGCCCCCCACCTCCGATGCCAAGCAACAGTGATATTACGTTCGGGGGACACTGCTCTCCAGTAGAGGGCCGACTGGCTCTTTTACAAGACAGCTGCAAGCGTCTTTTCAAAAACCTTGGATCCTATCCATAGTCTCCACAGGCTTCAGTCTTGCAAATCCTTTTCCACTACCATGCTTCTCCTCCTCTTCATCAGATCGGGTCCACGGCTCTTTTGCAGGAGGTCCTATCGCTCTTGGATATGAAGGGTTTAGAACCGGTTCCTCAATCAATCAGACAGAGGCTCTGGCTTCTACTCCAGGATTTTTACAACCAGGATGGCCTGAGGGTTTGCCTGGACCTGTCATTTCTCAATCTGTCTTTACCGCTATAACGCTACAAGACGATCAGTGTGGCACAGAGTCTCTGTGTGCAGGGGACTGGATGTGTTCTCTAGAGCTCAAGGATGTGAACCTGCATGTGCCCATCTACCTGCATGTGGCCATCTACCGGCTGCATCAGAGGTTTCGGCGATTCACGGTTATGTCGCACCACTTCCAGCACAAGGTGCTGCCTTTCGGCTTGAACTCGGTCCCTCAGGTCTTCACGAAGTTGATGAATGCAGTAGCGGGTCCCCTCCGCGTGGAGGGCCATAATCTATACCCCCATTTGGATGACTGGCTGGTGAGGGCGGGGTCACCCAAAAAGGAGATGCACTCCTGCCAGAGATTGGCAGATGTTCTTCATCAGCTGGGGTTCTCCCTCAACCAGTGGAAGTCACAGTTCTGCCCCTCATAGGATCTGGCGTTTCTAGGGATGCGTTGGACCACAGCCATTCAGCAGGTGCTTCCCACGCCTGAGAGACTCCTCTCCCTTCACAAAGCGATAGGGCACCTTTTAGCCAACTCAACCTCAGCATGGTGGTTCCAGCACCTTCTGGGGCTGACGGGCACCTGCATGCTCACTGTACAGCAGGCCTGCCTCACGATGAGGCATCTACAGCTCCACCTGGCAGCAAATGTGGGTCAGGAGACGGAGTCCCAGTCTAACAGGATCCCAATACCCCTGCTCCTTCTGCCTGATCTTTGATGGTGGTTGATGGACGACAATGTTTCAGTGGGAGCCGCCTTCACAAGACCGGAGCCTTCCCTGGTGGTGACGACAGACTCCTCTCGTTCGGGCTGGGGGACTGCTATTAATGGCGCATGGTCCAGGGTGGAAGCCCTCCTGCATATCTAATCTGCTCAAGCTCAGGGCAGTGGGCCTGGCCCTCAAGGTGTTTCTGCCCCTAATCAGTGACAGGTCTGTTTTAGTCAGGACAGACAATTCTACTACAATGTTTTACCTGAACATGCAGGGTGGCACCCTTTCTCCCCACCCCCTCTGCATGGAGGTGGTATAATTCTGGGAATGAGCTCTGACGTAGGGGGTTTGGATTTCAGCAGTCCACTTCCAGGGGGACAGCAATGTAGAAGCGAACCAGCTGAGCCACTTGGGGTTCAACACTTAGGAATGGAAAGTGCACACCAACTCCTTTTTACTCCTGTTCCAGCATTGGGGTGTTAAGCAAAATTGTATGCAGTACCCTTTGGATGTTCTACAATAAACTTGACCTCCTGGCAATAGGGACCCAACTTTTGGTATAAGTCTGAACTACACAGGTTGGTAGTGTGGTCGAGCAGCCATGCTTATCTTAAGAGGGGTCAATGTGAGCAGAAATGCTGCGACACAGTTTCATAATATAGTAATCCAAATAAACACTTATAATTAAGGTTTCTTGATAAAACAATTATTAATTTATATCGCAGTCAGTTATATAAGCCGCCTTCAGAAAGGGAGCAAAACATGCAACAAACTTCAGAACACACTCTTAGTTTCTCTAAATCAGTGTCATGATTCCTGCCCCTCATGTCCCCAGCCCTCCAAGATGTCAGGCTGGAGCCAGGCCACGATCCCCTATATGGCCCTCAAGGGCCTCTTCATCCCTCCAAAGACCCACTTGGAGTCAGACTTGGCGCTTGTGGCACCAGACTCACTCACTCCCATAGGATAACATAGGGGATTGGACTTGTAGTGCATTGATGGGGACAAGATGGATGCCCCAGATATTTTGGTTCCCAGAACTGCATGTGCAGTCTAGTCTTTTGGGTGTGGTTCAGCCCAGAGACACGTGGGATACCCAGAGACTATTTAAGCCACGCCCAGGCTGAGAAACATGCTTTCGTTTTCTGCACCTGCAGCGTGACACTCACCGTGTTCGATCAGTCTCCAGTAGGCCTGCATCTTTCTTCCACGCTCAGCTCCTGCAAGAACAAGAACACTGGTAGGAACAGCCTTACCTTGCAGCACTTCTGCCCATCATTCACCGCTCCTTCTGTTCAGCGGGCATCTTTGGCGGTGTCATTCCCATCCCGGCACACCGCTTCTTAAGGAAAAGGGAAAAGAACAGAAAAAAGGCATTAGTAAGCATTCTGCAAATATTCGCTTATTTTTAAATACTGTTCGAGCTTCAAACGCTTACCTGAATCCCAGCCTCTCTGGGGGAACTCTGTCTCTTGAACTTCTCATCCATCTGCAAGAGGGAAGAGACAATCCAGGTTAGCGTGGAAACATCTAGAGGCGCTGCATACTGTGCTTACTCACCGCATTTGTTCTTCATAACCAGCATCCACGCTGAAAACGTCGCGGCACCTAAAAGACATAGAAAAAGAACTCAGTTCAGTACAAATACGAAAGGGGTGCATCACGCTCTCACTCACCTTCAGCGCTACTCATCTCAGCAGCACGCCGCCATCATCATCTAAGGAAGGAAAGGAACGAAGTTAGAGAACTGTTCAAAAGACTCATTATACTTAGCTGTCGGACTCTTGCCAGTGAAGTGACTAGGCAGCAACGAGCCCGCATCAATCAACGCGCCCCTGCGCTGAAAGCAGGACGGAGAGCACACTATCCAAGAAAACAAGGTGAGCTGTGGATCAAAGGGAAGGGTTGGACCCCAGGGAAGAAGGGGTTCAAGCACACAGAGACAATAGCAAGTTAAACTCTACCAATCCTGTGTTTCAGGCCCAGTCTCCAGTCGAATAGCCTCCAGGGAAGGGTTCGAGGTCCTAAGAGGTCAGAACAGGCTGAGTGACGTTCCCGTGGATACCAGTTGAGCGTTACAATCAGATGACACCCATTGGGGATGGCACACAGACACCCTCTGCACCCTCAGGTGACTTAAATAGCTAGGACACTGTGGACATTGATTTATGACTGCTACATTTAGAGCAATACCTAGTTCGGTGAAAAAGATAGAATAGAGGAATAAAACAAAGGTTAACAAATAAGTCATAAACGGGTGAGCACTTTTAAATACCTTCGAAAGCACAAAGTCAGAGGAAAAGAGGAGTCTCTCAGGGAGCCAGAACAGCCAATGTTAATTGCATAATGTCAAGGGAGCAGAAGATCTTCTTTGCAGGTAGGTAAAAAGTCTTGCACAATGTTTTTAGAAATGTTGGTAAAAATTACAACACTTGAAGGGCCACATGCTGAGAGGCTTATAAGGGGCAAAGCTTGAGCAACTCTGCCAGGTAATCAAGACAGGTCTCAACTGAGAGCAAGTAAGGCTACACAACAAGAGGCAAATTCTCTTAGACTGTACAGTACCTCTGGTTAGAAGAAATGGTTCCAGCCGGGTTCTGTTTCTGTGAAGCACTGCAGATCCTGTTGTTCCTGAGCCTCAGTCATGGGGACAAGAGGGAGGATGTCTGGGGACTCCTGCTCTGCAATGGGACCGGCAGCGGCAGCAATGGGCAAACTCCAATTCAGCGGTTCGTCAGTGTTTCGGCTTCTTGCGTCTGACAGCAAATTCCAACACTGCGGTTCTCGGATACCACTTCAGACTTTCCTCGCATCTGGGGTCCAGCACTTTCTTGAGGTGGCTCAGGCTTGGTCAGTCCTGCAACAGGGAAGTCCGGAGGATCTTCCTAGCGCTCGGGTCCGACTTAAAAGCAACGCACACAATCTGGTGTTCCTCTCACTGGCTCTTCGGTTCCAGCAGCAGTGGAAATGCAACCAGTTTCGAGAGGATGTCCAGACAAGCTTACTTTGGAGTTGATTGGTCCCACCAACTCAAAAGGGAGAAGTCGTCCTTGCAGGGCTTCTCTAGTCGAGGCGAATTCGGAGCTTCAGCACAGCAGCAGGGCTTCACCGGGCAAACCAACGGTCCAGGAGTTGCAGCAGGCGTCTCTTCCAAGTTGTTCTTCGGATTCCTTCCGCCAGTGGTCGACTCTGCCTTCAAAGCCAAAAAGCCTTGCCGCCTTTTATGCAGGTTTCTCCCATTCATTCCAGTCCAGCTGTCAATCACACAGCAGGGTGCTGTCCTTGCTGGACAGCCAGCCGGCCAATCACCTTTGGGTGTATTCCTGTAACTAAGAGGATTAAGCACAGGGAGTTTTGGGCACCCCCCTCACTACCTGCCCCTGCCAGACATACTGGAGCTAGAGGCGGGCTTCACTTGTGAATCCCGCCAAAGACACAACGTACAAAGAGACCAAACCTGGTTTTCTGTGCAGAGTAAATCTCAAGAAGGACCTTCCCGACAAGAAATGGCAAAAAAAAAGACTGGGGCCATTTTAACGAAATGGGCACCCATGGGTGCCTTACCGTGGCTGCGAACGCAGCCCGTGGTAAAAACACAATGCAAGTACAAAGTAAACCACTGCCACCAGCCATTAATTGTAGGAAGGGTAACAAACTTGTTACATGCAAAACTAGACAAAGGGATGCTAAGTAACCCCTCCAGCATCCTATGTTAAGATAGTGTGTGCTGGGTCTAGAAAGTTGCAAATTATAAGTAATGTCAATTTCACTTTGCTGCTCTTGGAAACAGTAGTTTCACCAAGAGAAGGTAGTTAAATCTTTGGGAAATCCAAGAGACTTCCTTGTGCCACTGCACTGAAGGTGCTGTGTGACAATGCAAAGATTTGCATTATTTCATTTCATAGCTTCAATCACAGTGCAAAGCATAACTGCATATGGTAAAAGCATACCTCCAACTTACATCTAGGCGCTTGCCTTAGTTTGAAATGTATCCCAGTTGATCGTGCTGTGGGGAAGCACCTGCTAGCGCTGCCTGTCAACACCAGCCCTGCGTCTCTTTTCTTCGAGCTTGCGGTTTATTTATAGTCACAGCAAAGATCGCTAGATGACTCACTTGCTGGGGCGGCAGCCAAGTTGTCCTGGCTGGGTTCAAGCCAACACATTGTGTCCTGGCCGGAAGCCATCCATTTCTTGCCAGGTTTTCTTGTCCTGGCCGGTATCCAGCCAGATCCACAGAGATGCTCACGAATAACCTTTTCTTATTCCTCATGTTAAAACCAAGGCGCACTACAGTTAATTTTTTATGGCAGCGCACAACAGTAACCTCTGTACAGCCAAGTATAGGAAGTCGGGTTTTCATATTTGGTATTTACCATATTTGACCCTCAGGATATGCCTGCCGCCATTTTGTCAAACTCCAAAGTTGAAAAGAACACAGAATTTAAATCACATTAAAATTACATGGAGATAAAAAGTCCTAAATTTCAGCAAAAGAGCTGGGGGTCTCTATGGTAGAAGGGAATTAACACATTTCTTAGAATTCTCCCTAACATGGAGGATCGCGGACCTGGACTTGTGTGCATTTCCTCAGGACTCCAAGTGCCCCAGTTTGCTTCACGGGCAGGACAGGGTGAGTTGTCTCTTGGTGACTCATTCCAGATCTGGGGGCACGGTGACAGGTGTTATTCCTTCCTGCCCACCCACCCCCACCGCTCCAGCGGACCCTGTGCAATTTCCGGGCTTCGGTGGGCTGCAGCCTCATCCTAATTGCCCCCCACTGGCCTTCAAGAGCCTGGTTTTCGGATCTGCTGCAGTGAGCTCCCAGGGCCCCATTCACCTTCTGATCCCCAACAGGGGCTTCCTGATGCTGCAGGGTGGGGCAGTGGAACATCCAGAGCCGGCCAGGATGGCGCTGGCAGCCTGGCTCCTGGGCAGCTAAGGCTTCAGCATGCTAAATTTTCGGAAGACAACTGGGATATCATTCAACAGGTCAGAAGGCCCTCTACTCTGTCCCAGTATAAGAGTAAATTGACTAGATTCCGTCATTGGGCTCAGGAGAAGGGTCTGGATCCTGTCACCTGTCTTCTGGATGACGTACTGGCTTTTTCAGCTCACCTGGCTCGTTCGGGAGTTCAGGTTGATACTTGCTGCACTTATCTGGCAACCATCAGGACGTATAAGAACACCCCTGAGCACGTGTTTTCGGCAGCCAACCAGTGGTTAAGGTCCACCTCAAGGGGCTGGCTAGGCTTTTTCCTCCGGTGCATAGGCCACATCCCGTCTGCGACCTCAATGTGGTTCTTACAGCTTTGCAGTGCATACCGTTCGAGCTGATGGCCTCTGTGGACATTCGACTGTTCATGCTGAAAACTGTTTTACTGGTAGCCCTCACCTCTTCGCACAGGGTCAGTGCGCTTCAGGCCTGGTCTTCGTGTAAGCCCTTCACCACATTTCATGACAAGGTCATCTTGCGCACTCACTGAAACCTTGTGCCCAAGGTGGCCTCTCCAATTCATCTGGATCAAGAGATCTGCCCTCCTGTGTTCTTCCCGAACACGCAGTCGGAGTTAGTGAGGGCCCTTCATTCCTTGGACCTCAAGATAGTCCTCAGGTTTTACCTCTCACGGATGATATCCTTCAGGAAATCTGAGATCTTGTTTGTCACTTTTGGGGTTTCCTCACCCAGCTCTCAGGCTTCCAAAGCATCAATCGCCCGTTGGATGGTTCAGGCCATTTCAGAGGCCTACGCAGCCATGGGCAATCCGGTCCCAGAGGGAATCCATGTCCATGCTGTCAGAGCGAAGGCCACGGCTGTGGCGTTTCAGAGCCATGCTTCTTGGGATGTCATCAGTAAGGCGGCTAATTGGGCCACTCCATTGGCCTTCTGTAAGCACTATTGCCTAGATACCAGCTCCAGGCACGATGCGGAGTTTGGTCAGGCAGTTCCGAAGAACCTTTTTGCTTCAACCTAGATATGAGGCAGGTTGTCACAGCTCTACCCTATGGTATCGTTCGGTGGAATCAACCACAAGGATGGAGAAAAGGGGACAGGACATGAGTAATTAAAGTTACTCACCGTAGTGACTAGAGTACTCATAGTCCATAATCCCCTTTCCTCCATACGTCCCACCCTCCTTCACCGGCTTGTATGCCAAGGGCTAATATGTAATTGAGTGAAGCCAGGTTTCTAAGCGTCCGATGTGGTTTAAGAGGACTGATGTGAGGCGCTGGAAGGCAGGGCCTCAGCGGGGCGTTCCCATGCCTGTGGCCACACCCACGCATGCTGTACTAAATTTAAAGTGGAAGCTCAATTTTTCTCTGCCAAAGGTTTCGATACCGTCCCCATGTTGGGGGACACCCACAAGGATGGAGCTGAGGGGACTATGGCTATGAGTACTCTAGTCACTACGGTGAGTAACTTTAATTTTTTAACACCACATACACCAAACGTGAATCACTCCTGGTTTGTGTGAACACAATAAGGCTGCGTAAAAGTGTTAACTAAACTCCATGTAGCTGTTTTACAGATTGCTTCCAATGGTACATTTGCAATGTTATGTTTAGAATGTCCCCTAGGCAGTGGTCGAAGTGGGTGGGAGCGATGCTCCTCTGCTTTATTTCAATAGGTTTTACTGTTCCTATACTAAAAGAAAATGTAAAAAAAAAAAAAGAAAAAAAGAATGGTTCCGTTTTTAAATAAGTGTTATTGCGTCATATTGATTTAACGTGTCCCTCCTCTTATCTTACCTATCACATTCTGTCTTGTGTGCCTACCCTGTTTATTCTGTCTTTTTGCAATATGTAATCATCACTGTTTTAGATATTCAAATGTGTTCACTCAATATTAGTTATTCTTTTAACTATAAAATGTTATGTAGATTCCATGTCACATTCTTATTGTTCCATTTAACATGTTTAATGAAAATTAAACAAAAAAATAAAAGTGTAAGAAGCAGTTGAAACGTGCACTTAAGTGCACTGCACTAAACGTTCCCTTGAACAGCAGGTGCATTTGTTTGGGGGGTTTATATTGCGCGTGGGAGAGCGGATGGCGGTGGGGATTGGGGCAGGTCAGCAAGGAACATAGTTCCGCTACTTCTTTTCATACACTTCAACCACTGGCCCTAGGTGTAAAGGGAAGTGTTTTGTTTGACAGGCTGCAACACTGTTGGATACACCTAACAATCCATCTGGCGATGTTAGTCTTTGAGACAGGGTCCCCTGCTCTTCCAGCCGCCAGAGAAAAAAATAACTGATCAGTCTTCCTTAATGGGTTTGTTTCATTAAAGTAGTACAGGACTGCCCTACGAACATCTAGTGTGTGAGCTCCCTCACCATAGAGTTTTAAAATAACACTGGTAAATCAATGGATTAGTTGATATGAAATTTAGAAATGTAATTAGGAGAAAAACGTGGCTGTGTTCTTAACACCACCTTATTTGATGCACTGTTACAAAGGGCTCAGTTACAAAGCCTAAAGATCACTGATTCTACGAGTAGAAGTGATGGCTATATGAAAGGCCACCTTGTAGGTGAGGTCTTTAAGGTATGCTTTGTGCATTGGCTCAAAGGGAGGACCCGAGAGCTTGCTTAGTACCACACTTAAATCCCATGCTGGCGGTGAGTTAGCAACTGGAGGATGTAATCTTTTTACTCCTTCCATGAATGCTTTAAAAACTGGAATCTTCCACCAGGAAATTGTTATAAGATGTTGTGTATGTAGATAGTGCAGCTAAACACACCTTTAATTAAAGACCAGTCGGAGTCCATTTAATGCAACAGGTAAAGCAAAATGTGGGATGGTGATCAATCAATTGGATTGATGTCACAATTTCTATATCACACGACAAATCTCTTCCACTTATTGAATTAGCAGTGTCTAGCGTTTGGCTTATGTGCTTCCCTCAAAATGTCCATGCATTTATCAGGTAAATTGATGTGTCCAAATTCTATAATCTCTGGAGCCACGCTGTTAAGTTGGCTATGAGGTTGCGGGTGTAGGATTTGACCCGGACTCTCCGACAGCATGTTGAGTGTTAGATTCAACTTCTTTGGTGGGCACAAGGACATGTTGAGAAGGTGGGAGTACCATTCTTGACATGCCCACAAAGGTGCTGTGAGAAACATTGTTCTTGGTGCATCACCTTGTTCAAGAGTGGGGTTGGTGGAAAAACATGAGAATTCCTCTGCAATTAATCGATAGTGCATCCCTCAGGGACCCATTCCGTGGAAATGTTGGCATTTTTTAGTGGTTATTTGCTGTTGCAAAAAGACCTATGTCGGGTAGCCCCGATTCTATAAAGATTTGTTGGAGAATATCTGAATGTAACCATTCATGTTCTAGGGGCTGAGATCCGCTTAGGGTGTCTGCTAGGAAATTGTGCTATCCTAGGAGGTGTTGGGCATGGAAATGCATTCCAAAGGAAAAATACACCATCTCCATATCATCTGACGTAGGATGTTCAACCTTGGCCAGTGTGTTCCGCCCTGCTTGCTGATGTAAAACATAGCTGTTGTGCGGTCTGTTGTAATTAGCACATTTGTCCCCCTGATCTGTTGTTGAAAACATTATAAATTACTCACCGTAGTGAATAACACTCCTAGTCCATAGTCTCCTTTCCTCCATATTGTATGGGCATCCCTGGTTAGGGACGGGAAAAAAACAGCTTCCTCCTTTAAATTTAGATGCGCTGGCACCCAGCCCTGGGACATGCGCTCCCTTGACTCCACCTACCGGCACCACTCCTCAGTCCCCTTTGACGCGTCGACAATATTAAAATTGCCCAATGCACCAGTATTACTAAGGGGAGGATGGTGGAATGTATGGCGGGAAGGAGACTATGAACTAGGAGTATGTTAGTCACTACTGTGAGTAACATATAATTACTTCTACGTCCCATCCCCTTTCCTCCCTACTGTATGAGCGAGTACAACTGAATGTAACCCTATGGTGGAGAGGTGCTCTCTTAGGAAAAGAAGTTCCTTAAAACGGCCTGACCAAATGCTGCGTATGACCTGAAGGCAGCATCCAAGCAGTAGTGCTTGCAGAAGGCTGAGGGCGTAGCCCAGGTAGCCGCCTTGCTGGTAAACTGCCGCGGCACGTGCATCTGGAATGCAATTGCTGTGGCCTTAGCTCTGATTGCGTGGGCATGCATATTTGCATATTTGCTGGAAGGGGTTTGTGCTGCCCCTCGTATGCCTCCTTGATGGCCGTAACCATCTACCTTGCTATGGCCAAAGGTGACAAAGAGCGTCTGATTTGCAGAAGCTCTTGGTCCTGTCAGCATACACCTGATGTCCAGACAGTGCAATACCCTCTGAGCATCATCCTTGAGGTCCGGAATGAAAGTTGGTAGCACTATCTCCTCATTCATGTGAAAAGGAGACAACCTTCGGTAAGAATGCAGGGTGAGTTCTAAGCACCACCTTGTCCTATCTGAAGCCACCAGCACCTGGATTTCACTGATCCAGCATGCCGGGGTAAGGCCCACCAGGAGGGCCGTCTTAATAGTGACTAGCCTGATGTCCGCGGACGCCAAAGGCTCGAATGGTTTATGCGCCAGGTCATCCAAGACCACATTGAGGTCCTACACCGGGTGTGCTTTCTTAATGGGCGGATAACACCTGGTCAGTCCCGTGTCTTAACCACCGGATAAGATGAAAATACCTCCTCCTCCGAGTTCCTGTAGGCTCCAATAGCTGCCAAATAAGTGCGGCATGTGTCTACCTGCACAGAGTGTGCAAGGTGCGCAGAGAAGGATAGCACGTTGTCCAACGTGCAGCACAACAGATTGACCTCCCTTGATTCTGCCCAGTGACAAAACCTAGTCCACTTGCTTTTTTACTGGCTCCTGGTAGCATCGCTCTCTAGCCCCCTGTATAATGTCGAACTTGAGACAGCTGCAGATGCCTCAGTGTGATTTGTTGAGGCACCACGTTGCTCGGGCAAACGTCTGGGAGGCAGGGTGGATGACTGTCCATCCCTGCTGAGAGAGTAGGTGTACTGGACCCAGCGGAAGGAGCACCGGGGCCTGATCTGACAGGCTGAGTAGTTGCAAGAACCATGGTCTTGCTGGCCACCACAGAGCTATCAGGATGATCCATAGGTGCCTCCCGGATCTTGCAGATTACCCTGTGGACCGGGGGGGGGGGGGATGTCCGAGGGAAGGCATCCGCGTTCATGTCATTCCACTAGATCTGCACAGCGCCGCCCCGGGAGCCCCTGCCCTGTCCCTGCCAGGACGCAAACTGGGGGCACCTCCTGTTGTACCAGGTGGCGAAGAGGTCCACATGAGGATGATCCCACCTGCCGAAGATCCCCTGAAGGACCTGTTCATTCAACTGCCATTCGTAAGCTCTCATCACCCAGCCTGCTGAGCCTGTCCGCCTCCAGGTTGGATTCTCCCGGGATGTGTATTGCTGCCAGGTGCATGTCATTTACCAGAGCCCACTCCCAAATGTCGACTGCTAGAGTGCAGAGGGGAGGAGACCTGGTGCCACCCTGCTTGCTGATGTAATACATGCTAGTGGAGCGGTTGGTCTGAATAAGGATCGCCTTGCCAATGATTGGGAGGAAGACTTTGAGAGCGAGCCAGGTGGCCCTCAACTCGAGCCAGTTGATGTGGACCGCCTGCTCCTGACGGGACCAAACCCTGTGGACGCTGTGGCTGCCCAAGGTAGCTCCCCAGCCCTCTAGGGAAGATTCCATGGTGATGGTGACCTGAGGTGCTGGTTGATGGATGGACCTGCCTATATGCAGGTTGCTGTCCGAGCTCCACCATATTAGGTCCAGGTGGAGGGGATGTGGGATGCTGACCATCTCTGCCTGGGAACCCTTCTCCTGTCCCTAGGATGCTGAAAAGTGCAACTACAAGCGCCTCATCCTGAGCCTTGTATGGGGCACTGCGAGGAGACATGCCACCATGATGCCCAGGAGGTGTTGGTACAACCACGCCAAGGTCACTGCTCTGCTGAGAAAACACCATGTGGCCCACTTGACGGCTGTGATCTTGTCCTCTGAGGGGAAAATCCTCTCAGAGCTCGTATTCCAGATGAGGCCTAGGAAGGTTAGACGCTGCGTGGGATCCAACTGTGATTTCATGAGATCCCAGCTCATGTAGTATATTCATGAGAGCGAAGGCAGTGTGGTGGACTGCCTCCTGAGACATTGCCCCGACGAGCCTGTTGTCTAGATATAGGTAGATGTGGTGAGCCTGAGCAGGGCTGCCATCACATTCATCAGTCTTGTTAAGATCCTGGGGCTGAATTGAGGCCTTGTATTGGAAAAGAAAACCAATGATCCTTTACATCAGAAAGGACCGATAGCACTGTCAGATCGGGACGTGTAGGTAGGTATCCGACAGATCCAGGGAGCACCTCCAATCTCCCGCACACAATGTCTGCGGTACAAGCGCTGGGGTAACCATCTTGAACTTTTGGAGAAGAAGGGAAAGGTTCAAGGTGGAAAGGTCCAACAACTCTCAGGCCAGCCTGGTTCTTCTTGTGTATGGTGACAATATGTGAATAGAGATCCAGACCTCGCTGCAAGGCTGGGACTTCCTCCACTGCCTGACTCTATACGAGCAAGAAAATTTCCGCCAACAGAGTTGGTGTAGCAATCTGTGGGAGCAGAGGGGAGGAGAAAGAGGAATAGGAATAGGTAGCTGTAAGCCCGTGGACACTACTGAGAGGATCCATGGGTTCATGAACCTTGTCTGCCAGCATTGAGAGTAAAGGGCAAGCATGCCTCCCACCGGAGACTCGTAGATCCGGATGGCTGTGTCATGGTTTTTTGCCCTCTGAGGCTGGGGCTGAGGAGGGGGACTGGAAAAAGCCTTTGTGAACCGCCTTGTGCTGCTTGCACCTGTGCTGGCTCGGGGATCTGTCCGGTTGTCTGGACCTTCTCTCCTGGAAGCCACTGAAGCCTCCGAAAGGCTGAACCTTGTCTGTGCACTGGTGCACCTGGTTATATGCCTTGAGGGTGGACTTAGTAAGGATCGATAAGGACTTGGCAGTCCGCAAACAGTTGTTCTTATTGAGTTCCGTGTCCGTAGTAGAATGGAACAGATCCGCCCCCCCTCAAAAAGAAAATCCAGTATACGCTCCTGGACATCAGGGTTGTACTTAGTCACCTGTAGCCAGGCCATCTTTCTCATGTCGCTAGTGGTTAGGCTAATCCACCTGGACAAGGTCTGTTTTTTAACAGCCTGGTCCAATCGGTGACCAGCATACCCCACAAAGAGTTTATCGTCCACTCTGACCCTGGCCATCCTAGAAATGTAAAAGCTCTCCTAGGATCCAACCTATGGAGTCGCTCCTCTTCCTTACCAGGATGAGGAGGCAGATAGAAAGATGGAAGAAACACTTTCTGGCCTAAATGAAATTCAGACACTACCTTAGGTAGAAAGGAAGGACGTACGCCCAGTACAACCCTATCCATGTGTAATACAATAAAGGTTGGATTAGATGAAATTGCCTAATATTCACTCACTCTGTGCGCTGAAGTAACCGCAACCAAGAACACAGTCTCGAAAGAATCTCAAAGGACAAGAGTGCAAAGGTTCAAACGGAGCACCCATCAGGAATTTTAACACCAAATTCAGATCCCAAACCGGCACCTGGAAAGGGGACGGCAGGAACACATTAGGGAGCCCTTTAAGAAATTGGGAAATCAAAGGAATTTTAAAGTAAGAACATTGAAGATAGACAGTGCCGCCAGGTAAGCTTTAATGGTACCCGCTTTAATGGTACCCACTTGAAGGACCCTGTGGGCCAAAGGAAGCAAGAAAGACAAAACCATGGGAATGGAACACTGAAAAGGATGAACATTTTGTCCTCTGCACCAGTCACAAAACTTACGGCACCGGTACAGGGATTTTGTTGCTGGCCGCCTGGCCGAACGCAACACCTCCATCACGTCATCCGGGAGGTCCCAATCTTTATACCTCAACCTTTCAGATACCAAGCGTGAAGGTTGAGAGTCCGGACCTCCGACTGGAGAATCTGACCCCCCACCCCCAACCCCATCGCACGCGCAAGAGAGAGAGAGCAGATCCACTCGGTAGGGAAGACGGCGTGGAGGGCAGATGGACATTGAGAAGGTCCGGGTACCACGCTCTCCTGGCCCAATCCGGAGCAATGAGGATCATGCAGGATCCGAACCTCCTTAACACTTGAGGAATGATGGGGACTTGAGGAAATTTCCTTGAGCAGAATCTCTCGCACTTCCGGTTGGCACTGGTGGCGAAGACATCCACTTGTGGGGTTCCCCAAAGGGCGAAGATCTCCAGAAGGCCTACCTGAGCCAACTCCCACTCGCGAGATCGTGCTATGCCTGCTCAGAGAATCCGCCGCTGCATCGCCCTCTCCGGCCAGATGAACTGCCGAGAGTGAAATTCCCCGCTGAATTGCCCAGAACCAGAGCTGCATTGCCTCTCTGCATAACGGGAATGACCCTACCCCCACCCCTTTTTTGTTGAAGTAATGCATGGCCACTGTGTTGTCTGTCATGATCAGGACACTCTACCCCCGCACAGGCGGCAGAAAAGCCTTCAGGGCCAGCCTGATGGCCCTCAGCTCTAACAGGTTGATGTGGAGCTTGGACTCCGACGGAGACCAACGACCGCTGGCCGTCAAGTCTTCGGCATGAGTTCCCCATCCTGTGAGGGAAGCGTCCGTCACTACAGTCACCTCCGGCCACGGTTGCCAAAACGCTTCCCCCTTCATCAGGTTCCCCTCGTCGGCCCACCACAGAAGATCCTGGGAGACCGAGATTGGAATCCGAACATCTTGCCTGAGAACTGCGACCACTGCATCTTGAGGACCTATTGCAGGGATCTCATCCTCAGCCGGGTCTAAGGCACCAGAAAAATGCAGGATGCCATGAGGCCGAGCAACCTTAAGAATTAGAAAGCCGGAAGACCCTGGGCATGTTGAAACTTGTCCACCATCTGCACAGTGTGATGAGCCCTTACCTTGGTAGGCAAGCACTTCCCCAAGGACGTGTCCAACACAGCCCAATGTACTGGAGCTCTTGGGAAGGTGTCCGATGCGACTTCTTGAAATTGAGGGAGAAGCCCAGCTTGTGGAGGGAGTGGCAGGTGAGACCGAGATCATCCAATACTTGCTTGGGAGAACGTGCACGGATCAGCCAGTCGTCCAGGTAGGGGTAGCTGTGAATCCCCCCTCACCTGAGATTCGTGGACACCACCACCATTAGCTTGGTGAAGACCCTCGGACCGAGGTCAATCCGAATGGCAGGACCCGAAACTGAAGGTGCGAGTTGCCAGCTGCAAACATCAAGTACTTTCTGTGCTTGGGGTGAATCGGCACATGAAAGTAAGCAACCTGTAGGTCCAGCGACACCAACCAATCCTGAAGCTGAAGGGTCTGGAGGACTTGAGAAAGAGTTACCATCTTGAACTTGTTCTTCCTGAGACATATGTTCAACCAACGCAAATCCAGGATGAGTCTCAATTCTCCGTCTTTCTTTGGAATCAAAAAATATGGAGAATACCATCCCTTGTTCCTCTCCGCTAAAGGCACCAGTTCTATAGTGCCTTTCTCTAGCAGGGTCAAGATTTCCTGCAGAAAGAACGTATCTGGAAGCTTCAAAGAGAGATTCCCTGGTGGATTGTCGCAAGGCCGCTGAAGGAAGGTAAGGCAGTAGCCGTGGCCTATGGTATCCAGAACCCACGCATCTGAAGTAATGGCTCGCCATTCTTCGAGAGCTGAGACAGTCTGCCCCAACCAGCGAACCATGGGACATGGCCTCATGACTGTTGTGGAGCGGCTGCGGCAGCGCCTGAATGCAAGAGGCAGCTGCCTGAGCGGCTTTGGCACCTCTATTTCCCCGACCTCCATGGGTACTTTTACGCTGACCCCTTTGACTGGTGGGTCCTCTCGTTCTACCAAAGGAGGAGTAGTAAAGAAAAGAACCTCCCCTCCACTGCTGTCCTCTAGGACGAAAAGGCAGAGGTTGATGCACAGCTGCGCTCAAAGATTTAGCCGCAGCTTTTGAGGTCTGCAACCTCTTAAGGCTCTCGTCAGCCTTGCTGCCAAACAAATGCGTGCCAAAGGGCATGTTCAAAAGAAGGGCTTGCACATCCAGAGCAAAATTCGACTTCTGCAACCATACAAATCTACGTATAATGGGGCTCGCAGCCATGGACCGGCTAACACTGTCGGCCGTGTCCAAACCCTACTGAAGGGATTCACACATGGCATCCTTGCAATCTTGCACGAGAGCAAGGAACCCATCCCTTTCATCCCCTTCGGGAATATGCTCAGTCGCTAGAGAAAAGCAATTCCACAGAGTGTGTGAAAATCTTGCCAAGGCACAAGTGGAGTTGGCAGATTTCAGCACCATACTCCCCACAGAAAACACCTTGCGTGCCCAAACCGTCGAATCGTTTGTTGTCTCTATCAGGAGGAATGGTAGGGTACACTACCTGCCTCGAGGTGGCCGTAGCCGCCTGAACCACCAAACTCTCGGGAGTGGGGTGAGATGAAAGGTAGCTGGGTCGCTACTGGAAGGGCCGTATTTTTTGGTTAACGATTTGTTAACTGCCGGAAGAGATTCCGGGGACTGCCAAGCAGCGGCCACCCTTTTCTGCAATGTCAGATGAAAAGGTAACAATGGGTCAGAAGACGGACCATCCGAAATGTCCGTTAGATCATCCTGTACAAAAGCTTCAGGTGGACTGGACCAGCCCAGATACTCCGTGACCCTAGCCATGAGCCTCCTGTAGGATGACTCAGTATGAGCCCCATGCTCAGGCCTGCCAAATTCCACCTCCGGAGAAGTGTCCAAACCACTGGCATCATGAAGAGATTGCCTCAACTCTTCCAATTGACTGTCTCCAGAAAGGACAGGAGCCACATCAGGCTTAACAGGGTCAATATCAAAGTCTGACCTCTCCTACTCCTCATAGATGTCATCCAGAGGGAGGTAAAAGTCCTGCCTCGGGACAGAAGAGGGTCTGGAGTCCACCACAGGCCTCACAGACTTGGAAGTAGCCTTCACTGGAGGATCCACAGTAGCAGGGATCTCCATCAGTAAATATTGAGCAAAAAAGCCCCAAAGGCGCCGAAGGCTTCGGCGTCGATAACGGAGCTGATGGCGCTGAGGGCTGGTGAGAAGGCAAAGCTTTGATGTCGGTATCTGACGGACAAGGCGCCGGAGTCGACGCCGACCTCGAGCCCTTACCAGGTTTCTGTGGTCTCGCTGGAGATTAGGACCGAGACCTGGAAGCACGTCTCTTGCGACTATCCTAAGCCTTGTCCGAACAGGACCTCGAGGCTCCCGATGAGCCGCGTCAAGGACCCGAGCCCGAAGGCGTGCGAGCCACAGATCAAGACCATTCCTTACCGGCTTCATCAGAAGGCACGGACGGAACTGTGCTCTGCGATTGAAAATTGCTAACATCTGCTCCCTGAAGGCAGCCCCATTTGTCCGGAGTCGAGGACTTTGTTGGACAAGCCACTTTCCTCGCGGCTCCATCCTCCGAGGACGACGGGGAAGGCGACCAGTGGCAGTGCTTCCTAGAATGCCGAGACGAGGACGACGAATGGCGGGAATGTCATGATGCCTACCCCCGGGCATCCGGATCGAGTCCATCAGCCCCGGGAGCAGGCATCCAGATACTCATTAAAACCCCAACAGTCCCGGCTGGGTGCTGTTTGGATTCAGTCCTGGCGCCGTAGGCGCCAGGATCATAGACTTTACTTACCTTATGCAGACCATGCTGCAAATGAGTCCAAGCCAACGTGAGGCCTGGATGGGACTATTTTATTACAGGGACTATTTTTCACTCGGGTGTTGTTCTGGGGAACTTCATGCCTGGGACTACTTTGCAGGCTATTTAAACCACGCCCGAACAGAAGCTCATGCTTCGTGTTATTCTGCATCCAGCCGCGTAACGCTCACCGTGTCTGCAAGTCAGCATCCAGTCTTCTGCCACGCCCGCCTCGAATCCGGAGCTCCTAGACAAAAGGAAAAGAAAGGAGAAGAGGTTAGATCACGGACATTATTTGATTCCTTACCTGATTCCAGACCCAGCACATCTCCGAGCCTGGAAAGGACATTATTTCAGCACGCGTCGCTTCGCCAGCAGCAGCGCCGCGTTATACTCACCAGTCCACCGCATCTTTCAACTCGGCGCTGCCTCCATCATTTTCTTCGTCGAAACCCACCACCTGGGGGAAAACAAAAGGAATAACAAGGTGAGCCGAGAAAAACAACAAAGACAATCTCTTTGCCACCATAGGCTTACCTGCTTTACCACCGGAGGTATTATCCTTTAATTTGCTGCATCTTTCTATGCCACACCTATAAAGGGAGAGAAACAGCAAGTTAAACTCATGCAACTTTTACCGGACAGTGTTTGGTAATACAGACTCTTACCTGAACGCTATCAGCTGCCTCCAGGCAATATTCTTTTGGACCCAGCTGCAACCTAACGAGGGAATGGAACAAGAGTGAACATCGGACATATTAAACTCTTTGAACTTTATAGACACTGGAGTCAATATTCCTCCGGAACTCCTCCAGTACCTTCAAACCAGTGAAGTAACTGGTATCTACGCGCCCCTGCATGCCATGCAGGATGGAGAGCTCATCATTTTAAAACATAAGGTGAGGTTACCAAGAGGGGATATCAGAGGTGATTAGTGGGGAGAACGAAAACAGTTGGGGGGAGGGGGGCCATCACTAAAGTCCACGGGTGGCTAAATCCCTTTCTCCACTTGCAGGAGAATACTTCAATGAGTCCAGCAGAAAAGATTAGGCGGGCCAGTCCAGACTGTCATCTCTTCACTACGCATCACGTTGGTGGAGACCGCAGCTGTCCGGGTCCGATCGACGTAACAGGGAACCGCTCCGGGAGCGAGACCCCCGGGACGACTACGGACGCAGAGAGCCTCCCCTTGAATCATCGGTGGACATCCCCTTGGACTTAGATTTATGGGACTTACTGGGTTTAGAAACCCTACCTACCTGAAGCTTACCCTTACGCTCCCTCCCGCAAGGCCTTAGCAGTCAGCGACTGGCATTTGGAACAGTCGCCGTGTCGTGACTCTCGCCCAAGCACCACAAACAATTGCAATGCGGGTCGGTAATCGTCATTTTCGACTTGCGGTCCTGGCAAGTCTTGAAGCCAGACCGCGCAGTCGGAGGGGTCGAAGAAGACAATCACGAGGAATACACGAGATGCGCTGAGTCTCCGAAGCAAACATGTTTGCAGAAAAAAATGGAACTGAGGCTACGGGCGCAGTGCATCCTATTTATAAGAACCGCTGACGTCGCACTCGACCGCAGCTTTCGAGGGACATCGACCCGACGCAGGGCACCCTCTGCCGAAAAAGTTTCCGAAGTACACAGCTGTGGACATTACATGTCAAAGATGTGGAATAACGTTGGAGGACACAATCCATTCAAATAGATTTTCTTTCCATATGCTTTCAGGATCTTCTCCTTACCCAGGAGTGCAGAGGCTGATGAAGCCGAGGACGATTGTGGCTTAGAGTAGAGTGAAGCTGAGGCAATCACAGAGGAGTGTGGCTGGGCTGGGGGTGTACAGACAGTAAGAGGGGGGTCCCCCTCCATCTGCCTAAACCTGGCATCGAGGCGCCCATTGGTAGGCTGTGTAGAGTGTGGTTTGAGACATGCTTTTTCGGCAAGCGCCACCAGGTCTTTCTGCTTTGGGATTCCCGTTCTAACCGTGGGGCGTAGAGTGAGAACCACTGCCAACACCCCTGCTTCTGGTTGTTCCACCTCTGGCTGTGGGATCCCCAAATACTCAGCCAGGCCCGACAGTCGTTCGTGAAAGGCCTCGGCTGATGAAGGCGTGTCAGGGTCCTCTTCTTCATCCGCATCCAACAATGTGTTCTTGCTGGTCCGGTGCAGCGGGAGGAGTGCTGGAAGCAGGGATCTGCGGCGTACTGATAGGTGCCAGAGGCGGCTGAGGGAGCGGGTAAGGGACTGCTGTGACTGGTGGAGGCACGGGAGCCGGTGTCGTAGGGACTGGCGCAGGCAGCTGGGGCTGCGTCGGGCCCCGAGGAGCTGGACCCAAGGACGGGGTAGCCATGGGTGCTAGCGACTGTACCGCAGGGAGCATCCCCTAAGGATGATGCCCATCTGCGGGGACCTCATGAGAATCAGGAATTTCTCAAAAAACCTGTCTTCACAGGCCGTAGGAGGGCTTGGAGTAGGCATATGAGCGGGGCCCAGTGGTTGCTGAGACCTGGGCGCACCCTGTCTTGCTGTATGTGGCAAGGTGTATCTGCCCTGCAAAGCTGATGGATATGCCGTGGGCCAAGTGGCAGGTGATGACCAGTCTCACTTGGAAACTCGTTCCCATACATAGTCCCCAAAGGGGGATAGTGTCGGGCGTGCTGCCATTTTGACTGGCCTGCTGGCCATTTTGTCTGGCTGAATGTCACGTGCCTGCATCGTGGCGCTTGCCGTGCTCGGCCCTGCTTCCTCCAGGATGCGGAGCGGTGGAGGTTGAGGCCTACCCTGCACTTCAGAATGGGGCTTGGTAGGCAGAGGGCTCTCGGCTGTGGCACCGGTAGTGTTGCATACAGGCGCCACCTCAGACATCAGTCCGGTATTAGGGCATAGCCCTCAGGTTGAGACCCAGTAATAGAACCTTGCGGTCCCTTAGCAGAGTCACCGGTAGGATCTCGCGACCCCTCGGACAGGTGGCCGGTAGCGGAAGCAACCTCGGTACGTGTGCTGGTACTAGAACCGGATAGGTCTCTCCTGCTCGTGCGCTTCCTGGGGAAGGAGTCGCCCTTGCGGGGTGTGGACGAGAACAGTACACCTACCTTGGGCCTGGTCTTGTGCTTAACGAACACCTTTAGGTCCTCTGGCGGCGACTTCTCGAAGAACTCCCTCCACTTTGCATATCTATTCTTCACAGAGCGTGGTGTCAGCGCGTCGCATGCAGCACAGCCTCCCTAAGCACGCAGCACACCCTCGGGGCCAAGGCAGTGGAGGTAGAGAGCGTGGGGGTCGGATGTAAGGAAAAGACCCTCACAGGCTGGACACCTGCTGAAGCCTGCAGACATCAACATGCGCTGGGGAGGAGCGCAGCGCCAGAGGACAGAGCGGTACCCGATTGAAAAAGAAGACCAAAGTACTTCTCTGGGGAACAGCGCATGGAATTACTAGGCCGGAGGCCTAACCTAGGAGCGCTGGTGAAAGCGCTGGAGTTGCGCCGGTGGGCAGAGTGAGGGAAGCGAATGCTCCAGGGCCGCGCCCCATCGCACATCTAAATTTAAAGGGGAAGATGTTTTTTCTGGTGAAAAAGGTTCTGTCCCCCATACCTAGCGAGTGACGCCCATACAGTATGGAGGAAAGTGGACAGGACGTAGGAGTACATTAAGTGCTCTGTTAACTGCTAAAAGTTCCAGAACATTAACGGGGCGTGGCCTGACAGCACGCCATGTGGCGGTGTCCTCCGTGAGCTCCGCTTCACAGGGGCCTAACAGTATGTTTTTCTAGATGGAAATGTGGTGATTTTGGCCTTATTTCGCTGGGTGGAGACCCGCAACAAGATCCGGAGGCGGGGGCTGCAACCTGGACCCCAGCCGCTCCCCGTGAAGCCCAGTGTCCGAGTTCGGATCCGCCTGCGCTTACCGTTGCAGGGGAGAAAATGGCGACGCGCGCCATACGAGCCGAGCTCTGTGAGGAGAATCCACGGAGTTCCAAGAGCTGAGGGGGGCCTCCTCCCACTCCCGAGGTTCCCCGCTGCCTCCGCCGGGCACTCCGGACCCCCGAACCATAACAAACAGTGGCTCCTGGAGTCTGGGGGGTCCCCACGGTGTGGGGGGTCAGCGGTGGAGGAGCTGCGGCGCGGCGTCTTGTCTACAGACGGGACAACTTTTCTGCTGGCGGGCGTGGAGCCGAGAGGCTGAGGCCTCGGAAAGACGGGAGCGGTCTGAGGCTCCGATCCACCCCGGGCTGGTGACGCGGTGCCGCTCCTGCGGTGTGGAGCGGGTTGGCCCACGACCGGAGCCGAGATTCTGGTTGCGGAGAAAACAGAACGGATAACCCCGGAATGGAGGCGAAGACCGCCGAGCGGCGTTCCCTGCTCTTCCAGCCGTTGTAGCGCCACGCTGCCCCTGGAGACCCGCTTGGAGCCGCGTGAGCGGACATCTGCGCTGAAGGAGGGAGCGGAGGAATCTATTGGGAGCCTAAGTCCGCAGCTCCTCCCGGCCTGGGTCACCCCGGAGGGCTGCCCTGATTTGGATCTGCATCAAGGCTCCGGCATCTGATAAAGGTATATCCCGACCTAGCCCCTGGCACTGAGGAAGGGAGCCAGAGGAAAGCGGTGAACCTCTCCCTCTAAGGCCACCAAGTAAGGACGCCCACGATCAGATGCATCTGGCTAATGCTAGGCAACGAATGAGTGAGCTTATATTTGAAGAGACTGAATGCCTTGGAATCCTACAGGTAATGAACTATGTTCACTGCGACCTCGCGCTTTAGTTATCCCATTCATCTGTGAGGAGAATACACAGAGTGATTGTGAACGTGTGGATTGCCCTTGGGATTACCCCTAATCCTCCTCTATGCAACGAGACCAAAGGCAACACTACACTTGGCCGATGCCTGCAACCTGACCCATCCTGCACCTAAGGGAGCTCTCAACCCGTTGCCACCACCCACACCACACCGCGTCAAGAGGGCACGCAGTTCTACTTCCCACTATTTGATGTGGTTTTAAAGCGTCAAACACGACCCACAGTCATCAGGTGCCCCACGCCCCCACGACAAATTTGGATAGAGTCCCGGATTGCAATCTTTGAGCTGGGGGATGCCCAAAGCAAGCACAAAAAGTAAAGGACAGGGCATTCAAGCCTATCTGGCGCCACAACCACTGAGCCCACCTTCCATGCGATTGGTGACGGCCACGGCAAAGATCCACCCAATCCCGCCTGCAGCCCTCCCTCAAAAGATGGCACTAGCCAAGGAAGACCTAGAGCACATGTTCAGATCCTTTAAAAAAGACATTACCCAGGAGATCAAGGAAGAGATCAAAACATCCAAGGAAGCGCTGGCACAATCCCTAGCCGGCTTGACTTCCCACCTGGGAGGGATCGATTCTAGGGTCAATGACTTGGAAAATTCAGCATGCGAAGAAGCCCAAAACAATGAGGCCTTAACCGAAAGGATGAAGATCATTGAGGAACAACTAGAAGACATATGGGCCAAGCAAGCCGACCTAGAAAATAGGTCGAGGCGGAACAACGTGCGGCTTCGAGGAGTCCCCCCGACAAATCCCGGATCAGGGTCTAACTGAATATGTAAAGACTCTGTTCAACTGCCTCCTTGATCTTCCTCCAAACGAGGACCTGCAATTGGACAGAACCCACCGAGTCTACTCATCTGCCCAGATCAAGCGAAACCTAGTGCCAGACATGATCACTCGTGTTCACTTCTTCCGCCAGAAAGAAGCAATTATGGCGGCGGCCAGGAACTCTACCTCCATTCAGTTCCAGGGCGCGAGGATCCAGCTCTTCCAGGATCTGGCACCCTATACACTGGCATTTTGACGGCGCTTACAGAAAGTGACCCCCTGGCTACGATCCCAAAAAGTTAGATACCGATGGGGCTTCCCTTGCAAATTGATCTTTGATTACCGGAATCAGCACTATACAATCACCTCAGAAGAGGAAGCAAGACCCCTGATGTTGGAGGATCCAGATATTGAGGCCCCGAACCTCCGGGCCCAAAACGCAGAGTGCGCTACCGCGCACCCCTTGCCGAGAGCAGGAGGATGGAGGGTTCGGCAGCAGTCCACAATAAGTTCATCCCAGGAATCCGAAGCCAGAAATGACCCCCCGGCTCCGACGACTCTGCCCGCCTCGGAATCAGAACAACGGAGGGATTGGGCCGAGGTCTGACCCCACTGCGGGAGATTCGGAGCTCCGTGCCGTGGGGACGGAATGCTGGTGGGGCCCTCGCCTGCAGCCGGCTCTCTCCTTGATAAGAATGCATCCCAGGATCCTGGCGGAGGTTCTTGGTCTGACTCACCTGCCTCCCCCTCGCTTGGGGGATTCCTCTGGGAACTCCGCAATCCTGTCCCTGTGTGAGAGACTGTAGACGTCTTGCACAACCTGACTGCAACCCTGCAAACTCCCAGGTATTTCTTGCTACCCGAAGCCCGGCTTGAATGAGCATAAGATTACTGAAATGTCCATACGTTGATCAACTTGGGCCCCTGAGTGGATGGCGCCCTGACTTTGTTCAAGTAGGATGGATACCTACTCGGGGGTGAAACTAATACACCCTGAGATGGAAACAACTTGGTTATTTTGTTTTATATGCTTTTATTTTCACCAATCATTTCAGTTTTCTTTAGCACTCCTTATTTGGAATTACTTTTTCTCTCACCATAGCTCACTCAACGATCATACAGCAGCGGCTTCCCTAGCCGGATATATAATGTTGGGCCTCCTCAAGGGAGGAGAAGCGCGTTGACGATGGCCCATGCGAACACGAGATGGCGGCCCTGAGTTATAGATGCATCTCCCTTAACGTACAGGGTCTGAAATCTCCCTTAAAACGAAAAGAACTCCTGCACAGATTGGGATCACTAGATGCAGCACTTTTATTCCTCCAGGAAACCCACTTGTGCCCCAAAGATGAGTTCCGCCTTAATGACAAGCTCTATCCCACTAAGTACTTCGCCTCTAGCGGCCTAAAGAAACGAGGGGTTCCCATCTTGGTGTGCAGGGGAATTCCCATCAAAACCTTGGGGGTGGTACGAGATGAAGAAAGGAGGTATTTGCTGGTTAATGCCATTCTGGATGGTCGTAAAGTCACACTGGTTTCCATATATGGCCCCAACGCCAACCAGGATGCTTTTTTCATGAAATTATCCAAGGCTCCATTTGACCACGCTGTAGGTGAAGTGATTATGGGGGGGGACTTTAATGCAGTAATTAATCCTCTAACTGATAAAAGCCTCCCACCCACGATGAATGACAGGAATAACTTCAGAGTCTTGACCTCCTTGCTTAAAGATCACTCCCTGATTGAAGCTTGAAGGTACTATCATCAGTAAGAGAGGGACTATACTTATTATTCAGAGGTCCATGGGGGATTCTCCAGATTAGATATGTTCTTTATAGCAGACTCACTCATTCACAAGATTAACGAAATAGAGATTCTCCCTGAGGCGCTCGCGGACCACGCCCCAGTTTTGTTAACTATAGCTTTTCCACAAGCCACTCCCCGCTCGCCTCCCACATGGAGGCTAAACGACTTCCTTCTGGAGGACCCTGTGACCCAGGCCCACATTCGAGAATCCTTTGACCTATATTTTAAGGAGAATGACACCACTGGTATGCGCTGGGGCATGGTGTGGGACGCAAGTAAGGCGGTAATTAGGGGGCATTTTATTGACCAAGCAGCCCAACGACGGAAAGCTAGGAAATCCCTTCAGGAACAACTGGAAGAGGAAGTATATATACTCGAACACATACATAAAAAGAAACCTTCGCGGCGCGCACTACGTGATCTGCGCATGGCGAAGAAAGCCCTTGAAGCGCACCATATGGGGAGGGCAGCCTATTCTATGATGCGAACCAAACAATTCTTTTATACCAAGGGCAACAAGGCCAACAAACTATTAGCGGCTAAGTTAGGGAGACTGACACGACAGAACAGGATTGACCATCTAAGGGACAAACGGGGTAAGATCATCAACTCTGAGGAAGGGAAATGCCTCATTGTTGAGGAATTTTTCAGGGAGCACGCTGCCCCTCACAAAGGCGATCTACAAACCATCAAGAGCTTCATAAACACAGCAATCTTACCCCAACTCCTGCACGCCATCCAGGAGTCGTTGGATGACTTAATTTCTCCTGAAGAAGTAGAATCGGCCATACAATCTCTCCCTATTGGCAAGGCTCCGGGCCCAGATGGCTTCACTAACAAGTATTATAAAACCTTCTGTAAGGATCTCGCACCACACCTCACAAGATTATTTAACGCTGAATGCTGGGAAACTGGAACTATCACACAATCTATGGCGGAATCTAACACGACTAATCCTGAAGCCAGGGAAAGACCCGGTAGAATGCTCATCTTATTGCCCCATAGCCTTGCTCAAAACGGATGCTAAGATATATAGTAAAATCATTGCGCGGCGACTAGGAGAGATCTTGACTGCACTAATAGATCGAGACCAAACTGGTTTTATCCAGAGACGCTCTGCGCAGGACAACATTCGCAGAGCGATTGATCTGATAGCTTTGTCTCCATCAATCCCGGGCCCCTTGTCTCTGCTTTCCTTAGATGCCCACAGAGCATTTGATAGCATCCTGGGAGTACTTGCAGGCAGTCCTGGAGGGGTTCAGGTTTAGCTCTCACTTTATCAAACTGATCCTATCAAACTTCCGAATTCCCTCCACCCGAGTACGGATTAACTCTCGGTGGACTCCTCAGATACCCCTCAACAGGGGAATCAGACAAGGGTGTCCCCTATCCCCCTTGGTATTTGCACTAGCCACGGAACCCCTGGCACAACACATCCGTACCCATCCTGATATTCAGGGATTCGAAGTGAAAGATCAATGTCACAAAGTTGCACTTTATGCAGACGACGTCCTGTGTTTTCTAAGAGACGCCCGAAGCTCGGTCCCCCCCGCTTATGGATATCCTGGCTAAATTTGCAGCGATTTCGGGATTTAGAATAAACATGACTAAGTCGATAAGCCTGAACCTAACCGAATCACAACACGTGCTAAATGCCCTCTTTGATGCCTATTCCCTCAAATGGGAAACCTCTAAAATATCTTACCTGGGTGTACACCTGACACCAACTTATGCAGGACTATATAAAGCTATCATACCCCCCCCCCTTCTAAAGGAAGCCAGAGAATCCCTACAGAAATGGGCCCTCCAGGAGATCTCCTGGCTAGGACGTATAACCGCAGTCAAAATGACTTTACTCCCCAAACTTCTCTATACGATACAGGCACTCCCACTGATTATTCCAGAGCGCGACTTCACAAGCCTTCAGACGGAAATAGGTTGCTTCATCTGGCAGCGGAGTACGCCCAGAATTCAGCGTAAGATTCTCACCCGAACCAAACCGTTGGGCGGTGTTGGCCTTCCTTCCATATTAGGATACTACAAAGCAACCCAGATTGCCCCGATTTTGAGCTGGACCAACCCTCCTGGTCCCCCCGAAGTGGCAGGATATTGAGCAGCTGTTCTCAGAAGCCCCCCTCGCTTATCTTCCTTTCCTCCCGCGGGAAGCTAGAACCTCCCCAATACCTCTCCTTCCAACTACTAAAGCAACGCTCCTATGTTGGGATAGACAGTACAAATTAAGAGGAGTATCCCCAGGGCTGGGACCTCTCTGCCCAATCACGCAAAACCCGGCCTTTACACCTGGATTCCAGGCTAACTCTTACCGACTCTGGTCGAAGAAGGGACCTTTCAGGTTGCATGAACTATATATTGACCAAACCCCACTGACTTTCGCCCAATGCAAGGAAAAATGTAACCTCCCCGAAACCGAAATGCTCAATTACGGCATTGGATCACTAACCCGAGCATTAAAAAAGCTGCCATTAGGCCTCTATCAGGCCCTGAACGGACAGCTTTGGAAGGCCAACGTTCACAGAGGGTGGCAAGATGCTACCGCCTTCTAGAACAGGTCCCGGAAGAAGAAAAACTCCCATATATGATGGCATGGGAGAGCGAACTAATGGTTAAGATACCCATTGAATCTTGGCAACAAATCTGGGACAGGGCTCAGAAGTCTTCCAGATGCACCTCAGTGAAGGAATGTGGTATTTCTCACCTCAGAGACTACACGCAATAAACCCGCAATATTCGGATTCCTGCTGGCATGGTTGCGGGGCAAAGGGGGACTTAGGACACTTATGGTGGCATTGTCCGATTATTCAAGCCTACTGGCTAGAGGTTAGGTCCAAAATTAAAGATATAAGTGGAATCCTTCTCCCCATGGACCCGGTAGTAATGGTATTGGGATACTCACCTAATGATGGATCCTACCCTCGCTCTGGTCCGACGGCCCGCTTGATCACCCAATTGTTAATGGCGGCCCGCCTTACCCGAGCGCGATTTTGGAAGGAAAAAGAGGGGCCACACAACCTTTTGGTGGGTTAAGGTATGGGAACTTCTGAGTATGGACAAGCTATCTGCTGCAATGGAAGGACAAACCTCCAAATTTACGAACATCTGGGCCCCATTTTTGGACCATGTCACAGGAAAAGAGCATATGTTCTTTCAGCCTAGAATGATAAAATATCTCTGTCTTTGGAACCAAGGAGATGCCCTTTAAATGCACATCTGGCAGTGGAAGACCTAATCCCCCCCCTTTGGGAACTGCTGAGGAGGAGTTGTAAATCTGGTGAGACTTGAGATTTAATTTTTCATTTCCCCTTCTTTCTTTAATTTTTCTTTTTTCTCCCTTCTTTCTCTCTTTTCCCTTTCTCTCCCTTTCTTTCCTCCTGGGAGGGGGCGGGGGAGGTTGTGTCCCATGACGATCGTAGCTCTGACCAAGCCATAATGACTCAAGTTATTTTTCCCTCGAGTTTTACTACCACTCCTACAAATGCGATGAATTTCAAAATTATTAAACGAAATGTTGATGTTACATATGATTTCAACTGTTGCTACACCTGTGTAGAAGTTATGAAGTTGATCCCTGGACACACAATGAATTGTAATAGGCACTTGATGCCTGTTGTTCTGTAATCCCGAGATTGACTGCACGTCCACTTGTACTGTTTTCTGATGAATTCAATGTTCAATTGATATTTCAATAAAAAGACCATGATAAAAAAAGTTCCAGAACATTTATGTATTGTTTTGCTAGTGGGAGAGACCATGTCCCCTGCGCCGTGAGCTGTAGGTAATGGGCTCCCCAGCTCATTAGTGATGTGTCCATTGTGATCTTGAAGTGAGTTGGCAGGTTGACAAATGGTTTTCCTTTTAATATGCTTTCTTTTGTCCACCATTTTAAAGCCAACATCAGTGTGTGCGTAACGTCCACTAGATTGTCCCAATTCCACTCAGCTTGAGACCACGGTTTCGCTAACCACTCTTATACCGACCATGTGGCACAATGAAGATAAAGGATGCCATAATGCAGAATAGACACAACTTTCATGACTTACCTGGCGACTGGCCATGTAATGGGGGATTTGTTTGAGGAGTTTGTGTACACTATCGTTAGAGGGGAGCACTAGAGTGTTGTTTGTGTCAATAATAGCTCCCAGAAATTGCTTTTGTTGACTGGATTCTAAACAGGATTTCTTTTAGTTGATGGAAAAGACCAGTCGGTGTAGAAGGTTGATAGTCATTTGAGTGCTCCCCGGTTATTAATCAGCTGTCCAGATAAGGGTAAACTGGAATACTGTCCCTTCTGAAGTGTGCCACTACAACATCCAGCACCGTTGTGAACACTCGAGGGGCTGATGCAATCTCAAAAGGGAGTACCTTGAAATGATAAAGAAGAGTACCTGGTTTGAACCTTAGGCACTTTCGATGTGCTGGAAGCATTGAAATATGAATGTATGCATCTGTAATATCCAGTGTTGCCATGAAAACTCTGTTTGAGCAGTGGAATTATTCCTGTAAATCTCATCACTCTGAACTTTTGAGGCTTGACATACTTATTTGTTAGCATTAGGTCGATCGCTGGCCTCTGTTTTGTGTTCATTTTGTATTTGTGCTAAGGCTTCCTTATTTAACAGGGTGTGGATTTCTGCACGTAGAATTCACGGGTGTTCCAGTGCATTCATCTGTGTTTTGGAGGTAGATTGCACATTATTTCTACAAACTTCCCTCAATACCCCTTTCTGGCAGTTGATAAAAACCTCTTGTCTGATGTTATGCCCTCCCATGTGTGGGTAAAAGATGCTATGTGTGACTGGTGTGCTGAGATAGTAGCCTGGTCAGCAATATTATACGTTGCTCACCGTAGTGACTAATGTACTCCTAGTCCATAGTCCCCTTTCCTCCATACTGCATGGAAGTCCCTCGCTAGGCATGGGAGACGGAAAAATGGTCTTCCCCTTTAAATTTAGATGCACGAGGGGGCACAGCCCTGGGAGCATGCGCTCCCCTGACTCCGTCCTCCGGCGCCACTCCTCACTCCCCTTTGACGCGTTGACAATATTACGATTGCCTAATGACACAGATGTTACGGGGGAGGATGGTGGGACTTATTGAGTAAAGGGGACTATGGACTAGGAGCGTGTTCGTCACTACAGTGAGTAACTTATAATTACTCCTGCGTCCTGTCCCCTTTCCTCCATACTGTATGGGCGATTACAACTCAATGTAGCCCTGGGGAGGAGAGTTGCCCCTCTAAGAAAACAAGTTCTTAAAAACTGCTTGGCCAAATGCTGTGTCCGACCTGGCATGGGCATCCAAGTAGTGTTTGAAAAAGGCTGAGGAGGAAGCCCATTTAGCCGCCTTGCTGATCGTCTGCCATGGGACGTGTCTTTGGAAAGGCACAGCCGTGGCCTTGGCTCTGATTGCGTGGGCGTGCATGTTTGCTGGCAAAGCCCTGTGCTGCCCCTCATACGCCTCCTTGATGACCATCACCATTCACCTTGCTATAGAAGATTTGGAGGCTTGACAGCCTGGTTTTTGACCCGCCAAAAGTGATGAACAAGGCATCTAATTTACAGAAGCTCTGTCATGTCCAGGTAAAATCTTAGAGCATGTCTGACATCCAGACAGTTCAATAATTTCCGAGTCTCATCCTTTGGATCCGCAAGGAATGTTGGGAGTACCATCTACCAGTTAATGTGAAATGAGGACACTACCTTAGGGAGAAAGGTAGTATACGTCCTCAGCACTACCATGTCCCTGTGAAAAGTGGTATATGGCTCTGAAGTCACCAGAGCCTAAATTTCACTGATCCGACGTGCTGATGTAAGGCCAACCAGTAAGGCCGTTTTTATAGTAACCAGCCTGATGTCTGCTGACATCATGGGTTCAAACTGCTTGTGTGCCTGGGTGCCCCTGCAACACGTTAAGATCCTAGACCAGATGTTGACATTTGACAGGAGGCTACAATCTGGCCAGACCCACCAAGTGCCTTTTAAAAGAAAAATCTTCCTTTATAAAGTATTTTGTAAATAAACAGCGCACATAAAATGGACCATTACTGAATTGACTGACAAAAACATTAGACCGAAGGACTAGGACCCCGAGGATCAACAAGTTTTGCTTCCTGGAATACAAGAGGCTTCCTTCATTTGATTGAAAAGCTAAATAAAGAAATTCTAAATGCAGATATCAGTTGTATTCAAGAGTGCTGGCTGCAAGAACAGCCATACATACATGGAGCAACTTGTTATTTAAATAAAGCTCTCAAAGGAAAAAAAGGTAGACCTTCCGCAGGTCTATTAACTATCATAAAAAACACATATGGCGGAAATGTAATTCGTACGATACACCCCTCACCATTGATACAAATAATAATTACGCAACAGGATTCAAAAGGAAGTGATACACAAAAAGAAAAAAACACTAATCATTTGTAATCTATACTGGAACACAAAAGCAAAAGATGGACAAGTATTCCTGGAATTACTAACTAATCACATAGACCAATTGAGGTCAGAATATGATAATCCGTCATTAATAATATATGGTGATCGAAACATTTCCTGTGGTAAAACCAAAAATCCACAGTCAAATTTGTCTAGTTACAACCGACAAAAACAATCAAGAGCAAGAGATTGGCAGATGGAAATGGAGAACCGTGATCTCTTGCAAGTAAATGGAAATGTCCAAGGAGATCTGGAAGGACAATCGACTTGGTCATCACATAATTCAAGCGCAACTTTAGACTACTTCTTTGTTGACCGGAAAACCTTTGACAGAATACTTACCTTAAAAATCTTACCAACAAAAAGTAGTGACCACAAAATACTAATCCTCACATGCGCAGATCCAGCAATAGAGCATAAAAGGGATGTGGTACCTAGGAATACTTGGCCTACAGGAGTCAGTGTAAATGAGGGGCGAAACAGACTGAGGATAACAACACAAATGATTCCCATGTTAACAAATTCAATAAATAAATGGGCTACTATAACAGGAAAAGACGTGGAGTATGAATCGTGTCTTAAAATCTTTAAAGTGACCACAGAAACAAATAAAAGAACCACAAAAAGCAGGACGCATTGTTTCAACAAGGATATAGCGGAAAAAAAACGACAGCTGGCGAGAGATCTAAGAGCCTTAAAAAAACAGAACATTGCCTATGATGACATGCAAACAAAAAAGAAAGAATTGAGAAAAGGTTATCGAAACTGGGCCAAGTCCCATAGAGCTCTATTATTTCAATAAGACTCTGAATACATGTTAATGGCGATGAGAAACAAAAATGCAAAATATCTATGGACACTGCTAAATCAGAAAGGAAACCAACAAAGTGAGGACCAACTTAATCCAATAAATGAAACAACGTGGGAACAATATTTTCAAGAAAAATATAATCGAGAGCCCATAACAGACAAAATTCTACAAGATGACAAAGGTAAAAAAAGATTGGGATATCGAATTCACTTCAAGTGAAATCTTGGCACTGATAAAAAAAAGCAAGTAGATCGCGAGCACCAGGGCGGGATGGCCTCACGAATGAAATCTTAAAGCAAGCTCCAGAGGTATGGGCACATATGTGCTTTGTTCTCTTTACACGAATAGTAAAAATGGGTCACATACCAGAATCTTGGACAACTTCAATTACTATTCCAATCCATAAAAAAGGAGACCGAGCTTGTCCGGAGAACTATCGTCCCATATCCCTGCTGGATGTCTTAGGTAAACTCTTTGCGGGCATTCTCTTGAAAAGATTAAAGGAATGGATACTAAGATCTGGTAATTTCGATCACAGACAAGCGGGTTTTGTGGAAAATATAGACTGCAGTTTAAACCTCCTAATCCTCAACCTGCTAAAAGCAAAGACCATTCATGAAAATCAAAAATTGTTCATCGCCTCAATAGATATGGCGGCAGCCTTTGACAGAGTAGACCGTCAAATTCTCTGGTCCAAATTGAAAGAAAAAGGCTGTCCATTAGACCTAATAGAAGCCATTAAATCTCTCCATATAAATACATCGATGCGAGTCACATTGGACCAAAAGGGAAACTTAACGCAGGCAATAACAACAACCTGTGGGGTAAAACAGGGATGCCCACTAGCGTCTATACTCTACAACTTCTATATTTTAGAAGTAAAGGACTGCTTGGAACCACCAAGAGCATGCTCGCCTAAAATAGGAGAAATGAAAATTGGTCATCTCTTATATGCTGACGATCTCATATTGATGGACAAAACAGAAATGGGTCTACAAAAAAAAACTAGAAGCTCTGAATATACATCTAAAAGAAAGTGAACAAAAAAAATCAATCCTGAAAAAACAGTGGTAATGATAATTAAAAAAGCAGGTCCTGCAAGTAAAAAATCTTTTAGATGGCACATAGAGAATGACCTGATAAGTTAAAAACATAAAATACCTGGGAGCAATTGTAAGTGCCAATTGGAGTGACCAACCGTGGATTGAACATTTGCAGAGGAAAATGGACCAATTAACATCACAGGCATTAATATTGAAAAGAAAGTTCTGTAAATTCTCCATGCGCCCGATTGTGGAATTCTACAATGCAAAGGTCATCCCCACTGTGACATATGCTGGCGAAACGGCCCTGAGAATCCCTTGGGAAACATGGGATAAACTTGAAGCCAGATTTTGGCGAAAATTGCTGAATATTCCGATATGTGTTCCGATAAGTATCATACGACATGAGTTAGGAATGCATTCAATGCAAGCCCGAATCATCTGGAAAACACTGGCCACATACAGAAAAATATCTTTAGAAAGCTGTCCACCTCAATACCAAATACTGAACAAGGAAGCAGGAAAAATGCCCTTTTGGCCATTGGATGAATGGAAGGCGAAATGTAACGATCTGCTGCAAAATCTAAAAGTCACGACGGAAGCCCTTCTGAAACATCCAAAGAGGGTAAAAATACTTTTATTTTCAATCGACTGGGCTGAAACAGAGCGTGCGAGAGTAGCTTCGAACCATCACACCTTATCAAACAAGATGACTAGATGTCCACTGATATTGCCTGGATACCTAGAAAAAAGCGCAAATCGGAATCACAGAGACCTAATAATGCGCTTTCGTCTGAACATTTTAAGAACAAAGATCAATCTGTTCAGATACGGACTGGCAAAGGAAAAATTATGCAGATTATGCAAAAAAGAAGAATCATCATCTCAACACTTAATGTTGTTCTGCCCTGAACTCAGATCTGAAAGGGGTTGTTTACTATTACCAACATTGCCTCCATCATGTGATCTGGACCCCAACTTATGGTGGTCAGCTTTACATGACGATCCAAGTAAAAAAAACTGTTAAAGGTCTGGGTATTTTCCTAGAATCAATGCTAAAGAGATTGGAAGAGAATTAAGATTATTAACAAGGACTAAAAAAAAAAATACAAATAGCCAAACCTCGACTTAAGAACAAAGAGAGAAGACTTGGGAGAGGTCTGGCTTGTGCATGGGGAGGAGGGAAAACATTTGTACATAAGCAAAAGCTTGTATTTTTGTATGCTGAAAGCTTTAATAAAAAAAATAAAAAAAAATACTGAATTGACTGACAAATTCTGCTGTGTCCGATCAAGCTGTGCAACCCCTTATCCCCCACCGCCCACCCCCCAGAGACGTGACGGGCGAGGATACCAGTTGTTGAGCGTGTATTTCAAATGGGTCGGTGAGCGGTCTGGAGCGGTGCACGAAAGCGGGCTACTGTTATATGTTGAGGAAGGGTTCCATTTCCCTGTCCAGGGTGAGGCTGTGGAGCACCCCTGTAATGTTCTCCATCTCATATTTCTTTGGCCTTCATGGCCCACATTCTTTCTGATGGGAGGGTCTGCGGGTCTGCGCTTTCCATCTTATCGTGAGGCACACCCTTGCCGCCAGTAGCAGGAAGTGTGGCATGTGAGGGAGCCGCAGCCAACGGCCCTCCTGTTCAACCAGTCCAAATAGTACTAGCCAGGGGGTGCATTTTCGTTCCACCCCATCTATGCTTTTGATCCAGGCCAGAATCACCGTCCAAAATGCTTGAGCTCTCGGACATGACCACCACACGTGCCAGTAGTCTGCTTGCTCGCTGCATCCTCTCCAGCATAGTGGGCTTGATTCGCTAAACATTTTGGAGAGGCGCTTGGGGTCATACTACTACCTTTGAAGGAGCTTTAGCCCATGCAATTTATATTGGGATGAGATGGAGGTTTTGTGGGCATATTTGCAAAGGCGTTTCCAAAGATCTTTCTGTAAAAAGATCTGCACCTTATTCCGAAGGGCCTTGTATATTTGGGAGGTGAGGCCCCTCGATAAAGTGGTTTCACTCAGAATCATTTCTAGTGCTGTCCGGTCTCTTTGTAGTTTGTCTGTCCCTTTCGGGGCGGTCAGGACTCCCATCAGTTGCAGGAATTGAAAGGCCCCTATGGGTTTGGTATTTAGTCCTACTTCTAGTTCCTGGAGTGTAAGAAGCATTAGTCTCTTTATCATCTGACCAACCCTTCTCAATCTGATTCGTACCACTCCTGGAAGCGCTGCAGGTACTGGATCTCATTTCTGATGGGGGGGTGCCCAAATATGGCTCATGGGAGAAGGCCACGTTGTGTGTCCCTTCATTTCACCTTTATTCCACCAGAGTTTCAGGAGCCTTATGGTAATGGCTTTACTTGGGAATGCTGATTTTGGCACCTAGAGCCACTCTGCCAGTGTCACTGTTCACAGTAAATAGTTTTCTATTTCCATCCATTGCTTATCTTGGTCTCCTCTGAGATGCGGCACCAGAGCCCCGAGCTGGGGCTGCACAATAGTACGAGTAACAGTCTGGAAGGCCTACTCCCCCCTGTCCCTTGTCCCTGGTCAGGGTTTTATATGCTATCGTTGTTTCTTCCCTTGCCAAAGGAACTTGGAGATTTTGCCTTTCAGTTCTATGAGTGGAACCCTGTGACTTCTATTGGCAGCATTCGGCAGTGATAGAGGACTTTGGGGAGGATTGCCATTTTGATTGCGTTGAGGTGACCCAACCAAGAGATCGTCAATTTCGCCCACCTGTCCAGGTCAGCACGTAGCTCTGACATTAAGGGGGTTCTGCGGGGGGCAAGATTGGCCTCGTAGAGGTCTTTTTGATCTTTCGTGCTGTCGATTCCCAAGTGGGCTTCCGGGATTCCCAGGATGGGTGAGTTCTCCTCAATAGCATCTCTCGGGTTGTTGTATGGGAAAAGTGTAGATTTCTCAGTGTTGACCTTCAATCCCGCCCATTTGGCGTATTACCTTATGGTTTGCAGGACTCTCGGTATGCAGGCTGAGGGGTTAGCCATGTAAAGGAGCAGGTCATCGGCGAACATTCCCAATTTATATTCACGGTCCCACACCTTTATCCCCTCTATGGTCGAATCCTTCCTAATCCTATTCCCTAAGGGTTCAAACGATAGGGCATACACGGGGATGGGCAGGGTAGGTTGAGAGCGGGCAGCCCTGCCTGGTTCCCCTTGTAAGGTTGAATTCCCTAGAGGTTTTCCCATTGACTACCACCCTTCCTGTTGGGGCCTTATATATTGCTTGTATCCCTTTTATAAACAGTTCCCCAAAACCCATGCTCTCCAATGTCTCCCAGAGGTACTCCCACTCTACCCTATCAAAGGCTTTCTCCGAGTCCAGGCTGAGCAGGGCCTGTCCGCCCCCCCTCCCCTCTCGAGTGTTCCATGTCGTCTAGGGTTTTGCGCATGGCGTTAGCCCCCTGTCTCCCTTTTATAAAGCCCACCTGATCCGGGTGGATCTAGGGTGACCCAAGTTCCCTCCTAGTTTCCCTGGACAAGTAGGAGCCTGCCTTCCATCAATGTTTGAACCCCGGGATTCAGCAGCCGGACCCACCTGTGTAGTATCAGCCCTAGCGCTCCTTTTTTCTGTGTGGTTGAGGCCCATCACGTTTGTCCCACTCCCTTTCCCCTCAATGGCCTCTCCTCCCCTGCCTTCAGTCTGGTCTCCTGGATGAAGAGAGTGTTGAGTAATGCCCTCTCAAATTCGCGCATCACCAGGGATCTTTTGGTGGGAGAATTCATTCCCTTGATGTTCAGTGAGGCAACCCTGAGAAGGCTGATCCCTTTCGTTTGCATTCGTTTTTCTTCCATTCATGGGCTGCTTCCCTTCTCTTATTTCCCCCCTCCTCGGGCTCTCCGGCTCCCCATCCTTGTCTCCCAGCTTCCTCTCTTTCTTCTGGTTGCGACATCGTCTGTCTGCCTTCTCCCCATCCTTTGATAACTAAGAATAACATAACGTACCCATGGTCATGAATCAAACCTGTGGTGCCGTGTGTTGAGACACCCTCTTTGAACTGAGGGCCACTAGGTTTAGAGCTCCCCATTACCCGGGGATATTTAATTCCTTCCCTTTGCCTTTCCCCTTTACCTCCTGGGGCCTTTTTACGAGGCAGCCGCGGTGCCCTATCTGGACCAGGGCGGTTTCAATGGGAATAGGGAATTCAGATTCACGTACTTCATTCCAGCTTTACTTCTTTTGCACCTCTGGGGTTGCACTTCTGCTTACATTGTCCTGGGAGAGTGGGCCACCTGTGGGCCCCTTGTTTCGGTATTCTCTGTTAGGTGCTGCAGTACTTGCTTTGATTCTTCTGGTGTGGTGATCCTATATTCCTCTCCCTTGATCTCGAAACGTCAGTGCGAAGGGGTAACCTCCACCTGTATCGTATTCCTTTCTCTGTAAGCCATGTGGTGAGTGGCCTATATTCCCTCCTGCGCCATAGGGTGAAGCCTGACCGGTCCTGGTACATTTTAACCTTTGATCCCTGATGGTAAATATCTTGTGCCTGCTTCGCCCTGAGAAGGACTTCTGCTTTCTCTTTTTATTGCAGGAATTGCACCACTATGGAGCGTGGTACCGCCGCAGAACACTCTCCCTCTGTGAGCTCTTTCTATCTGCACTTATTTCCGCTTCAAAGAGGAGGTTCACAATGTCTTGTACTTTCTTCTCAACCTGGGCCGGAGTCTCTCCACCTGTCTCCTCCAGGCCAATTACCTGTATGTTCGATCTCTGTTCTCTATTCTCCAGGTTTCAGGATGAACTCTGCTCTTCGCTCCAGGTTTTTCGGCGTCGGTGCGCAGGACTCTTTTCCACCATTACCCCTGCTATGTCCTCTGTGTGCGCGTGTTCATACTGGGGTCTGGATTTGGGGGGAGCCTTGCTTGCCTGGCCTTTTTCCTCCTGAATTGTTGCAGCGCTTCCAGTACTCTTGTGGGGAGGCCCTGCCTTGGCCACCCCTCTCTCTCTCTCTCTCTCTCTCCTTCTTGCAAGCCTATGTTGGTGCTTATTTTGTTCTCCCCCAGAACTTTACTGCTGGCCAGAACCTGACCCTTGGTGCCTTGCTTCTCTATGAGGTGTTATTGATCTCCGGACTGTGGAGGGTCTCGTATTTCTTTGGTGTTTCCCTCGAGGGGTGTTTCTGCTTGGTCCTCCTTTTCTGTGGGGCTTATTCGAGGGGTGAGTGTTGTGTCCCACCGTCCTTGCCGGTCCTGTTATGACAATTGGTGGGGCTAGCTTGAGGTGCTGATTCTCCCTCTTTTACTGCTCGCTGCTATGCTCCTCCACCCTCCTTGGCTGCTCTCCTCTTTTCTCTCCGTCCTCAATCCTTGCGTCTTGTCTTTGCACTTGAACTCCCTGGGTGAGCTTTATCTTCAGCTCTCTCTGTTCCCGAAGTGGAGGCTTGCACATTCCCGTAGTACACCATGGTTTTCCTGCTCAGTATGTGCCGTGATGTTGCCTTTGGAATGGGCCCTGCCGCTTTCATTTGCCCTGTGAGGTATGTCCCTCTTATGGTGCTGCACTGATGGGATTTGCTCTGCAGGTCGATGCGGGCACCTGCTAAAGATCACGGTTTGTTGGCTATGTGGTAGGGAAGGCTAGCTCTCTGTCCTTCCCCCTTATGGCCCCAGCGGGGATCGGCGCTGTTTGCAAGTCAGGCGGGGAGAAGATAGGGGGGGAGGGGGCATTTGTACTGGCCTCCCTGCACTTTTACAAATTTGCAGTGCCCACCTGATGCTGTTTCAGTGAGGGGGTTCTCAGCGCGAGTGAATGAGCCTTCCCCCGCCAGATCTACTGGGCTCTATGAGGTCTGGTGCGCCTGGGCTTCTCTCACCTTTTTCAATGAGTTGTCTGACGGCTCATTGGGCTCCCTCTGCGGCTGCTTCCCCCTGCCATCTCCTGTCCGCTTTTAATTGGCTGCTCTTCAGGTTGCTGTGAGGGGCCTCGTCTCTGCCTCTTCTCCTTCTGAGCCGCCAGCGCCTCTCCGGTCCAGCTCTCTGGGGTGCTGCACTGCCTCCACCTCTCCTTTGAGCCCTGCTTGCGGAGGGCCGCTGTCATCCTCCCGCTCACTGTGCTGGGTTTCCTCTGCTGGGCTCTTCCCGCTTGCTCTCCTGTTCTGCCCCAGCTCCGGACCACAGCACCTACTTCTGGCTCGGTTCAGCGGGCCATTCCTCCGTTGCAGCTCTGGAGCGTCTCCTTCCTTCTCTGGTGGGGACTTTCACCTCGCGGACCATGACACTGCACCTGCCCCTCCATGCTTCGCACCTGTGGTGGCCCGTTGGCTATGTCGAAGGCTGCAGCGCTGGCTCCTCTCTTCTGTGATTTCGCAGCCCTTCTCGTTTTCTCCTCCCACGTTGGTCCCCTTGCCTTCCTCCGTCCCTACGGTGGCTCCGCCTCTGGTTTCGCCACTTTCAGGGTAAGAGAAACTCCCTAAATCATCTCTTTAGTCCCCTTTGGTTTCCTGAGCCGAGCTTCAGGCAGCCATTGTTGCCCATGCCACCTAGTGGTCTCCCACCAAGTGCCTTTTAACCACTGGATTGGAGGAGAAGATGTCTCTTGATTTCTTGGGAGGCCACTATGGCCGCCAGATACAAACGGTAGGTGTCTATCTGCAAACCTGAGTGGGCCAGATGACTCAGACTTTGCAGATGACCCTGTGAATCAGCAGAATGGGGGACGGGGGAAGCGTATGCATTCATGCCATTCCATAGAATCTGTAATGCGTCCCCCAGAGATCCCCAGCCAGTAAGCAAACTGGTGGCATCTCCGGTTGCTCTCAGTGGCTAATAGGTCTACCTGAGGGTGACCCCTACCTGTGGAAGATCCCCCACAGGACCTCCTCGTTCAAATGCCACTCATAGTTGTTGATCGGTAAGGAACATGTTCAGCTCAAGTGCCCATTTCCATATTTTTTGGGATAGACTGGACAAACTTTAGAGAGCGTGTACCTGCCTGTTTATATATTTTTATTTATTGGTATTTATTTAGTTTATATAGCGCTTTACTCCAAAGCGCTGCACATTTTAACAACAGGATACATAAAACAATTAACATTATAATTGTAACAGTAGAAGCAATTTACAATTGTGAATCAGACCAACAAAATAGTAAGTAGATCAATTAAACTGAAGGGAAGAAGGATAGTAGTGGAGTAGAACTGAGAGGGAGAGGTAGGGGTGGGGAAGGAGGAGGTGGAGGAGGGAAACGGATGGGATAAAGGGTGAGAATGGGGGGAGGGGTGAGGGGAGAGAGGTCAAGGTGATGAGGCAAGGGGAGAGGGAGGGCACGAAGGGGGAGGGGTTTCATGGCGGGGAATGGAGAAGGAGAGATTTAAGGGATCTGCAGAATGAGGAAAAGGTAGAAATAGAGCGGAGTGAAAGAGGTAAGGAGTTCCAGTGCAGGAGGGCTAGGAGTTGGAAGGAGCGGAAACGGGATGTGGCACAAGGGGATGGAGGAACAGTGAGAAGGAAGTGGCAGTGGTGCTGTCTATAAAGACTTGCACTGTTGACCTGTAAGATATTGCTGAAAGGCTTGAAGAGCCTTGAGAACTGCCAAAAGTTCCAGGAAGTTTATGTGTCTTTGGGCTGTAGCGCGTATCCACTAGCCGTGGGCTGTGTGGTGGAGGAAGTGAGTCCCCCATCCAGCGAGCGAGGCATCTGTAGTTAGGATTGCTGGTGGAACGCAGAAGGGTTTTCCTTTTAGCAGGTTGTCCCTGGACCACCAGCGAAGAGCCTGTAAAATGGTTAGCGAAACAACCACTAGATTGTCCCACTGACCGGTTGCCTGTGACCATTGTTTTGCTAATTATTCCTGCATTGGTCGCAGGTGCGGGTGTGGAACCAAGTGAATGCATGAGGGCATCATCCTGAGCAAGCACATTGCTTTGTGTACAGTTATCCAGCGACCGGACTTGTAGCAAAGTACTTGCAACAGCATGTTTTGTACTCTCGTTTGACGGGAAAGCCAGATCCTCTTGTCTTTAGAATTGCGGCTAGAAATTGTTTTATTTGGCTGGGGACTAGACTTTCTTTCCTTTCGTTGATGGAGAAGCCCAAATTGAAAAGAAGGTCTATTGTCTTTTGTGTATTTTGTTTGCAAATTTGAAGAGATTCCCCAGAGATGAACCAATTGTCCAGATAAGGGTATACAGGGATTGACTCTGCGCAGGTGTGCTGCCACTACTGCAAGCACCTTTGTGAAGACTCTTGCAGCTGAGGCAATGCTGGAGGGGAGTACCTTGAACAGGTAGTGAACTCCTGCTATCTTGAACCTCAGATATTTCCTGTGCAGAGGGAGCATTGAAATATTAAAGTAAGCCACTTTCATATCCAACATTTCCATCCAGTTCTCCCCCCCGCCCATTTTAAGAGGGAGCTCACCTCTTTAAGCGTGGTCATGCAAAACCTTTGGGGCTTGACATATTTGTTCGTAGGGTGCAGATCTAGTACTGGGCACATGGAAAGTTATTTGACACAAGGAAGTACGTTGAATAAATACTCGTGTTTACCCATTTTGCTGGGACGATCTCTTTGGCGTCCTTTTTCAGCAGTGTCTTTACTGAACAGTATGCACCGCTCCTCTGGTGTTATCTTTCTGTGTCTTGGTGGGCAGTTGGGTGACTCTTGTAACAGTTCGATGCAATACCCGCCTGCCACGGCAGAAAACACACACTTGTCTAACGTTATCCCCCTACCATGCATGGGTGAAGTGTGAAATTCGTCCTACTGGGGTAGCATGGGAGGGGACGTGCAGCGGTACGTCATTGTTTGGGAGGGGTGGAGCCTCTCCCAGGCGAGGTTCTGCCTCTTCCTCTGGATCTTTTATTTCCTCTCTGAAAACCAGAAGAGGAAGATTGTCCTTGCAATGGGTCCCAAGTTGAAGACTGTCCACCCTGAGTGTATCCGGAAGAGTATTGTGAACCCTGACCTCGAAACCTTCTGGACTTTAGGAGCCCCGTTGTACCTAAGGTTTCTTTGTTAATTGGCAGAGGGATTTAAGAGTGTCATACTCCTCCTTCGCGCTCTGAAGGGCGTCTTCGACAGATTTACCAAAAGCATATTAGGTTCCACCGGCATGTTAAGGAGGGTGGCCCGAGTCTCTAATTTAAAACCTGACTGTCTAAGCCAGGCATGGCGGTTGATGATCGCGCCTTCTGCGATGATGCGCCCTGCATTGTCTGATGCATCAAGATTATTGTTGAGGATGCAGTTTGATACCTGCTTGCCCCTCTGCAATTTTGCTTAATAATTGTGATTTTAGGGGTTCTGGAACTGCTTCAACCTGGTGTTCCAAGTCATCCTACTTGTGGCAGCTATAACTAGCTAGGAGTTTAGTGTTATTTGCAATTCTAGCTTGACATGCCGCCCTTGGATGCAACCCTCCTTTCGAAAGGAAGGTGAATCTGCTGGTCTTGGTCGACATGCGAATGGATGACATTGTCATCGTAGTATTGGTCCCGACTGTATAGGTCCCCTTGAGAGCCGGGGTCTTGGGACCCTGAGAGATCCACACCATAGATGTCCTCAGGGGGATCTTGGTAGGTGGAGGCCGTGGGGCCTAAGGCGGAAGTGCTTGACTGTGGGTCAAGATGAGGTTTTTTGGCAGGGGGTTGTTTTGCCGCAGAGACGTTAGTGCTTAGCCTGAAAGGGTAGGGGTGGCTTGGGAGTGTGCCTTGTCCTTGTGATGCATAGCCCCTGAGAGTTTGTGTACAGGGGAGGAAGAATCCATGACCTGAGAGGTTTGAGGACAAAGGCGTTTAGGATTTCGATTTTTTCAGTGACTTTGTCTTTAACAGGGTAGCAGGGATGTGTTTAGTTTTTGCATTTCTGGTGTATGTTCAGGGGACACAGATGCGACTTTTGCCACCTGTTTTTTTCGGGGCGCGAAAGGAGGGCCTTTTTGTGCTCAGTGTCCGAACCGACTTTGGGGGCGGGTTCAGAGGCCTGTCGTGAGCCGAAAGTGTAAGCAAAGGCCAAAAGGAAGAAAAAAAAAAGATCTAGAGGCTTTTCCCCCAGGACAATGCGTGGGCCTCAACACTCGACGATTTCATCGAATGTCGGCCGTGGGTTGTGTGCTTAATGCTGGTCGCCGGGTGTCGTCTCAGTCACAGAGCCGCCAGCCTGCTTAATGGAGTCAGAGGCACGCACATGGGGTTCCGACAAAACCTAGTAGCCTTCGGCGTCACTAAGGACACTGATACTGCCCTCACTGGAAACCTCTGTCACGTTGATGGAGGCTTCGGCATGCATTGCGCAGACGGTCCAGCGCTTGGTACGACCGTCTTTGAGAGTTTTTGGGTGGAAACGTTTGCAGGAATTGCAAAGCTTTTCAGGGTGATCCCTAGGGCGACAGTAACTGCACACTCAATGCGTGTCTTTCCACAGGAATTTTCTATAGCAAGTAGGGCAAAATTTAAAGGGTGTATTTGCCATCATAAATAGAAAGGGCAATTAGGCGAGAAAAAGGGAAAAGAGATGGCAGCATGTACATGCTCTAAAAGAAGTCTGTATGAAAGACCCCCCCCCCCTCCCTCTACTGTAAGGGCCAAAGCATGAAGAGGCCGGTGAATGCAGCGTCTGGTCGTCGATGCAGAGAAGTCGTCTACGATGGAGTTGGCCGTCGAGCAGTTGGATGACGGTGTGGCAAAAGCGGACAATAAAGAAAGAGAAGGTTACGAATAAACGCTTAACTAGTAAAAGGCATCAGCCTGGAAAGGAACTCTGCAACTTGCGTCTGATCACAATGGCGGAAAGAAACAATCTGAGGCCCTTGACGCGTGAAGGACCATGGGTACAGTAGACATCACACTAGGCATAGTATTACTAACATGCTCCGTCTATGTCCGTTTTCAAGTTTCGAAAACAGCATATTCAGGGCCGCAAAGACCCTGATGGATATGTCGGATAAAAAGATTGGATCCATACGGTGGCTTCCGAGGAGAGGTGGTTGTAAGGTGTCTGCAGAGGATTTCATGATCTACTAGGTCTGCAGAGGATTTCATGATCTACTAGGTCGAAAGGTATGGTGAGGTCTAGCAGTAAAGGAGAGACCGCCTGCCTACCAACATTGAGCAAGAAGGTGAAGCAGAGACAAGAAGAGTCCAGATGAGGTCTATGACGAGGACGAATCTGAAGCAAGAAGAAGACATTGTTTCCTCTATAGATACACAGACAATTATGTTATTATTTCAACTATGCTTGCATAAAATGAACTGCGACACTTATACAGTATAAGAACAGCAAATGCTTCGTATAAAAATGATATGTTTCATTGTTTTGTCTTTTTTAATGTACAAGTATCCCTTGCTAGGAGCCTGGAATATATGTTTTGCCGTATTGTTGTTTAATATAAAAGCCTACCTTGTCTAAGAAAGAAACATCCTTTCAATATTAGCATGTATTTTTCTCTGAATATTTATTCCTTAAAGAAACTAAAAGGGGCTTTGGTTGGAAAGAATGGCACTATTCAATCACATTAGATATTCACTCATAGCACTTAGTATTATTCCTTCTTTCAGGTATTTGTAAGACAGGTTAACTATAATGCTTATAGCAAAAATGTTTACATTTTGTAGCGTTAAGGAGCAGGAATGAAAGACGCAGTGGATTCATATTTCTGGCTACAGACTTTTAATAGTAGCTCTAGATGGTTACCATGCACACACAGAATAAACTATTTTCAACAGTTAACGTTGTAATATAAATAGTTAGGGTGCAGGGGAGGTATACCTACCCTGACACGAGGCAGTAAATATAAATACACAAACTAGAGGCTTATCTGTGGGCCCTCCCATACCCTGCACAGCCTGATGCCATGCGCACACTTTAATACAATTAAATACACAAAACTCTTCCTTATTTTCTTTTCTCTTTATAGATCCGACAACCGGATGTTTTACATGTAATCTCCAAAAATCTTGCTCAACTCATTTCGGGGACACACTCCCCTTCTTCAGGAGCTAAATTTAATACAAAAGAATAAACTTCACTTACATATTAAATAATTTGCAAACAATCAAAATCCACCACCACAATTTGTGAATAGAATCCAGTCATATGCTAAAGGTTCACACTCTAGTTTCTCCAAAATCAGAGTCACTAACCAATTTGCTATACCACCGCATCTCGAATCGAGTACCAACCATGCTGTCAAAATTAACCAAAGGGCAACTGAGGGCACCACAGTGTCATAATCTATTTAGTTAATGACAATAACCGCAGTCGAAACCACACCCCTAAAAATGTGTGTCATGAAGAGGGAATTAGGGTGTCAAAGTCCATGTAGTCCAGTATACATTTAAATGACCCAAAATGCCAACAAACCCATTTCTAATTTCCATAGGAAAATTGCAGTGCATGATTATTCGATTTCAACTCGGAGTAAGGATTTCCTCTTTCTAGACAACTATTGAGAGAGTACATCTCTGTAGCTACCGCTTCCAAATCACCAATATCTTCTAATAGACAGACTCGCGAGCCTACTTTTTTTGTCCCCACGGACACCTTGACACAAGGCTGACGGTTTGCGGCACTGTATGTTAAACTCTATAGAGTGTACCGGACATCCGTGTCTTGAATCTCTAATGAGAGGAGACATGGAGTTCCGACTGTAAATGATTCATAGATGTTGCTTCGGTAACAGCGTACTGTTTGATAAAGTATATGCGACAGTATTCCTTTCTTACCTCTGTAGGTTAATGCTGCCTTTTTACTGTGGGCCAGTGGTTCAGTACACAACAAGCCTCCAATGGGAGGGATGGCGCGGCAACCGTACTCGTAAGCTTACGAGTGAGTCACATGACCGCTCTACAATGAATGGTAAATCTCTGCTGGGTTAGGAAATCTGGTGGCCACCTTACACTGGCGTTCTAGCTATGAGCCCAAGCACCCTTAGGACCACGGTAGTGGTGTTAGGACTAATTCAAACCAAACTATTTAGTCATCTAGCTTTTTATATGGGTTATAGTTCTACAGGCATTGTTTCAGGTGTTAAGTTTAATATAAAAAGGACGCACCTTTTAAGACTAATTATGTATTGGTCTATGGACGTTTCTTGGTCTATATTGTGCAATCTACTTCTACCATGTGCATATATAAGACACTGCTTATTAACATAGCCTATTAAACGTGTGATGGGGATCCAATAAACTTTAGTTTTAGATACGGAATAAGCGTGTGGCCTCAGAATAAATGTGGGTAATGACTCTTAGGACAGTCCATTCATTGAATGCAGCAAGCATCGTTTACCTCCTCCCCTCCTCCATAATGGTTGTTCTATGTTGCAATATATATACAGCATCAATCTACCCCATAGGCATTGTTGTTTGAGAAAATATCTTTACAATTCCATAGCATTGATTGTTATGCCCTTATGTCAGGCATTGTGTATTCTGGGCATAGTGTTGCATCCATTGTGACAAGCAAACCTTAGGAACCCTTCCATTGTTATTGGCAGATTGTTACAAATGCTTCATTAAGTGTAATTCTCACAAAAACAGTAATAGGTGCTCATCATTATATACATATTTTCTAAGCCGTGTCTAAATAAAGCAGTTGAGGCTGAATTCCACATTCATTCCCTTTGGATGAATCGTCTCCAATAAATTAATCCAGAACACTTCTCTTTGGAGAAGGCAAGAACCGTTGTCCTCTCCTCTCGGCAGAGGTTTCACTACCTCCACTATTTTAAATTGCATTTTTGCAATTGTATGTTTTTCTTTTTGTTTTTTTTTTAAGTGCCTAGCCACTGCAGACTTCATGTTGCCCGAACAGACATTTGACATGTGTTCTGTCGAGCATTCTTTCGCCATTCTTTCTGTTTGTCCTACAAATAATAGACGCATAGGCATTTTGTAATGGAGATGAACCCGGATGTCATGCATGTGAAGTAATCGCTGATTTTGATTTCCTTGCCTAGTTCTGACATACTAAGCAGGGAAAGGTACCCTTCTTTTGAGGGTTCAGTGTTTACCCTTCGGTACCTTTTCAGCTTGTACTAAGCGGCACAGCAAGCAAACAGTTTTGGGAAAAACATCTCCACTTAAAGTGGTTAAGAAATTGTGGTATTGTCAACAAATGAGGGCCACTATATAGAAATAAATGATCTGGGGGAGGGGATCACCAGATAAGTGACGTTGCAAGGCCCTTTAGATAGATGGGTGAAAGCGCTGACACTGGCTCTACCAAATCTATTGCCCCCCTCCACAAAATCCGTCACAGCCCCCTTACCAACTCCAGTAACAGGAATGAAACGACAAGTGAAAAGCCACTACATATTACAGTTGGTGGCCAGTTATCTGATCCTCCCTTGTCGTCCGAGCGTGCTAGTACACTCCTCTCTTCAGCCGCCTTGGAAGACATCTGGTATACCACTGAACATGCCCAGTATGGGGGACAAAGGTTTGGCCTCAATGTCAATCGGACATACAAGTCAGAGCAGGCAAGTAGGTACTAAACATGTAAAAATTGTGGAAATCAATCCCAGGACGTATAGTAATCAAAAGGCACAATCTAGGATGATGGGCAATTGGACACACGCCTTTAAGCAGTGCAACTGACATGATCCGCAAACAGTAGTTAGTACCTTTGCCATTACTTCCTGGAACTTACGTGGACAGTATTTGTTTCTTAGTGATAGAAGGGGTCAGAGTATTTTAATGAATTCACATCTTTTTATCTTGCAGGAAACCTGGTAATCTTCTCCATTCAGTATGGACTCATTGATTTTCAACTTGTCTGCGCCTCCGTTGGTGGAACAGCCTAAAGAAGGCTTATGCATTGTTGCAAAAAGCACCATTTATTATCTCCTCCGATAGGTTTTCGTGAACACACATTTTTTGGAGGCTATACTGCATAGGTTCCTACCAGGATCAGAGGGTTTGCTAGTTGCCAGGCTTTATGACCCCCCCTGGGGGTTTTACGACTGTGGAATTATTGGAAGTGGCTTGGTCTTCACAGAAGTCTAAAGGGGGTATAATCATAACGGGGGATTTTAATGCCGACTGTAGTTTGAATTGAAATGTTCTTGACTGGGTCACTCATAATACTCTTTCAGGGATAAAGGGTCGAGCCTGGCTAGAGATGCTGACTGAGTTTGATCTGTTCCCATTATGTGACCAAGGTTCTGAGAATAATTATACTTGGTCCAATGGCGTGCAAAGCAGCCGCATTGATTTTGTATTTGTTAACTGTACAATTTTGAATCTGTTCCCCCAGTATCGCTCCAACTGGGTAGACATGAGCGATCACGCTATGTTGCACAAAAGGTGCCCTGTTTCCACTATCTTACAATTCGAGAATCTCAGGTATTCCCCTACAGTGAATTTACAGGGTAATCGATTGATGTGGTCCGCAAATCTCTCTATCACATTATGGTGAGCACACAATTGAAATTCTAAGGGATTGTTTTTGGGACGTGTGGAATGTTTTCCCCCACTAGTCTAGGCCCTGCAACATTACTGTGCATTGCTTGCATCAGGAACATCAGAATGGCCACTGGAAAGCATTCTGCTCGCTAAAAATCACCCAAAAGTGCACAGTAAAAATCTGAAAAGTAGGCCACCATCCACTTTTGCCTATCTCAGTGGTAACACAGGAGACCACTGCCAAAACCCATCATTTGGCTGCCCACAGAGCAAGGCTGATTGCAAAAGAAACACAGAGCTGTGTGAAAATCTGTTTTTTTCTTGGGTGTCAAATTTGCAAAAAACCATGGCTCACAAACCACCCAAAAGATCCAACCTCCTGTTGGGTGTTGAACAACATTCTACTTCAAGAATCCACATAAATATAATGTCAGCAGAATTAAATGTTATCTGAACAAAGTCCACTTTTGAAGATGGTTGCTGGAAAGAAATCTGTCAAAAATGGGTGCAATACCGTTACTCGCCACTGTCAGACGCTGGCGATTTCTAAATCTGATAGGAGAAGCTGTGTCTCAAAAGCCAAATATGCCAAGGAAGGAATTTCCATCAAATGAAATACAGGGTTCCACACATTGATTTTCATGTTGAAAAAGACTGGAATTGAAGATATGTTTGTTGATTTTAAATTTGTAACTGTCATAATTGACCATAAGATAACCTGAATCAGCTAAAACTTCAAAGAGGCTTTCTTCCCATGAGAACACCCCACCCTGTTCCTTCCCACCAAAAGGAGAGGATATCGCATTGGGATGCTAAGAGACAATGGAGTCCTTGAGCTGAGTGGAAATGCTAATTCGGGTGTGACTGACATCAACTGCCCTGACAGGAAGACAAGCCATGTGACTCTCTGACTCAGCCAAGCTTTGGAGGCGGGCCAGACTGAAAATGTGGATTGAAACTGGACTAAATATAGACTTATAAAATATTGTACCAAACTGACAAAAATATGAAACTTAGAGATTATTAAAATGAAAAATTCACTCAGTTTAAAACTAATCTGGAATTTGTGCGACATTCAGACTGAACCACAACATTTTTAGTATTGTAGCTATTGTGATTATGCTAGGAACATGAAAAATTACAGGAATATGCACAGAGGGTATGTGCATGTATTTATAAATAAAATCGTACAGATCCGAAAATGTGTAACCAACCAAAAGCACGAAAACATGTCATTAATGAACCAAAATTTATAGGAAGATAAGATTTTGACAGAAACGTACCTTAGGCAATCTGTGATGTGTATATGTATTATTAACAAGTTGTGCATATTGAAAATATGTTTTTTGGGAAAAATAGATTTTCTGGGTAAAAGCAAAGGGGAGGCTCTTCCCTAGATTGTAAATGGCAGCATCACTGACACATGATGACACCTCATGACACACTGTTCCTTTCTCAAATTAGGGGACAGGGAATTCTCTGACCTATCAGATCCTTAGAGGGTTGGGCATAGACAATCATCCTCCGCACCCACTTTGGAAAATGGATAAATAGGGACTGCTGAGGACAGGCAAAGGGTACACACTTTCACTCATCAACTGATCCACTGGCGAAGCACCCTGCAGGAAGATCAAGACTCCAGAACCAGACTCCAGATCCAAACTCTAGAACCAGACTCTAGAACCCTGAAGCAGAGGCCTAATCCAAAAAGCTGAACCCTTTTCAGCAGGCCTTTAAAAACCTTGCAAACCTGATTTCCTAACTTCCACGGGGCCCAACTAAACCATTCAAAAGCCTGGCAGAGCGGTTTTGCTTCTAGCCAGAAACCCATGCTGGAACCCAAGATCCAGATCAGTCCAGCAGAGCTGTAACCCAGAACCGGTCAGATCCAGCCCAAAAGGCTGTGCAGACCAGAGTGCCTTGCTGAGAGCAGAGTCCCGGTGCCCTGATCCTGTCCGGTGGCGAGCGAAGTCCAGGCCAAACCTTTGACGGGTCCATTTTAAACCAGAGCTGCGCGTATTTAGCATAGAACTGTCCATAGTCATCTTAGTTTAAAGTAATCCATCCAACCCATTCCAACATATCCAGACTGCATTGTGCTGCATTGTAGAATCTCTTTTGTCCATTCTGAATCCTTTCTCATCCTGTTACGCTCACCTGGCTCCCACAGAGGCGTCGATCTGGACTGGACAGCTGCAGTCTCCACCAATGTGACGCGTAGGGCCGAGATACTGGACTGGCCCACCTAGCTTCGTTTGCTTGGCCGTAGGAATATTCTTCTGCAAATGGAGAAAGGGAATTAACCACCTGTGGGGTTGAGCTTAAATCCCCCCACCCCGCTGTTCTCCCCACTGATCACCTTGGATGTCCACTCTTATAGTCTCACCTGATGGTTTGAAAAGATGAGCTCTCCATCCTGCATTGAGCACAGGGGCGCGTAGATAACCAGTTGCTTCACTGGCTCGAAGGAATTGGTGAGTTCCAGAACAATATTGACTCCGATATTCCCGGCAAGACGCCATAAGTATGTAGTTCGTAAGAGTTGAAATGCCTGACTTTCACTCTTGTCCGATTCCTTGCAGGTTGTTGCTTGACCCTACTGAAGAGTTCCACGTGGCAACCGGTAATATTCTGGTAAGGATTTGTGTTATCCAACACAGTTAGATAAAATAATGTCCATATGTAACCTGTTGCTTTCTCCCTTATTCAGGCGCTGAGAGAAAGTATGACGTCTCGGGGAATAATGCCTCCGGCGGTAAAATCAGGTAAGTCTTTTGTGGCAAGGAGGGGTCCCTTTCTTTCACCTTGCTGTCCTTTTGTTTCCCCTTAGGGGCCGGGGTTCGGCTAGGATGCAGTGGAAGCTGCGCCAACCCGTGAAGAGGAATAGTACCCCCGGTGTTAAAATCAGGTAAGTCTATGGGAAGTATTCCTCTGTGTATTCCCTTGGCTCACCTTGCTGTTCTGGTCTTCTCCTTAGGTGCCGGAGTGCGGCAGGAACATGCAGGAGGAGGCGGTGGAATGTGAAGATGCTGCGAAGGACGGTGAGTTCAGCACGGCGCTGCAGCAGGCGAGGCGACACGCATAAAATAACTTTTCTTCCAGCTCGAAGGCGCGATGGATCGGGAATTCAGGTAAGGATCAAAGATATTGCTCTTGTTCTAACCTTTTCTCCTTCTTTCTCCCTTTTTCTAGGAGCTCCAAACTCGAGGCGGGCATGGCAGGAGACTGGATGCAGACTTGCAGGCACAGTGAGCGTTACGCTGCTGAATGCAGAATAACACGAAGCATGTGCTGTTCTTCGGGCGTGGTTTAAATAGCCTCCAAAGTTGTCCCAGGTAAGTAGTCCTCCCCAGCCCCACCGAGTAAAAAATATTCCCTAGATAAAATAGTCCCTTCCAAGCCTCTTTTGGCTTGGAGCTCTTGCAGCATGGTCTGCATCAGGTAAGTTTGCAGCATGGTCTGCATCAGGTAACTTTTAATCTATGAGCCTGGTGCCTATGGCGCCAGTACTGACTCTCCATATGAGCCTGGCGCCATAGGCGCCAGGACTGCACTCAAATAGCCCCTAGCAGGGGTTGTTGGGCTTGCTTGGGGTAACTTGATGCCTGCTTCCGGGGTTGCTGGACTTGGTCTGGGTCCCCGGGGGTAGGCATCATGACACATCCATCTAATCATGTGAGAATTGTTAGTGTAAGCCAACCTGTTGGTAATTCAAAGCACAATTTCATTTGAAATTGTGACTCCTTTTGAGAAAAATCGACCTTCACAAAAACCTCTAACGTTTGAACCGTACGTCCTAGAAACGAAACATTTTGAAGCTAACATCCTCAGCTTTCAAACGAACCCAAAACGACATTCCAATTCTCTATAGTTTTTCCGTAATCGCGTTTCCTGCATGCAGACAAGTTGCCGCGAATTTGCATTTGGCTCAATTTCACCACCTGTAAAAACAGCTATTTCTTGCTTTCAACTTCTGTATTTTGTTTTCCATCTGCTAATCATTCTATAATCATTGCTAGTGTTGACCTGACCCAATCCAAAGCAACTCGCACTAGTTCTGAATCTCAATAAGCGAACTAAAATCATTTTAGCATTTTTCCCATTCAATTCAACCACATTTAAAAGCAATTGACTGGTTTTAAAATCATTACTGTTTTCTATAAGCTTGCTGGGGGGGAAATCGGGATTGAAACTGCAATTGTTGATTGTTATTCCTGATACCTGTGTGACCTCATTCATCTCTTCATATTGTGTATTGGGTGGAGTGAGTAACAGGGGAAAAGAGTGATTATATTGTCTTTGGTTGAATTCATATCAAGTTTCTTTCTGTGTTGCATTCTTTCCTATCATTGCATTTCCTTGAACCACACAAAGTTATTCTCTGCTACATTATTCTTTCTATTCCTACTCCTAATTGATTAAAGAAATTGTTGATATTGTCATATTACCCATTGCCGATCATTGTTCATATTCATAAGTGTGATATTCAGATATTATCCATATTTATAAAAGTGTGATATATATATTGTTCAATTCTTCAAATACATCTTTTAATTTGCAAAACAAACCTATTTCTTGGTTCAGTGAGACCAGGGGAATTCATAGAGAGGGGTGTTATAGAAGGGTACATCATCCAGAATTAAAAGAACTTTGGACATAAAAATATATAAATAAGGGTTTCCACTGGGCATCCCATTACTAGGCATCGACTTAGTTGGAGTGCTGGATTGAAATCACTTACAGACGTGAGGCTGTTACTGAATGCTGTAGGGCCAAAACACGTTTGCCATACTCCGGCCCATATGACACAGCCATAGCAAAAAAGAAAAAAGAGCCGAGTGCATTACTTTGTCGAATACGACACAACTCTGCTTTGTGCGACAGCGAGAAAAAGAAAGTCGCCGCCATAGCTAGATCGCTTTACAAACATTGGCTGTGCAATAATCATCTGCAGGACACATCAGTTAGATGGGAGTTATATTAACCGCTTAATTAAAACCTACGATTCCAAAAGGTTCTGGCACATATTTCATACGTATGGAGACAATAGCGGTACCACCCAAGTATGGAGTATTTCGGAGAATGTTTGGGGATCCAATATAGGAAAAAAAAAAATAGATTTTGGGATTCCAAGGTAGAAAAATTGAAAGGATCAGGGATACTCATGACGGGCTCCGTAGAATGGCATTGTATCTGGGAGGCATCAAAAAGGCTAATGTTTCCAGAGCTGCTGGAACGGATGGCCTGTGTAACATCGTTAAGAAGGATCCTGACTTCGGGGCGGAGCCATTTACAGCGCAATACCTGCATTTTTGTGAGCAAGCATCTATTCCACCATATTGGCCGGAATCTATATGGGTCCCCATTCATAAGAAGGGTCTCTGAACATCCCTGAGAATTACCACCTGCTTGCAATGTTGGACTGTGGCACAAAACATTTTGCGAATCTCCTGTTAAGCTTGTTGACAGAAGGGGTCATGGCAAAGGGCTTACTTCAGCGTCATCAGACAGGTTTAGCAAAGGATTTGCACCACCCATTCAATTTAGGCCCTTTTAACACTCATTGTTGACACTTATGCATAACCAGTAACTGCTTTGTATCTATGTTTTGTAGATTATAGTTCCGCATTTGATACTATTATACGCACTAACTTATGGGATAAATTGACAGCATGGGACATTGATCACTCTTATATTTCATAAAATGACTGTACACTGACACCACTGTGCGTATAAGATTATCTCAGTAGGGAGTGTTATCGCAGCCATTTAACACCAATGGTCGGGCTTAAACAGGGCTGCATTCTTGCACCTTTGTTGTGCAAACTGTCTGTTGCAGATTTCCTTCAGGTTCTAGAGACTGTCAAAAATCAACCCTACATTATAGGAATGTTGACATCCCCTGTCTTACATTGGCTGACGACAGTCATCTTAGACAGAACCCCAGTGGGATTGCAACGTTCTTTGAATGCTTTGTATGATTATGCTTTAGCTAATGGACTTCAAGTTAATCAGGCTAAAACTAAAATCATGATCATTAGGGTAAAAGCCTCCCAAACTGTGACCTTTCAATTGAAAATGGGTAAAGTTAGACTTGAACAAACCACTATTTATACATACTTGGGGATCCATATAAAGGCATCGCCATCATATGCCCACTATGCTGAAACCACATCTACCAAGGGCTGGCTGAAATGGCTTGCCTCAAGTAAAGTGATTGACAAACATGGTGGGAATTCAATTGAGGCATAGGTCCTCCATTGTACCGGCTGTCTTTTATGCATTGGAAACTATGCCTGAAAAGGCTGTAGTACGGCTGGTTAAATTAGAAGCAGGAATCGTTTGGTCTTGCTATCTTTACCAAGATCTGTTGCAGTAGAGGTAACTGGGCTGGAACTCGGCCTTCAGTCATTAAATATCCTCTGGAAGGAGGACGTATGTAGATTTTGGGTCAAGATTTAATTTGCTCCTTTGGTCCCTGACACCTTATTAGCCCACACAATAGAGTATTGTAAACGATGAATATGTAGCACATGGTACAACGATATGGAAAAATATGTAAAGGTGCACTGTTTAGCCATTAATTTGCCATGTGAATGCAATTCTGCTGTGCCTACTTTTATGAGTAAATTATCGTTGAAAACGAGAATACATGACAGAATGCAGCCTCTTGCTCACTTAGTTACATTGCGCACGCACATATATACCCAAACAGGGCATGTTCAAGGAGGAACCACGCAGCTATCTCGTGAAACTTCGATTACCTGCACTGAGACGCTTTATAGTTTGCGTTTGTTTTGATATCGTTCCTGTTTTTGCTAATACGGGGGGGGGGTCTAGAAAGGCATCCCAAAGGACGTGCATCTGTTCAGACTATGTAAGGAACAGGTAGAGACCAGTAGGCATATCCTTACTCAATGTCCAGCCCTGCATCATTTTTACCTGAAAGCCTATCAAATGTGAGCTACCTGCCTGGTCCAAGTTATATTGTGCTGAATCTCTGGCGATGACGTCTGCGGCACATCACATTTGGCAGAAAGTAAAAACTAGGCTTGACCAATAGCCAACTGAAATTTAAGATGACTGTTACCTTTTGATAGATTTAAGTGTATATTTCCGCTATAAAAGATTAAATCACTGGGTAAAATTGCACAGCACTGATTTTAAATCTAACTTGAGCAATTTACGGACCTCTTACTGTACACATTATAGGAGTAATTTTACTGTGCCATCTAATTAGGAGGGCTTTTTAGATTTTGTAGAACAGTATAATGCTTTTTTTCCCTCTCTAGTATAGACGAGTGCTGTGTTTAAATATCAGGGGTTTCTCATAATAATAATAATAATAATAATGTATTTTTTATATAGCGCTACACACCCCTAGGTCTCAGAGCGCTCAAATAACAGAAGAAATGTTCCCACACAGTGGTATTCATTTTATCGACCTCGAAAGGATGAAAGGCTGAGTTGACCCTGCCAGGATTCCAACTTGCCACAGCAGGCTGCACATAGATAACCGGGGCGAGCGCTTAGCTTGCTGTGCTATTTGAAGTCACATTATATCGAAATTCTGTATTATTTTCAAATGAGTGTTTATTTTGTCAATTTATTTCATCAATGACATTAATAATGTAAACTGTTTTATCAGTTATGTATTGCATTGTGAAAAAGGTTGACTTTCAACCATATGCAATTAAATTAAAAACAAAAAAAAAATTAAACAAAATGGGTTTGGAAAATCACCTCTGTCCCTGATCTAAGAGGTATTTTCCCTATAAAAACTAAACGAATGTGTTGGTCCCTTTGTCAGAACGCCCAAAACAATAAGTCCTGTGTCCAAAGTTCCATGCTGACCCTCACATTCTAAAATCAACTCCAAAGTTAAAGGAAATGTCTTTGGCCTTAAACAGTGTATAAATGGTCAAAAGAAGAAATGTTAACTTCAACACAAAGGTTCCAAGCAAGTAGGGCTCACAGCTCCAGAGGGTTACTCCCTTCACCCTGAATTTCTCTTCACTTAATAGGAGTTTTCCATGTTCCTTTATATCAATAGAATGAGTATAAAAAGTACTGCCTGGTGTACTCTCCTGCCAAGCTTCTTCTTACTCTGGGATATTATCAGCTTTCTCACCTGCACGTTCAGTGACGTTTCCTCTCGAAGAATCCTGCAGAGATTTGGAGGTGACCTTTCCCTTCTTATCCTGTAATCGTTGGGTGAAGAGAAAAGGACGGTCCTCTCCAGCCGCCACAGTGAATCCCCTTATAATTCAACGGAAGGGCACAGAGTTGGACATAAAGGACCCGTCCCACAGTCGGGGGGGGGGGGGGGGGAAGCCAAGTAGGCAGAAAAAAGACCAGAGATCCAAATAGGTCTGTTCTTGAATGCAGGAAGAAAACTGCGGTAGACACTCCCACATGCTACAGCCCTGGCAAGTGGTTACAGGAACAATCCGAAAGGCCGAAGGGTGGAAGCACGGGAAAGGTAATCGAGCCCAGAACGAAAGCAGGAATGCAGGAAGGGGGAGGGCAGTGTAACGCTTACCTGGACTCCTCAGGAGCGTAATTCCTTTTCAGCCTGTAGACCTGATACCTGGAAGCCTTTAGGATTCGTTTTCTGTTAGGACAGACAGATAACAATAGATATGCTATAAAAAACTATCACCTGTGATAACTACTAGATGGGGTGTGTATAACATACAAATATTTACTCCCCCTTTCTAACCTGTGTTATGTAATTGTGGAGCTCTCCATCCTGTTTTCAACAGGGGCGCGTTGCGATGGTGAAACAATTGCTAAACTTGGCATACTGAAGAACTCGATAATTCTTTGAAGGAGTGTCTGTTTTTTAAAGAATTAGTCTTTAGGTAGGTAAGCAGAAGAAGACACTGTAGTCCTTAAGTCTTAAATGATTCCTACGTTGGATAACTCTCTCATGCTAATTACCTTTGCCTTTTCCCCTTTTTGCAGGTTCTAGGGATTTGGAGCGCTGACTGCAAATGATGCGCACTTCAAAAGATTAGTTTTTATTTATGAAGAAGGAACTATAGATGCGGGATGGTTGAGGTGTTACTCAGGGTGAGAAAACGTTAAGTTCACCAATTCAGAGTAACTGCAACCTTCAAGAGTGTAGCGCGGTAACAACTGTGAGGTGATACCTTGATGAAACTTCAGGTACGTAAGTGCATTAAAAAAAAGTCTTCTCTTTTAGTCTGCAAAGTTTGTTTTTATAATTAAATACCTTTTGTGTTTTCTGCAGGGTTTGCGGAGGGAAGACCTTCGGTAGATGCTGCGGCTGCAAGTGAAAACCTCCGAGGAGATGCTACAAACAAATATTCTTCATCGAAAATGACAACGGCGGAGGAAAACTTCTGTCAGGTAAGTCTGATCTGTGGTCTGTCATGCTCTGTAATTGTTGAAAGAACTAATATTTCTCTTATCTTTGGTTTCTTTAGGTTCTGTGAGGAGAAACGGTGGTAGTGTTACACCGCTGTCAGCGGAGCAGATGCGATGCGCGTGTTCCAGCAGAGGCAGGGCTTAAGTAGCTCAATATGACAAATGAATAGTCCCGTGCTGCCGTTTGTGAATGGATCTCCCATGCGGCCATCTTAAGAGTATGGAATTACTATTGAAACACATGGAAGTCAATGGGATTGGATGCCGTGAATGGTGTAAATGCCATATGTGCCAGGCTAACACCCACCTTTGACCTGCTGATTGATGTAATGTGTTCTGCCTAGCCTGAATGTCTGAGTAAAGACTAGGTTTTCTGACCGGGATCATGACAGACAGCAAGGAAGGAGTAGAGAGGTAGGTAGGATTGGAAAGGGAACAAAGTACAAAAGCAGAAAATGAGCATTTTACCCCAGACAGCAAAGAACACAGGGTTGCAACACAACGAATCACCGTTCGCGTAGAGAAAATACGGAAGCCAGGCACCATTTAGGAGGAAGACTAGACCGGCAGCCGAAACAGAAAAGAAAGCGTAGCGGGTTAACGGGTAGTTCTCCTCCACTTGTGCCAAAGCGACCACTGTGTCAATGTGACAGTATGGCCCCCCCCCTTCCCTCCTCCTCCGATCCTGCTTTCCAGGGATGTCAAAGATGGAACGTTTGAGAAGGACAAGTGCATGGATGTGAGAAACCGGTTCCCAGGGGTGTTCTTGAGAAGAATAACCGTTCCAATGGACCAAGTATTGCAGGGGTCCTCGATAATAAAATGAATCGCACAAGCGAGCGACCTCGTATTCTTCGGGTTCAGTAGAGACCAGGGAAGTTCTAGTGTACGAGGTAAATATCTGTGAAAAGGATCAGGAAGGTAAGTCTTCAACAAAGAGGAGTGGAGCGCAGGGTGAATGCGCTTCTAAGAATTGGGTAATCACAATTTAAACATCACTGGGTTGACCTTGACCGTGATGAGGAAAGGTCCCTGGTACCCAGGGGACAATTTGCATGGTTGAAGCGTATGGAGCAAATATCTCTCCAGTTATCTCTTCGATGTCTAAGCATATGTCTTATATCTTTCTTTGGCGCTTTGAAGACAATCCTCAGCCATCTTATGGTTGTCTGCAATCTGACATAACAGTGTCCAAAAATGGAAGATTAGAAAAGTAAAAAAAAAAAAATAATTACTGACAACACTGATGTGGGCAATGTTCTGGGATGAATACTTGACAAACAAAAGTAAGGACTCATCTTCGTGGCAGAGTGCAAAGCATTGTTGTAAGCGAATTCCGCATGGGTGAACAACCCTGATCAATTGTCCTGGGCGTTGGTGATGTAACACCGAAGATTTTGCTCCATAGTATGGTTCATCTGTTCTTTCTGTTGATCTGGGGACGGTAGCCGGATGATAAAGCAATTTTAATACCCAACAAGCTGCATAAGGAAGTTTGGAAGTGTGATGTTTATTGCAAACCTCTGTCTGTGGTTATAGAGAGGGGAAGGCTGTGAAGTCGAAAGATATCTCTATGAAAAACCGAGGCCATCTTCGGAGCAGATGGAATACCAGGAAATGGTGAAAAATGTTCAATTTGGCTGAACGAGTCCACAGTAACCATAACAGTGGTGTTACCCTGGGAAGGAGGAAGATCAATTACAAAATCTGTGAACAAATGTGTCCATGGGCCAAGGGGAATGGGAGGTTGGGTAAGCTTCACAATAGGTTTACGAAAAGATTGGACAGGAGGAAAAATAGTAATTGAAATCCTTCCTCAATGTTGGTCACCAAAAGGTACGGCAAAGTAGATCGGCAGTAGAAGATACTCCTCAATGTCCGGCTGTAGGATTATCATGTCCTAAAGAGAGGGCTTTCTTTTGTAGATGAGATAAAGGTATCACCAGTCGGTCCTTGAAGAAAAATAATCCCGAATAATCTGAATAAAGGATGCACAATCTTTAGGAGGCACTGATCAGAATGAATGTCCATAAGCCGATTTGAGCTGGTCGAGTTAAGCATGTATACAACTTGTTTGTTTTGTAGTATTTTATCAGATATCAGAAGATCTGTTTCTTTTTCCATGGCCCCCGGGTAAAGCGCATCAGCCACCACATTAAGACTCCTGGGTTATACAGGGTTAGAAATTGAGGGGAGCTGGGAGCTATTTAGCTCCTGCTTCAAGCATAATAGAGTCTGGTTAGCTTGAAACCAACAGCTTCCAGGAGCTACTTATGGCTCCTAGAGCCAATTGGTGCCTTCTAAACATGCAACTGTAACATTAACTTTCAGTATTTGTGAAAATGAATAAAGAAGAATTAGAATACATTTAATATACATTTTAAACAGAAAGTTTCATACAAAATAGGCTAAAAGTTAAATGAGCATCTGTGGTAGCTCCTCGTTCCCCTGCAGTAGCTCCTACCTACAGAGTGATGCCCGATACGGAGGAGCTGGTTTTAGCTCCTGCTCATCGAACTGCAATTTAGAACCCTGTAAATAGGTGAGGCTAAATCATATTGTGAAAATAAATACACCCATGAGGCTTGCCTGCTGTTTGTACACTCAATCTGATGAACCTCTAAAATGTTATGATCCGTTCAGACATCGAAAGGGTGTTTCAGCACCCAACAATAGATGTCGCCATTCAACACATGCAGCATGAACAGCTAACAGCATTCTTTCTATCGCAGAGTAATTCCTTTCACTAGATGTCAATGTCCTAGAATAGTATCCCACAGGATGTCCTTTATAGTCCCTCCCCTGCAGCTTTAAAACAGCTCCCATAGCTCCGTAGAGGCATCAGTCTACACTATGAACAGTCTTTTCTGGTCCGACTGATTAAGCACAGGAGCGGTACAAAAAGCCTATTGGAGGGAACAAAAGGCCTCATTTGCAGAGCTATCTGTAAGGAAGGCATGGTACCAAAGCAAGACAAACACAGGTGATCACAGTTCAGGGGTGTTTATTAAACTGTAATCTACGACCATCAAATGACAATACAGTCCTAGTCGAGTCTAGTCAAATAAAAGGGACTACACTAAATAAAAATTAAAATCAAATCTTTACAGCTATACTACAAAAGGGCGTGGGATAATTTTCACAAGAAAAGAAAGAAGTGTCCACAAAATGATAAATCAGGATGTTCTGGCCAGGTTCTCCCTTCCCTAAGTTTGAAGCAAGGGACAAGGTGGTACTCTCGAGCACTGCACACTTCTGGGCTTCTCCGGACTAAGCTCACAGTTCCTTTTCCTGGATATCCTGGCCTTCTGTGCCCAAGATTCTTTATGTAAAGTCTCTTGCTTCAGAAGGTCTGATGTATCAAACAAAAGTTCCTTCTATCAATCTTTACATTGGGCGATTACTCTTCACCCGTAGATCCTCAGCCAGGCTCCGATCCCTTTCACGTCGTCAGCCCCCCCTAATCGGGCTCAGACGATCAACTCACTGGACATCCCTCCGTCGGGTTCAAGCTTGTCATCACAATGTTCATGGGTATCTCACCATTTACCCCAATTCACAGGCATCCCTCAGGGTTCACGTTTGCCAATTTATCACACTTCACAACGTCTCAAAGACTTTCGACTGTACAAGGGATTTGGCCTGACCCTTGCATGACCCCTTTGACCTCTCACACCGGCCCTCCCTAGGGAGTCTTTCAAATGAGCGCCCACGTAGCACTGGACCACTCTAACCCAGATACCTTGTTTGTTCACAAAAGACCTTTGTCTATTATCTTTGCCACTGCAACCTTGAGCTTAACACAGTACGGTACACCATCAGTTTCTTCCGACTCACCAGCTGTGCTGAACTCGTTGGCTTTTCACCCGGTGGAGTCAAGGATGGTACCACGGCAGAAATCTCTTTTACACGCCCTGGCTCTATCAGTGCGGGAGGTCCCTGTGTACTGTTGACATCTGTCGCACCAATCGCCAGCTGAGATTCCCGGTCTTGCGGTTCTTTTATCGAAGGCTTTGCAGGTCCGAGTTGAAAAGGGCAAGAGCAACTCCCTCCTTATAGTCCTTTTGGTTTCCACCGCCTTTCTCCTTCATTTCAGGAATAGCTGCTTCCTTGTGCGTTAAGCCTTGCCACCTTTTATCCCTGTGGGGAAGGGAAAGGGCCGTAAGGTGGGTGTAGTTATCGGCAATTGCCTGACTTTGCCTGGCCCTGGTGTTAGGACATGTCAGGTAAACGGCTCTGGTTTCGTCTGTGGTCTTTCGCAGTGTGAGAAAGTGTTCATGTAGGAAAAGGAGGGGTAGAGTTTCTAAATATCCTACTGGGTAGGAATGGGAAAAGAGGTCATAGCGAAGGGGGTACTGCGTCTCACCCTTTGGCGTCCCACTACCACTCTCCGAGGACCCTCCATCCAGGTGACCCTCCTGCACTGGTCCACCCCCAGGAACTGGATCCAATAGCGATGGCCGGGTCCTGGCCACCTGGATGACAGATCCCTGGGGACTAGTGGATGAGACAACTTCAGGTTTCTCACATATCTCAGAGAAATGGTACTGCCTTCTTTAATAGTGAAGTTAAGGGCAATACTATCTCCGAAAAGTTCTTTATGAAACGTGAAATTGGCCACCCCAACAAACTTTTGTATATCTTTCACTGATCTGGGGGTTGGCCATGTAGTTATCGCGGATACCTTGAGAGAGTCCATCTGTATACCATGGTCGGTTAGTATAAACCCCAGATAAGGAACTGAATGTACGTCCAAAAGAAATTTCTCTGGCTTAACCAGGAGTTGATTTTCTTCAAGTGTCCGCAGAACCTCAGACAGATGTTGATGTACTTCGGGTGCTTTAGAAAATACAAGTATATCGGAGAACAAGTGATTCATAAATCTTTGGAAAATAGCCGGGTCATTAACCAACCCAAAAGGCATCACTTAAAATTCGTAATACCCAAAGAGGGTACGGAATGCAGTCTTCCACTGGTCTCCCTCTTTAACTCAAAGCAGGTGATAAGCTCCTCGTAGGTCCAAATCAGTGAATATGGTAGCCCCTTGGACTGCTTCCAGGATGGTGTTTATCAGCAGCATAGGCTATCGATCTTTGATGGTTACCCAGTGAAGACCTCTAATCTATACACAGCCTCAATTCAGTGGTGTCCTTCTTAGGGATAAAAAACAAATAAGCTCCAGCCGGCAATCTTGATTCCTTAAAAGACCGCTGATGAGGTTATCGTCCAAGTACTTGCATAGTGCCTTCTTTTCAGAGCATGACAGAGAATACATTCTACCCAAGGCCACAAGTGCATATGGGATGTTATCAAGGGCACAGTCTTCTACACAGTGAGAAGGTAATACCTCAAAACATCTGAATAGATACAATACTTTTGAGTTACCACAGTAACTTCCTGAGTAGCAAGAGGGGTCAGCCTGTGCCATCTTACCCATGGAAGGGGGCTATTGCTAATAGCTAAAATGTTGCCATCTGAAGTGAAATGAACCAGATTCCTTGATCAATCAATTGCAGGGTTCTGTCTGCGACACCGGGGAATGCCTTGAATGAGTGGAAAATGGGCAGCCCTTATATCAAAAGAAACCTGTTCTTGATGTTCGACACACATACTCATTTCTCTCTGCTTTTTGGTGATGGGACCCGAACTTAAAGGTCGACCACCAAGCCCTTCTTAGTGGCCGATTAATCTGTCTTTCTTCCAAGACTATCAGATGTTGCGCAGCCCATTTCATGTCCATAAACATCCCGACTTCATATAGAGGGACTCTTAAATAACCCCCGCTCCACCATCCCTTCTAGGAGTAGGGTATGAAGTTTCGCGATTTCCTCGGTGAGACCTCAGGACAGTCTTGAAGGAGATGGCATCTAAAAAACTTTTTTTTTTTTTTTTTAAAGGAGATGGCATGGTATCCACAATACAGAAACCATCCCAGTTCTCTCCTTTGTCTCTTGATGGCCGTTAATGGACCAGGGGTGGCAGCAATTTGCATAGATACCTCTACCGATGGTGGTTCCTTCGAGGCAGGCACAGCCGTCTGTCTGTCGGGGCATGAGATAACCTCCTTTGTTCTTTCTTCGTTCATCCTTTTGTTTGTGTTGCCGAAACTCAACTTGAAGGACTATGGTTTAAGTCACTTACCTGTAACTATTGTTCTCCAGCATGGGTCTGGCATGGATTCACATGCTCATTAACGTTCCCAGTCAGGCTGGAATTCTCGGCAAAAGAAAAAACGGTTTCACTTTCACTTACAAACTATTTCTCCTCTAAACTAATCAATGTCCTCTGGGTCACACTTCCCCCATCCAATGACAGTCCTCTCCCCAAGCACCGCCTCTGGCAGACATCTTCAGATTTGGTAAGCACAAAGTGGCAGTATGACCAAGAAGAGCCGCAAAAGGGTCGGAGGGCGGGTTTGCATGGGAATCCATGCCAGACCCATGCTGGAGAACAATAGTTACAGGTAATGTAAGAAACTCATGGTGCCAACAGTACAGACAGACAAGTGATCACAGTTCAAGGGTGTTTATTGAACTTTATAATGGGCGAGATAAACGCCTAATCTAAACCGAAATCTAAGATGGGAGCAAGCTACGACCATCAAATAATAAGGCAGTCTAGTGGCGTCTTGTCAAATAAAAAGGGCCTATACTAAAAAAAACTATTGCCAATCCTTACTAAGTTACAAAGGGTGGGTGGGATAATGTTCACCAAAAAAGAAAGAAGTGTTCACAAAATAAGTCAGGATGGTAAGAGACTTTCCTGCAAAAGTCTCTTGCCTTGGACGGCCAGCTAATTCACAACGACAAACAAAGGTTCCTTAGGTAATCTTGTACCGTGGGCAATTGTTCCTCTGTCGGGCTTGGATGCTTTTTGCAACTTGGGCCTCCCTCTGTCGGGTTCACTACTGCCTTTTATATGCAGCTTGTAATTTTTTAGAGTCCTACAGTCCTTTTGTACAACTCATTGCTGTGGACAACCCTCAGCCGGGTTCACTCTCATCAGATGCACAATTCAACTTGGTTTCTCAGTACGGGAGTCACCCTCGCACGCTCCCCCCTCGGGACCCCTCCGTCGGGTTCATATAGCCGTTCTAACCCAATGTTCACAGTTTACTCTGCTTTATCTTAAACATAGGTGATGGGGTCTTTTTCTTTTTTTAAACAGTTCATACATTTCTATCAGAAAGCAGGGTTTTCCTTCTCCTAGCTTTCTTTCAGTATCCCTCTGTCAGGTTCACACTTGCCTCATTTAATAGTTCACAACCTTGTCGGAAAGCAGGGTTCCCTTTCCCCTTGCTTTTTCCTGGCAATGGGTCAGAGACTTTCGATTGTACAAGGGATTTGACATGAACCTTGTAGGACCATTCCGATCCTTCATGCCACCATTTCCTAGGGTCTTCTGGTTCTTGTAGATTCAAAAACCGGCCCAGGTCAGTGTCTTTCAAATAAGCGCCCATGAAGTGCCAGACCCCTGTGCACCTGGACCTCAGCTGGGCTTTCTTTAAAGTTCAAACACACACACAGGTTCTCTCCCTTCACGTTCCTCGAGTTAAAAAATGTTGCTACTTGCAACCTTGGGCTCAACACAGTTCGGTTCGCTATCAGCTTCTTCCGACTCACCGACTGTGCTGAACCCGTTGACGTCTTTGATCTCTGGAGTCAAGGATAGTACCACGGTGCACCTTTGACATCTACTGCTCCGCACGCCAGCTGTAACTCCAGGTGTTACGATTTCCCTTTCTGAGGTTTCGTCGATATTAGATGAAAAGGGCAATTCCCCCTTCATTGTCCTTCCAGGTCTCGCCGCCTTTCTTCTCCGTTTAAACTGACGGATTGGTGTAGCTGCCTCCTCGTACGTTCGGCCTTGCTCGAAGAGTGCTTTTGTGCTCTGCCTTTTATACGTGTGGGGAAGGTAAAGGGGCGTCACGTCTGCCTGGTTATTGTCAAATGCCTGACTCTGCCTGACTCGTAAATTGAGACATGTCCAGTAAATGGCTCTGGTGTTAGTCCGCTATCTGTTACCGTGTAAGAATGTGTTCTTGTCTACATATCCTACCAGGTAAGATAGGGAAAAGGTGTTACAAGGAAGGGGGTACCTCGTCTTAACTCTGTGTCCCACTTCCGCTTCCCGAAGAACTCCCATCCAGTTCATCCTTCCCCACTGGTCCACCCCCAGGAACTAGATCCAATAGCAATGGCCGTGTCCTGGCCATCTGGATGACAGATCCCCGGCCACTAGTAAGTGAGACACCCTCAGGTTTCTCACAGTAACAAACCTTCTCCACCATAGAGTCTGGCATGGATTCACATGCTCATGAACTAATACACAGCAGTAAACAACCACGGGAGGTGGCAAAACTCCACAGATGCAATTAACACTTACCCCCTGCAACAGACTCACCTCAAGCACGAACAGGTTGCATAGCATTGCCTGGACGACTCTGGACTCCTCCCTGGAATCCCTGTTGATGCAGTAGAACTTCATGAAGGTATGCGTGGACCTCCACGTTGCAGCCCCGCAGATGTCGAGCAGGGGCACACCAGAAAGGAACATCATCATTGCACCGATCGCTCCAGTGGCATGGGATCTCGGACGGCGCAGCAGAGGCGGTAAGCCAGCCGATGACAGTGCATGATGCAGCCGGAGAGCCATCTTGAGATGAAAGCCTTGGACAAGGCCTTCCCATGATTCACAGGTCCAAAGTTCACAAACAATTGAGAAGTCTTCCGAAAAATCTTTGAGCGTGCCACATAGAACTTCAAGGCACGAATAAGGTCCAGTGAATGCAAGGTCCTCTCCGTTTCAGGAAGAAAACAGGCAACACCAAAGGCTTGTTGAGGTGCAATTCCGACTGGACCGTCGGCACGAAAGTGGGATGCGTATGCAGGACAATCCTGGATTCAGGGAACGTTAGATACGGCTGCTTGCAGGACAGGGCATGGATCTCAGCCACTCATCTGGCTGAGGTGATGGCCACAAGGAACTCAGAGTTCCAGGAGAGAAACTTCAGTGGGGTCCGATACATAGGTTTGAAAGTTGCCCCCATGAGTCTTGTCAAGACTACGTTGAGTTCCCATGCCGGGGCAGGCGCCTTCACTAGCACGAAAGATCGAAAAAGCCCCTTGAGAAACTCATTGACAAGTGTGGGACCACAGAGAGGATCTCCCCGGGAATCTGATGTAGTGTGAGATGGCCGCCAGGTGTACCTTGATGGACACGTGAGCCAGACCAGTTTTTGCCAAGGAAATCAAGTATGGAAAAATCTGTGGGCCTGTGACCCTCAGTGGGGTAATCTTCTGCGACCGGCACCACGTAGAAAAACGCTTCCACTTATGGCCATAGCACTTTAGTGTCGACAACGCACTGGCTTTGGCAAGGACATCCCTGCAGTCCGCTGGCAGCTCATAACCTCCAGACTAAGGCTACAGGAGCCATGCCCTCAGGTTCAGAGATCCTGGGCAGTGATGAAGGATTGCGCCTCTCTCTCTGGTGAGCAGATCTGGAAGTACTGGCAACTTGACTGTAGGAGACCCTGGCAGGCTGAGTAGGTCCGGATACCAAATCTGCCTCAGCCACGCCGGGGCGATGAGTATCATCTTGCAGTGACACTTAGTGTGTTGATCACACATAACAGGAGAGGAAACGGGGGTTGGGGGGGGAGAATACAGAAACAGACCTTCCAATGGGAAGGAGAACGCGGTTGGTGGAATCTGCTGGCAAACGTCTGGCATTTAGAGTTTGTCGATGTGGCAAAATGATCGATCGGTAATCTGGCCCATTTGACGAACAGATGGTCCATCTGATCCTGACGAAGTTCCCACTCGTGGCAGGAGCGCAGTTCCCTGCTGAGGGAGTCTGCAATGGTGTTTTTGACGCCTGCCAGGTGGAACGGGACAAAAAACATCCCCTGTCCAATGTCCCAAGTCCTGAGCTTCCATGGAGAGCGCTGGGGATAGAGTGCCCCCATGCATCCTGATGTAGAACATGATGGTGGTGTATGTGAAGGTCCTCGCCACCTTGCCTCTCAAGAGATGGTAAGAAAAACTTGAGGGCCCAGAACACTGCCCGTAGCTCCAGGATGTTGATGTGCAGACCCTTCTCCTCCGAAAGCTACAGACCTCTGGCGTGTAGACGTCCGGTGTGAGCTCTCCAACCTCCTAGAAAGGTGTCTGATGACCGTCTCCTGGTATGGCTGGGTTTGAAATCCTGCCCCTTGGGCAATGTGGGAGCATACCCCCCCCCCCCACTACTCTATCGCTCGCTGGAACTCCTCGTTGAGGGTGATCTTGTCCGTAAAACACCCGGACACTTATATCCAACGTGCATGCAAGAAATGTTGTAGGGGTTGCATCTGCAACCTGCAGAGACCGAGGTAGATGCAGGACATCATGCCCAGCAACGACTTGATGGCCCAAACCATAGCCGTCTTCCTAGACTACAGTCGCTGAACCTTCCCTTGAATGGCCGCTAGCCTCTCCTCCGATGGGGATGCCAAGCAAGGCACTGTGTTGAGTATGGCGCTGAGGAACAGCATGTTCTGAGATGGCATTAAGCAGGACTTCTTGACTGGTTCAGGCTTGCTTCGGCGCCCTGGCCTGTGGGCGACGGCGACCTTTGCTACCATAGGCCTGAGAGCGAGCCCTGTAGGCTTCCTGCGTGAAGGATCGGGGAGGTTGCCTGTACGATGTGGAGTATCCCTTGGATGATCTGCTTGGTTTTCACTTGGAGGAGCGAAAAGACGACGAGCAATGCTGCTGCAGAGTGCCAAGGGAACGGGCCATCTCTGTGTCTGTCTTCATGTCTGTCTTCATGGCTTGAAGGGATTCGTTGACCGCCTTCCTGAACAGATTTTCGCCATCAAAAGGCATGTCCAGCACCTTTGCATGAACGTCCTGGCAAAAGATAGTGGCCTTCAACCATCCCTGCCGACGAAGGCAAACACTGTTCCCCATCTATCATAAGCCTGTGTCAGCGATGTTCACTGCCACTGTAATGGCATGGTCCCACACCACCTCCACTTCCTGGAAGAGGATGTGCGTCTCGGTTTTCTTGACATCGGGAAGTACCAAAGCTCCCAGCCATATCGGGACAAGATAGTTAGAGCATTGGCAGCTTGGATCGTGGATGCCGCCGTGTAGAGGACTATCTTCCTCATGGCATCCATCTTCTTACCATCGTTGTCTGGGGGGACTGATGATGTGGAAGCCGGCGACGGTTGTGACCTCAAACACTTGGGTGTGCAGTCCGGCACCCTGTACTACTTCTCCAACCAGTCTCTTCTGGGCGGTGTCGTTCATGGGTTTTTCATGAGGGCCAGGCCTTCCTCCCAAATGCCCAAAAGGGGTACGACCTGATCATCTTTCTATTGGACCTCTGTTGCTGGTAAAGGAAGCCCTCCTTTTTGGTTTCCTCGAGCATCAGCTGGAACATCACAGAGGCCCTGGAGATCAGAGTAGAATGATCCCACCTTGTGTCTGGTGGAGAGAATCTATGAGGGGCATCCAGGTACAGCGATTCGTCGTCCATCAGGACAAAGTCCTCATCTTCGTTGGATCCTGTGGCCGTTGCGGCCATGTCCGTACCAGTGTTCGTGTGTGTACTTGGGTCCACTGGTGGAGTCGGGTTCCGACATGGTGGAGGAGGCGGATGCAGTGGCGTAGGATGACGATTCCTCTTCTTACGTGGAGGCTGGTCAGGCGCCTGCCGTACAGCAGGTGTCAGTTTTGGAGGCAACCTTTGCTGGATCTCCGTCACTAGGGTGTGGAGAGTTGACAGGATATCCATGGCTATGTCCATCGGCTGTGGAGGGAATGATGGAGTGCTAAACCCTGCGGTCGTCGTCCTCATGGACTGTATGGATGGACGCTTGGTCGTCGCTGTCCGTATAGTAGATTGGTGGATCGTATGAAACCTTGGAGGGCTGCTTTGGGGCCTCATCTTTTCCCTCCTGAGGGAGGTGTACCAGGAAGTGAACGGGTGCCTGCAGCCTTTGCTGCTGCCTCGGCAGCCATGTCGCGCCGGGGAGGCAGGGATACTCTCTGTGCTGTAGTGACCACCGTCGTCGGGTCGGTACCACCCGCCTTAGAGGATGCTGCAGAGGATGTCGACAAAGTGGTCGACAGTGTCTCCGGCTGCACCGAGTGAGCCTGCTGTGAGGCCTTCTTTTCTTCCTCCGGCCTTCGTTTATCTGATTTGTCCCATAACTTGGCTGGGGTGGAGGACATTCTCTTTGAGGAGGGACCCGATGGTAGAGGTGATGGACAGCGATGGTTGTCTATCCGATCTGGTACCCGCATCAGTGTGGAACCAAGCGGTATTGGCCTTGCAGTGGACCCCCACGGATGGGGCATCCTCAAAGGACTTCGACCTCCTCCCTGAAGGAGACCGCTCCTCGGATTGAGCAGTCCTGGGTGAGGCATAACCCTGCTCGGAGGACGGGCCAGGGTCCTTACTTGATTTGAGCCACGCTGCCAGCCTGCTACCAGTCTGTCTTTGTCTTCTTCGAGAAGCCCATTCATATCACACCCGTTCTCGTTGTGGTCCGGGTGCAGGCAGTACAGACACTTTGATGTTTGTCCTCCATTCCTTAGCCCGCACTGGGCGCAGGACCCGAAAAGAGTCCTTCCCTCCCTTTTCTCCTCTGTCATGGTCAGGGGATGCAAAGTACAGCCGTACAGAAACTTCAAAGAACAACCACCATTGAGGGGCATGCGTCTTCATCGACAACCGATCCCTGTTGCCGGCCGATGGAGATAGGAGCACAAGGGCTCTGATGGAACAAAAATATAACGTTTCCGCAGAAAAACTTGGAAAACTTAGGTTGATGAACAACTCGAGGACTCCCAACACTAAAGCGTGCCATATAAATCTGAAGATGGCTGCCAAAGGTGGGGTTTAGGGAGAGGACTTTCATTGGATGGGGGCAGTATGACCCCGAGGACAGTGATTGGTTTAGAGGAGAAATACATTTTTAAAGTGAAAGTGAAACAGTTTTTTCTTTTACTGAAGATTCCCAGCCTGACCGGGAATATTCATGAGCATGTGAATCCATGCCAGAGCCCATGCTGGAGAAAGAAATCAATTCGGCCAATGCAGTCCTTTACGTCTTCTGATAGATGTCTTCAGAAAATGGTGAACTGAGCGGTCTCATGCCACCCTACCTTCGCAGCACATTTGTTCAATTTGGATACATAGGTGAGCACATCTTGATTACCTTGCTTGATATCCAGCAAGTATTCATAGGCATTATAGGCGAGTTCTTGTCTCTCAAACATTGTTTTTAACCCATTCAAAAAGGCTGCATAAGAGGCTACTATGGGACTGGCGGCTATGACTCTGTGGCCCAAGTCAGGGCAATCGGTCATGTTAGACACCATGAAGTCTATCTTGGCTTTATCTGTCACAAAGGACGTTTCACGAAAAGGAAAATGTACGGTATATGTGTCCAGACACTCTTATAAACATTTTGTGGTTTCATCAAACGTTCCACAAGTAATGCCCCCCAATGCGGCATCTGAAGATGAAGCATCTCTCATTCTTACCATTTGTGGCAGTGTAGCATTCTCAGTCTTTAGTTCCTGCAACTGCTCCATCTCCAGCGATATTGAGCCTTGCAATCTCTCTGCGTTCTCACATGTTCGTTCATTGAGGTTTCCTCTCGAAGAATCCCGTGGAGATTTGGAGGCAACCTTTCCCTTCTTACCTATAATAGTTGTGTGAAGCGAAAGGTGTGAAGCACCTCTTCAGCCGCCATGGTGAATCCACTTATAATTCAAAGGAAGGATACTGAGGCAGACAAAGGAAGTGTCCTACAGTCGGGGGAAAAAAACAAGTCAGCAGAAAAAAACCCAGAGATCCTAATAGGTCCGTTCTTGAATGCAGAATGAAACTGCGGCAGACACTTCCCACACGCTATGGCCTTGGTAAAAAAGTGACAAACAATAAGAAAAGTTGAAGGGTGGAAGCACAGGAAAGGGAATTGAGCCCAGACAAATGCAGGAATTCAGGAAGGCAGCAAGGAAGGAGTAGAGAGGTTGGCAGGACTGGAAAGGGAATAAAGTAGAAAGGGAGAAAACAAACATTTTATCCCAAAGACAGCAAACAACATAGTGTTACACAATGCAGAGAGCCGCCGCTCGTGTTGTGAGGAAATACAGAAGCTGGGTGCCATCTTGGAGACGACTAGACCGGCATCCGAAATAGAAAGGAAAACATAGCAGGCCAATGGGTGGTAGTCCTCCACTTGTGCCACATCGACCACTGTGTCGTGACAGATCTGTTTTACCCACACTCCTTGGTTCTTTCTTGATATCTTTCTCAGGATATAACTTTGTCTACTTTGACCTTGCATAGAAAGTCCTCTTGCCATCTTATACACAAACATCTCTTGCTTGTTAATTTATGGTACACTCTCCTGCCTGGTCTTTCTCTCAAATGCACATTTCTGTAACGTAGGGCTACCTTGTATATTGTCCTGCCAGGACTTTCTATATTCGCACTGCTCGCACTTGCAAGTTTGACAGTCTCTTGTTATGTCCTTATGCTGTTTCTTTAAATCCTTAAGCACCTTCCGTCCCAGGTCATTCAGCTCATTTGCTGCAGTTTCTTTTCGGCACCAGTGTTTAAATGCACACACTTGCCATTTTCTTTCTTTAAATTATATGGCACCTCTCTTTCCACTGTGTTCACTACATTCAATTCAGTTTCAATTCGGCACCACTGTTTGCATGCTCTGGTGTCCCCTCTTCCCACGGGCAGACTCCTGGGTTGTTGCCACAGAGATGGCTTCTCCAGCTATAAACCGCCTGTGGGCATCCTGGTCTTCTCTCAAGGAGTTGCCCCCTATATTGCACGGTTGCCGTTGTTCATGCGTGTCTCGTTCACCTGATGCACGCCTTCCTGGACTCCACAGCACAGGGACTGCTCTATTGCACAGCTGCGGCCTGGGACGCTGTCCTTCTCACTTCAGTGTTCCTGCAGCTGGACGGACTGGGCAGTGCTTCTTCCCTGGTTCCTTCTCTGAGCCGACTATCTCCAGGGACCTTGATTCTGGCTCGCAGTCGCTCAGTCAGTACCAAGTGCATCAGCGTCTCCCAGCAGGATCCTTTACCCAGCTGATCTCGGTTTAAATGTCCCACATGCAGTCAGATGTTCACAACAACTAGAATGCAACATGCTTTCCCTGCCTTTCGTGATCTTCATTACTCGGGGTCCAGCTTCTTCGTAGCAGTAGTTACATTATTAGAAAGAAAAATGCCAACTTGCATTACTTTGCAGGTAGAGTTTGAAGAGATCTCTTTCGAGGGTGAGTTAAATGATTTTAGAAGGGAAGCTTGGCAAGTTATTCACAGAGTGGGAAAAGGAATTTCTGTTAGGCGGAAACCTGTGCAGTTCCCTCTGGGACCACTGCAAAAGATTTATGACTACAGGCGTTGGCGGTGAACCCACTTGGTAGCAGTCTGTACCACACAGATTCACTTGGTAGCTGTGGCTGAGCAGTCAGACTTCTCTCAAGAAAAGTTGAGCAGTATGTGGAGTATACAACATAGGGCAATTCTTCACAGCAAGACAAGCAAACACGCAACGAGGCTTAGTGTAAAGATAGTAAGGTATTTATTTATAGCAGAACATCTATGAAAAACACTAAAGCATATCACAGCAAACAAATCAAACACAATTAATCTATGAAGTAGAAAACGATCAATCCCCCTAGCAAAATATCGACAACTCTAGGTTCTACCGGTACCACTTATTTTCAGACAGAGGTGTATACCTCAACCTAGATGACACTCGAATATTAGTTAGGAAGGGAGAGAAAAAGATAGGCAGGTTATGCAGTCAACATAGTTCAATCCTACGCAGATAAAATGCAAGGCAGGAAGGCAAGAATCGCAATAGTTCATAAAGTTCAGAGACCAGGCCCACTCGAAGAGAGGCAAGGCGCGATGTCCCAAAAAGTCTCTAGTGGAGATGCACTCAAGTCTTTATAGCAAATTGTTATCGGCAGATTGAACCAGTTCAGAACAAAGAATGAGCAAAGCTTGGAGGCGACCCAGCGGAACGGAGAGGATTAAGACACCTCACTCGAACCGAACGAAAGGGAAGCTAGGTGGACACGGCACCTTGTTGTGGAGGGCAGCTCCGGCAGGGGCAGTTGTTCCTGGTGGTGGATGCACGTCGGGTCTTGGCCAAGAGTAGAGATGATCTCGTCGTCGAAGGAAAGTGAAGTCCGGTGCACCACCAGGGAAGAGACCAGCCGCGGAGTGCTCCGTCACAAGGCACCACCTTTTGGTCGCGGTACAGGGGTAGTGGCACGGGCAATTCGACCACTACGTCCTGAGGCGAATAAAAAGTGAAGGGGACTGGTTGTTCCCACCAGTCAGGGGAAGAGACTCTCCGGCAGGGAGATCTCCTCTGTCGTCGGGAAGTGGTGAGTCGGCTCAGCAGGGCTCCACCAGAGGTGTCGTCGTTGCAGGTCGCCTCAGCGTTACCCTCGTCGGATTCTTAGGTCCTGTGGCGACTTCTGAAGATCCAGTCCCAAAAGCCCTGCTTTTATGCAGAAGACCCCCATTCATTCAGCCTAGCTGTCAATCAACACATGCTAAGTGGTGAGCGGGAAGGCTCACCACCTGGGCCAATCACTCCAGAGTGCGACCTGAGTTGGCAAGGCAACTCGGTCCAGGGTGCCTAAACCCCCTCCCACACCCCTGAGGTAACCCAGACAGAATGGCACCACTTTGGAGGGTCTCTGTACAGAGGCCCGCCAAAAGTGGAACAAAGGGCTCAACCTTTGGTTTAGGAGTCACAGAGACGAACACAGACGCCATTTTAAAACCGAGTTCTGGCAGAAAATACCACTCGATAAACCTATTTAAGATAAGTAGATCGGTGGTACGTCAGAGATTAATGAGAAAAAGTATCAATCTCCAACAATGGGACGAATCCCATAGGATTATGTTCGGGATCGAACATAACAAGTAGTTTCCACTGCCACCAGCCAAAACTCAACGAGGGGGGACGGGACAGTGCCCCCTCGAGTAACAGATCCAGGAGTAATCGAATTACCCCTACTAGTACGTCCACAATAAGATGGTTGGTACTAGTTCCGTTAGTAAATTTAGGTCTAGTAAAGCCAATGGTGACTTTACATGCCCGGGGAGACAGTAGTCAGTCCCCGGGTATGGAGTCTATGGTGGAGGACCCGCTAGGGCGCCCCCGTGTTACGACACGTAGGGTGCGGTGTAACACACATAGACAAACATATGAGACCCTATGGGGTAAAAGACCCCATAGCCCATCGAACACATTGACACTTCAAAGGAATTACACACATACATGTCCAAGAGTGGGAGAAAAGAGTCTCACTCTTGGCAGGATGGAAAAAACAAACTCCAGAAATCCAGCAAAGCTGCTGGGGGACTTACTAGGTTAGGAAATTCAGCCTAAACAGAGAATTCTGCCGAACAATTTCCAATAGTCTCAAATGGCAACTCCGATTATAAATAACTTGAGGGAGATTAACATTGGGATACCTGGGGAGGAATCCTCATCATTCCCTGCCTCCTGCTCGCTCCCTTGGCTCGCATAGTCTTTCTACTGGGAATTTGACGGCCAAACACAACATCCCTATACTGAGATGAAAATTGAGGCTAACATGATGCCATTAAGGCATGGGAGACTGAGGAAGCACCCTTTAAGGGAAAGGGAGGATATGTGCTTTCCTCCACTGTCATCGGATTTCCCTGAAAGCTACATCCCGCCCAGGCAGGCCTTCCTCACATATCCGCCCCCAGTGTCAGGATCAAGTAGTAGATGCCGTCCACTGGTCACATAGGGGCTGGGTGGTTCACGCAGGGTAAGAAGTGATGACATTCTTTAATTAATCACAGTAGCCTTTATTTTATTAGTCTTATGCATTAAGAGAATTGATGATTTACAATGTAGCTAGACCAGTAAACAATATAACTACTGTTACAATGATAAATGAGAAGGCAACAAATTAATTTGTGACAATAAGCACACAGATGAAGACTAAAACGAAGTGTACTAGCTGATCCAAAGTTCCCGAGTAAATATCTTGACAATTCTGTTTATGTTACCAATAACTTGTGGTTTAAACACATGAGTAAAGTAGGGAGAGAGACGTCTCATGACAGCCGTTTCGTGTGTTCTTTTATCCCCTATGCCATGAGTGCATCCCAAATGTTTATAGCCACAGAAGTACCTGAGAAGTCAACATAATGTCTACATACCCTACCACAATGAGAATGGAACCCTCACAGAGGCCATAGCCACCTTAGAAGAAATTCACACAAAAAGGGTGGAGGATCTAGACGATATGGAGGATGATTAATGGTTTTCTTACCTGTTCTCACGGATCACCTCCTGGTCAGCTAACACATTCAAAATACTAACAGCCATTTTAGACCTAGTATTATTTGGATTCTGCATTTTAAGAAGTGCAATAAACAGCTGCAAAAAGGCTGCCAGAGAGGCAGTAGGAATGACAATAGTAATAAATTTAGATGCTCGTATACACAAGTGTACCAAAACAGATGACCTGCCCCTTGCCCAGGTAATGGAAATCCATATTGCCCCTCCAGGATAAAAATATATTTATCCTCAGGACCCTCACAATTACACAGAGCACTGGGTATATTATAATTCCAATGGGGCATGCTGTTATATGACCTGGAGCGTGGATGAACATGTCAGACATACAGGCACCCTGAGGCAGGTGACTAAAGTTTGGATACTCCAAAGAGCCTTATGGGGGAGGGGTGGGCATGAAGGAGCGTGTGGTGGAGGACTCGACCAGATGGGGGAATTTTGAGAGACAGATGAATACGTCATTCACAGCTACTGCCCCCCCCCCCCTGCCCAATACTGCACAGGTGAGAAACATTACTCACTAAGGCAACCGTACCACCCATATCCCAAACAGGTTCAACAGGAGATAAAAACGATCTAAGCTGAAGGTATCAAGAGTAAACAAACAATGAAACAACATTAGACACGAAGCAAATATGCCTTTAACATGAAGAACACACAAACTAGTTAAAATATGCATTAATACAAGGAAACTATTAACATAGCATCCATAAGACATGAAGAATACCAACATGAGCAATGTATAAGCTGAATGCAACATGAACAATGCGCAAATATAGCTCACCAACATAGAAACACGAGAGTAATGGGCAGACATGCAGAGCTCAGACAGTAGCTCGCAGCCCAAACCAAGGCTACTGAGAAACTAGGGAGGGTACGAATGCTACAGAGAAGGCACAAGGTAACGATTCCCAGGACACAAGTAGTATACTCTCCAATTAAAGTCTAGAAGAGCATAACCCACATTTGTGAGCCAGGTGCGAGCAAACTATACTTTTCAGAAGATCCACACAGGATAGCTCAATAGTGTCCCCAGTGGTTAAACAAGTCATAACACTCACAATATTAGTTAGAATCCTAGTAAATGCAGAGTAAACTAATTCCAAACATGGTCCCATCACACGTGACCCATAATTTAAGAACACCACCGGTTCAGAAGCAACAAACGCAGATAGGACACCTGCCTCACTCCTCATGCATATCCCCAGACACGAAGCGCCACACACGGCCAACTACAAAGAGATCCCCATGGCACATGTCCTAGAAATGAGGGATGATATCTTCTTTAATTGAAAGGAAAGCAGTCCGTGGACCTCACTCCCTCTACTCGTTTGGCTCATGCCTTGGCGACCTGTCAGTTGCCAGTTGTTGATCAGTAGAAAGCCAACCAATGAAAACCTGAGATGGTATGCCGCCCGTTAAGTATTATGCCAACCAATAGTTTATTGTAGAGATGATGTTTTCTATTTATCAATTTAGAGGTGGTCTCAGCAGGAGCCATCAGACACGTGTTACTGAACCAGAAATGTAACCCTTCTAGAATGTATATGTAGTCACTATCATTGTCCAATCCCTGTTCCCCGTAGGTTTTTGTATTGATTACAGCAGGAGGTCACTCGTTAAGAATATTGAAAATAAAACTTGTTCTTCATAAGATCGCTGAGAGCGACATTTTATGTTTGCATGCAGTCCCTGCTTTATTTGGATGTTAATAAAGCTGGGTTTTGCCTTTCACTTCGTCTATTTCCGTTATTGAGTCCAGTTTTTCTGGCTCCAGGTCCTCTGCATAATTTTGGGGCTTCCCCAGCCATCTTAACATAGGCAAGTTGGTGTGGGTGTTAGATGTGGTAGGACTTGTCAGGAATGTTGGTGCAAGAGATATATCGGGTGCAGGAGTGGGGTGTCTTTTGGAGTACCAGAAAGCTCCCCGGGTATTTGAGTTGGAAGGTGTGTGGTGTGCGGACGTGAAGGGTTGTGCAGCTCTGGGCAAGGGAGTTTGCATGGGTGTTAAGTTTGGTGAGGGGTGGTGGTCTGAGTTGTAGGTGTGCTGTACTACAGAGAGTGTTGACAGACATGGTTGCTGATTGGTGTCTGGATGGTGCAGCTGGTTGGGTGGAGATGGCTTCGGGTGCTAGGGAGCCCAGCTGCCTACAGAGGAGAATATTGATGGTGCAGCGAGGGTGTAGAGTGAGTCGATTGAGTTTTGGCTGAGTCAAATTTTGCAAAGTGGTTAGGTAACAATTAGTTTCAAAATGCAGCTAGGTAGTACAAATCCCAGTTTCAAACTTCAGCATAGCATTGAAGGCAACCAGCTTCAAAAATTTAGCACAGCAGTGAACACACCCAGATTCAAAATATTCAGCACAAGCAGTGAACACACCCAGCTTCAATAAATTCAGCACAAGCAGTGAAAACACCCAGCTTCAAAAATTCAGCACAGCAGTGAAAATGCACAGCTTCAACAAATCAGCGCAGCAGTGGAAACACCCAGCTTCAAAAATTCTGTATAGCAGTGAAAACCATAGCTTCAAAATTCAGCAGTCAATCAAAACATCGGGCTTCAAAAATTCTGCACAAGCAGTGAAAACACGCAGCTTCACTAAATTCAGCACAAGCAGTGAACACGCCCAGCTTCAAAAATTCAGCACAGCAGTGAAAACACACAGCTTCAACAGAATTCAGCGCAGCAGTGAAAACTCAGCTTCAAAACATTCTGTACAGCAGTGAACACACCAAGCTTCAAAATGTAATAGCAGCGAAAACACCTAGATTCAAAAGATTCTGCACAGCAGTGAAGACTCCAAGATTCTGAATACTACACAATAGTGTGTTCAGTGTGTGAAGGCATCACAAATCAAGACAGACAACAGATTCAAAGTTCCAAAATAGAATACTTTATCAACTTAAATGTCAGGTTGGAAAAATACCTAGCTTGTCCTATGTTAAGGTGGGATTTCCATACCTAAATGAAAATAAGGGAAGTTCGAGTAAGAGTTCAACTTACAAATCTGTATGTCCAAAACCTATATTAGCCCTCACAACTAATCTATACAATGTGTAGGGATGTCGGCAACCAAAAGAAACTGTGTTTAACAAAGTTCTGAGCTTCTTCCAGCTCGCAGCTCATCTCCCATCCCCAAGTATAAAACAGTCCCAACAAAACTGTCAAAATTACCTTTCTTAGGTTTGAGGGAATACAGTTTTAACCAATAGTCGGGGTTCCCTTTACTAAGTTCCAAGTAACAGTTACAACACGAAAGAACCTTGAGACTCCGTCCTCAAGTTAAGAAATGTCTCAGGTCTTAGGGTTCCCTTCCCCAAGGCTTAGTTTCATCATCACAAAAATATATTTGTCTTCTTAGGATTCTTTACCACACTTGTACCCTCTCTTTATAATTTGTTTTCATGTGGGTATCTTGACTGTATTGGATTTAACTTCAGGATTTCAATCAATTCTGTTTTTGGCGGAGTGGTGTGCGAGTGGAGACGCAGTCTGTGCAGTCCGTGCCGTCGGCCGGGGGCCTGGCCAGGATTCTTATTGTCATTCTATCCGCCAGGTAAAGCCTCCAAAGTTCTATCAACTCTGTAACTTGATCTGTTACTTCACCTGACTGTCTAGTCTTTTTTTTAAGAATGCATTGACACTATGTGCTGGGTTCCCTGGAGAGTTCCCTAGACTGTGCACTTCACAAGCTCCCTGCAACGCATATTTGACACTCGTTTTTGCAGCCGTATCATCTGGTTGACTCCACGCTTTTATCTTGGCACGGGGCTTTATTTGGAGCGGTGTGGCGACTGCGGGCCTTTGGCCTTTGAGCAGCGCGCTTTCGACTGTTTATTGCATGCACCACGGAGCAGAAATAAAGCAGTGCTTTCGTTACGCGGCGGGAGGCGGTCGGACTTAGGTTCCTTTGATCCCACCGCGCCTTAGGTAGACGGTACTTTGGAACTGCTGCAATCAAGTAAGGTCAAAAATAGTTAAAAGTTATAACTACATACTGTCGCCATTAAGGCAACATAAAAGGTGGAAAGAAATCTACACATTCGCCTGTCAGCTACTGAAGATAGAAGAGGCTATGAAACTGCGGAGCAATCCTACCTAGGACGACTTAAGAGCTCCGGAATGGGGGGGGGGGGGCAAAAACCACCAGTAGCCCCCTTGTCGGCAGTTCAGAGGGGCTCCCAGAATTAGTTGGGGGGGTGGGGGGGGCTTGTTGCCTGCAGCTGGGAAACACCATGTGCAAGCTCAGGTCCATGTGGAACCTTCTGTTTCTACACCAGCAAGAAATACCATAACGCACGAAGAGTAAAACACATTGGTAGAAAATTGGAAACGACTAGAATTTACAATCACAACAACAAAAATACAACAAAAAAAAATAGAAGTTCATTTCAGTGAAAAAAGACTCCTAAGCGAAGACAAACCCACTTGGGGAAAGGATAGCATGTCAAACTTAAATAAAAGAACCAGTAGAAATAGTGGCTCTGTAAGCACAATAATGGACCTGGACATAAGTGAACAAACACTTGAAAAGTTGAATGTCTCCGCGGTGGATAAAAATCAAGAGTCGCTGAATCTTGGACAGGAAGGAAGACTGGCAGATCAACAATTGTCCCTGGACCTAAGTGACCACAGTGCAGCATCAGTTCAAGCCAGGATTCACCCAAACGAAAACACCTTAAGTGCACTAAATGAAGTGCTAAACTCGTTAGTCTCAGTGTTCGAACTACTGAAGGGTGAAGTTCAGTCACAAACTGGCTCCCTATTAGAAATGACAAAGGAGGTGGCTACTTTGGACGGGGCAATAGTAGGCTGCTGCAACGCCATCAACACAAATGTCATGCAAAAACTGCAGGAGGTGAAGATGGAATCAGTCAAGCAAGGCCTAGACCTCTCAGCGATCCAACGGTCTTTGGCAGCTCATAAAAAATGTGAAGTGGCAGACTTGGCTGTGAAACAAAATATATTAACACAACTACAAATCTTGAATGAAGAAAGCTGGACATGGGTCAAAAGGAACCTGAAGAGGGGCAATTTCTCCAGATGGATGATACCCTTTCTCTGAGTCAGTCTTAGAGGAGTTACGGAGATTGGCTAATGTAGGTGAAGGCTTTCAAGATGAAGACCCAGTTCAAAAAACCCCAATGGGCAATTCCCCAAGTCAAACGGAAAATCATGTGGAGGGTGAGAAAGAAGCTGGCTCGCAAAACGCCCCTCTGGGAGGTTAAAGAGAGAAAGAGGGAAGCAAGTAGGCAGAAAAGACTGAAAGAGAAGCAGAAGAAGGCGGAAGAAAAGCTGAATCACTAAAAGAGGCCAATCCAACTCTGACATTGAGAGGTTTGCAAACTGAAAAAGTGAAGATTGTTCCGGTATCGGACACAGCGTCCCCAAACTTGAAGGGAGGCCTTACAATAGCCCCAATATTCCTATAGGCTAGGTCAAAGACAGGGGCATTAAAACAACCATCTAAGGGTACACATTCGGGAGAAGCCAAAACAAATCAGAAGATTGCACCGATTTTCCTAAAAATGTCGCAAACCCAGAAAAAAGTCCCACATCAGGTGGAAGAAATAAAACTGGGAGAAGGCAAATGCAGGAGGCTTGGAGAAACCAGGATTGGTGTGGGAAAATTCAAGGATTCAGAAGAGATAATGAATCCAGACTCTGGCACTCCAATAACAGAGGAAACATTTAGAGCGCAAGAGGGAAGAGAAACCAAAACTATCTCCATTTGCAATGTCGATTATTTGGCTATCACTCACCACAAACAAAAATCACGCAAAATTTCTAAATCGAGGGGTGATTCAGTAGTAAAGAAAGTACCAAGTCTTTTTCTAATCAACAGTAAAGATATAGAGTTCGTAAGATTTCTGGACCCAAATCACCCCCTGATGGCAGAAGTGGGATGTGCTTCAAGAGAGGTGTACGTGGCAATTGAGGAAGCAAAATTGGATTTGAAGAAATTCGACTTGCTAGTATCAAAAACTCAAGCAGAATCGCTGCAGATGACTGGTCCAGGCGGTCCGAAAAGTTCTCAAAAACAGATGAGGGGCAGGGGGGGGTGAGAATTTGTCATCCAACCCAATTCCTGACTCCCCCAGGTTCTGGCGATATATCAAGCAACATTAACAAGGACAGCACCTTAGCTTTACTCCCGAGTATCCTCACTGAGGTTCTCCAGAAACTTGTACTAGGCCAACCACCTCTCTAAAAATGACTCCCTCATGATTGATGATGTTAGACTGTTACAATCCTTAATATCTTTTATGTTGGATTATAAGACACATTTGATACACTCTAAAACTGCATTATTGTTTTATAGTTCATTCTTGGCTCTAGAAGAAGAGATGGTTATCTCTAAACGCGTCAGCCTTTCAATTTGAACTGCACATATGAGTTGATGATACTCATCCATACAATCCGTTGAATTGTTGATATCTGCATTTAAGAAGCAAATGATAAATAATTTGTTGTACACATTAAATTAGTGGGTTTTTTTTACCAAATGAATGTCTATGATATTGTCTACATCTTCAATTGTTGTTTTATGACGGATTACTAATAGTGTGCAGGGGACGGGAGGGTTCCAAAATTTTGGATCCTATTTTCTTCCGTACGCATGTGTATTAGTAGGCTTGTGACAGGTCTATTTTTCCTCCCCCACACCTTGAACAGTTTTACAAATAACTATAGATTGACTTTAAACCCCTTTCTTTTGAAAAACCGTTGGGAGTGCACCAACAACCCTCTTTTCGACTGCACCTGGAAAGAAGAGCTGTACTCATTAGGTTGTTTCGCTTCTCATTAACCATCTTCAAAGGAACCATGACTGAGTGCTTACATGTGAGCTCTGGATGGTAGATTAATCGTGATACACCCTGGGACTTCAGCATTCCGAGCTCAAAAGGTATAGGCAGGTCCCCTTCAACTTCTTTGTGCCTTAAGACTTCTATTGGCTAGAATCATGCTGGTCTGCATCTCTTCCTGGGGTTGCTGGGTCCCGAACCTAGCACCAGAGGTTTTCAAGGGGGTTTCCTCTGGCATTGTCGGGGGTCAGTTGTGGTCTTTCACGCACCTGAGGGGTGGAACTAGCACTTACTTTGCATTTCCCCAGGCCTGCAGCTGTGTCTATTGACTGTTTGGTATATTTCTATGGGAAACTTTGGAACTAACATGGAACTCTCCTAAAGTGTCTTTGGAGATACTTATCTGACTCACATTTTGCCTGGGTCCACTCACGGTCCTTGGAGTTTAAGGCCAAAGACGTGAATTTTAGCTTGTGCCACTGATTTAATATGTATTGTTCCAGGTTTTGTATTGGGCGTATATCTGGACTCAACCCTCTACCTCTCACGGCATGTGAATGATCGCCTCATCAAAAGCCTACACCGTCAAACTGCTCCAAGCCAGTAAGCCCTTCCTTCTCCACACACAACCGCCTCTCTATTGCAAGAGCCATCACAGGAGCCAAGCTCGACTATTTCAACGCCTTATTCACTGCCACCTCAGAGCGCAACTTGAACAAACTACAATCTATTCAGAACAATGCCCTACAGATGGCCATAGGTCTCTCCAAATTTGACCACATCTCATAAGCCAGGAGAGATGCACACGGGCTACCTATCCGCAAACGGATCACACTATCCTTAGTCCACTGGTGCCTTTCTAACACAGCCCTAACCTATCTCTCACACTGCTTGGAGAAATACCCCCCCCAGCGACCTATCAGATCTGCAAACTGTCACCTACTCAAGATCCCCAACTTCAGTCGCTTCTCGATGGGGGGGGGGGGGGTGGGGGGGGCAAGGGCTTCCCGATCATGGCCGCCAAACTTTGGAACAATCTCCCACCAGCCCTCAGCAAAGAACCGGCTTACTGGACCTTCTGCAAAAGTCTCAAGACCTGGCTTTTTTCTACTAACAGCTCCTCAATCATTCAGATGTATTCCACCCCCCCCCCCTTCCTCCCTCTCCCCCTTCTTTTCCTCAATGTAACTAGCACCCAAGGGTTTTGTGCGCTGCAATAAATGCTAAAATAAATAAATGACACTCTTGCCTAGGAGAAATTTAGGTGTACACTGTATCACTAAGGTTTTCCATTATTTATTTCCCCTGGCAGTTTACTATGCTGGCATCAGTCTAATTGCATTCTGAAATTTGATTTCCTCTGGCTTAGTATTCTGAAGTGTTCTCACCTTTATTCCCAGAGTACCTCCATTTACTGTAAGGTGCATATTTGTATTATTTAAAATACTACTAGCCATACCACCCAGCACTGTCCAGGTCTCTTGCTGGCATGCATGTCAGGGTCTGCTGTAGCCTTGTGTATGTTATATTGTGTCCTAACGTCCTATTTTTGAAAAATTGCAAAATCTTCAATCTCCCGGAATTGCCTATACCGATAGCACAGGGCCAGACCCCACTTCAACCCCTGTGCAGGGTGAATGGGTGGGGTTGGTCAGATTTCAGTATCACAAGTAGACCCCAAACTGGTATGCCCACCTCGTGCCAATATTTCAGCCCACCAACTGTTGTGGGGCTGAAGCCAACAATTGCAAAATCGACAATCTCCAGAAATTGCCTATACTGATAGCACTGGACCGGACACTGCCCTGTGCAGGGCGAATGGGTGGGTTTGACAAATTTCACTATCGCCAGTTACCCCAGACTGGAATGCCGACCTTGGGCCAACATTTCATATCACCAACTGTTATGGGGCTGGAGCCAACCCCGAACCTACAAACACACTTTCACATATATATATATATATATATATATAGAAAGAAAGATGTAGTAGAGGATCAGGACTGCAGTGACTGGGTTTTGTGTTGTCAAATACCTTCAACTATCCCTCCATAAATACCGCCTCTCTAAAGCCCTTCGCTCCGCTACCTCCAAGTCCCTCAGGGTCAGCCGTCGTTCAAAGAAACAAGCAGGGGGTAGATCCCTGTCTTTGGCTGGGGCCTCCCTTTGGAACTACCTCCCTGCCACCTTGAAACTTGGGGAGAACCATCTACGGTTTCGGAAGCTCAAGACCTTCCTCTCCGCTTCTGCCTTTGCCTCGCTTCTCCCCTGCTGATCTGCTTTCTCTCTTGGCACTGTGCACCTGGCCACCGTCTGTCCTTTGGGCTCAGGTACCTGCTCCCCCTCCTGCACTGCCTCCGGGCCAAACCAAACCTTGTATCTGTACCCATACAGTCCCCAACCCACTCTTCTTCTGCACTTATCAGATACACCCTATCTGACTCACTGAGCACTTTGCCACCTACCGGCTGCACTACCAACTGTTTATCACCTTTATTTGACTTATTTATTTTGTTCTCTCCTATGCTCTTCCCCTTCCATGCGCTTTCACCCTTTTGCCTCCCCCATGCACTTGCGCGTTCTCAATGTCACTGGGCCTAGTAAGATCACCGTTTTTATTTCTTCCGTTCCCTTACCTTACCTTACCTTAGCCTGGTCGTGCTCTGAAACACCTGTGTACGAGCGCAATATAAATAAAATATATCAGATGGGGCTCTGAAAAGGACTATGAATATAATATTGCATAGTGAGCCTAGCATCCCCTTTTCCTCTCCCTCACTACCCTTTATATATTACATCGGTCACCAGATAATGGACTTACATTTAGGGTTGGTCTTAAATGAGCATTACTGTTTTTTACCTGCACTGTGATGTTTCATTTAAAGTACTTATTTTCACCTATTGGAGCTTCTATGTGTAATTTATTATTCACATGTACATTTTAGAATACCAGTGTGTTTTTTTTTTCTTTGGTTAACCCATTGTGGACTAATTTTGTTTCACAGCCAGACCTCCTCGCTATAGGAGTTGAGCCTGACTGCCCTGCCCCTGCCACCTACTGTAGAGCGGTTGGATTACCTTTTAGGTTGGAAAACCATTCCACCTTTGGGTGAAATGGTTCCAACCCCACACCCTGGCTCTTAAAAAATCTCCTTAACAGCCAGTGCAGAATGTGACATCACAAGCACTACGATGCATTTACAGATTGTGAGGAGCTATCGGTCCATAGTGCAATGTGCATGATGCACCACCTACACAAATTAACTTTTTTTGCGTCACATTATTTAAAGTAACAAGCCACTGAGTCTCAGAGCACGGAATCAATGGCCACTGGGTCACCCGACCAATAAGACAGAGACTAAAACACCAAACCAAATGCACAAACCTCAATGAAAATGCCTTAATCACGGAACGATTGCCAGACAAATACCATTGATAAGAGCGCAAACAGTAAAGAAAACACTAACCTGCCATGTCACAGAACCTAAACACACTGGAAACCCCCCCACAAAACCACGGCGTAAAAGAAAGCCTGTTCACTACATCTCAACCTAAATCGTTCTTTTTTGTGATACACAGACCTACAAACCATCTCATGCATCAACCTAAAGACATTTGAATTACAAAGCAAAAGAACAAAATGCTGCATATGGACAAAACAAAGACCAAAATACCTGCAATAGAATCAAACCACCTTAACACACTATTCGTCACAAAAAACTGGAGAGCCAACAGAACTCGACGTTACAAACCAGCAACCACCTCCGGAGAGGTCATCGTCCCGACACGCAGCCTACTCAAGCTCTTAAATGAAGAACCCGAAACAGAAAATGTTTACACCACAACCCACATACCAAAGCCAACAACTGGAGCACAAGAAAGTAGAGGCAAAGTCCAGATCGTCCTATCAACAAAACCCCAAAAGGACAAACTAATCCCAGAACACAAAGATTCACTGCAACCTAATCAACGCTAGACCAATGTCGAACCACAGCACCAACATACACAAGCTCCTCGGTGAAGATGGAACTGATGTCCTATCCTAATCACAGAAACATGGCCTATGGAGAACTTGAAGGTAGTTCAGCTTCAATCTCAGGCAGGCCAACTGAGTAGGAAAAAAGATGAGGTGGACTAGCCGTTTAATACAAAGATCACTTACAAATCCCAATGGCACCATCATTAAATATCCCATTGTGAATCACTTTACCTCCACTTCACTCTAGACCATTAAACCAATCTCTCAATCCTGCTCATATATAGACCACACACATACAACTCATCTTTTATAGAAACATTTATAGATGCCATAACCGTGATCGCTATACAGCACGACCACCTGATCATATTCTGAGATTTCAATAGCCGGTTTGAAGAGCAAAACATTGACTCTGCAAAATCCCGGACTTCAACTATCTGCCGTGCACCTACAACAATTGGTAAAGGGAGCAACCCACTAAGCCGGACACACCTTGGATGCAATCTTCTGGTGTAAAAAAACCGAGCTACAAAATGCACCCCAATTACAAGTTCTCTGGAGCAACCACCTTGTATTTGCCCTTTATGATCCACGCTGCAACACTAGTACATGCCAAACTCATAAACCTGACGCCTACTGGCGAAAGGAACTAGAAGACCTTTAACAGCTTGGACCTCAACAATAGGTTAGAAACCGCAACAACAATTAACTCCCTAAACACACTTCCAAAGGGAGGAAGCGAAAAACTGTAAAAATAGATTGCACATTTTAATGTTAAAGGATATTCATACCGCGCACCATCACCACCGGAGTGGTTGCCTGGCGCTCTGGCGGATCTGAAAGGGGAAGAGGTTGGGATGGGCTATAGTAGGACTGAGCGGGAGAAGAGTAGGAGAGCTGCGATGCGCTGTTGGCAGCATCAGTGTCGGTTAACACTGTTCGCGGAGCTGAAGTGTGCTTTTCGGTTGGTTGCCATCATGTGCTGTTGTGCAAGACTATGTGTGGTTTGTTTTGTTGTTGCAGTGTAGTGAAGTGTGTGCGGTTTGTTGTGCTTATAGGTATGGTTGTGTTTGGTTTGCGTATGAGAGGTGTATGCAAATGTGTGAGATTTTTAGTAAAGTTGGTTAATGGCATCACTATGTAGATGTGGTGCTTGTTAAACTTCCCAATTCTACCTAGATGTGAGACTCATGCTAATTTTCACAGTACTATCTAGATGTGACTCATGTTAATGCACAAGATGCCCTTCGCACTGAGGAAACTGTCTCCTCAAACAAGAAAAGAGCTGCAAGATGGGTCATGCATGCCTCCAAGACCTGTAGAAAACAAGCCGGAAACTAGTACAAGCTTGGAGGAAAAGCTACAAATGACAGGACATTTCATGCCAAAAACAGATCTGGATCTGCAAAGCAGAAATCCTAAAAACACTGAACAGATTGCAAAAGCAAAGACCGTACAGAAAGAGATGGTCCATATTATCAATGAAATAAGAAACCCAACCACCCCTTGCCGAAAACTAATGTGACAACCATTTCAAAAACCAAATCCTCAACCTTCAACAGGTCAACACTATAACCAAGGACAAAAGCAAAAACATTGCCAGGGACCCAACCCCAAAGGCAACCGTGATACAGTACGACTTCACACCTATATCGACTGAAGATTATGTTAAAATGGCAAAGGAAAGCAACAAGGCCGGCTCGCCAGTAGACCCTAACACACTGGTCTTCTACAAAAACATCCTCAGCAAAGACACCTGCAAAATACATCCACCATCTCATGAACCACCCGCTGGCAATAATAACCATACCTAGGAGCTTCAAAGCTGCAAACATCAAGCCACTTCACAAGGATTGCTCAAGTAGCATGAAAAACCCCTTAAAATTACTGCTCTTTATCAAGCATCCCTTACTTGGCCAAACTCCTAGAAATCACTTAGAAACCAACTGCTTACTGGATGAAGCACAAGTTGATTTCAGGCCTTTGAGAAGAACAGAATCAGAACTACAATAAATCTGGGATGATCGTAAAATGTGCTCGGACTACAACATTACCTCTGCCCAGATACTGCTAGACATTTGAGTGGCCATTGACCCAGTTCCCCATACAGCCCTCATCAAAAGGATGCACAAAATGGGAATGGGCAACACCACCCTAAAATGGAGAAAACACTTCCTGACATAACAAAAACCAATTGGTTACCCTCACCCTTCAAATCAACACCACACACACCCACTTGTGGGGTTCCACAAGGCTCATACCCATCATCAGCACTCTTCAACATTTATATGACAGCACGCATTTAACTCAAAGGGCGTGAACTTGCATGCTACAACTACGAAGACGACCCTCAAATATCTACAAAATCAACACCAGAACATTTAACCAGCTGCCTCTCAGAAATCATTGATGTACAGAAACAACCTGACACTTAACCAGGACAATATTGAAATAATGATCACACCAAAAAATAAATAAACAATCCAACAGCATATACCATGGCCCACAGAAATGGGAAACAAACCCAAAACATCCAAAGTAGCTAACAATCTTAGAATTCTGGTGGACGACAACCAAACACTAGAACCCCAAGTTAACGCAGTAGTGAAGAAATGCTTCTTCAGTTTATATACCATCAAGCAGACACTGCCCTTTCTCACGTTCCCTCACAGAACACTCGCAATCATCTAACTGGTATGGCAAGAACAGATTAAGCCAAGAGCCTCTAACTGGCAATACCGGACTACCTCATCAAAAACTCCAATGGATACAGAACGTAGCAGCAAGACTCTTCAGACTTGGCAAGAGGGAACACATTACACCAGCACTAATATGCCTACATTGGCTACCGGTCAAGAAAAGGATCCACTTCAAAACACTCTGCAATGGTCAGCAATGCGAAACTCAAATTTTGTTTAGTATTCTCAAGGTTCAACATTTTATTTTAAGCAAAAATAAACAAACCCTAACTAAATCTACTGTACTTGGTCTCAAATCGAAGGGTAAACCTACTAGCAATCACAATACCAAACCTCACACTAAAATATTTAAATACACATGAAAATAACAAATGAAAGTTACCAAACAATAAGTGTCTTAGATGACTTCTACTTTTCATTGGCAGATCTTGCTCCACCCAAAAATGTTTAAAGTCAATTCTTCAAAGCAAAAGAAAAGTCTTGAAAAGTTCCAAAGAAACCAAAGTTCACACAAATTAAAATCCATTTGTAGCAGTCCTTCGCTTGATAAAAAAAGATCCCCCTTTCCAAACACCACAACGAAAACAACAGTACCAATGGCATTTCTCGATAGCCTTTCTCCAGGAAAACATTAACAAAGTTGAAGACAAAAGTACCACTTCTGCTTAACAACCTTTCTATTTGCAACTTCCATGGTGTCTACTATATACAGTTTTGTCAGGATATTTCTGCTTAGGAATTACTCTTTCTCCAGCAACTCGCTTAGTGAAACTGTGAGAGCTGGCTCCCTTGCGCCACAGTTGACTTTTGACGTCTGATGCATTCTACTACAGTTCTGACAATTGTATTGGCGACCACAGTTCTACTACTCTGCTGCTACTACAATTTGTAAGGTTTGGCAAGGCACTCTTGTCTCCTGTGTGACAAGAAAAAGGTAGCCTCTTTGCCTTTTCTTCCGCGTTGTAGTTACCAAATGAAAGGTTACCAACTAGAGTTATTTTGAACAAACATACAGACTGTTTCCCCAGCTTCAATGACACTGTATCTTCAGTGGTTATCCCAAAGGTTATAGTGAGATGCTTTACAACCTTGGAGAATCTTTGTCACTCCGAATGTTGGATGTCTCTGAGGTAACAGCTTCAACAACTCAAACAATAGTATTCTGTTCCTTTTACCTTCAAACTGCCACTTCAAAGTTAAGCGTTCCCACCTTTCGGTCAGCTACTAGCCTCCATAGTACTCAGGGGGGATGAGGGGGGAGGACGACAATGATTCATGCACAACTTCTCAAGATGTGAAAAATGTGCTTGTAACGCTTCGGCAGAGTCTATTAAGATTCAGTAGCTTTACCGGCATCACTCTGTGTTAACAAGAGCCACGCAACCGCTCGGCATACAGTTATGCTCAACAATGGGAAGAGAAAAGGATTTTACAACATGCTGGTGTTTCAGCTTTGATATTTCAATCGTGTGTTACATTTCCTGTGCTAATGTGACTTCCCATTTCTACAAACAAGTTTATCTCGCTCAAATATGCACGCGATAAGAAAGCTGGCTACTGTTACCAGCAAGGTATTTTCATTTATTTTTCAGCAAAAGCTTCACTTCTCGACTCCACAATCGCTGCGATTGCGGGCTGCTTCCAGGCTTGGTTTCTTCAACTACTACTGCTGCAGCAACTCTTGAGATCCCCACCCCTCTGCTGTACGGGTGTCTCCGATCCGGCCTCATCAAAGGAGAGACTCTCCTAAACCCCCCTCCAGTTCCCCTCGGCTTGCATTGGCACACAGGGCTTGGGTGGATGCATGACTTCAGCTCTGCATTCACAGCAATAAGGGACTCCTGGAAAGACTGCCTGTTTCCTCCAGTCTCTTCCAATGCTGCCACAGCCAAACTCTATGTCTATGAGCCCAGGATCAACTCGGTCTGCAGGTGAAACCTGCCCTTCCTCTGCTCCGGCATCCAATCCATGGTCACACTTCCTTATGAACTGCCAGCATCATGCTCTGCTCCTTCTACTTCTGCTGCTGCCGGCCTTCCAGCTTCCAATCCAGCTTTTTTCTACTGCTGCTCCCTGCAGCAACCTTTTAGGACCCTCAGGTGGGTTAATTGGTTTCAGGTACAGGTCCTTAGAACCAACTGCCTGACCCTGCCAAAAGCTATTAGGCTTGCCTGCCTACCTGAACCGAGCTCCTAGATTTCTCTTTAGCCTTCTTCTACAAAGTACCCGAGGGATTCTGGTACATGCACTCCTTTGTAGAAAGTTTCAATTTCTCTACATCTTTAAAAGGATTAAGTAAAGATTTCTTTCCCTTGATGTTATTATAATACGAGTAAATCTGTTTAACCTTTTTAGAGACATGATGGGTAGAGAAAGTACCGTGTTCGCTGCTCCTGTTGTCATACCTTTGTTATAGTGGAGGATACAGCTTTTAGGGGTATAAAAGAATGGTTCTGAAAAGTTAACATCTTTACATATTTTTGTCCTGGAGTTTACTGGCTTAGTTTGGGTTTTATGTGATTTCATCAACGGACTTTTCATCGCCTGGTTTTTTGCCGCGGAAATTTTTTTTCAAAAAAATTACGATTATTTTTTGGGGGGAGGGGGGTTACCCCCCAAACCACCCATCCGTTTAATTATTTTAATTATCACCTAGACACACACCAAATGTATTTAATTTTTAACCCCCCAAAAAAAAAATTTTAAAAAAAATTTAAAAAATAAAATCGAAAAAAATATCACGGCAAAAAAACGATGAAAGCCCGTTGATGAAATGACGGTATACCTTAGTTTGAACCCCAGACTGACATTCCTCTAAATGACCAGATGCAATAACCTCTTTGGGAATTATCTTACTATAGCCCAAAGAACAATACCATGTCTCATACTGTGAATTCCTGGGCCTTGTCTTCACCCACGTGATTCTCCCGCAGTACACCACCCCCAGGATTGGAATCAGGAAGAGTCTGCCTTAACCTGGCCCCCTAGGAGGAGATATTAGGCAGGGTTTTAGTGGGAGATCCACAGGATTCTTCACAAATGCCCACAGAGCAATTCACGACAAGGAGCAGAGTTCTTGAAAGAAGAAATCTCCATATACAGTCGTAGGAGAACCCAATCAACAACATACAACTGGAACCCAAACAATACTTGAAAATGAAATATGGTGGATGAGCCTTTTCATACATCTTAACAAGACTGTGGAACTCGCTCCCCAAGGAAATACACACAGTAAAGGACCACCCGACGTTGAGGAAGGCCTAAATACATGTCTCATCTACCATCCTAGAAAGACATACCATGGTTAAAGAGAAAGGCACAATCTCAATACAAAAATACACCACAAAGTACAAGGTTCTGCCCGACTTTTTCCAAGTGAACAAATGACCAGGTATGGCTAACCCCCCACAAAGGAACTTGGTCTGAAACACCAAAAAATAAAGCCAAGAATGGAACAATTAACACCCTCTAAAACTCTCCAAACTCCTGCAGCCATAGCAAACACAACAAAAAAGACACCCATACACGAACACCACAAAATACACAGTAACACTAAATGGCAAAAAGGCACACCCTCTTGATAACTCGCACAAAACAAACCCCTCACACAATCACAATGCCACAGACACACAAACCCAATCCAAACTCAAACACCCAAATGCAAATCGATCCATAACACCTACAAGCGAACCACACAGTGATCATTTTTCCCAACCTGAAACTAGCAACAAACAGCAAAGCAGTCTTACCTTATCCATCTCCTCCCACTAACACACCCATCCCTCCTCTCTTTCTTTCTAGAGCCAGCTGGAGACCTTACAAATGCTGTGCGGTACAACTCACATCATCATAAAACAGTTTTTTTTTTTTTTAAATGACATTAGTTAACTGGTAACCAAAAGTTCCTGAAGACAGGTCCAGGGCAGTGAGACATATTCAGCACAACAGCTTATCCAGCACTGTAATCTCAGGAGAGGACTTCATATACGTACCAAGTGATTTCACAGGAGTTGTATTTTCACTTTGAATGTCATTTTCATTTTTAGTCCTAAAATCCACTTTGCTAAGAGATTGCCTTTTCTTAGCTTCTAATTCAGAATTCTCTTCATCACCATTTTTCATTCCTCGTTTCCCACGGCAAGGACTTCTTCTGGTGCCCAAAGTATCACTGTCACCATTCCCGCTGCACGTATCACTTGATGCAGTAATGTGTCTTTTGCTAGGTGTTTTCTTTGAAGCTGGTTTAGTTAGAGGGCTTTTTAACGGAACTTCTGCATCTTCCTGTGATGTAATTCCAGTATCTTCCTCTGCTGTGCAGTTTTGAATCGGAAGTCCCTGGTATAGAGGATTAGGTTCATACTTGGGCTCATTCAATCCAGGAAAACAAATCACAGCAAGAAACCAGTGGGCACTGTGAAGGGAATAAAAGTACATGGTAAGCTTTGTTCAATGCAGCACCTTTGTTCTTATGTTTCTTGAGCAAATTATAATGGATGGCAACATGTAACCGTAGGTCAATGGTAAAATGATTTGTCAGAAGCAACCCTGTGGGAGGGTTCTGAGCGATGAATCTAGTCAGTGACCACGGTTATTGAAAACTTCAGTTTAGCCAAACCTAATCTAGGCAATGTGAGCTGAGAAATCTGGCAGTTCTCAGGGGCTCGGAGGATGGAGCAATGGTACAGTTAACCACACATAGAATCAGTCAAATGCTAGAAACCATAAGGAAGAGCAAATATTTACCAATATATTACGCTAAAAACACCCAAGTAGGTAAAAGTCAAGAAAAACAGATCACACACGCACACACACGCACCTCAAAGTGAGATTACCTACATGTTACACAAAAGCACGGTAAAATCAGTTCCATCAAGTAGAACAAAGAAAGTGTAACAGAAAAGTGAAAAGAACATGCATTATAACAAATGATAAACCCTACCTTATAAGTATTAGAGGCACCTAACTTCAGAAGCTCTTGCCCATTAGGTAAATAGAACTAGCGAGAGGGAGGGAGGCGGTTGGAAGTCTCAAAAGTTGCCTGGCATAAGCACTGGCCAAACAAACAGGTTGGCAAAAGGATGGGTTTTCAAAGTACCTTTAAATTAGAAGGCCATTAAGTCTTGGGTTTAGCTCAATCCTATGACACTGTGGGTTACCCTGAAAGGGCGGGGGCCCTTGGCTAGACCTACACAGACCAAAACCAGGCCAAAGAGAATAAGGTAGTGAACTTGTCATACAATCCCGTTGGCAGCAGTGGGCATAAACTTGTGCCCTTAATCAGATTTTCAGAGTGATTCTCCGGGTCACTAGGGGTACTTATTTCTGTCGATGGTCCTGTCTTTGGCAGTCCAGGGCACACAGATGCAGTGGCTGAAGACCGCCGGGAATGGATCTAGCAATGCAGCAGATCGCATCTCCAGCTCTGGGATGGCTCCGACATACTAACAGCTGGACACATCAGGACAGCAGCCACAGCGGGTGCCACAAAGTTTAGAGACCCCAGGACACAGCAGAAACAAGGCAGCTGCAAAGAAGCTCTGGTTAAGGGACATCGGGAGGGAAATGTGGTATCTGTAAAAATTGGCTGCAGGGAAGCCCCTCATAACCCAGGAGAGCAGCATAGAAGCATGAGAGATGTTCTGAGGCTAAATCTCGATAATCTGCAGACTCTCAAGGCGCAACTTGGGATAGCGAGCGTTGCAGCAGAAAGGCCTTGTATTCAAAACACAGGATACCAGGATCCCACAGCTCCCAATAAGTACCCGGGCATGAACAATCTTTCCGGAGTGTAATTTTCAGAGGCGCCATTGGGATTAAAATTCTTGACGTTCTGGTTGCTTTCTAACATCATTGCGCCGGAAGCATGAACAACCCATCACATGGCAGGCCGAATCCTAAAGCAGCAGTTAAACTTCACCATCCTAAGGTAGTACACCACTTCTCAACTGGTATCTAGAGTTGTGTATACTTGCTTGTGCTAAGAAGTCTGTTTCTTGGTTGCCTTGTTCTCCCACTGTGCTTTTTTGGATTGCTTCTGTCTGACACGTTTCTGTAGTGTTTTGATGCTCCCTGCCCATCTGGCTCTCGATTGCTAAATAGAATATTCTCTTTGGAAACTTTTTTACTATTAGAATTTGGAGACAACTTTTTAATTTGGAGCTTTCCGATTCTTCACGACAATAGTGGAACTGGATAACCTGCGGACTGGGAACATTTTGGTCCTGATAAATCCATGCAGCCTTCTGTCTTTGCTCTCCTGCTTTCTTTTCTTAGTACATCTGGTTTCTTCCTACCCCAATTTCATCCTGCCTAAGCAGGGTCTGTGTGCTGTATCTAGTTTTCCTGTGTAGTCTCAACTCCTATAAGTTCGGCATTCAAGGCACTAGGTCAGAGAGAAGGGGAATGGGTGGCTTTGTCAGTTGATAATTACTTGTTGCATCACTTCATTTTGATATGGGAGGGAGCCTGATGGCATTCCTCTGGCCTTTACATTTAATAACACTGTGTAGAGATGTTCTGTTATTTCTACAAATGAGGTTGGGAGGAAAGTCTTTTTACCCTCCAGCAGTAAACAATTGAAGGGTGGAGTGGAGTGGACATGAGGCATCCCTGTGAACTGCCGACATTCAAGAGCAGGCTTCAAGTGCAGGGTGCTGGACTGGTTGGTCCCCCCAGTCCAAGGTTTAAAGCACTGATTAGGTCTTCTGTGGTCACAGCAAGAGCAGCAGTGCTTCACTCGTTAGGGCTTTGGATATGTTGGCTGTCCGTAGTCTCCAAGGCTTTCAGTGAGGGCTCCTCTTTGTCAGGGTCTTGGCTACAGTGGAAAAACAGAGGAACTGCTAGTCTCTTAACTCATTAAAACATTCAGGCAGTAAGGTTATGTACTTTTATTTTGGTTGCCCAATGGTGGAAAATCCTGTGCTAATTAACAAATAATCCAATAGGGAAACCAGACAGCAAAGGTAGGCTGGGTATCCAGTTCTATGTGATAATTTCGCTTTTAGTAGGTCGCCCAACAAAAACAGATTTTTTTGGGCTGGTCTGAGCGGCCTACAAAAAAAATCAAAAACCCACATTGCCTCGCCCATCACCCACACCCCACCACCCACTGTGCCCCAACAGGATTTGTTCAAATTGGGGGGTTCCACCCCCCTGCCCAAATCCCCCTCCTTCAGCACCGCCCAAAATTAAACAAACAAAACTCAACACACAGACACACACGCAAGACACAACACACTTACCCGTTTCACCGTTGCGGCCACTTCCGAGTCCTTTAGTGCCAGTCAGCCCCTGCGCACACTTGCGTGCGTCGCAGGGGAGTGACAGTTCGATTTAGAAAGACTGCTCCGTGCGGTCATAGAGCGGTCCCTCTAAATCGATTTCTTTGGTGAAAAGATCTTTGTGAAAAGATCTTTTCACCTGGAACGGGGTATCCTGGTATCAAAACTTTGGCTCCTGAGTGCAGAAACCTCAGGCTTTTTAGAATGTTTTACATAATGAGCCTTCTACAGAATATTCAATACGATACATTTAGTCTGTTACATTAACAATGGGCTTCCTAACGTCCCATCCTCTGGCCTTGGAGTTATGGGCATGGCTTTACAGCACCATTTGAGCCCTGTACAATTTCCGCTTCACCAAGTCACGTGACATAGACCACCACTTTTAGCAAATCTTTCTCCATCCTACTAAAAACAGCCTGATCTAGCACGCCTGTCCGGTCTCAGGCGGGGTAACCCACCATCAATGATGATGTTGAGCTGGGCCCTGGACAGAGGCTAATGTAACCTGAGCACAGCCTTATGGGCTTCCACCTACATGACAACCAATCTGCTTTCTCTCAGCATCACCTCCCCAATCATGGCTGTGTGCTGTCCATGGCTCAGGTACGTCCACAGCGCGCATGGGAATAAGGTGTTACCAGCTTCAAAAAGGGAGTAAATATTTTACTGTATTGGTAGCCAGTTGATGACTAAAAAGTAATAAAATAAGTGATCACTACCAAGTTCTTTTCAATTCTCATGACCAGACAATTTCTTGTTAGCCCACCTTGTTGAATTTTGACAGTGGGAATGACCACTAAAAAATACCTTGTGTAATATATAAACAGTACATGGCAAATAGGATACTCCACACCTCTATAACACAATGTGGGCACACTATCTTACGATGGGCACACAACATATTGTGACAGGGGGAGGCTGGGGAAATAATATTAGCAGACATAGCACACAGTTTAAACCCCTAGAACCTGTACAAAAAAAGTACTTGCATTGTTGAAATAGTCATACAGGATCCCTTGTGCCAGCACAAACAAAATAACAGTATTTCTACACCTATGGGACATAGTACTACAGAAATATAAATGCACACATCACAGTTAAAGAAGGTTCCAGAGGAGGCAGGGAAAGAACTCTGAAACACAGCCAGAGGCCGTCAAACATTTGAACACTTTAGCAACAACCACCAAGGCCATATACTTCAGGTAAAAATAATTACATTGTAACAATAAATTGTTTAGGTATGCATTCACAGTCGAAAGAAGCGGAGAACATGACTTTAAAATACATTCAAGCAAAGGTAAGTAGTAACATTCAAGTCTTTGGCCTAAAGCTCACTAGAACGGAACTGGAGGCAGGCAAGTACCCCCAGAGTCACCTAAAGAGTTTCAGGTGATGAGAAAGTTTGAATAGAAATAAACAGGACAAAGTCGTTTGGCAATTTACTTGTAAGGGAAAAAAGTTAGAATAAAGCAGAAAATTACCCCAAGAAGGACCAGAGCGGACCCCAATTTAGAGAACCAGAAGCCCCAGAAGAGGATAAAGTACAGCAGGAAGACCCCCAACGTTCTCAAACAGGAAAATGTGACCGATATTAGATCCTGAAAAGTCTTGACCCTTGGACCAAAGGGACCCTGATGGTGAGTATTGTGCATAACCCCCTCACCAAGGGACCCAGAGGCAAGCACACATGGTGTTTACTTGCAAAAAGAATGCTAGGAGGCAAAACAACCCGTTAAGTACAGGGATCCTTTCCTTTGTGCTTTTACAGGATGGGACTACCTAGGGACTGGAACTTGGGCCTATGACGACCACTACAATGGAAAAGAATAAGCAGCCCATCAAGTCAGAAGCAACAACCACAAGGAAGACTCTAGGCTGGCGGTGAAACCAGGCAAACCAGGATCCAGCAGCGAGAAGTACAAGGAGAGGGTGCCCAGCCAAAGAAGACAGTCTCACAAAGAGGATGATGGTGGAAGAAACCCAGGACAAAGCTGAAGAGCAGATAAGGTGGATTGTCGGAGTCTCAACACCCTTCCAGTCCGCAGCAGTGTTGAAGCAGTTTTTGTACCACCCTCCGTTGAGAATGCTACAACTAACCTTAGGGGGGAGCCTAAAACACCCAACAAGAAAGGGAAAACAACACTCTCTTAAACATGGGTCGCTTGACAGAGTGTCAAGGCTTAACTCTCAGGTTGGGGTAGAATGTCAACATAAAGATACAATTAGTCCACACACAAATTTAGAAAATATACCACTGGTATACAGAAGAAGATTTACTTTAATAAAGTCACACACAAAACTATTTTTTTTTTTTTTAAATAAATTTTTATTAGTTTTTCAAAACAAACAACAATACACACCAAACCGCAGTGCAATTAACAGTATCACATTTAACATTCAATCATTAATGCGCACTGCTCCCCTGATCCCCCCCTCTCCGCGAGCCTGTTCCCATGTCGTTTTCTGTATCTGTCGCACATGATTGGGCATCGTAATCATCCAATTCCTCCAAATCCACCCCTGTCCCAAATATGCAGGATATCAGTGTCTTCCATGCCATCAGGGAGCCCAATTCTTCCTCCCAAGCCATACAACTCGCCTCCTGCCACACCGCTGTTTCCGCCTGCGCCCATTTCTGCAGGTCACTCCACCACACCTCCACCCGTGGCTTGTGACATTTTTTCCAGCCCATGGCTATTCTTCGTTTGGCTAGCACATACGCTAAGTCTTTTAGTTTGCCCACATGCTTCTGCTTCCGAGGTCTGGGAGACCCACCCAACAAACATGCCCAGGCGGTGTCTACAGCAAGCGTGACCCCTCTCTCTCCCAACTTGCGCGCCACCTCCCCCCAGAACCCCTCAATCACTGGGCACGCCCAGAACATATGCGTCATGTCCGCATTCTCTTCGTTACACTTAGGGCACGCCTGTCTTCCGGCGTTCCGAAATTTGGATATCCTCAGCGGGGTCATATACGCCCTGTGCGTGACGTATAACTGTATTTGCTGTAATCTAGCATTCCTAGACACCCTCTTGTGATATCCTAGAGCCCGCTCCCACATCCCATCTTCCATCTGGGTCCCCACTTCACTCTCCCACTCCGATCGTAAATATGTCAATTCCTTTCCAACCTTCGACATCACCATCTCATATAGCCTAGAGATCTCATGTCCCCCCTCCGCTGTATCATATATCACTCCCATAATAACATCCGGTTCATTTGCCAGGGTAGTCTCGGGCCATAGTTCCCGAATTCTCCTCCCCAATCTGTGATATGTGACATTGGCCCCCATGTAATCCCGCCTCCTCGCTAAGTTCTACAAACCACTTGATGGCGCCCTCCTGCCACATGTCCCCCAATGTCACCAGCCGCACAGGTTCCCAGTAGGTCCTGATAATCCCTCTCAGTTGTCCATCTTCGCCTGCCAAGGCAACTAGCGGCACCTGCGGAGAGCACGGGAGTGGGTCTCCCATCATTTTGCAGGCTCTTCTCCACATCTTCCACCCCAGCCTCACCATCCCCGGGTACTTCTTTGTGACAGCCTCGGGCAACCAGATGACTTCGTTTAGATGAAACGGGGCACATTCTTGCCCAAACAATCTAAATTCTGGAGTTACTTCATCGGAGAGCCATTTGGTCACGAACTGTAATTGGCTCGCAATGTAATAGGCCTCAAAGTTTGGGAGTCTGACTCCCCCTTTTTCATGAAAGTTCTGCAACTTCCAAAGCGCTACTCTGTTTCGAGTACCATGCCACAAGAACTCTCTGCAAAGCCCATTTATTTTAGCAAAAAAACTCTTAGGGATCATGTATGGGATGTTGCTAAAGTAATGTAGCAGCCTAGGCAGAACCACCATTTTAATCATCGCTCCACGCCCCATCATCGCCAAAGGTAACTTCTTCCAAAAACTCATGCATGCCCGTATTTTCTCAACAGCCATCTCAGTATTACACCTATGTTCTTCTTCCACCGTGTGGCAGACATCTATCCCCAGGTAACGAAATGTATGAACTGACCAGGGCACCTGCAACACTGGCAACCTGTCTATGGGAACCTCCCTATAGCTGCCCAGCGGAAAGATGCTCGATTTCTGGGGGTTGACCGCTATGCCTGACAACCTCGCGTACCTCTCCATCACATCCAGGACATACTGTAAATTCTCCTCTGGATGACTCAGGTACAATAACAAGTCGTCCGCATACAGGGATATCAGGTGCCTTTCCCCCCAACCTCAATACCCACCATATCATACTGCTGCCTTAGATACAGTGCCAGAGGTTCCAGAGCCAGAATGAATAGCATCGGGGACCAGGGGCACCCTTGTCTAGTGCCTCTGCTAAGTTGCCACCTCTCTGATATGATTGTACCCGTCCGCACTCTAGCCAATGGAGCACTGTACAGCAACTCCGCCCATCTGATGTATCCCGGTCCCAGCCCGTACTCTCCTAAGGCCGCCAGCAGCCATTCCCATCTAACCGAATCGAAGGCTTTCACAGCGTCCAATGACACAATCGCCATCTCCCCCTCATCATTACATCCCAATTCGATCACTCGATGGAGTCGCCTGTGGTTTTGGGTGATATTTCTATCCGGTACATACCCAGTTTGGTCCGGGTGGATCAACTTGCCTATCACTCTCCGCAGTCTATTTGCCAGGACAGCCGTTAGTATCTTGCTGTCCTGATTCAACATAGACAATGGCCTATACGATCCGCAACTATGTCCGGGCTTGTTGGGCTTAGGGAGCGGTATAATGACCGCCTCTCTGAGCGACTCCGGCAGCTTCCCCGTCTCAAACGCCTCATTAAACATGTCAAGCATCGGGGGGAGCACTTCCGCCCCAAATGCTTTATAAAATTCACTAGGCAGACCGTCCGTTCCCGGGGTCTTGCTAGTGGGTAGCTGCCGGACGACCGCCTCCAACTCTTCCAATGTTATTGGGGCATCTAGTTCCTCTCTCTCTTCCATGCTTATCTTGGGCAACCCAATATCTTGCAAGGTCTCTAACATTTCCTCCCAGCCACCACCCCCTAGATCCCTGTATAATTCCCTGTAATAGTTCGCAAATTCCTTGTTTATGCCCTCTTGGGTATCTACCAACTCCCCATCCTCTCTAGTTATCGTCATAATCGGGGGTCTCTGGGTTTCCCTTTTATATAGCCATGCAAGAAGACGGCCCGTTTTATCTCCTCCCGCGTGTCGTCTCTCAATATACTTTTTGTAATTTAAATTACAGAGCCTTCCCCAAAGTTCCGTATACTGCTGCTGCAGTTTAAGCACCAGCTTATCATCTATGTGCTCGCTCTTCAATGTCTGTTCCAGCTCGCCTTCCGCTCTCCGTAGATCAGCCAGGACCCCATTCTGCAAGCCTTTTGATTTGGCAATTGCCACCCCTCGTGCCACCACCTTAAAGGCCTCCCATAGAGTCCCCGCCGAGTCAATGCTGCCTATGTTTGTCTCAAAATAGCTAACAATTTCTTCCCGCACATCCTCCCTAAAAACCAGGTCCTTAAGCGCCTCAGCGCGCAGACGCCACGTCGGGATCCGTGCCCTGGGGTGGCCATATTGCCACTCTACCACCATAGGCGAATGGTCTGATAGGACCCTCGCTTTGTATTCCACACTAGAAACATCTACCAATACGTCCGATGTGGCAAAGATATAGTCGAGTCTAGTGTGCAACTGCTGTGGGGCCGAGTAGTGTGAGTACTGCCTCTCGTCGGGGTGCTTGGTCCTCCACACATCCTCGAGCTCAAAGTCACGTAGCAACGCCTGTAATGCCCGGGCTGCCGGGGCAGGCCTCACCACCTTATCGTCGGATCTGTCCATCCCCGGATCCAACACACAGTTAAAATCCCCTCCCCATATCACCGCACTCCCAACACACCAGCTCAAGTTGGTACACATGGTCCGGAAATACTCTGCCGTGCCCTGGTTAGGGGCATATGTATTCACTATACACACCTCTCTATTCTCAACCACCCCTCTCACCATAACCAGACGCCCCTCAGTGTCCCGCATTTCCTGCCTCAGCTGGAACGGGACGTGTGGCGCCACCCAGACCAGCACACCCCTGGCATAGGCCGAGTACGTGGATCCCACCACCGTTCCCCTCCACTTTCCCCTCACCAGCTCTAGTTTATCCCGGGTCAGATGCGTTTCTTGCAATAATGTGATGTCTACCTTCTGTCTTCTCAAGTATAGCATGACTTTGTTTCGTTTCAGATCACTGTTGAGCCCCCTGACGTTCCATGTCAGTACTTTAAGCTCCCCCATAGTTCATTACTATCCTGCTCTCTCTCCCTTACCCACTCCCACCCCTCCGTGCTGTCCAGATATCTCGTCAAAAATACTCCCATATGGCTCGCGACCAAACTCAAACTTCCCAACACTATATACACCCCAACAATCCCCACTGCCTCCTCTCCTCCCTCCCGTCCCCCCCCACCCCCCCAACTCCCTCCCCAACTGTTGCCCAGCTCCATCCCTGGATCTCAGGCCCCCCCACATCTAGTTCTGGCTGATAAGCACAGAGCCCAGTAGGGTAAAGTCGCCCTAACGGCCACTTAACTAAAAACACTAAACGGGGGTGTATAGACTAGCCCTGAAAGGCTCCTTCATAAGACAACAATTACAGTGCAAACAGTGCATTAACCATCCAGTTCTGGGCCCGACTTTCTTGGGCCGTGACAATAACTATAATCAAGTCCCATAGTCTCTAGCTGCACACTCTCCCATCGTTGATCACTTATCTCTTTCTCCGCCTTCTTCCGCTCGGACATCCGGCTCCTGGGGGCTGCCCTGCATGTCCAGCCACCCCATGGCTTCCTCAGGCGTCTCGAAAAACAAGGATCTGTTGTTGTGAAACACCTTCAATTTGGCCGGATAAAGGAGCATGTATTTCTTCCCCACCTCTCTCAGTCTCCTTTTGACCACCTCGAAGTTCATCCGACTCCTCTGCACCATCATGGTGTAGTCCGGGTAGGCCGTTATAGTTGCCTCCCCCCCTCTTGATGGTTCCTCCTTTACGAAAATGCTCCAAAATCTTCTCCCGGTCTCGATAATTAAGGATCTTGGCTATCATTGGCCTGGGCGGACTGCCCGGTGGAGGCCTCCTAGCCAATGCCCTATGCGCTCGCTCCACTGCAAATCCCTGCGACAGCACACCTCCAGTGATCTCTTGGAGCAACATATTCTCGGTGAACTCCGTGGGGTTACGGCCCTCCGTTCCTTCCGGGATGCCCACAATACGGATGTTGTTTCTCCGGGCGCGCCCTTCTGCCTCTTCAGCTCTATTCTCCAAGTTGCGCACTCTTTGCGTCAAGACATGCAGGTCGGCCTTGTGTGAGGCGCAATCCGCCGTGTTTGCGCTCCCCTCTTTCTCCAGGCTCTCCGTACGCTCCGACAGGGTCCTCACGTCCTGTCGGAGTAGGTTCACCTCTTCCCGAACTTCTCCCACTTTGAGGTCGAGCACTGTTTTCAGGTCCGCCACCACTGTTTCTAGCTTGGCCTCCCAAGCGGCTTTCAAGTCCGCTTTCAGTTCAGCGATCGCAGCTAAAACATCCTGGTTTGGACTAGCGGCGGCCATGCCGCCTGCGGGTGTCTTGTCCTTGCTCCGAGCACTCTCCGAGCCCGTCGGTGTCCTGGTGTACTCATCCAGTGTGGGCTGCTTCACTCTCTGTCTGAGAGGCTTGCTCGACATCTCACAGCCACTGGGTCCGCCTACTCCCACTTTACCACAACCAAGGGAGAGAGGGGCCTATTTTCTGCCCACAATGGAGCGTGTTCTTCCTCACGCCTCAATTGTCCCTCTGTAGAAGCCTCTTCCACCGCTCGTCCAGGCCCCCCACCACTGGACTCCTGGGCTCCCGCCGCAATTCGCTGGGTGAGTCACCAATTCGGATCACCTCCAAGTCTCGCGCAACACCGTGGTGTTTGTACCTCTGGTAATGCTCCCGGTTTGTCTAGGGTTGTGCAGGCACCCCTTAGTGTGCCCCTTGATTGCGCTCCAAAGTGTTCCACAGTGGTCTTCGTCCGCAGCTTTACAGGACTTGTCCTGCGGCACAATCTCTGTAGTGTTGCGCAGCACCCAATCACACGCTCAAATTATGCAGGTGCCCCCAAAGTCTCTTATTCCACTGTTATACCCCCTTCAGTGGTGCTGACCTGTGTTGCATTCGCACCATGGGTGCCTATTCCACTGTCTACCTCAAGCCAAGGTCCCATCCGAGTGGTATCCAACCCTGACTGGGGTCGTAGCAAGGGCTCTCGTCCACCATCTCACAGTGTGCCTCTCGACGTAGTAGTTTTGTGTCATCAAGCGGCCCCTTTGCCTTTATGCTTGAAGGATCTTCCTTCCCCCGCTGCGCGCAGCCTTCCCAGCTCCTCACACCCGCAAGTGGCAAGCGACCGTGTTACAATGTTGCACTCTGCCCCAACGCTTCCCGCTACCGTGTGTCTGCTCTCAGCTGCTCCACGAGAGCTGTGCAGCTGTTATTCCGGTTTCACGCCGAGTGCCTCATTCCTATTCATTTCCAGCCGGGGCCATCCGCAGCTCTTGTCGGCATCTAGGCTGCGGGGTCCAGCCTCAGGTAGCTCTGCTCGCACCCAGTGCAGCAAGGGCGTGGAAGCCTCAGTGTTCCAATTCAGCTGCAAGTATCTTCCCAAGCATGCCGTCTATTTTGCCACGGCTGGAGTCGCGTATTTCGGTCTTTCGTCTGCGCTCCTCTGCAGTGTTGCCTGGAGGTCGGGCCATCCCTTTGTTCCTAGTCATCCGCCATTTTGGATCGTACCTTCACAAATCGCTGCGTCCTCCGTTTCGTTGCAGGGTGAGGAACCCTTACGTTCTGCCAGTTCCAAACTCTCTGTGATCACTCTCCGCATATTCATATGCAATCACAAGCATTTTCTGTTGCCACGGGAACCTCCGAGTGCACTAATATTACGGATTTTGCAGGATCTATCGGAGCTCCTCCATGAGCACGTCGGTTCACATGGCCCTGTAGCCACGCCCCCCACACAAAACTATCTGCTCAAAGAACAAATTACTTACCTCTGGTAATATTCTTTCTGATGCATGTTCCTCCCATGGATTCCTCATCTTTGAAATATACTCTTTCCTTGCAGCACACTCTGAAACCTTGTCAAGGATCCTCAAACCATTGACAGAGAACTGATGTGACGTTGGCATTGGTAAAAATCACATGTGCTGCGCCCTGTGACCTTGGTTGTAATTTTCTTCCACTTGCACAGCTGCGTTAGGGATTAGAGACAAAGACTGAACACTTAAGCGTTTAAGGAGAGAATCAATATAGAATCATAGGAGGAACCTCCTCAACAGTGGGGTAGGCAGGAGGGCGATGAAGAATCTGTGGGAGAAACATCCACCAGAAAGAACATTACCAAGGGTAAGCAATCTGTTCTTCTAATGGATTGTGTCCTCCCACAGACTCCTCATCTTGGTTAAGACTCCCATTGCAGTAAAACATCACGGAGATGGGAAGGAGCAAACTCCATGGCTATTTTGTCACCATTTGTTGGAGGACGGCCTTGGATAAAAGTACTAATTTGCGGATGTGTCTAAGCAATAGTGTTTGGTGAATGGTTTTGGAGGACCACGTGGCGGCCTGACAGATATCCTCTGAAGAGCCGAAGTAGCTGCCACAACCCTAATGGAGTGTGCCCTGAAGCCTTCAGGAATTTGCTTACCCGCTCGGTCTAGCATTCAGAAAAAAAAGCACTATTCATCTTGAAAAGGTTTTCTTGGTTATTCCTTTGCTCGTTTTAGGGCCGGTATAACCAATGAACAGTTGATCTTTCAGTCTGAATTGGTGTCTCCTGGGTTGGAGCCTTTCCTCCTCCTAAAATGGATGAGGAGGTGGATAGAACACTGGCAAACAAACGGTCTGTGACAAGTGACACTCTGATACAACCTTTGGAAGGAATGAAGGACACACTCTAAGAGTCACCTTGTCGTTGGTAATGACTGCAAAAGGTGGTTTATAAGACAGTGTTCAATTTGCTCACTCTTCGAGCTGAGGAGATAGCGACCAAGAAGAGGTTTTCTATGAAAGAAGTCAGAGGACAGAATGTAACACCAGGTTCAGGTCCCATGTCGGCACTATGAAGGGAGCTGTATAAAATGTTAATCAGGCCTTTTAAGAATGTAACCATCAAGGGGATCATCAAATACGACCCTTGTTCTGGCGTGTGATTAAAAATGGATAGTGCCACTAAATAAACTTTGCTGATGGTGACCCGAAGGACCTGTCTTGCTAGATGCAGCAGACTAGACAACACTCTTGAGATGTTTTATACATAAAAGTTGCTCACTGTAGGCAGTAAAGTACTTATAGTCCGGAGTCCCCTTAGAACCGGAACAGGAACCTTTTGGCAGCAAAAAGATTGAGCTTCCCCTTTAAATTTTGTATAGCATGCAGGGGTGCAGACCTGGGCATAGGACGACCCCTAGGCCCCACCCTCCGGCGCCTCACCTCAGTCCCTGTTTTCACACATTGGATGCTTGTAACATGGCTGCACTGATATTTAAGCCCCTGGTGTACTAGCGGGGGGAGAGGTGGGAGAGGGAGGGAAGGTAGGTGGGATGTATGGGAGAAGGGGAACTTCGCTATGAGTACTCTAGTCACTACAGTGAGTACCTTATTACTCATACGTCCCGTCCTCTTCCTTCTATCCTTGTGGGTGATTCCACTTAAAACACTGAACTGGGTGGCAAATTAAAGCCTAACTGGAGGTCTCTAGGTTCCTGAGAACTACCAGTCCAAATTCTGCGTCCCTCCAGGAACTTGTGTCCAAGGAGTAGTGCCTGCAGAAAGCAAAGGGTGTGGCCCAAGTCGCTGGTTTGCGGATGGCCTCCCATGAGGCAAGTCTCTGAAGAGCTACACCCGTAGCTTTGCCCATCACTGCATGCACATGGATACCCGGGTGTTAGGGACAATTCTCATTCTATGGCTAATTTCCCTTACCTAGTGAGTCCCTCAGCAGCTCTGCTGGATTTCTGGAGTTTATTTTTTCCACTTGGTAAGAGTGTGAGCTTTCCCCCCCCATCTTACCTGTGTTTTGCCATGTGTTTTTGTGATTTTGGACTCTGGAGTACACCACTTCAGTAACCCCACTCTTGTGTGTTACACAGCACCTTCAGTGCAGTGACACAGGGTTGTCGTTTTGACTTGCCACTGACTCCATTTCTGGGGCCGACTACTGTCCCCCAGAAAAGGGTAAAGTTGCCATTAACTTTACATAGTCATTTAACCACAGATCAAGTACCCCCATTTTATATGGAGTATTGGAAAGGGTTAATTCTTAGCCCTTTTTATCTGTACCTCTTGGAGCATTGTTTGGCTTACTTAACATTAAGACTTGGCTGGTGGCAGTGGTATCTACCCTAATTCTCCTACCGCGATTATATTACATAACATGGTATTGTTTTAGGCTAGTTTAGTAGCCTCGAACTTTAAACCAGCTAGCCCAAATACTTTTTTATTTCGGCTCCGGTTGGGTTTAATCGCCATTCTTTTCTTTCTTTGCGCGGCAAACCAGGTTTGCCACCTTTGTTCGCTGACCTTTGGCGGGCTTCTGACCAGAAGGCCACCTTTGGCGTATGGGTGTCTAGGTGGGCTGAATGTGAGGGAGGGGTGTGGTCACCCCCTGCACAGGGTCTCCTTGGAGACCCAAGTCACACTTTGTATTGATTGGCTGAGGTGGTTGTCCAGGCTGGACAACTCCCCTGCTGAGTGATTGACAGCCAGGCTGTGTTAATGGAGGATTTTGGCATAAAAGGCAGGACTCTTGAGCTAGAGGGCAGATTCGCCTCTGGAACTACAAGGAACCGAAGAGAAGCGGAGAAGAAGACGGCTGCTGCAACCCCGAGTCCCGGTGAAGCCCTGCTGCAGTCCTGAGCTATCTAGCTCTTCAACGACTAAGAGAAGATCCAGTCCGGAGTCTTCTTCCCTTGAGCCTGGTGGGACCAACCAGCTTGTCTTTTCTTCAGTCAGAGAATCCTCTCCTGGGTCGAAATCACTGTTGTGGTGTAGTGGTCCAGATAGCCATCAGAAGAACCCTCTCCTGATTTAAAGGATTGCACCCTTTATTCATTGTTGTCTTTGTCGCTGCTGCTGGCCTTATCGCTGGGTAGTGCAGATCGCTCCAGACGTCGTCCTTCTTGTCCCCACGACTGAAGCTGCAGGAACCGCAAGTCTGCAGGAACTACCAGGAACAACTTCTGTGGTACCAGCTTTTCTCCAATGGAATAAGGTACTGTGCACACTTGGTCTTTCTCTCCGTCTGACCAGCCGGAATCGGGTTGAACCCTTTGCCTCCACGAAGATTTGTTCTTTCTTCCCACCTTCTTATAACTTTATTCCATTTGACAATCTTTACGAACGACTCGGAGTCTCGAATCTCGAACTGTTCAACGTGTGATCCTCGGCAACTGAGCACCTGCTCCATTGACACTGGCACAGGCCTATTGACTTTAATCTGTATCTTTGAACTTGTCCTCGATTCTCCTTGCCTTGAAAAAGTATTGCCTTTGATTTTTATTCACTTTTCCCTTGTTTTAAATTCTTAAGTACAAAGTGTGTTTTAACTTTGTGAGCATTTCTATCCGCGGGTACGCGTTAGGATCGCAACACCGGTCTGTCAAATCCTAATGTACTTACCTTGAATTTACTGGCACAAGTGGAATTGGTTGTGTGTAGTGTATTTTTCTTCGTGTGGTTTCAAATCTATACAAGAAGTGTTTTGTAACTGATGGTTTAAAAATAAATGTACTTATATTTTTTTACCTGAAACCTTGAGTCAGTGTTTGCTTGAGTCACAGTAATTGTGGTCCTTTGTGTAATCTCTGCTACTGCTCAGACTCTTGAGATAAGCCTGGCTGCTCTGCTACTGCTACCACTTTAACATAGTAGTACAGGCTTGTACCAAAGGTGAACTTGTATTACCACTTGTAGTCTTAATTGTGCGTAGTGATCCCTATGGGCACTGCACAGGATTCTGCCTAACACCGGGGGAACCTTTTTGTCCATGGCCGTGTATGCCTCTGAAATGGACAGAACCATCCACCATGCAAAGGAAGCTTTGGATGCCCAAGTACCTGGGGCAGAGCCACCAAACTTCACATACAGAACCTCTGTCCCCCTGAGCTACTTTGTCCGGGAGAGGTCGAATTTAAGCACCCTCTGTGATGCTGGAAATGCATCGGAGGAACAGGGCCTCTGTATCCTTGTCCTTTACTGCTTTTTATCGTGTGTTCTTTCGTGTTTTCCGCACAGTAGTTCATGTGGGTCTCCGCTCAGTGCAGCTCTCTTTTGGTTTTGTGTACAGACCCATGGGATACCCTTATGGCACCACTGGGTGGGGGGGTACAACCCTGTGCCCATAGTGTATGTTTTTGGACACCTGTATGTGGCCCACAGAGCAGGGTATGGGCTGGTGGCAGCTCTGTGCAGAATTGATAGGTGTCCTGAGCCTCCTCCATTTTGGGATGCCCAGGTCCGGTCATTGGAGCAAGTAGATTCCTGATGGAAACAAGATGGCCACAGTGGCCTCTTGCCTTCCATCGCCTGTTACCTTGATCTTCCCGAGGTCCAGGGAAGCCCTGAGTCTGTCCCTTCCCCCTCACTGGCTGTTGGGTGGAAGTTCTATATATGGTAGTGTGGGGAAGTGCAGACCAGACTGGCTGGAGCCTTTCCCAACGACCGTATGTTGTGGGTACACATGTGGGTGGGACCTGGGTGAATGGAGTGTGTGACGAATAGACACTTCTTGTTGTGGATATCTGGTGTTTGACACAATGAGTGAGACAGCCCTGCCCGAAACTGGTATGAATGCAGTGTGTAGTGTTGAATGGCGTGGTACTTGTCCAAATCCACATTGTGTTATGAGTGTCTGGATGGAGAAGAATGGCCTGAATGCACTGTGCACCTGATTGGCTGACTGACTGCTGAATGCCCTTCTGAGTGATTGGTTGCCTGAGTGTGACCCAGCAGAATGAATGGGAGATCAACTAGTATATCTGGGGGCGTCTCACTGCTAGAAATCGCTCAGACGCTGAAGAGAAACTGTAGTTGAAACTGAAGCTTGACCTTGAAGCCCTGCTGGAAGAGAAGAATTGCTGTTGCTTTACTTCGCCGATCTGAAAGCGGCTGTGTCTCCAAGAACTGATCCAAGAGAGGACCTGGTAAGGAGACCTCTCCCCAAGCTACGAGGGACCATCGTGCACCAGCTGATCTTTGCCAAAACTCCCTGGTGGACAGACCTACGAAAGGCTGCCGACCGGAGACTGGGAGTGCCACGCAATCCCAAGGAGAAGCGCCCAGACTGTTGTCCATCAACGTAGAGGACCGACGTTGCCGACCAGAGCCGCAGTGCCCCTGTTTCCTAAGAACATTTGATCCAAGGACACTCTCGTCTGCACCGTCGACCACTTTGTTCAGCCGGAGAAAGTTGAGGTCGCCAACGTGCCAAGGAGCATCCACCGGTGGGTTTCCCGCCACCTAAAGACCAGAGAGACGCCGACGACTCAACGTCTTGAACTATCGTCGCAGAGGTTCCCCGCATGCCTCTTCCTTGCAGGACGTCTACGCTCCATCGTCAACGAGCACTCCTAGGAACGAAGCTGCGACCCATGGTTCCTGCCTTAATAAAGGGAGTGCACTCAAGAAGGGCCGTCTATTTCCCGACGAGGAACTCTACAACACCAGGTACCAGGGGCGTTGCTAGGGGGGGCTAAGGGGGCTATAGCCCCTGATCTTTTGGTTGTAGCCCCGGATAGAATCTCAGGAGCTACAGCCAAAAGACTAGCTAGCCCCCAGTCCCAACAGTTCCGACATCAGCTTAGCCCCGGATCTTTTCCAGACCTAGCAACTCCCCTGCCAGGTACTTTGGGGTTGCTGAACTATTAGAAAGAGTTTTTGTGAACAATATATGGACTGGGCTTGTGATATATCTTTATTCTACAGGTTGCCCAGATTTTGGGGGGGCGGTATCCACACAGAACTGTGTCTAAGTAACAGGGCCAGTATTCTGCCAATTGTTCTAACCAACTGCTTTCCTCTTAGATCTATTGTTGCTTTCCCTTATGAACTGATTTGTGTGACATTTAACCGTACAGTTGATGCACTTTAAAGAGATCGAATAGTGATTGTGGTACCACGTAGAACTGTGTATATTTGCCATTGTAGGTAACCGAGTAAAATGTGAGTTATCATGATATTGTACATAACCTTGAATATTATTTAAATACTGTGTTTTAACTAATACAGTGTGCAGACATTTCTTTGTGGGTGTTTGGGGACTACACTGTGAACCAGCCTGCATCACCTCCTGAGACGCTAGGCCCCGATTGCTCGTCCATTGCTACCAACAATAGAGCATCCTCCACCATATAGAGAGCAGGAGTACAGCACCCCAGTCTTTACACCCTCTGCAGATCCAAGGAGTGCAGAAACTGCTCTGCGTTTGCGAATTAGGAAAGAAGATTGGCGAGCAGATCTCCTGATTCAGATGAAAAGGGGAAAACAACCTTTGGCAAGAACTTGGGGGTGCGTCCCAAGGACCACTTTGTCATTGTGAAAAACAGTAAAAGACTCACATGCAGACAGGGCCTGCAGCTCATTAATCCTACACACTGAAGTGAGTGTCACCAGCAGGACCGTCTTTAGAAATACCCATTTGAGAAATACTGAAGACAATGGCTCAAACGGTCTCTGCTGAAGCGCTGATCGCATCACGTTCAGGTCCAAGAAGGGATGGGGCTTGCGCACCGGCGGAAACAGCCGTGACAAGCCCTTGAGGTGTGCCTTGACCACCGGGTTTCTGCTGAGAACATTCCCTCTTCTGAATTTTGTAAAGGCCCTATGGCAGCTAAGTAAGTACAGCATGTGTCAACCTGGACCCCGAAATGGGCCAAGTGGGCCAAGAAAGAGAGGACATAGTCAAAGGGGCAAGAGAGGGGATCCACCCCATTCCTTTGCACCCAATGAAAGAATCTGGTCCCCTTACTCTTATACTGAGAATGGGTGGATGGCTTCCAAGCCGCTTATATGATATTCAAATTATCAGCAGACAATTGAGCTGGCTTAAGCTTTAGTCGGTCAGGAACCAGGCTGCAAGGGCTAGTTGGCCCGGATCCGGTTGTTCGGCCGCTTCCCCCTGCCGTGTAAGGAACCCCCCTGCTGTGGATCGGCAGAGGCCCGGTACCTGCGACCTGTAGGAGATGTGAAAACCAAGGCCCCAACAGCCATTCAGGAGCTATCAGGAAGAGCCTGCAGCCTACGGTAGATTTGAACTTGCGGAGGATCCTTTGGAGTAAGGGAAGGCATAACAGCTGCGTTTGTCTAAACTTAGCTGGATCGCGTCCACCAAAGAGCCCAGACCCTACCCCACCTATGATGCAAATAGGGAGCACGTGTAACTATCCTGCGATGCAAAGAGGTCGATATCTGAGCTGCCCCACCTGCAGAAGAGGGGAGTCAGGAAACTGCTGTTCAAATTGTATTCTTAAGTGTTGGAGCCCAACCTGCTCAATCTGAACACTTACGCATTGCTGTCCCACGGGAGATGTACAGCTTTGATCCAAATCCCTTGCGACCGACCCCATTCCCAGATAGTGACTGCGTCCAGACAAGAGCTCTGTCAACCTGCTTCCCCCGTTTGTTCAAATAGAACATTGTTGTAAAATAGTTGGTTCAGGGCGTGGCTTAGAGCCGCCGCGAGTGGCATGGCTTCGTAGAAGCTCCCGTGTGGTTCATCGCGCCATCATCAACCCCGCCGCCACCAGAACCTGTTACGAGACGACAGCGGAATGCCTCACGCATGAAGTCACCCTGCAGCCGCCAGACGAGCGGTTTCCCGGTCCATGGCCGAATTACAAAGTTTCGGCGCTTTTTCCCCCGGGTCCCGCTCGAAGCTAAGATGGCGGCCGCGGAGCACCAGCAGAGGGTTACCTCCATAAGGGGGGGGTGCAGGCACGCTACAGTAAACTGGATCCCTGATATCCTCAGCTCTCCACCCCGCACTAGCGTCTCCAGCATTGCACCCTACTGTAGGCGACCAAAGCTTAATCCATTTGCATTAATCAGCTTCAGATACCGAAGCGGCGTAAGCGGAATGCCAGTGGAGATCGTCGCCGCTGCTACCGGAGCCCATCTCGATCCCAGCTTGGAATCCCGCACCTCCTTCTCCCCATATTACGCGGGGACTAGATCATGCTCCGTTCTCCGAAACTCGCCCGAGCTGGAGCGGGACCCCCTGGGGGAGGAGCTGTGCGGGGGGGGGTGCCGCCGCCCAGTGGCCTCGACTGGCAGCTTGCAGCTCATCTTCCCCTCCCCCCCCGGCGACCGCTCTGCAGTCAGCCGGATCCCAGCCGTGGGCGGAGGAGCCCACCACACCGCGCCGGCGGCATCTCAGCTGGACCTCACGCACCTCTACGACTCGCCAGCGACCCACTCGCAATTGGTCTGCAACATACCGGACCTGAACATCTGGGGCTGTACGGGAGCATGCAGAATCCCCCTGCCTTCTGACGAGCACGCCAAACCAAATACCCTAAGGTGAGGAGTAGGGTGCTTCAGGGGGATTTCCATCTGGTGCGGACTCTCTCCTCACTACATCTGGGACCTCGCATTACAACACCACGGAACGCCGTGGGTTAGGCGTTCTGCCTGGGCCCCAGGTTCTCTCTCAAAACTCTTCACCCGGCGACCTGCCGCACCTCTATGTACCATTAGGATCCATCAGCTAATCCATCGAAGCTCGCCATATTTTGCACAGGACTACTGTTAACCCACTACAGCCCAACCCACCTCAATAGCAGAGCTCCCTGGAGCGTGCCTACCGGGCGAAAACACCCGAAGTGGAATCCTGTACTCCCCCCGCACCCCCCCGGGGCTGAATATCCAATATCCCACATAGATAGCAGTGCCTCTGTGACCCAAAAGCACCAAAATGTCGAGAAGTAGCAAGGTGCCCAAACAGGCGGACATTGTCTCCCTATTAACTAATACTGCAAATGAAAAATCCAAGAAGGGGGACCGCCGGAAGATGCATCCAGCAAACCCATGTCTACAGCTTCGGTACCAACCCACTGCCCCTCCCAGTCGGTCACCAAGGCTGACCTACAAGACCTACTCTCTGCCTTGACCAAGGAAATTCAAAAAAGCACAGAAGAGGTCACAAAAAAAAAATCAATTTTTTGGACAATCGGGTGGGAGAGGTCGAACGCCGAACAGCTGAGCTTGAATCTGAGGTCTGTGACCAGAGATTTGAAGGCGAACAGGACGGAGACAGAATCACAGCCCTGGAGGTAAGATGCAACCTTCTGGAGGCAAAAAAGGAGGACACGGAAAACCGCTCTCGGAGGAATAACATTCGATTGCGAGGAATCCCATCCACGATTCCAGATGCAGAATTGTAAGACTACGTTCTCTGACTTGTTCAGATTCATCATCACACTTCCAGATACCGCACCTCTGGAATTGGACCGGGTGCACAGAGCATCCCCGAGGCGAGAATCTGCGTTCCCTCCGGACGTTCTGGCCAGAATTCATTTTTTCCCTATGAAGGAGGAAATCATGCGTGAGGCGAGGCAAATGTAACAGATCACCTTCCGGGGATCTACAATTTCGCTATACCAGGACTTGGCTGCCTCTACCCTTCAGAAACTAAAAATGATGTGCCCGCTAACGGAATGGTTGCAGGGAAAAAAGATCCCATCCCAATGGGGATTCCCGACCTCAGTGAAATTCAAATGGGAAGGGGACCTGAAGCAAATTCACACTCCAAAGGAGGCAGATAAATTGATGGGCCTTAGAAGATCCGAAGGGGAGTCGGAATCAGAAGAACCAACACGCTCCCCTGGGGGCAAATCCCCCATAGGCGACTGGTCAAAAACCGGCAGAAGGCGGAGGCCACGGGGTCCTCTTAAGAAAATCAGCAATCCGGGGTGATCAGCCAGCATGGTTTCAGTAGAGTCCTGATCCGATAGGCTCGGGCAGGCCCCCCGCTTTACGGGTACCCTGTCTTCTGAGAAGGAGTATTTCACTGCTTACAATAATGTGGGATTCATGCATCAATGAAACCCTCAGAAACACTTGCTTACAAGTACGCTAACAGTGCGGGAGCAACGTTTGAGCTCCAACATCGTTCAGTTCATCGGCCCAGTTGGCCAACGCTTTGCGCTTTGATGCCACCAGTTCCCCAGTGGCAGCAGGACAATAATTCTACTACCAGTTCAAGTTTGGGGGGGGGAGGAGGAGGGACATACTATCAGAGCACCCAATCCATGGGGTCCGGCTTCACACTCAACTCAGCAGTATATCGTGACAGCAGTGAAGCTTCCACCAGCACAACGCAGCAATCGATCTCTTACAGCAGTTTGTCGGCCTCATGGTGAGATTACGGACCGAAAACAGATCTATTGCGGCAGCAAATAGCAATGGCTGAGGCCAGTGAAATAGTAATACTCTCATGGAACGTCCAGGGCCTGAACTTGCCAAGAAAGCGGAAGCCAGAAGAGCACAGATTAGGACAATTATCAGGAGATATCGTTCTCCTCCAAGAAACTCATCTACTGCAGGAAGACGAAAGCAGGGTGAGATTCAGTAGGTATAAAAACAGGGCATACTTCGCTTCCACCGGACAGAAAAAAAAGGAGGATTGGCAATCTTACCGAGTGACGGGGTCCCACTGTCGAAAATCACCATAAAAAGAGTTCCAGAGGGCCGATGCCTACTTCTAAAGGGCCTATTCGAAGAACTTCCCATCACCATAGTCTCATTTTATGGCACCAACACGTCCCAAGCTAACTTCATCACAAACTTAATTCCGACCATCACAGCTTTCTGTGAAGGCCACCTAATCATGAGCGGAGATTTCAACTGCATGCCAAATCCCCAAGGGGATAAAACCTTACCCCCCACGAACACAGACTTTGCACAAGCGCTTTCAATAGCCAAGCTGCTCAGAGAAACTGAATCTGTAGATGTATGGAGATTATTCAACGTCACTTCAAGAGACTACACGCACTACTCCTGCTTGCATAAAGGCTTTTCAAGAATAGATCTCATACTAATGTCTGGTGTTCTGTTCCCCTGCCTTAACAATGCAGAAATTCACACTTGCATGATATCGGACCACACGCCAGTATCAGCTAAACTAGCCATCTCAGGCAGAAAACATCCCGTTCAAAGGCACTGGAAACTTAACGATGCACTGCTATTAGACGAATGCATCGGACTGGAAAGTGAAGAAACGCTCATTAACTACTTCAAAGAAAATACAATAGAGAACTCACCCATCAACATCATTTGGTACGCCATGAAAACAGTCGTCCAAGGCACACTAATTAGCACTGGGGCGGAACAGAGAAGTGTCTCGAACATTATGGCAGCTAAACTAGAGAAAAAAGGTAAAACACCTAGAGGATGAATTGAAGCAACGCAACTCCAGGAAAACAGAGAGCCCGGAGGAAAGCCAAAATAGCACTGGAAATGCATTGTGCCGATCGCACAGCAAAAGCCTTAGCATTCACAAAGCAATTTTATTACAGCAAGGGGAACAAGGCGAATAAAGTGCTTGTGCAGAAACTGAAAAAACTCCAGAGCCAGAACAATATTCTGAAACTGAGAGGGAAAGATTGAAAATTGCTCTACTCAGAATTAGAAAAAATGGAAGAACTGATGAACCACCATATAACAATCATGTCCGGGAACCCCACGGCACTGGACAATTTGCCAGAATATCTGAGTACACTTCCCCCTCGAGACACCTCCCAACTCGACTCCCTAGAATCACCCATCTCCACCGAAGAAATCAGACGCAATTAAGCCTCTCAAACCCACCGCCCCGGGCCCCGACGGCCTATCTGCAAACTTCTATAAAAAGTTTGCTAGAATCCTAGCCCCCCCTGATGACAGCCCTATTTAACTCCTTCACTGACTCAAAAGCAGTAACCGGATCCATGGCAGAATCGCTTACTGTATTGCTACATAAACCCGGAAGAGACCCCGTGCTAGCAGCCTCTTATCGACCTATCTCACTGCTAAACAACGACGGGAAGATCTTTGCCAAGGTACTGGCCGGCAGATTGGGACCAACACTACCAACTCTAATTGATCAAGACCAAACAGGGTTCATCCCGGGGAGGGGAACTCATGATAACATCAGAAGGACGATGAACATCATCGAAAGTGCCCACAAACTAAAAGGTAGGAATGGCCGCTAGTTCACTGGATGCACACAAAGCCTATGATCTGGTAGACTGGGGGTACATTCGGGCAGTCCTGGAGCACTTGGGCTTTGGTTCTAATTTCATCACTTGGGTAATGGCCAACTATCAATCCCCCACCACACAGCTGCGAGTCAATGGGGCCAGATCTAACAAGATCTACATAACTAGGGGCACTAGACAGGGTTGCCCACTCTCAACCCTAATCTTTGCTCTGTCTATGTAGCCCTTTGCCGCAAGAATCAGACAAAACCCTAGCATAAATGGGCTAACAGTGGGGGGTCCACGAATATAAAATCGCGCTATACGCGGACGATGTCCTAATAACAGCAACTAACCTGACATCGTCCCCGAAAGCTCTCTGGGAGGACATCTCAGAATTCGGGGCCCTGTCAGGGTTCTCGGTGAACCTACCCAAGTCCACGGCCTTTGCGGTTAATCTCTCTGCACAAGAAAAAGACACTCTCAGCCCCCTAATGCCAATCCTATGGTCCACAGGCCCAATCGAATATCTCGGGGGGGAAAACACATCCCCAAGGACCCATTACGTCTGATCAGAGATCTCCATAATGATCTCAAAAGGTGGAAGCCCCAAGAAATTTCCTGGTTTGGTAGGATCCCTGCCATCAAAATGAACCTAATTCCCAGATAGATGTACCATTCCACAGCTCTCCCTATCCGCATACCGGGTCCGGCCCTAGTATCCTTGCAAAAACAAATCCAAAAATTCTTACTGGGTGGGGGGGGGGGGACCTCGCATAGCCAAACAAATAATGTTGAGGGGATTACCACAGGGAGGTCTGGGAGTACCGGATCTAACAACGTATACCTTAGCTGCGCAGTTATCTCACGCCTTCACTTGGATCCAAGAGGCAGACAGACCGAAATGGTTACAACTCGAAGAGGCTTGCTGCCCGGTATCGCCATCAGTCCTCCCACACCTACCAACAATAAAACCTCAGGCAAACAGTGGACTCCTACTGGCAACGACAACAACAGTCCGCTGCTGAAAAGAAGCGGCCCGTAAGTGGGGCACTCGTGGTCCCATGGGCCCTCTAACTCCCATTTGGAATAACCCTGATTTCTCCCCAGGCCTGTCTACGCACAGCTTTCAACCCTGGATAGTGGGAGGTCTACATACGACTAGCGACTTCTTGGAGGCTAGTGCGCCCATCTCATTTGAAAGGTGCAAAGTAAAATTCGGGGTGGGGGAACGGGAAAGGTTCCATTATGCCCAAATCCGCCATTGGCTGTCTCATAGAGCAATCAGGGAGAAGTGCTCCAGAGAATTAACAGCACTGGAACGTTCCTTAACATCCCCTACCAACAAAGGTGGGATCGCAACCCTTTACAGACTCCTAGACAGAACAGACCCCTCTAAAAAAGAAAGGTATATGCTTGAATGGGAAAAGGATCTGGGAGAAGAGATTGCAGTCGAGGATTGGGGAAAGATCTGGGCCAGACTACATAAAAGCTTGCAATGCATCACAGACAGAGAAGGGGACTATAAGCTATGCTACAGGTACTATACGACACCAGCACAAATTAACAAGACCAATCCTTCCATACCCGGTATTTGTTGGCGAGGATGCCCAAAACTCCGGCTCATTACTCCACATGACATGGTCATGCCCGAAAGCTGAAAAGTACTGGAAAGAGATACTCAAACACATCAAGGAAATCACAGGTCTTTCCATCCCATGGGATCCCGGAATCATTCTCCTGGGCGACACAGGTGGGGATAACATTTCCAGTCGAAGGCCACATCCCCAGGCTATGTACACATCTACTCTTGGCAGCAAAAATAGCAATGGCCCGGGTATGGAAAAATAAAGAAGGCCCTTCAGTGGCCCTCTGGTGGGCAAAATGTTGGGACATAGCCATGGCTGAAAAAATCACGGCGATCCGAACGGGCTTCCTATATAGAACCCTGAACATATGGGACCCGTTCATGGACCCTGCTGCTAAATTCCCGGCCCTCACCAGGAGGCCCCCGCTAACCAGATGGCTCCAGGGCAGCCCGCTCTACTGAACCACAACCCCATACCATAGCGACCCATCACGCCACATCTCGTGTATCCCACTTGGCATCTGAGGACAGGATGGACCATGGACAATAATGCTTCTTCCAGCATTTTGAGGCCCCTCACTCCGGTTCCCCCGGCAAACCTTGGACAATGGCCCGTGATTGGAATAAGATTCCAGCATTTCTCCCCAGCCCGGTAGTGACGAGTCACCACTATTGAGGGCTCCGGAGAAACGAACAGGGCACCCACACACACATTGCTGTTGTGGAGCCACCAATGTAAGTCTAAGTGAAGTGTAGGTGGAATGTAAAGTCTGTCTGAATTCGAGCCCGTTTCCTGGTTCTAGGAAGATGCCAGATGAAACAGGATGCTTCGCATTTTGAACCTGGCGTGCTGGACCGTCAGGACACACGAGGCCATGAGCCCCAGCAAGTGCTGAAACCACCAGAATGAAGTTGAGTTGCGCAGGAAACGGCTCAATGCCTTGTGGAGAGATTCCACCCTTTCAGAAGTAGTGAACACTCCCGGCGCTACTGTATCCCACCTGACCCCACAGAAATAGAAGGGACTGAGAGGGGTGCAGCTGGGACTTCTACTGGTTGATGGAGAATCCCAACTGGAACAGTACATCTGCTAGGCTCTGGCAAGAGTGAAGAGCCCCCTCCAGTGAGCTGGACCTTACCAGCTAGTCGTCCAGATAAGGTTACAGATGATGGCCCTCTAGTGTGAGGAGGCCCGTCACCATGTTCATAAGCTTGTTGCACATGCAGGGCTGGCGTTGAGGCCAAATGGCAGCACCCAGAATTGGAAATGGTGCGTCGTGATTTTGAACAGCAGAAATCTCTTGTGCGACTGAAAGATGTGGACATGCAGATACCCATCTTTTAGGTCTAAGAAACACATTCAGTCTCCTGTGCATAGTGACTCTGCTATCTAAGCGGTTGTAATCATCTTGAAGCGTTGGAGGGGTAGAGAGAAAGATTGGCAAGACAGATCCAGAACTACCCTCTGGCCCGCCTGGATGTTCTTGGGTACCGCATACATTCTGGAATAATACCCAGAGCCTCTGACCAGATGAGGCACAGGATTCACCGTTTGCATGCTCCACAGTTTTAAGATTTCCCTCAAAGCTGGAGAGCTGATCTGCAGTAGCTGTGGGGAGGAAGAGGAAGGCTGAATGTCGTGGAGACTACAGAAAGGATCCAGGGGTCTGACACGCAGTTATTGACATATCGCGCCAACAGACCCCCAACAGGAGTGCTGTGGTCCCCGACCTGAACCTCATTGTTAGTTGCAGTCAGAGGCTGGTGTGGAAGAAGGGGGCTGAAAAAAATCCCATATGGTGGACTGCTGCTTCCTCCTGTGCGAACTGGGAGATCTATCCGGTTCGCCGGTCTTCCTATCGCAGAAGCAACTGAATTTACCAGGTTACTCACCGTAGTGACCACCTTACTCCTAGCCCATAGTCCCCTTTCCTCCATACTTGTGGGGACATCTCTCTGTCCTGTGGGACGGGACCGGAGCACTTTGTAAAAAAATGTGTCCCTCCTCTCTTTCCTGCGTGGGGCCCGGCACGCGGCCGTAACCCCGCCCACCTTGGCTCCGCCCCGCGCATCGCCCATCAGTCCTTTTCTATCGCCGGGTCAAAGACCCATTAGCAATAACAGAGGAACCTTATTAGAGGGGACCGCGGGCGGGCGTATGGAGGAAAGGGGACTAGGAGTAAGGTAGTCACTACAGTGAGTAACCTGGTAATACTCCTACGTCCCGTCCCCTTTCCTCCATACTTGTGGGAGATTCCCAAGCACTCCTTACAGGAACTATGGGTGGATGGAAATACCCCTTACTGAAACAGGTTCTTCAGCACAGCCTGACCAAACTGAGCATCAGCTCTAGAGCTCACGTTGAGACAGTAATGCTTACAGAAAGCAGATGGGGAGGCCCAAGTAGCTGCCCTAGCAATGGACTCCCAGGGAACATATTTCTGAAAAGCAAGCGCGGCTGCCTTGCCCCGCACCAGGTGTGCATGGATACCTTTAGGAAGTTTCAGCCTTTGGACGGTAAAAGACTCCGTGATGCAGGCGGCAATCCACCTGGAAATAGTTGCCTTAGACGCCGGCTTGCCCTGAGGGTTACCGAAGGTCACAAAAAGTTAAGAACTAAGCTCGGAAGTCCTGTCAAGGTAGAACTTAAGAGCTCTTCGGACATCAAGACAGTGTAAAACTCTTTCAGCCTCTGAGGCAGGGTTCAGAAAAAAGACCGGAAGGGAGATCGACTGATTCAGATGGAATTCGGTCACTACCTTTGGTAGGAAAGCCGGGTTTGTCCGAAGGACTACCTTGTCCTTGTGAAAGACCAAGAAAGGATGCTCCACCGACAATGCCTGGAGCTCACTCACTCTCCTTGCTGACGTAACGGCAACCAGAAAGGACACTTTCCAAGACAAGTACTTGAGGTCTACCGTAGCCATTGGTTCAAAGGGTTTATGGCACAGCGCCGTCAGGACTACATTCAGGTCCCATGGCGGGTGCAGATTACAAACCGGAGGGTAGCGGCGTGTCAAGCCAGCAAAATGCCTCTTCACCACTGGGTTAGTTATAGAATAAGAACACAGGTCTGTAGAAAGATAAGCGGAAACCGCTGAGAGAGAAGTCCTGCATGACAGAACATGAACCCCTGACTCTGCAAGGGAGGACCCGAAGGACAGCACCGTGTCAACCGTGGCCACCCTCGGATCCAACTTCTTCTCCAAACACCAATGACAGAACCTGAGCCATTTACTCCTGTATTGAGATCTGGTCGAGGGTTTCCTGGCTGCCTGGATAATGCGCATGTTATCCGCAGACAAACTCAGATGCTCTACAGACTTGAACTCAGGCACCATGCCGCCAAGCTGAGCGATTGTGGGGAGGGGTGCCACATCTGTTGTTCCCTTTGGTGAAGAAGATCGGGAGTTACTGGTAACCTGATCGGCGGATACACCCACAGGTGTTGAAGTTCTGAGAACCAAAACCTGGCCGCCCACGACGGGGCTATCAGTAGAAGGGAACAGTTCACAGAGTTCTTCAACTTCCAAATTGCTTGATGAACTAGAGGCAGAGGCGGGAAGGCGTAAGCTCTCATGTTGTGCCATAGAATCTCGAGAGCAGCCCCCAGAGAGGAGGCTCCCAGCCCCCCTCTGGAGGCATACTGAGGAAGCTTCTTGTTTACCGCCGTAGCGAAGAGGTCCACCTCCGATGTGCCCCAACGCAAGAAAATCCATGAGAGGACCTCAGCCTTCAACTCCCACTCGTAGGTGACCACTGTCCGCCGGCTGAGGGCATCCGCTGTGACATTCAGCTGGCCCGGGATGTGCACTGCAAGCAGCCAGACACCATGAAGCACGGCCCACTCCCAAATCTGGATGAACAGGTCCAGGGGGGGCGGCGCGGGGGTGGGGGGTTTTGGAGACTTCGTTCCCCTCTGCTTGTTTATGTAATACATTGATACCACATTGTCCGTTCTTATGCAGTCCACCTTGTTGACAATGAGCGGTCTGAAAGTCCTGAGCGCTAGGAAGATCGCCAGAAGCTCCAAATGATTTATGTGCAGGAGCTTGTCCTGAGGCGACCAGAGGTCCGAGACCTGAATAAGATCTAACGTTGCACCCCACCCGAGGAGGGAGGAGTCCGTCGTGATCGTCAACGTGGATACCGGGTCCTGAAACCCTGCACTCCCAAACAGATTGCTGAGCGATGACCACCAATCCAGGTCCACTCTCATGGAATCCGGAATCATTATACGCATGGAATCCGGATCCACTGCCTGACGCCATGAATTCCGAAGAGCCATCTGGGCCCGTCTCATTTTGAGACGAGCAAGAGGAAGAGCCAGTACACACGAGGCTATGAGGCCCAGAAGCCTCTGGAACCACCAGGCCGACATGCTCTCCGACTGCGCAAACATCTGACACGTGGCCAACAGATCCGCCATTCTGTCCCGGGTCAGATACACTATGCTGTCGATCGTGTTCCACCAAAAACCCAGGAAGATCAGGTCCTGTGAGACCGTCATGGAGGATTTCTGCCAGTTCACCGACAGCCCAAGATGGAACAGGAGCTGAAGGTGAGACTGGAGGTTGCCCGCTGCTGCCAACGGACAAGGGTTGCGTAAGAGCCAATCGTCCAAATACACATGGATACCCTGCAGACGAAGATAGGCCGCAATCACCGACATCATCTTCGTGAAGACACACTGCGCCGAGCTGAGGCCAAAAGGAAGCACCCGAAACTGGATGTGCTCCTCTCCCAAAGAGAAGCGGAGGTATCTCCTGTGTGGATTCCAAATCAGGATATGCATGTACGCATCCTGAAGATCCACCACGCTGAGCCAATTGCCCATCTGCAAAGATGAGCGAATCTGGCCGGGCGTGATCATCTTGAATTTCTCTTGGGGTAGGAAAAGATTGAACTGGGAAAGGTCTAGGATGGTGTGCAGGCCAGCCTGGTTGGGTTTGGGCACCGTAAACAGCTGGGAGTAGAAGCCCTCCCCTCGCTCCCCAAGGGGTACGCGTTCCACAGCACCGAGGTTCAGAAGTTTCTGAACCTCGGCCTTGAGGGAGGGTGAGCCCGACAGCTGAAAAGGAAGGTTGTGGGGTAGGGGGTAAAGGTAAGCAGAAGCCCGCTCGAGCGACTGACAAGACCCATCTGTCTTCTGTGATGGTCTGACACGCCACCCAATGAGACGCAATGCCTCCTCCCATCGGGGTCTCGTGCGAGTGTGGAAAACCCTCATTTGGCAGGCTCTTCGGTCTCTGGGATTTGAAAGGAGCTTTAACCAGAACCGACAATGATTTAGCCGTCTAGTACTATCCTTGGTTTTGGTGAGCTCTACATCAGTAGAAGAATGAAAAAGCTCCTTGCCATCGAATGGAAGGTCCAACACCTTGTCTTGCACTTCCTTAGAAAATGTAGTGGCATGCAGCCACGCCTGCCGTGAGGTATCAACCCCAAGCATCAGGCCCCGAGCCGAGGTGTCTCTGTGATGAGCCGCAGCCTCCAGGAGATCCTGGGCCAAGACCCTGGCATCGGAAAGGCCTCCTTTGAAATCTTCCAGCTTCTCGACCAGGATGTGCTCCTCAAACTCCGACAGACCTTTCCACATCCCCATGTTAGCTCCCGCCAATATCAATTCGGCGTTGGCCTGCCTGAGCTGCAAGGCCAAGTTGGTGAAGATTTTCCTCCCGAGGGAGTCGAGGAGCTTGTCCTCCTTTCCCAGAACCTGAGTAGCCGTCATGGAAGAGGATGCTGCAGGCCTGGACTGCAAGGTGGCCGCAGCCACCACTGTGGAGGAGGAGGCGGACAAGACGACAGGGCCACCTCTTTCGAAGAATGCAGCCTGTACCTCGCGTCAATCTTTTTATTGACAAAAGGTCCCGAGTGTGGCTTTTCCCAGACTCTTCGGACCTCGGCCAGAACGTCCTTCTGCAGGAACAGGCCGGTACACTCCAAAGGAGACAGGGTGAACGCCCCAGAAAGCACGCCCTCCTGCGGAGCAGGTGCCTCGGGCACCAGAACATCTAAGAAACTCATCATGTCCAGTACCCGGTCATGAAAGGCTGATAGAGCGGGGAAGGTCCTTGTTATCCTGATCGCCTTGAGGGTCATCTGACAGGTCAGGATCCTGCTGAGCCGCGTCAGGCACTGCCTTGTCCACTGGGGACATTGGAGGCAAAGACGGGAGAGCAAGGGGGGGCACCACGGGCAAGGAAAGTGCCAGCGGAACCACCAGAGGAACAGGTGGAGCCGGAGGCGCCGGTGGACATATCTCCTTGAAAAGCCCTTTGAAATATTCCCTCATGGGGTTGGTGCGCATAAGCGCTTGAAATTTACCGGAAAGGGCATCCTCAGGAGATTGTTTCGGGACCTGAGGAGGCCTCTCATGAGGTGGACAAATCCAGGGACGTAACGGAGAAGGGTGCCACACCGGTCCCTCCACCGACATATCCACATAAATCAAAGGAGCCGTCCTCGCGGGCAACGAAACATTGTGCGGAAGAGGCATCCGGGCATTCCAATCATAAACCGGCCAGTAAGGATGCACACAAGGAACCTTAGGTTCACCCAAGAGACCGAGCCCTACACCAGACGCCGATGGCGTAGTTGTAGGGGTAGCACCTAAAATGGCCACTGTGGTTGTGGCGGGAACGGGCGCCATTTTGTCCTCATCTGAGGGGAACTGCGGCACGTGAGGAAGTGAGGCAGGGGTCCCCGTCGATGGATCAGGGGTCTTAATATTAGCCTTAACATAAGGAACCTCGGCCGAGCCGGTACTATGAGGCCTGGAATGTTTTTGTGACATACCAACCGCCAACTGAGCCTTCGAAGGAAGGACCTCGGCACTGCCGGTAAAAGAAGAACTTTGCTTCTTTGCCCCCTCAACAGATCTGGTGTCACCACAAGAGCGGGAACTGTGCGCTTTCACCGACAAAGCCTTGACCGGCCTCTCAGAACTGTTGGTAGCTTTAGCCTCTGTACGAGGGACCTCGGACCCAGGCCCGGTAACAGCCTTTTCTGCGCGGGCCTCGAACATCTGTTCGGTAACTACAAGCCCAGCCAAGGCCTCGGGGCGCACCCCCGTTTTGTTTTTGAGGGAAGCCGACAGAGAGGCCTCACAGCGAACTCCGGTACCCCACGACTCAGAACTGGGTCTACAAACAGCCCCCACAGGAGGGACCTCTGAGCGTACTCCGGTGTTCACAGGCCCCTTACGGAGACCCTCAGAGAATTATTAGGCCCAACGGGCACCTCAGGGCGAACCCCGCTAACAGAGCGATCAACGCCCCTCCCGGACCGAGAGGAACCCGGGAAGGTATCCCCCGGTCGGGGTGCTCTGAAAAGTAAAGAACTTACAGGGCGTTTTTTCTTCTCGTCGATGAATGCCTGAAAATGCGAAGGAGAACACCTCCTCCCACCGCTCCAACCGACGTTGAAGTGCCGGGACCGAAAGGGAGTCACAATAAAAACAGGAGTCCCAACGGTGTTCCGGACCCAAACACTCTAAACAAAGAGGATGGGGATCCGCCCTCGCGAAGCGACGGTGACACGATGAACAATCTGGAAAGTCTAATTTGAAAGACAGACTAGTAAACGAACGCCAGCGAGAGCCAGAGAGGAAAAAAGGGAACAAAATCTTGCGAAGATGCAAGTGCGTCCGGCCCCGATCGAGCGGAGAAAAGGACTGATGGGCGATGCGGAGCTAAGGTGGGCGGGGTTACAGCCACGTGCCGGGCCCCGCGCTGGAAAGAGGGACATTTTTGAAAAAAACATTTTTGGATGCTTTTTAAAAAGTGCTCCGGTCCCGTCCCACAAGTATGGAGGAAAGGGTATGGGACTTAGGAGTACTGCCGAAAGCTCTCAGCTTGTGGTCAGGTCTGCCTTGAGTTTTTTTTTTTTAAAACCTTGATTTTTTTGCTGACAGGTGCAACACAAATACGACATCCAAGGAGAGGTCCACAGGGTTACACAGTAGCACAGCAGTACCATATTCATACATAGTAAAATGAATACACCAGTGCAACCGGGCATTTATGATGTTCCCCCAATATCAACTTCTTGATGGTCTCTGAGGTAAGCTTGTAACGGGCCCATATGTATTTCGGTCTGCATGTAGCCGTAACACTCCTAACATTGTGTTCCTCACTCTCCTGGACATACGGTAGGTCTCGTAGCCACGCTTTTTGGGTGGGGGCTGCTTTAGATTTCCATAACTGTAATATATTTCTCTTGGCCACTGCCCCAGCGACAGCGACAAATCTACGGGTACTAACTGAAGTCTTCCCTATGTCACACAACAAGTATTTCTGTGGAGTAGACCGGATATTCACCCCAATAATGTCACTTATGACTTTGGCCACTTCTTCCCAGAAGGCTCTGACAGGGGGACATACCCAATACATATGTATGGAATTTGCAAAGTGTGCATTGCATTTGGGGCAGGTTGCTTGTCGCGTGGGATCAAGCTTGGAGATCTTGTTCGGGGTAATGTGTAAATGATTTAGCATTTTAAACTAGTCTAAAATTGGAGTTAATCTAGATAGATTTGGTGTATTGGCAATATTTGGGTTCTCACATCCCACCCTAGCAAACAGTTTGGACCAGGCCCGTACTGTTGCACTCACTGGGTCCACATCTCCAGTCTCCGCCTTAGTTTTTGCATATGGCATGGCCTGTAAGTTCACTGGGGCTGCCACAAACTTCTCGGCCTGTATATATATGTGCGTGTTTTTCAGCGGTGTCTGCCCAGTACTTTCCAAAGTGTGCCTGTGCTGCATGAAAATATAATTTTAAGTCTCGGGCTGCTATTCCGTCCGTCTCATCTCTCTCACATATCTTGGGCCATTTGAGTCTAACCGTCTTCCCGCCCCATACAATATTGGTGGGCAGTTTCTGTAGTCTCTGAAAGAAGTCCGTGCCAGGCCATATTGGGATGCCGCAGAAAAAGTACAGCAACTTGGGCACCATCACCATTTTGATCAAGGTCACTCGCCTGTATAGGGATAGTGGAAGCTTATCCCAGACATTAAGCTTGTGTTCAAGGAGTTGCAGATATGGTTCACAGTTATTATTGTATAGGGTCCGTCAGTGGCCATTATTATACCTAGGTAGCGTGCAGAGGTAGGTGACCATCTGAAACCAGAAGCCTGCGTTTGCCCTGTGGCAGGCGTCAGTGGGATTATTTGATTTGGTCTGGTTAATTTTGTAACCGGAGAATGCTACTATTTCTCACATTATCAGGGGTAGGTGCGTCTCCGGGGGGTGGCCCTGATACGGATACCCCTGCATATGTGTTTGTGTCTTATCTTTGACGCCATACCCTCTATTGTGAGTGCAAATATAAGAGGGGACAAAGGGCAGCCTTGCCGGGTGCCCCTTTCCAACATGAGAGAGGACGATAGAGTATTATTGGTCCCAACCATTGCAGCAGGGCTCTTATATAGCATACGAATGTAACTCGTGAATATCGGAACACACCCCAATTTATCCAGAATCGAGAACATATAGTTCCAAGACACAGCCGAACGCTTTTTCAGAGTCTAAAGTGATCGTCGCTGCTTTAGTGTTTGGGTCCAATTGTGACGTAATGGCGAAGAAACTCCAAAGATTCAGTGCCGAACGGCTAGGAATGAATCCCAATTGATCTGTATGCATTAGCTTGTTCATATGCGGGATCAGACGGTTCACCATTGCATTGGCATATATTTTAGCGTCTGTTAATCAGCGATAACGGGCGGTAAAATGTGGGGTCCTGAGGGGGTTTGTCGGGCTTGAGCAGGACAGTTATTATCCTCTCTCTCAGTGTTCGGTAACTCTCCTCTCTCAAGTGCCTCCTCCCTGACCTCCAGTTACCTTGGGGCCATCTCGGATTTGAAGACCTTGTAAAAATCGACCGGGATACTATCTGACTCAGAGGTTTTGCCTGATTGTAAGTCTGAGATGGCTTGTTCTATTTCTTCAGTCGTCAATGGGAGCTCCAGCAGTGCCCTTTCCATACCCCCCCAGTCTGGGTAATGGAAATGAGTCCATGTATTCTTGGAGATCCTCTGGAGTCACTGTATCTGCGTTAGCATACAGTTTAGCATAGAACAGCCGAAACACCTTGTTGATTGCACTCAGAGCCATATGTACTGACCCAGAAGAGTCAACAATGCTAGTAATATGTCTTATCCCCTGCTCCGATCTGATGTGGGTCGCCATTGCCTTGCTCGCCTTATTTCCTTCTCCATACCACCATGCCCTCATAGGTTGTGTTATATAATACAATTCCCTCTCTGTCAAGGTCTTGAATTTGTCCATTTGATCCTGTATTTATTGCATGTGTTCCTTTCCTGTGACCGTGGGTTGCTGAATCTCAAGGTCTCTTAACTAACGTTCAGTTTGATGCAAATCCCTCCTAATTTCTTCCAGCGCACCGTAGGATCTCCCCATCAATTTTGCCCTTAGCCACACTTTGACCTTTGGGTTTGCACCAAACCCGTATTTCGGTCGAATAAGTCCTCTATTTCAATTCTGAGTGGTTCTATGACTGATTCATCCTCCAACAGATCAGGGGGCATTTGGCAGTTCTAAGTAGTCTGCTCGGTGTCTTTCGGGGCCAGTCTCAAGAGGACCGGGGAGTGATCCGATAGCGTACGTTGGCGTATAGAGCACTGTTCTGCCTCAGGAACCAGCTCAGGGGAGCAGAGCGAACAGTCAATTTGTGAGCTTGACCCATGTACCCCAGAGTAGAATGTGTATTCCCTTTAGTTCTCTCCATGCGTCCACCAGAGGCAGGGTGGCCATTGTTTGTTGCAGTGTCATCACCGCTTTGGAATGTTGTCTGCGGCCTCCAGTCGCTCGGTCCAGTCCAAGGTCCAGTATTACATTGAGACCACCCCCCACCCCAGATTGCCGCTGCGATCCCATAGGTGAGAACAGTTCCATAATTTGCAGGTAGAACTCGGGACTGTCCAGGTTAGCGCCGTATGTATTTACCATAATTACTTCCCTGTTGCGGAGTTGCCCCCACATGATCACATAGCGGCCTTCATTGTCTATTATTGACTTGGACATCTGTAAATTGATCTGTTTATGCACAACAGTGAGCACTCCTCTCGCCCGTGAGTAGTAGTTTGTAGCAACTTTCATGGGGCCCCAACTACGTGCGAATGCATCTGAGATACTCTTAGTGGCATGCGTCCCTGGTAGAAGGAGAATGTCAACATTATGTTGGTTCGCATACGCAATTATCTTCCTTGCTTTTATCGGGTGTGCTAGGCCCCTTATGTTCCATGTGAGAAGCTTAATCCCTTGCACTTTCTGAGTCATGGGTGTCGGCATCATAAGTTTGTCGCAGACCGCGTCCCAGCTCCTGTATCGCCATGTTCCGTGCACTGCTCCCGTCAGTGATTTTGTGTATCTCGTTCATTACTCATTTTCCGTGTCAGCTTGTTTACACTTGGTCCATATTCCATGGAATGGGTTAACCCCTTTAACAAATGGACAACTGGCCCCGACCCCCCCCCCCACCCCCTGCCAACCCCCCTCTCACTATCCGCCCAACTGGACAGTGTGACCCTTCAAAAAACTTCAACCTTTGAAAGAGTGGGCTGCTCTGTGCAGCTAGTCTCTTCCTTTCAGTTTGCCAACCAGACCGCCCAGAGTGCCGCCGTGTCGTTACATTATGGATCCAGGTATCTTGATCAGCATTATACTTCTGAGCGCCCGATTAATCTTCAAGTATTTGGCCCGGATTGCAGATTCTCATCTCTCAGTGGCTGTCGGATGTTGCGCTCGATGTACCCCATGGCCTCATCGAGGGATTCGAAGAAATGCGCCTTCCCAGCGTGTTGCAGACGAAGCTTAGCAGGAAATAATATTGCATAAGGGATATAACTTGCTCCGAGCGCTCTCTTGACATGATCAAAGTTGCGGCGAGCAGCTTGTACTCCATTCGAAAAGTCAGGGTATATGTGTATTCTGGTGTAGTCATACAGCAAAGTACTCTTCTCCCTAGATAGTCCTAGGATCATATCCCTATCGCGATAATTGATGAGACGGGCAATAACAGTGTGTGGCGGCGCCCCCGGTTTAGGAGGTGTCGTCAAGGCGCGGTGGGCTCTCTTAATTAGGAACTGTTGTGAGAATTGCGCTTCTGGGATGACGGCATGGATCACTTCTCCTGGTATACCTCCATTGGAACAGGAGTTTTTCTGCCAGCCCGACCACCCTGATATTATTTCGGCGTGATCTCGATTCAAGGTCTTCGCATTTCATTTGCACCAGGTTCAAGTTCTTCTTGATGGCTTCTATATCCTTGCCTTGGTTGGTGACTGTGTCCTCCACAGTACTTATCTGGTTCTCCGTTTCCACCACACATGCCTTCACCTGCTGAAGCTCTGCTTTTATGGACTATAGTGCTTCCTATATCATCAAGTTTGGAATTGACTGCAGCAAAGCCAGCCTGGAGCGCCGTCATATAGGGGTCCGATGGGTTACCTGTTGTGCTCCGAGTTGCGGCTGGGCAGACCTGTAGTGATTCGTTGTTTCTGTCTTCCATATTAGTGTTAATAAACGCATCCATGGGTCCCTTTTTGTTTGCTTTATTGCTTCTGGGCATAACTGAGCGAGGGCTGCGTGTCGGCATGACCACAAAAAACGGGTTGGAATTGGGAGTGTGCACAGTTGCAGTAGCGTGTCACGCTATTCAGAGGATTTGGGGATCACCCCTTCCTGCAGGCATCAGTGTTGATATGCGGCTACTGTCACGGTGCTTGCCCCCAGACATCAGCAGCAGACCAGCCTGCCCAGGGTACTGGCACCCATGGGGACCTTTAAGGCCCCCAAAGGATTGCCTAAGGGCTTCCTGGACTCAGTCCTGGCGCCGTTGGCGCCAGCCTCATACTGCCTTCTCAGGCAAGGCAGGTTACAGAGTAACAGAACCACGTGTAGCCCAGTCTGAGGATGGTTGAAGGGACTACTTTACCTGGGAACTACTTCTGGGAAGCTTTTTAAACCACGCCCGCAGAACAGAACACGCTTCGCGTTATTCTGCACTCCTGCAGCGTAACGCTCACCGTGTCTGCAAGCTCCAGTCCTGTCTTCAGCCACGTCCGTCCTGGTCATCGCGATCCGTGCCTGTAAAGGAAGGAGAGAGTTAAGAATAGAACAAGACCCTTACCTGATTCTGCATCTTGATCGTCCGGGAGTCTCCGCATCTGCAGAAAAGGAACACCAGGTTAACCGCGCAGAGTAAGAACCACCTTAAATACATTGAGCATTGCGCAGCGTGAAACTCTCCAGAATGCTGTTCGTTCTTGTGATCCAATGAGGCCCATGCATGCAATTGCCGTCCCGGAGCTGCCGCACCTGCTGCGAGGGAAAGAAAACATCAGGTGAGCTGCGCCTCTCTAAAGACATTCAATCTCACACAGCATAGATACTCACCTGAAGCTGCATTTGCTTGCGGTTCCAAGAGTCACCATCACACGATCTTCGCTCCGGAGGCACCGCACCTGCAGAATAGAAAAGGGACAGCATATTAGTTGCATAGAAGATCAATTTTGCATGTTTAGACATTATTGCATCGTGCAAGTATAGAAACTTACCTTGCCATTCTACTCACCATTTTCGGAGGGGAGTCGCTTTTCATCTGGTGCATCCCAAAGGGGAATCTGCAAAGAAAAGGCACAAGAGTGAACTTTGGGCAACCTGAACTTTAAAGCAATCCATGCTATCTAGTATTGGCATAAAGACTTACCTCAGAGTCATTGTTGTCTGGAACTCTGCCATCAAGCTATAGGATCAGTGAAGTTAACTGGATCCCTGAATTTTCATGCACCCCTGCATACAGTCGCAGGATGGAAAGCCCATCTTTCAGAACATTAAGGTGAGATATAGTAGAAGGGGGGCACACGGAGGTCACGGGAGGTGGAAGTCGGTCGTCCTCCTTACGGCTAGTTAACATATCATTTCAACATTTTAGGCAAATCTTCCTTCGTGCCAGAAAGACGAAACTAAGTGGGCAAGTGCGGTCATTCATCACTTCGCTATGAGTCACGCTGGTGGAGACCACTGCAGTCCAGCTTCATTCGGCGCCCCTGTTGAGACCAGGTGAGCATAACAGCTACTAGTACGCCGCGTGATAGCAGTAGGAGTTAATATAGTGCCACACAGATCATTTCCACTGCAGTATATCCCAGTGGTATCACCCCAGTGAGTGTGCTTTAGCCGGATGTGTGAATAGGCTTCTTTCACGGTCCGCCACGCAAGCGGTCCACAGTCCACACCACCTCAGTGCTGCACACCGTGTGGAGGCCAGTATGAGAATGGAGATTGAGGGTGTCCCTTGAGTGAGCACCTTATCACGGGCTCTTTCCACGTTCCCTCATCAGTCTATTAGTGTTGTGCAGCTGAGCGTTAGTGCTGATATGTTAATTTTGGGTGCAGCCTCAGTCTGCAGTGGATGTTTTACTGAAGGGCTGCAGCCCCACTCACAGAGAACGCCATGTACCTGATGGTCTGAGCGGGGAGGGAAGCGGGGTGCCCACCCTCGACCCGGCTGACGGAGCCGCTCGCTCCCAGCGCACATGGCGGCCACCGAGGAGGGTAAGCCCGCTCCGCTCATCGAATGTCATCAACGTGAGGTCTCTGCGCAGGCAGAAGCAACCGCCCGTTCCCGGCTGCCTTGTCTGTGCTGCCTCCGCCAGCCGCGCTACTCGGGAATACGTTCAAGGACCCAGCGGCTACATCCTCTGCCGTCAGGCAGCTCCTCCCCGGGTCATACGCAGCAGTACAGCCAGGGAGAAAGGGCAGTGTGCTCGTAGCGGGTGGGGGAGGGGAAGCACTCCAAGTCCATGCTCTTTGCCTGGGAGACCCGCTGGCTCTTCAGCCCGGATTTACACCGGAGATGCAGGGTAATATTAAGTCGCAATGGCGTCCCCCGATGCTCCAATGCCTTCGTTATCCAGCACTCAGCAGCTCATGTGTTCACGTTCCCTGGACTTGAAGGATTAATGAAAGTATTTGTTAAGCATGCCACAGCTACACACTCAGACGGCCATCATCGCTGACTTTCGACAGCACCCCCCAGAGAAGGGTTTTGGACAAGGTTTGGTTAGAAATAAAAATTACTCATCATAGTGGCTACGAGTACTCAGTCCAAAATCCCCTTTCCTCCATTCTTGTGGGGTGTTCCCCAGCATGGGGACGCTACCAGAACCTTTGGCGGCGAAACACTGAACTTGCACTTTTAAAAGTAGGTGTGGCCTCGAGAGTGTGAATGCCCCACCAAGGCACAGCCCTCCGGCGCCTCAACTCAGTCCCCTTTGATCACATCAGACGATTAGATACCTGGCTACACTCATTTGCAAATTAGCCCCTGGTATACAAGCGGGGGAAGTTGGGTGGGACGTATGGAGGAAAGGGGACTATGGACTGAGTATTTTAGTGACTAGGGTGAGTAACTTATAATTACTCTTACGTCCCGCCCCCTTTCCTCCATCATTGTGGGTGATTCCATCCATGGAATAAGACCATAGGGTGGAGCCGTGACAACTTGCCTCATAACTAGGATGAAGCGAAAAGGTTCTTCAGAACCCCCTGACAGAACTCAGCATTGCGCCTGGAGCTGGTATCCAAGGAAAAGTGTTCACAGAAGGCAGATGGAGTGGCCCAAGTGCCGCCTTACTGATGACATCCCAAGAAGCATGTCTCTGGAACGCGACGGCCGTGGCCTTAGCTCTGACCGCATGGGATGGATCACCTCGGGGACCGGTTTGCCCATGGCTGTGTAGGCCTCCGAAATGGCCTGAAGCATTCAACGGGTGATGGATGCCTCGGAAGCCTGGGAGCCTGTGGAGAGCGCCCCAAAAGTGAAACAATGCCTCGGAATTTCTGAAGGATTTTGTCTGAGATGGGTAAAACTTGAGGACACTCTTGAGGTGGAAGGAATGAAATGCCCTCTTTGACTCGGACTGTGGATTCTGGAAGAACACCAGAAGGCAGATCTCTTGATTCAGATGAAATGGAGAGACCACCTTAGGCAGAAAGTTTGGACGAGTGTGCAAGATGACCTTGTCTTTGTGAAACCTGGTGAAGGGCTTGCACGAAAACAACGCCTGAAGCTCACTGACCCTGCGTGCATAGGTGAGCGCTACCAGTTAAACCGTTTTCAGCGTTACCAGTGGAATGTCCACAGGGGCCATCGCCTCGAAAGGTTTGTGCTGCAAAGCTGCAAGAACCACAATGAGGTCCCAGACCGGATGTCGCCTATGCACCAGAGGAAAAAGCCTAGACATCCTCTTGAGGTGGGACTTAACCACTGGGTTGGCTGCCGAAAACACATGCTCAGTTGAATTCTTGTAAGCCCTGATGGCCGCCAGATAAGTGCTGGAAGTATCCTCCTGAACTCCCGAACGAGCCAGGTGAGCTGAAAAAACCAGTATGTCATCCAGAGGACAGGTGACAGGACTCGGACCCTTGTCACGAGCCCAATGGCAGAATCTAGTCCATTTACTCTTATACTGGGACTGAGTAAAGGGCTTCCTCCCCTGTTGAATGATGTGCCAGTTGTCATCTGAAAATTGAGCATGCTAAAGCCTTAGCTGGTCAGGAACCAGGCCGCCAGCACCAGCCTGCTGGACACCACACTGCTGCATCAGGAAGCCCCTGCCGTGGATCGGAAGGTGAACGGGGCCCTGGGAGCACAACTGTAGTAGATCTGAAAACGAGGCCCTTGAAGGCCAGTGGGGGAAATCAAGATGAGGCTGCAGCCCACTGAAGCCTGGAACTTGCGGAGGGTCCCCTGGAGCAGAGGGGGGATGCGGGAATGCACAACACGTGCACTGCGCCAACAGATCTAGAAGGCGTTTCCAAGAGACCCCCGTCCTATGCACTAAGCAAACTGGGGGCACTTGGAATTTTGAGGAGAAGCAAGCATGTCCAGGTCGGGGAAACCCCAACGCTGTAATAGGGGCAACAAGAAGTCTGTGTGCAACTCCCACTCGTAGATGCTGAACCCCAAGCGGCTCAGCTGCTCCGCTTTTGCATTGCTGTCCCCCGGGAGGTGCTGAAATCAAAGCCCCTGTCTGTCGGGGCCCATTCCCTGATAGATACCGCCTCCATGCAGAGAAGGGGAATGGGTGCCACTCTGCTTGTTCAGGTAAAACATCCTAGAATTGTCTGTCCGGACTAGAACAAATATGTGCCTGATGAGGGGCAGAAACACCTTGAGAGCCAGGCCCACTGCCCTGAGCTCAAGCAGATTTATATGCAGGAGGGCTTCCGCCCTGGACCATGCGCCATGAATCGTGCAGCCCTCGAGGGTAGCTCCCCTAACCTGAAAGAGCAGTATGTCATCATCACCAGGGTAGGCTCCGGTCGGGTGAAGGGGGCTCCCACTGAAACATTGCCGTTCATCAACCACCAGCAAAAATCAGCAGAAGGAGCGTGGGTACTGGGATCCTGTACGATCCAATTAGCTGCCAGGTGGAGCTGGAGGCACCTCATCTTGAAGCAGGCGTGCTGTACAGTGAGCCCACGCAGGAGGCCATCAGCCCCAGAAGGTGCTGGAACCACCATCCCAAGGTGGTCGAGTTGGCTAGAAAGTGCCCTATCGCTCTGCGAAAGGAGAGGAGCCTCTCAGGCAGGGGGAACATCCGCTTATCAGCTGTGTTCCAACGCACCCCTAGAAGGAATAGATCTGGAGATGGGCACAACTGTGAGTTCCTCTGGCAGGAGCCTATCACCCCTTCGAGTGACCCTACCCTCAACAGTTGTCCAGATAGAGGTATAGATGATGGCCCTCTAAGCGGAGGAGACCCGCCAGTGCGTTCATCAACTTCGTGAAGACCCGAGGGGCCGAGTTCAAGCCGAAAGGCAGCACCTTGTACTGGAAGTGGCGCAACATAATTGTGAACAGCAGAAACTTTTGATGCGGCCGGTAGATGGGCACCATGCAGGTACGCATCCTTCAGGTCTAGGGAACACACCCAGTCCCCTGAACACAGAGACTCTGCTATGTGCGCAGGAGTAATCATCTTTAAGAGTTCTAGCGGTAAAGACAGATTGAGAAATTAAAGGTCCAGGACAACCCTCAGGCCAGCCTGGTTGTTCTTGGGTACCGTAAAAATCCTGGAGTAGAAGCCGGTGCCCAGGTCTGATGGAGGAACCGGTTCTACCGCTTGCATCTCCACCAGTGAAAGGACCTCATGCAAAAGAGCCCGGGACCCGATCTGACGATGAGGAAGCGAGGACGGTAGATGAAAAGAAAGAGGAAGACTGAAGCCCGTGGATAATATGGACAGAACACAAAGGTTCATGAAAAGATGCTTCCAGTTGTCCTGGCAAAGAGCTAGTCGGCCCCCCCACTGGAGAGCTGTGTTCGCCAACCTTGATGTCACCGTTTCTTGGCGTCGGAGGCAGAGGAGAGGGAGCGGAAAAACCCACGCAAAGTCCTCTGCTGCTTCATCCTGTTATCAATGGGTGACCTCTAAGGTCTTAGCATACTGCGGTCCCAGACCCCTTGAAGCTGGTGACAGTGCAGGGTTTTAATTCAGTGCTGCCCAGAGATTGAGGGAAGGATTTCTGGACTGGCTTTGTCAAGATGGCCAAGGATTTGGCTGTTTCAGTGGAAGTTTTATTCGTCATCAGCTCATCGGTTGAGGATCTGCTCCTGCACATCAGATGAAAACCTAGTGGCATGCATCCACATCGTCCTTCTCATATCAACACCGGTGCAGAGCCCTCTGCTGGCTGTCTCTATGTGGGAGACCCAAGACTCCATGAGGTCCCGCGCAATAGCCTGGACACCCCCCCCCCCTCACCCCTGAGATCCCGCCACAGCTTCTGGTTAGCCGCGGCTAAAAGGTCATTGGCTTGCTGCAGATGCAGTCCTGAAATGGTATAACAGCGTTTGTCCAATGACTCGAGGACCTTGTCCTTCTTGGAAACAAAACTGGAGGTGGCTCTCATGGAGGACAACGGCGAAGAGTATGGTTTCGAATATAGTGAGGCCACAGCCGCCACTGAAGATTGTGGCTGCGGGTGGGACGCCAGGAGGATTGACTCCCTGTCCGTCAGCCTGAACCTGCTGTCCAACTTCTTGTTCATTTGGGCATTGGCCCCGGGCTTCTCCCAGACCTTTCTAGTCACCTGCAGGACATCCTTCTGAAGAGGAATGCCAGACCAGATCATGGTGCACTTGCTCAAAATCTCTTCTAGCACTCCTGACTCCTTGGGGGCTTCCTTAGGCAAAGGGTCCCCCAAGTACTCTGCTAGGCCCTGAAGGCAGTCATGAAAGGCCTTAACAGATGAAAAGGGTTAGTCGTGCTCAGCATCATCGCCCCCCCACCTTTTTTTTACAGACCGAGGGGAGTCCAGGCCCTGGGACAGAGGTGGCAGCAAGGTTCCCCTTTATTTCCAGAGCCGAAGATAGGTCCAATGGCTGCTGATTAAGGGGGATGCATTGGTAGTACAGGAGGTGGTGAAGGGGTCTGAACAACCGGTAGGTCCCTCAGGGGCCACTGAAGGGATCTCAAGTGCAGCCTGGCCTCTGGCATTAGAAAAATACAGTAAAACAATAGTAGGAAGGTGTCTTCCAGATGAGAAAAGTTGCCCAGCTGACTCTCCCCACCCCCACCCGTCCCCCCCATACCAGTCGACCAGGTACAGGAATACGTGGAACCTGGATCTCCTGAGGTGAGCTGCAACTACCGCCATGAGCTTGGTGAAAACCCTTGTAGTAGAGGTCAACCCAAAGGCCAGCACCTCAAATCGATAGTGATTGTCCCCTATGAGGAACCTTAGGAACTTACTGTGCTTTTGGTGTATTGGCACATGGAAATAAGCCCCCTGCAGGTCTAGTGACACCAGCCAGTCCTGAAATATGAGCGCATGGAGAATTTCTCTCAAAGTCACCATCCTGAATTTGTCTTTCTTCAGAAACTTGTTCAGGGCCCTGAGGTCCAGTATGTGACTGAGACCTCCTCCCTTCTTGAGTACTGGAAATACCGGGAATACCAGCTCAATTCTATTTGGGAGGTACCTCTTCCACAACAGGGCTCTCAGTTCTTCCTGGAGCTCCTGTCCCGGTTGGATTGGGGAGGTGGGGGAGGGGGGCTGGGTTTGTCCAGCGGTCTCTTTAGAAAGGGCAAACAACCCCACCAAAACAACTGCAGGGTCCAGGCGTCAGAGGTTATCTCCTGCCACTGGGGGCAATGCTCTGCCAACCGTCCACCAACCGGTGCATCGTGAGGGGAAATCAAAAGCGGCTTAGAGTGCGGGCGTGCCGCCACCACTGTTGCTGCTTGTTGGCATCTAAAGGCCATAATGCTTCTAGTTCCGGCACGCGAGAAGCACATCTGTCTCCCCGGCCTGGTTTGCAGGAGCTGAGCCTTCCAGCCATAGGGTGAGTAACGCCAATAGCCCCTGTCTCGGGAGGCAAAGCTGAAGGCAGGCTTGGCCGGCTGCACAGCTAGGCAAATTGATTTAGCAGCCAACTTGGATTCCTTAAACTTTTCCAAGGATTTGACAGATTTCTTACCGAAAAGTATGTCTCCGCCAAAGGGCATGTCCAGCAACCTGTTCTGAACATTACCACTGCTGAACCCGTTTATCAGCCAATGCAGTCCACTATGTACAGGCCTCCTTTCCCATCCACCACCAGCTGTAAAAATCCATCCCACATGGCACCCTCAGGGACGTACTCAGCAGCATGTTTCACAGTTTCCCATAAGCCGAACGAATACTTTGCAAATCCACAGGGAATGTTTGTAGCTTTGAGCGCCATGCTGCCAGAGGTGAACAGCTTCCTGGCTAATGCATCTGTTTTCTTCCCCTCTCGGTCCGTGGATGCCGCTGGTTCGGGCGAAATTGCGGCAGTCTTTTTTTTTTTAAATACATTTTTCATTTATTTAGTGTATTTGGTTGTGTGACAACCTTAACAGAGAAAACAATTTAAAACAAATCACCACAATTCAATAAATTAAGATGACATTTTCACAATTTAAAAACAATATGAAAAATGATACAGTGCAAAGATCAAAGCACAATGCCTATGAACTCTAAAAATCTTAATGTATCCAAAATCACGCATGTGTGTGCTCCTCTAAAAATCATCGATCAAACTGTATCCATTGAGGAGGTCAATGAAGTCTTTAAAATATTTTCTTAAAAAGATATTTCTCACATCATTTAATTGAGCACACATTATGACTAAGTGTCTTAAGGATTCACTTTCAGAGCCACAAAACCAGCAAAGGTTTGATGTATCGCTGACAATTTCTAGGTGCTAAAACCTCTCTTGTTTTTTCCACAAGTTCAAACTAAATCTTAGGAAGTTCATACGTCTGCCTTGGCACGGAAAGTATTGTAAATAGTGTGGCAGCACGTTCCATGCTTTTGATTCTAGTCAGTAATTTGTAAAATTGTTCTGCCTTTCACATTTCTTGATTGTTTTGCACCAATCCATTCTCTACATTTTGAATTTCATGGACTCAGGCCTGTTGAGTAAAGTTTACCAGGAGGATCCAATTTCATCTAACCAGCTTAGAGACTGAATCTTCCATTAAGTCAAGTCAGATGAAGAGCTTGTTTCTAGAGCAGCCACCAAGTATTCTAAAATCGAGCCTTGTGGACCGACAGCGATCTTTCTTAAAAGCGAGAATGCTTTCAATTTGACAATGGCTTGCAGTGAAAGTAAAACCAACTCATACCTTAGAATCTGAATAGGCGTCCCTTTTGTGGACTCAGCACTTGTTTTCCAGTATATGCCTTCTATCTGATTCCAATGTAGCTTCCCCAGGGCTCAAGTCGAGGGTACACGTGGGGGGACGGAGTCCACCCACTTTTTTCAGAGGGTGGACTCAGCCCCCCCCCAGCTAAAATGAGAAACATTGAATGTCCTCTTTGGATTAATGCATTAAAGCCGACGATGGGGATCGAACCACAGTCGTCCGGTTTGTAGGCCAGGCACATTACCAGTGCACTAGATAACCTAATTAAAAATAACAAACAACTAAAGGTAAAATGTCTCATTTCGGTACTGCAAGTCCCAGGGAAAACATTTGTATTGGTTCTTGGAGTTTAAAACATTCAAATTTTTTTTACGTTTTCCAAAACACTATTAAAAAAAATCCTCTCTGGGTTTTGTGTGTGTGTTGTTTTTTATGAAAGGCAAATGCCATTCGTCCTGTGCAATTTGGGTGTTTATGCAAAGCCAATTTAATGAAACTTGCATATTTCCCCTTGATATGCTAATTTCTGGCCACGTCACATCCCATTGCATTCGTTGATGAGTCCCCCCTGCCATTTTGCCTGGCTCGGCAGCCATTTTGTCTGGCTGCATGCCACGTGCCTGTGTCATGGCGCTTGCCGCGCTGGGACCGGCTACCTCCCCTCCAGGACACGGAGCGGTTTAGGTTGAGGCCTACCCTGCATCTCAGGACGGAGCATAGTAGCCGGAGTGCCCGTGGCTGTGGCGCCGGTAGTGCAGAGTACAAGCGCCCCCCTCAGACATCTGTGCAGTATTCAGCCGTAGCCCACCCGCGTTGAGACCCTATGATGCAGTGGTCTTCAAACTTTTTTGGCCTGGGCCCCGCGTGAGCAAAGTTTGGGCAGGCCGGGCCCCCCCAAAGGTGCCAGATGGACAGTATGTAGAAATCGCTATGAACTTTTGCGTGCCATCACTGCACCCTACTCCCAGTACAGACCCTGGGCTCTCCCCACCCTACTCCGACCACTATCCCAGTGCTGCCGCCCATCTGGTCCCACCACAGTCCCATAACACAAGCATACACACATCCATACACATTTAAATAAAATATAAATCATCATAAACGTACCTTCTGCAGGGGCCTGCGCATGGTTGCTAAAATGCCCCGCTCCAAGTTACTCTGCCCGTATGTGTGAGGAGGCGCAGGAGCACCCCCCTCGCACATACATACATGCAGTGCCGCAGCCAGCATTTCCAATGAGCTATGCAAGGCTGGCGAAGCAAAACACCCCCAGCCTTTCATGGCTCAGTGATCATGTGCGGCTGGGGAAATAAACTGTCGAAGCCAAACAGTGTTTCCCTTTGATAGTTCAGCCAGCCCTGGAGCACTCCCTCAGCTGAAAAAAGCAGCTGAGGGAGGGCTGAGTGTTTCACTGGGCTGGCTCCTCGGCTCCTACATAATGGGTGAGGTGGCCAGTGCGTGGACGCCCCCTCACCCATTATGGATGAGCCGGCAGACTTGGACTGGCCTATAGGGCAATAGGGCGATGACCGTCCCAAAAATGCAAAATGCTAGTGTAGGCCTATCAAAATGGGCCACTTTTTTGGCCAATGTGGGCCAGTTTGAGGAGTTACTTCAATATGCAGCTAGTAGTTTTGACCATTGTTGCTGAATAAATATTCTTTAAATATCACAATTTGTTTACATTTGAACAAAAAACAACCCCTCGAGTACTATTCAAACAGTCTGTGACTAAAGGACTGAATATCCATTTACAACTGCTGGCCATTTTTTCATTGGTGCCTAAGACCGTTTTATGGTCCAGTCTGACCATGTGAGCTGCCCCTTCCCATTTCCTCCAATCTAAAAAAAAAAAAAAAACATTTTTTTACATTTCATGCTGGTCTCTGGGGGGGAGCTTTCCTGCTCTGGTCTCCGGTCCCCGTCCTCCGCGTACAGCACTAATGAAGGGAAAGCCACCCAGCGGTAGCTTTTGTTTACTACAGCTGGCTGGCTTTTCCTTCATTAGTGACGCAAAAGCAAAAGCCAGCACAGGAGGGCATCCATTTCACAAAATGGATGCGCCCATGTGCTTGCTTTTGCGAATTTTGAGCTTGAATAGCTCAAAATTTTACATAGGAAGTTTTAAAAAAGAGAATGCTAGTATTTTTTTTTATGTTGCCTACCTATTTTTTAAATAACATTTTTTACTAGACCATGCCTTTAAGCATCCCTTACCTCCTCACCAGACCAACCTTCAGGCGAAAAGGTTGCGCAGCACTGCCTGCCGACTCTGGACTCCTACCTGAAATCCCGGTCGACGCAGTAGAATCTCGTGAAGGTGTGCGTCAACCTCCACATAGCAGCCCTGCAGGTGTCCAACAGGGGCATACCAGACAGGAACGCTGTGTTAGCAGCGATCGCTCTGGCCGAATGGGCTCTCGGACGGGCGGGCAAGTGTCGGTTTGCCAACCGGTGACAGTGCATAATGCAGCTGGAGAGCCATCTGGAAATGGAAGCCTTCGTGAGGGCCTTCTCTTGATTCACAGGTCCAAAGTTCAAAAACAGCTGTGATGTCTTCCGCAGGCTCTTCGTGCGGTCAACGTACAACTTCAACGCTCTAGCCACATGCGAGAGCAAAGTCCTCTCGGCTTGAGACAAAGGCGACGGGAAGAAAAACGGTAACACCAAGGGCTCGTTGAGATGGAAGTCCGACAGCAACTTGGGCATGAAGGAGGGGTGCGTCCTCAGCACCACCCTTGTCTCGTGGAATATCAGGTGTGGAGGTTTACAGGAAAAGGGCCTGGATCTCTCTCACTCGTCGTGCGAAGGTGATGGCCACAAGAAACGCTGTCCTCCACGACAGGAACTTCAACGGTGCCGAATGCAAAGGCTCGAATGGCGGCCCCATGAGCCTGGTCAGCACCACGTTGAGTTCCCACGCTGGGGCCGGGGCCTTTACCGGTGGGACCAATCGGAACAGTCCTTTCATGAACTCCTTCACCAGGCGATGGGACCACAGAGATGATCGCCCAGAGTTCTGGTGTAGCGGGAGATAGCCGCCAGATGGATCTTGATGGAGGCATGAGCCAGCCCCTCCTTGGCCAGCGATACCAAGTACGGCAGCACTTGAGGGGCCGTAATCCGCAGAGGATTAATCTTCTGTGCGCGGCACAAGACAGTCGAGGACGCCCTGCCCTTTGCAAGCACCTCCTTGCAGTCCGCTGGGATATCGTACCCTCCTAACTCTAGTGCTGCAGTTGCCAGGCCAGCAGGTTCAGCGACCCCAGGTCGTGGTGGAGGATGGTGCTTCCTTCTCTGGCGAGAAGATCCGCGTCTGTCGGCAGTTTGACTGGGGGAGGGCACGGACATGTCAAGAAGGTCCGGGAACAAAATCTACCTCGGCCACGCCGGTGCGAAGAGGATCATTCTGCACCGGGACCATCTGAGTTGACTGATGAGTCGCAGTAGCAACGGTGGGAATGCATACAGGAACAGGCCATACCAGGGGAATGAGAAGGCATCACCCATGCTCCCCAGCTGGGGAAACCTGCTGGCGAAACTCCGGCACTTGGCGTTCGTCGCCATCGCGAATAGGTCCATCTGGGGACTGCCCCATCGTTGGAATAGGAGATCCACTTGATGCTGCCGCAGCTCCCACTCGTGCCACGAGTGCAGCTCCCTGCTGAGTGAGTCGGCGATGGTGTTCTTTATTCCTGCCAGATGGAAGGGTACCAGAAACATCCCTTGGGTGACGGCTCAATGCCCCAGATCCTGCGCTTCCTTGGATAGGGCTGGGGATCTTGTGCCCCTCCTGCTTCACCACCTTGCGCTTGAGGGACGGAAGGAACACGGCTCTGAGCTCCAGGACATTGATGTGTAGTGACCTCTCCTCCGGGAGCCAAAGGCCTCTTGTGTGGAGATCTCTGGTGTGCTCTCCCCAGCCCTCCAGGAAGGCATCCGTCGTCACCATTTCCTGATGTGCCGGAGTCTGGAAGTCCATGCCCGCCGCCAGATGCGCACGGGTGCCTCACCACCAGATCGCTTGGCGGAAAGTCTCTTTGAGTGAGATCCTGTCTTCAAAACTGCCCGCGGCTTGCATCCAACGGGCGTCGAGGAACTCTTGCTTGCAGTGGTTGCATCTGCGGCCTGCCTAGGCGCACGAGGTAGATGCACGAGGACATCATGCCGAGTAGGGACTTGATGGACCTCACCCTGGCCGCGTCCATGGTCAACAGCCATTATACCTTGCCCGGTACCAAGTGGCATTTCGCGAAGTTGATCGAGAATCCCAGATCCGTGAGGAGTTGTACAGTCTTCGCTGTGTGATCGACAGCGAGTTCCCTTGACTTTGCTCGGATGAGCCAATCGTCCAGGAAGGGGTAGACGTGGATCCCTTGCAGGTGCAGCCGCGCCACCAGGCACTTGGTGAACACCCGGGGCGCCGACTTCAATTCAAAGGGAAGGGCCTTGAACTGATAGTGCCGCCCCTGGACCACGAATCGTAGGAATTTGCAGTGTCCCTTTAGAATGGGGATGTGGAAGTAGGCAGCCTGCAAGTCCAGCGACGATAGGAAATCGCCTTCCTCAAGCTGTCCCAGCAGGTGCTGGAGGGTGACCATCTGGAATTTCTGAGACTTGATGTACTTGTTTAGATGCCAAAGGTCCAGGTTGGGTCGCCAACCGCCGGTCTTCTTCCGGACGAGAAAGTACTGTGAGTACACTCCAGAGCCCCGGAGCCTTTTTGGGATGAATTCTATGGCTTTCTTAGCATCGCTCGTACCTCCAGAAGTAGTTGTGGGATGTGGTTTTCCATCCCGGCCACGGGTGGTATGCGAGGACACCTTTTCTGAAATTCCAGGGTGTGCCCGCGGGCCAGGGCATCCAGCACCCAACGGTCGGTGGAGATGGACTCCCACACGCTGAGGCCTGCCCACCAGGGTGCTCGGGTGGGCCCCAGACACCACGGCCAGTTCAGTCCTTTTTCGTTGCGGTCTTGCCGCCTTGGCCTCCAAGGCGACGATGACACAATCTTCTTGTCTTGCCGCGTCCTCTGTAGGCTTCCTGCGACGAGGAGCGGGCCACTTGGCGGTACGACGAGGAACCGCCGCTGAATCCTTTGGAGGCACCTTGCTTGCGTCTGGAGTTCCGAAAGGATGGCCGTCGTCGTTGAAGAACACCCAACAACGAACACCCAAGGCCCGAGCCATCTCGGTGTTCGTCTTGATGGCCTGCAGTCACTCATCCACTGTCTTGCCGAACAGGTTGTTTCTGTCGAAGGGCATGTCCAGAACCCTGGTCTGCACGTCTTGGAGGAAGTCAGCAGCCTTAAGCCAACCGCACCGGCGAAGACAAACGCTGATGCCCATCTGATAAAAGCCAGTGTCGGCAATGCCCGCGGCCACCGTAATGGCGTGGTCCGACGCCACCTCACCTTCCTGTAGGAAGGATCACTCGGGCCTCAGCCCTCTTGTCGTTCGGTAAGTCCAGCAGGGGAGCGATCTTGAACCACAGCTCCCTGTCGTAGCGTGCCACGATCGCAAGGGCATTGGCTGCTTTAATAGTCGTCGCCGCCGACGAGATGACATTGTCTTTCATGGGCGAGTGCGGTCCAGTTACTTCACTGACGCCGGCCCGTTTGATATTGTTCAGGTAGGTCTTATTGCTGTTCTTTAGTTTTGTTGCTATCCTGCATGCCTTTCTTTGTTTAAAATGTCTCTTGTTTCTCCCTTAGGTATGCAGAGCTTCAGCGCGGCGAACTGGCTTGGTTGAGCCCCGCTGGTAAATGATGGCGCATTAAGAGCGCTATGATGCGGTAAGTAAGCGCTATGCGCAGCGCTGCGAAGTCTTGCCTTTGCTAACCTGCGTTTTCCTTCCTTGTAGGTCGCAGTGTTCTTCAGCACGAGTGGAATGTCCGGAGTGGTGCCAGCCGAGAGGCGACCAGCCAGGTAAGCCTTTTGAGCAGTTCGTAATTTGTAAATGTCTCTACTGCTTTCTTTAATGTTGTCTCTATCTTCCTCTTTCAGGTCGTTCTGTCCGGGAGGTGTGCAGATTCGAGGAAGCTGTTCTCAGTAGCTGCAAGTGTTTAAAGGTGAAGACTGCAGGTAAGATGCTGCTGCTAATGATGTTCCTTTTGGCTCCTTGCAGGTTCTGCTTCTCCGAGGTTCGAGGGAATAGCTGGACATGGTGAGCATCACGCTGCAAGCTGCAAAGTAACGCGAAGCGTGTTGTCTTGCTCGGGTGTGGTTTAAATAGCCCCACCAAAATAGTCCAGGTAAAGTAGTCCCTAGGCTACCACACCCAAAACACTAGACCGCATAGCTTGGTTCTTAGGAACCAAGCTATGTGGATGCCTCCATGTTGGCGGACAATACAATAAAGTAGTTCCCAAGCACATTTTTTTTTCATGGTGTATGAGCCTGGCGCCGTAGGCGCCAGGACTGGCCCCATGAGGGCTTTTGAAGAGGATGCCAGGCTCTAGAGGCCCGTGTCCTGACTCCACCTGGCCAATGGGTTTGCCAGAGGGGGTTTTGGGCATGGGTTGTGACAGTAACCTTGTCCTTTATCTCCGTACACAAGGCCTGAATAGCCATCAAGATCGCTCCCGAGTTGTCTTGTGGCATAGGCACCCGTTGCAGCGGGAGTGACGGTCGGGGAGTAGGATCCTCCGTCTCCTCCACGGTCCGAGGCTCCTCGTCGGCACCACTGTCGCTTTCTTCGCTCGCCTCGTCGGGATCCCTCCCGTAGGACTGGACCTCCTCGAACTTCTTGTCCAGAATCTTTGCGACGCCAGCCAGCTCATCTTCAGAGGTGGTATCTGTGTCCGTAATGTCTACCGTGCCCCCCACTCTTTCTCTGCCTGGAGTTTCACGGGGGTCTTATCGATAGGCTGACAAGAGGATTCCCTCTGTGGTGGCAGGGAAACTCTAGGCCCGGAGGTCACCTCCACTGGGATAGCCCCCGCAGGCTTCCCCAGGGCTGCCACGACTCCCTCGATCGAGGCCTTAGCAGGGTGAATCAGGGCATTCGCGACTTTGGGCGCCCCAGAGGCCTTCACCTTGGGGGGAGGGTCACCACCTCGCTCCCCCTCGGCTGCTGCCATCGGGATCAACCGGGACTTCTCCCAAAGCTTACCCGGGTTCTCCGACTTCCTTTTCTCCGAGCCAGAGCGTTGGCTCGTGGTTGATAGAGTGTTACATTGCGCCCTGCCTGGCAGCCAAAGAGCCCGACCCATCAGCGCTCCCGGTGCCCGCGGACTCGCAATGCTTTGCCTTCTGTTGGGCCCCTGTCGCCGGAGCGCCCTCAAAGGTCTTAGAAGACTGCTCGGACTTCTTCTCACCTGCTGCTGGCCTCTTCCCCTCCAGCCAGTTGGTGAGTCGAGTACGACGATCCCTCATTGTCCGTTTGGACATATTCTTACAAAATGCACAGTCCTTTTCCACGTGCGATATGTCGTGAAGGCAGTACAGGCACCGAGAGTGCTCGTCTTCCTTGAAGACATTTTGCAACCCGCATCCAGGGCAGCTCCTGAAAAGCTTGGATCCGGGTGTGGTGTTTCCTTTGTCCTGGGCCATGTCCACGCGGGGTAGGCCTAGATGATCTTCCAGAATCCTCCAAGAAGCGAAACTCAATGAAAACTCGCCCTTGAGGGGCGTAGGAAAATCCGAAACGGGTCCCCGTTGATCAGAAGTAGAAACGGTGGAGCTTGAGGCTTGATTGACCGGCGAAAATAGAGTAAACTCTTTGAAAATCGCAAAACGCAGTGAAAGCTTGAGAGCTATAGCATGAGGACTCCCAACACTTCAACGTGCGGTAAAAATCTTAAGATAGCTGCCAGAGGTGGGGCTTAGGTAGAGGGCAGTCACTGGCTGGGGACAGTATGACCCAGAGACCAGTGATTGGTTATTAGGCGAAAGACAGTTCAGAAACAAAACAAACTGATTTTTTCTTTACCGAGGATTCCCAGCCTGACGACAGGGAATATTCATGAGCATGTGAATCCATGCCAGACCCCATGCTGGAGAACATCAGAACTTCAGAGACATCCATTAAACCAAGCCATTGTTTGTTATTGGGACATAAGAAGATACAAACAGAACAGCCATTTTAGACCTACCTTAGGGTAGACCGCCACAAAGGAAGTCCCTAAAACAAAATGGCCAAGAGCAGCTACCAAACAGTCTACAATTGCTAAAAAAAAAAAAAAAAAGAAAAAAAAATGCTTCATCACTTGTTGTTGAGGGCTACAGTAAATAACTGCCACCAGTCTTTGGGGCAGCGCAGCCCTCTATGTGGGTTTATCTGTGGGGATCCCAAGACACACCAGAGAACCTAATTAGAACTATGTCCAGAGTACCTAAAGATATCAGGGCATTGCTGTGGACTCCTTGCTGGAGCTGTGCTGCAAACTCCAAAAAGGTGAAGCCGAGACTCTTCTGTGAAAAGGATTCCTGCATTAGGCTCTTGCTGCTCTGATCCAGAGGGTACACATCTGGATTAACTGGCCATGAAACACTGTGTGCTTGCCCAAAAGCCTGTGCACCATTTACACCATTGGGACAGAAATGGGAGCACCCAATGCCTGCTGAAAACCGAACGGCTTACTGCTATTAGGAGCATGCCTCCATCGACGGACCTTGAACCGGTCTTCCACAGCTGTTCCAAGGAACCATTGTGTGTCTAATTCTTAAGTGCTTTGTTTTGACAGGAGCATCTTCTGACTGGTTTTTAAGGTTCGGACCATTCTTAAAGTATTGCCATGATGCCTATTTGATGTGTCCAGAGCAGATATTTGTTGGACATCTTTTAAAAGGTCTTACAACGTTTACTTTGCTCAACCATCACAGGCACTCTGCTTGCAGATGAGGGTACAGGGACCAGCACCACAAGCAAAACTAAATCCAGACACCAAACCAGACCTGTACAAATGAACCTCCTGGGCATCCACAACCTCTTCCATCAGTCTGGTCTAGATCCTGGACTCTGCTTATCTGCATCTTGCAAGCTCTACCATGCCTGGCAGCAGAGCCTACAGACCAGCTTACAATGCCCTTGACCTCCACTTGCATTGCATTCCGTATTGTTCAGTCTTCTTGGCAATCTTCCTTCCATGGTCTTTCAGTCAACAAACCTGGGAGTGACTCTCCTTTGGGGTGGGATCAAGCCTGATTTACATATGGTCTTTCCCCTTCTGAAACAATATGATATATGCCATTTATAACGTGACTGTACACAAGTGTTTCTAGGCGCGACAAGACGAGGGAGGGAAGACAGAGGGAGGACAAGAAAAACGATCTTACTAGGCATTGTGTCATTCGGATCGTGCAAGTGCGACAACGCAAAAGTCATGGGGGAAGGAAAAGGTGGAAGTGTCAGTGAGAGGGAGGGGAAAAGTGCAATCAGGGCAGCGTGGCTCGGGTAAGGGCAAGAAGGCAGGGGACTGTAGGGTTACATGTACAGCTTTTAAGTGCGTAGTAGGCCGGAGGCTGTGCAGGGGAGACTGATCATGGAGGAGCCTGGTATCCAGTGAGACTGAGGGTAGCCAAGCAACCAGTCGGCTCAGTAGACATGTAGGTCAGCAGGGTATAGAGAGAAAGCAGAGCATAAAAGGAAGAGCTTGAGCTGCTTCCGGAATTATGGTTGTCTGGCTCAAGTTTTAGAGGGGCAGGGAGGCCATTCCAGAGAGAGGCACATGCAGAGGAAGGAGATCTATCCCCACTCTCTGCCTGGGGAAGCGTATGACCTTCAGTAGCTGAGTGAAGGGCTTGAGAAGAAAGGTATTTTGGAAGAGAGTTGGTTGAGTGCGGTCCCCGAACCCAGAAAGCCTGGTGGACGATGCAGAGCGTCTTGAACTCTATCCTTGCAGCCACCAGGAGCCAGTGCAGAGATTTCAGGGTTGGAGAGATACAGTCCCTATGGTTGAGGCCAGAGACCAGTCTCACAGGCCTGTTCTGCATTAGATGAAGTTTCCTCACCACAGAAAAATGAGCCACACACAAACCTTAGTGTCGGATTTTAATAATAACACACAAAATGCTCTTTGGATTAAATGTGTTTCGGCACTAAGATGTGCCTTTTTCAAATCAGGGCAAGTTAGAATTGAATCAGGATAATGGTTAGCTTTTCTTCACAGTCTTGTTCAAAAGGTTTGTGAGTACAATTCCTCCTCAAATGTCATGGCTGTGTCTCCTCGCGTCGGCCAACACTGGTGCATTTTTCTGTGGTGAGGAAACTTTTAATCTGATTATCAAATAGGGGTAGAGGTCTTTGCCCCTCCTTTTCCTACGCCTGTGCGACACGCAAGTATTTACAATTCAAATTTGGGCGGAGTCCTTAAGAAAGTTGGCACAACAAAACCCCAACCACTTCATCCTGTTCTGAATTAGTTGCAGAGGGAGGAGAGTAGAGCAAGGCAGATTGAGAAAGAGGCTGTTGCAGTAGTCCAGCCTAGAGAGAATGAGGGCTCTGGAAAGTGAGCTTCTGGGGGAAAGTGAGAAAAGGAAGAATACCACCAAGGAGGTGCAGCTGGTGGTGGGCCTTCTTGGCAAGGTCCGTGATGTGAGGAGAGAAGGAAAGACATGAGTCGAAGATGACACCAAGGTTTTTTTGCCACACAGGAAGTCGAAGGAAGAGGGCCCAAGGAGGGCGGCAAGAGTAAGACAAGGAAGGCGGGAGCCGGTGTCCCAATGAGAAGGCTCTGCATCCTGCTGGCATTAAGGCAGAGATAGTGAGAGGCACACCAACCCTGAATCGTGGATAGACAGCCAGGAATGAGCGAGAAACAAGAGGACGCTGAGGGGAGCCTGAAAGAGAGCAGAGTGTCATCCGCATAACACTGAAGGTTAGAGTAGGTCGAGATCAGGTGGCGCCAAGTAGACATTGAAGAGCCAGAGAAATAGGATAAAGCACTGGGGAACACCACATGTGAAGAGAGATGGCGGAGAGAAAGGACCCAAGTTGGACCTGGGAGGGTGGGTCCAGGAGGAAGGAGGTCAACCACTCCAGTGCCTGATCCGTGATGCCCAGGTTCTCACAGAGTTCACAGATCAGGATAGTGTGATTGACCAGTTCAAAAGAAGAGGAAAGTTCAAGGAGGATGAGGACAGAAGGAAGGCAGGAATCAAGATTTAATGCGCAGATCTTCACAGATGTTCAGGAGAGCAGTTTCCATGCCTCTGGCAGCTCTGAAGCCAGACTGATGGTCATGGAGACAACCAACAGATTCAGTGTGAAGAGTAAGCTGGGAGATGGCCAGCTTTTCCAGGAGTTTGTCCAAGAAATGAGTGATCGAGATTGGGCGATAAATTGCTAGACAGGGAGGACATGCAGAAAGCGTTTTAAGGAGGAGGTGCGCAAGGGAGTGGTTGAGGAGAGAGGGGAAAGATCCAGTGGCGAAAGAGCGATTGCAGAAATCGGCCAGGGCAGGAGCGAGAGCGTCAATGTGGTCCTTGATGGTTCTGGAGCAGCAGGGGAGCACCTGTTTGGACGGCACTTTCAGGCAATTATGACCTTCTAGCCATAACGGAAACCTGGCTTCACCAAGCAGCAGGACCCGCTTTGATGCTTGCCCTGCCCCCTAACTACAACATTCTCAGAGAGGACAGAACCAACTCTCGAGGAGGCGGCCTAGCCATCATCGCTAAAAACAACCTCGCCATAACAATAGAAATGCCTTCAATCACCAAATCTTGTGAATCCTTAACCGCCAAACTCTCAACATCACCCTCCCAATCTATCAATATACACCTCATCTATAGGCCACCAGGTCCCATTGGAACCTTTGAGGAGGACATCTCTATGATTCTCGCAAACAATCTAACAAATTCATCGCAAGCCATCCTCCTGGGAGAAATGAACTTAGGTTTCAATGACCACAAAGACTTGCAAGCGACTAACATCGCCAATGTCATCACAGAACTGGGATTTACCCAAAGAATCTCACAACCTACCCACGAAAAAGGTCGAACACTCGACTGGGTAGCCAACCACAACTGTAATGTAACAATTACCGATGTCTGCCCACAAATCTGGACAGACCATGCACTAATAACCTTCCTCATAAATGAAAACACCACCCAACCCAAGGAAATTGTACTGCCCCCGCCCCCCTACCGACCAGAAATAAAAAAAAACATAACCACAGACAAACTGCTACCACTTCCAACCCTAAATTCCTTATCTGAATCACTAAACCCAACAGCCCTAGTGAACGTATTCAACTCAACCATGGCCACAGCCTTGGGCACTATCGCCCCGTTAAAAATGAGAAAAAGCAAGCCCAGAGCACACTTAAATATTTGGTTCACCCCTCATCTCAAATCCCTAAGAATTGAAAAACGCAAATGCGAATCCGCCCGGCGACTAACTACATCAGAGACTAACAAAATAGCTCTCATCAGTGCCTCTAAGATCTACAAAAATGAAATAAGGAAGGGCAAAAAAGAAAACTTCAACAACAGAATATCACAGGCTAAGTCTGGAACCAAAGAACTATTTCTTATACTAAAGGAACTGGAAAACCCTATGCCTGCTCTAGACAACTGCGATAAAAATAAAACTTGGTGCTCCAACATCCAAAAAGCTCTAAACAACAAAATTGCCACACTCCAAACCAAAATTGAGAAAAAGAAACAAACTATACCCACCTCAACCAATCCAAGCGGTAAACCACCCACCTCCACCAAGCCAGAAGACAAATTCAACTTCACCAAAGTAACAATCCTGGAGATTGAAAAAATAATACTCTCGCTCAAAACAACTAACTGTCAAAGCGACATATGCCCAGCCCAACTGATTAAAGACGCGGCCAGAGACCTTTCCTCATTTATCACCAAACTTATTAATGCTTCCTTTGCATCAGGCACTATACCAGACAATCTTAAGCAATCATGGGTCCTCCCCCTCCTTAAAAAGCAAACTCTGGGCCCCGCCATCCCGACTAACTACAGGCCAATCACCACGGTACCATTTCTGCTAAAAATCCTAGACAGAGTGGCCTACCTACAAATCCAAAAATATCTGGAGATGCACCAACTACTAGGTACCAGACAGTCAGGCTTCAGGCCTGAACATGGCACCGAAACCGCACTTATCGATCTCAAAACCCAGGTCGATGAGCTGAGAGATCTTGGAAAAACTGCCCTACTCCTCTTGCTGGACCTCTCAGCGGCATTTGACCTGGTGGATCATGATGTGCTTTGTACCCACCTGGAAACCGCGGCCACAGGGATCCTGTGTCTCTCCGACCATGTATAACATCTTCACGAAGCCCCTGTTCTATGATCTGGACCTTCTTGGTGTCACCTACACAAACTATGCAGATGACACTCAGATTCTCATCCCACTTTCAGGGGATTATGAACAGGATTTGGCCTTGGTGAACAGAATATACCTCATCATTCAGGCATGGATGGCCCGTCATGGTCTATGCCTGAATGATGACAAAACGGAACTCATCATACTGGGGAACACACAAAATATCAAAAAACTGAACGATAACTACTCATCATTTGTCATAGATGGCAACACCATTAAAGTAGCGAAAGAGGGGCGTGGCTTGGATGGCCACGTAGGAGGTCGTGTCTTCACAGAGCTCCGCAGATCCTGCATCGATCCTGGGAAGAAGGGGCGCACGCGGTGACCAGCCGGCGCTGCAAACTCACACATCCGTGTATGAATGTTGTGGCGACATTCGCTGAAAGTTTGGTGCGTGGGGAGTGCCCCGGGCTCGAGTTATCCTCGCCGCAGTGCAGCGGGTCCAGGACCGAAGACGTAGACAAAATGGCGGCCAGCACAAAGAAGACGACGCGAGCGGTGGCCTTGGGCCTGAAACTATTGAGATCCCAATAACGAACTTTTCGCTTGTCGCCTGAAGCGTGTTCGAAGAGCGGAGCGGGAGCGAACACTGTGGGGGCTGTGGACAAGACAGACTCCAGTGAGGGACAGCACGGTGAGACCGCGCCCAACTGTCGCGACAAGATGTCTGCCAAGGCGGTGAGACCCCGGGCCAAGCAGCCCACGATGGAAGCCTACACCAAGTCTCCCCCGAGCGCCCCAGCGGTCGCGGGGGACCCACCGGGCACAATCCAGGAGGTGCTGGCAGCAATTGCTGATTTGAAGGTGGCCTGGGAAACGAAGCTGGGCCTGGCCATGAAGGAGCTGCAGGTGGGCCTGGACCTCAAGATCGGAGCGGTCCAGGAAGAGGTGAACCTGCTGCGACAAGATGTGCGTACGATCGCAGAGCGCACAGGGGCACTGGAAAAGGAGTTGATCCCGAATGTGGAGGCGTGCGCTTCACATGCTAAGGAGCTGCATGCCCTGGTTCAGCGAGTTGGCAACTTGGAGGATAGAGCAGAGCAGGTGGAAGGGCGCGCCAGACGCAGCAACATCCGTATAGTGGGTGTCCCAGAAGGAATTGAGGGCCCGAATCCCACGGAATACGTCGAAACAATGCTCTTGCAGGAGATAACTGGCGGGGTGCTGACCCAGGGGTTTGCGGTAGAAAGGGCGCACAGGGCCCTGACCAGGAGGCCGGCCCCGGGGGCCCCCCCACGGCCGCTGATCGCGAAGATCTTGAATTATCGTGACCGCGAAAGGATTCTTGAATTTTTTCGGAAAGGAGGTACGATTGAAAGGGGGTCGGCGAATATAACGGCGTACCCGGATTATACGCTCCTGGTGCAGCGGAACCGAATGAACTTCGGAGCGGTAAAGAGGAGACTCAGGGAAGCAGGCCTCCGCTACATGCTGCTTTACCCCGCCAAGCTGAAGGTATTTTACAAGAACAAATCCTTGTTCTTCGAGACTCCTACTGAGGCGATGGACTGGCTGGACTTGCAGGGCCAACCTCAAGAACCGGAGGCCCAGACGGAAGAGGCTGAGGATAAGTAATATGTGACGAGAGCACCCTAAGTGCCATAGTTATGACATTGGGACTGGAATATAGGATGTTGTTGAGCTGGTGCGACGGAAGCCAAGGTATTTGCCGGCGGGTCCCGTCGGGCGCGCCTCTCCTGACACAGATGGTAGAGCTCCTGTGGAGCGCTCTCTGACCCCAGTAGAAGTTTGTTTAGTTAGGTCACCGTTAGATCGGTGACGCCCTACAGGGTCCAGGTCCTCAGATACAGGACAGGTCCAGAAGTGGGTAGGCCTGAGATCCAGGGATGGAGCTGGGCAACTGTTGGGGGTTGGTAGGAAGGGGGGAGGGTGGGAGTTGTGTGCTGTGGGGTGAATGGGGAGGATGGGATAAGGGGATTCTGTTTGTAACTTATTGGGAAAGAGCCAGAAAACTAATCAGTAACGGGAGCATCGGGAGTAGGGTTGGGATGGGAACGGCCAGAACGGATGGCGTTGGGTAATCTCAAAGTTGTGACCTGGAACGTACGGGGCCTCAACAGCTACCTGAAACGGAATAAAGTAATGCTGTATTTAAAGAGAATGCGCATAGATATAGCCCTGCTGCAGGAGACACACCTCACTAGCGAGAAGCAGGAGATGGTTAAGAAGAAATGGAAGGGCACGGTGGTGGGGGCTGCGTACTCTGCATATGCTAGAGGGGTCATCACGTGGGTGGCGCCGCACGTGCCATTCCGAGTGCTTAGCCACACGGCAGACTCTGAGGGCAGGATGGTGGTGGTGACGGGCCTCTTGGAAAACAGGGAAGTGCACATTGTAAACGTGTATGCCCCCAACAACGATACGGCAGCTTACTTTAGGACTCTTTATGGTACACTGGGGTCCCTGGCAGGGAGTACGGTAGTGTGGGGGGGGGGGGGGGGGGACTTCAATTGCACCCTGAATCCTAGGATGGACAGATCAATGGACAGGGCGGGAAAAATGTCGCCGGCGGCCAGAGCGCTAGGAACATTATTGAGGGACCTAACCCTAGTGGATGTATGGAGGAGAATGCACCCGGAGGATAGGCAATACTCACACTACGCAGCGCCACATAACTTGCATACCAGGCTTGACTACATATTTGCGACGGCCAAGATATTGGGGGACATAGTGGGGGCGGAATATAGGGCTCGAGTATTATCTGATCACTCGCCCTTGATAGTGGAATGGAAACACCAGCCCCCAAGACCGCAGATTCCGACATGGAGGCTTAGGACCGAGGCGCTACAGGATGAGGGGTTCCGGGAAGGCCTACGGGATTCCATTGAGGAATACTTTGATATAAATACGGGCAGTGTACGATCAATGGGCACTCTGTGGGAAGCGTTTAAGGTGGTGGTGCGCGGGGTGGCCATTTCTAAGACTAAAGGGCTCCAGGGGGGTGTAGAAAAGGAACTCCAAGCAGCGGAAAGGGAGCTAGAAGACCTTACGCGGTGTGAAAACACCGCTCATGGCAACAGAACTAGGATAAAAGACTTGCAGACTACCTGCAGTGAACTCTGGGACAGGCTGTGCAGACTTAATCACAGGAGATACACGGAGAGGATACATGCAGGTGGCGACAAGCCAGGCAGACTGCTGGCCTGGCTATATAAGTGTGAGACTCCCCGCTCGGTGATCAGTGAGGTCAAGGGCGATGGAGATTGTATGTGTAACACCCAAGTGGAGGTAAACAGGCGGTTCCATAAGTTCTATAGGCACCTGTACGAGGACACTGGGGAGGACATGGGACAAGTTATATGGGATACATTGGAGGACATAGAGTTGCCCACCCTGGATGACCTAGAGCGTGCAGAGTTGGACGCACCTATCACCTCTGATGAGCTGGAGGTAGTGATCCAGAATCTGCCCACATGTAGGGCGCCTGGCACAGACGGATTGCCTGGCGAGTTCTACAAAACAGATAAGCAGGAGCTAATCCAACCACTGCTAGCTACTTTTAATGAGGCCTACGAGCAGGGCGAACTCCCGTCGTCCCTCCGCGAGTCCGTGATCATCCCACTCCTGAAACCAGGGAAGCCAGCCGACGAGTGCGGGTCTTATAGACCACTGTCCATGCTCAACCAGGACAGCAAAATACTCACGGCGGTGCTGGCCAACAGGTTGAAGAGGGTGATTGGGAAGCTGATACACCCAGACCAGACAGGTTACGTCCCGGGTAGAAACATTACAGATAACCACAGAAGGCTACACCATGTTATTGATCAGACTGAAAGGGAATCGGGTGAGCTAACCATAGTGTCACTAGACGCAGTCAAGGCCTTTGACTCGGTGAGATGGCCCTGGCTGAAAGCGGTCTTGAAGGGATTCGGAATGGGACCGGGATACCTCAGGTGGGTTCAGCTGCTCTATAGCGCCCCGCTGGCGAGAGTTAGAACTGGGGCCATAATCTCTGACGCCTGGCAACTTAGTAGAGGGACCAGACATGGGTGCCCTTGGTCGCCTATGCTATACATACTAGCATTAGAACCGTTGGCGGCTTGTCTGCGTCACCAATACGGGGAGGTGGGCATAGGTACGAATAGCGGCACGCACCTGATATCACTATATGAGGATGACATGTTGCTCTACCTGCGTTATCCAGAGGAAAACCTGCAGTATGTGTTAGAGGTAATGGAGCGATATGCCACCCTTTCTGGCATATCGGTGAATCTCAGAAAGTCCAGCCTCTTTCCTCTGGGCAGATACAGGAACGTCCCGCCGCAGAGGTTGCCTGTCCTACCGATTCCATGGCAGACAGAAACGTTCAGGTACCTGGGATTAAACATCTACCATAAAATAGAGGCAGAACACAAACACAATACGGAAAGAGCGCTGGAAGGGATTAAAAACAGCATGGTTTTTTGGGCCAAATTGCCCCCGACCATGATGGGGAGAGCGGCCTTGCTCAAGATGGTGGTCCTGCCTAGACTTTTGCACTTTTTTGTGAACATCCCGTTTCTGATACCAAGAAGCCTATTTGTTAAACTACATAGCACATGCAGGGGTTTTCTATGGGGAAGCTCCAGGAATAGGGTGGCCCTGTGGAAGCTCCAGAACCCGTACGACAAAGGTGGCATAGGCCTGCCAAATTTTGAGCTCTACTACCTTGCGGGGCAGCTGTTGTATGTGGCTAGGTGGCTTTCAGTGGAAGACTCGGCAGAGGTGCGACTTCTGCATGGAGATTCGGCCCCGTACTTCCTGCAGGAGGTGGTGTGGTTGCGCAGGGATCAAATGGTGGGCAGGGGACGGCTGTTGAGACTGGGCTGGGAGATCTGGCAAAGGACTTGGAAGACGATGGGTGATCGAGAGCCATACTCCCGGCAGGCCCCGCTGGTGGCCCTGTGTGGGGACGACCCTCAGCTATTCGAATCAATCCGAAGATACTGGGAGCAGGTAGGCCTGGTCACCCTCGGGATATATGGCAGGGTGATGAGGCGCTGGGCTTCCAGAGATTGCAGGAGGAGGCGGGGGTGCATGAAGGCCAATATATTACTTATGCCAGGCTTATTAATAAGACTAGAGAAAGATGGCCCGAGACAGAGCTTGCGAAGGACCCTGAGACCTCCCTAGAAACCATGTATGATGTGTCAGAGGGCGGGCACGAAATCTCGAGAATATATGAACTCTTACGAGAGAGGGCGGAGAAGGAGTTGCCCCGACTAAAACAGGAATGGGAGGAGGAGGTGGGAGGACCTATGCTGGATGGGCAATGGGAATGGGCATAGAGATACCATAAAAAGGTGTCACGCAATGCTAGATTTCAACAGCTTCAGCTGTATGTTACCCACAGGGCCTACCTGACCCCGGGGAAGATTACAAGGTTCGGGGGCCCAGCCACGCAGCAATGCCCTAGGTGTGGGGAGGTGGACGCGGGGTTGCTGCATATGTTCTGGGCCTGCCCGGAAGTGCTCAAGTTCTGGAACAAGGTCAAAACGAGGCTGGCTGGCGGGGGAGTGGCGCTGGATGTAGAATCGGCTTGGTCATGCATGCTAGGGCTCTTTCCCAGACCCAGGCACTCCAAACACATAAGTAAAATGAAGGACTTGGCCTATGTTTTGGCCAAGCGCAGGATCGCAATGGGCTGGAAGGCGGCCCATCGACCCAGGGTGGAACTGTGGTGGGCAGACCTCTTAAAATGGGCGGAAGCCGAATCTGTTGTCTGGTTTGAGGCGGTCACCAGGGGGGGCGAAGAGGAAGTGGGGCCCCTGCTGGCCTGGCGGCAATTGGTGTCCTCCATAGCTAATTCCTGCCGGAGTAACGACGAAACAGAAGATTTGGGCAATGTCCCTTTAAACACTGCTCTGCCCGATAATGCTCCAGCAATTGACATGGAAGATTTGGCTCTAGTTGAAGGGGGGGGGGGTGAGTTGGGGAGTTCTAATGGACACGAAATGACACATGATGCTTTTTGTATATTGCAACAGTTGAAATGTATGTTTGGTTTTAAAAAAAAAAAACTTTGAATAAAAATATTTTTAAAAAAAAAAGTAGCGAAAGAAGTAAAAACACTAGGTTTTTACCTCGACTCTTGCCTCTCCCTAACAAAGCAGGTGAATGCGATGGCCTCTAGCACCGCTTACACCTGTAAGCTGATTAGAGCAGCTAAACCATATCTATCCTCCGCCAGCTGCGTCACCCTATCAAGAGCCCTGGTATTATCCAAATTGGACTACTGCAATGCACTATACATAGGATCCAATAAACACACACTGCAAAAAATCCAAACCCTGCAGAACAACGCCCTTCGAGCTGCCCGAGGAATCCCAAGAAGAGAGCACATCTCAGACGTCAGAAGACAATCTAATTGACTATCCACAGCTGACAAAATTAAACTCAAAACAGCATCACTGACTTTCAAAAGTATTAATGACCTAACCCCAAATACCTAACAGAAAGATTCAAAAGAAGAACTTCTAGCAGACCTACCAGAAAAGCATACACCAACCAACTAGCCGTGCCCCCATTTAAACTGAGCACAGCCAGAGGCACCAGCTTCCCTGTCAAAGCGGCCCAGCTATGTAACTCCCTCCCATCATCCTTAAGATCTGTCCAATCTTATCCACATTTCAGACTCAATTGCATTAAATGGCTCAAAGAAAATGACCTATAACCTACTAGACTAGGACTATTCACGTCTGACCCACCTGTTAACCCGCAGCCGAACGCATACCGCGTTCATCACCCGCTTAACCCACCTTGCTCCTGACACTCAATGCTTAGTGTGTACACATCCCTGTGCACACTCACCTGCGCATGTAACCACGCATACTGTCATCACTACCTTCCTGAAATGTGTAACTGTAACACGTACATTGTCATCATGTACTGCTAATGCACCTTGTAACCCTCCTGAAATGTTTAACTGTAACATGTAAGCTTAAAGTATTCTTGAACACGCGCCCGGACGCTAATGTACCTTGTAACCCTCCTGAAATGTGTAACTGTAACATGTAAGCTTAAAGTATCAACACGTGCCCGGATACCCTCGGGTTTGGCGCGCGCTACAAATAAATAAACAAACAAACATAGATTAGACTCATCTAGAAACATTGTCCAGTGTTGTCGGAGAGAAAGAAGACAAAGGAAGAGGATAGGGAGAGGCGGCCAGAGGGGCCGAGAAAGGAAGAGGAGGAGGAGAGAGAAAGGACAGGATGTCCTGAGTTTTAGTGGTGAAGTCAGAGCCGTGCAGAGGGCCCGGGAGGGAACAGGCCAGGCGGAGACCTCAGCTCCTTGTAGATTTTAGGCTGTATTGTTAGAGGCTGCAGAGAAACGGGCTTGGATGGGGACTCTTTGTGGACAGTACAGAGTGTATTGCTTTTGGAGCAGGCCAGTTTGTCGGAAGATGCGCCTGAAGCCCTCCACTTCCTCTCAGCCACGCCGCACGTGCGTTTCAGGGTGGCAAGGTCCGAGTCATATCAAAAGTTGTTTAGAGGAGGTCCCAAGTACGGCCCGCACTCCAACCGTCCATTTTGAAGTACCAGGAACGTTCACGCCGAAATATGGGACGTATGATGAGCAAATAAACCAGCAGAGATCTGCAGTGGGGCTCTGTCCAGTATCTACCAGAAGAACAGCACCTATTGAAGTACCAACACCAAGGAAAACATGGACAGTAAGGTACCCATTGAGAAAACCATATCAACAAATGAAACGAAATGAAGATCGTCCGAGTACAGTCCCTGAAGAAGCCAAAAAGGTCTTAATTGAAGACGAATGGTGATGTCACAAGAGCCCGGACTGACTCCCATATGGAAGATATGGCGACCTGAGAATGATAGACAAAAAACCATGGACAAGTGACATCGTGAACCTAAGATGAAAGGACGATGTGAAATTTAAGAAGCTTATGCCATGAGCATGACAAAGATATTTGACCAGGTTTATGTTTGGAAATGCAAGAAAGCTAAGGAAATTGTGCGGCTTGCTATGCTTAGTAAGATAGTTTGCGGCAAGCGCCTCATATACATATCTACCTCAAAGAAGCATGTTATATAAGAATACTTCCACTATGCACAAAAAGCAGATTCAACCAAAGGCCACACAAGGAGAGCTTCATATTTAACAAATCAAGAATAAAAGGCAGAAATGAAACTCAGCAGAGGCAAATCATGCCCGAAAAGCCGAGGTTGTATCAGCTAAAATAGACGAACAGTAGCTACAATTAATGAAGCAAGGAACAGAATATCCTGCTCAGAAACATCAAGATAAGAAACCGAAGGAAGGTGGTGGGCAAACGAAAATAAAATACACAAATTACATTGAGAAGAAGGCGATTTCACGGTGTCTGAATCACGTGACCAGCCAAGCGAGAAGTGAGACTTTCACACCAGTGGGCCAGGCGAAGACATCAGAACTTTTCCAGACAGGATATGCAGTCTCTAAGCCAACCACAGTGAAATAATTGACACATGGCCACTAAAGTGATGATTGATTGTAACAATAATTGGAGGAAGGCCGGGGGAGCTGGTGGGCACCCTGCACCTCCCCGACCATTCTGCTTGCTGCTAGGCAAAGTGGAAAAGTATGAGTGGGGTTGGTGCCAACCCAATCATAATGGACCAAGTAATCTAGGGTCCTATAGTAAGTAGAACCAATGGGACGTCACTTTTAGTGACGTCTACAGTAGCCATTTTGAAGGAAGTGCTTAGATGCCCCACCTGACAGGGTTTACCTAATCCCCTTACTCGTTACCATACACAAACATAGTACCTATATTAAAGTTACCTTCCTAGAACCAATATAATTGCATGCCAACTTTTAAGCGTTAAACGTCAGCGATGACGAGTTTTTAGTATAAATGATGTGTTTTTTATGAAGTTCGTTGGAGTTGTGAAGCGAAAGGGAAGATCACGCATCCACTGATATTCATCAGACTCCCCGCTTTTTGTACTTGTCATTAAACTGACCCCTTTGCCAAACCGTTGAGTTGTCATTATTGATTTGATGCTTGAGTATTAATCTGCATCCCCATCCATCTCACAGGTTCTGCTATTTCATCTTAAAGTGCTATTGGGCAAACCCCAGCTTTACGGGCCGGTTGGGGGTCCTGGTGCACAGTTGCACTTGAAGGTAGGCTTCAGATAGATTCTCATGACAGGGGCAATGACGTCCAGAGTGTTGGAGATAGAAAGATGCAGGTTAGAGATAGCTTGTCATGCTGAAAAAGGATTGTCTGGAGAATAGACAGCATTAACAGCCTGAAAACGTAAGGCACTATAGAAACTTCTACATACCTTTTACCCTTTTACCCATAACTAGGAATCCGCATACAGACTTTGGGCTGTTTAAAATCTATAGTCTTTTTTTTCTAACTTTCTACCCTAACATGAAGTTACTTGACTATATTAGTTTTGTGTACAATCGTGCTTTATAATTGTTTGGGATTGTGGTTTTAATGTGTTAATGGTTTTACATGGCTTGCTTCCATTTTTAAGTACTTGCCTTTTTTTTTTTAGATATTTTCTGAATAACTTTATTTAAAGAGTATATTTCATTAATATACAGTGCGGATCTACCTTTATTGAGAGCTAGTAAGCGTGTACGCTGTACCTTGGGATCAACCCTCTCCTCGCGAGAGCAAACCCAGACTGCTCAGGCACGTTACCAATGTGACAGTCAGGACTAATTTAAAAGATAGTGCTATAGTGAATTTTCAGAATCAGTCCTGTGGATGAGCAAATACATATTATCTGAGAATGGATTCACAATGACATACAAAATAGAATTATGTGGAAGACCAACGAGTTAAGCCTTTCAAGACTTCCCAAACGTGCTGAATTTCGAGGTATTTCATATTTTTGGCCAATTTAACTAATGTTTCTTCAGTGAATCTATATTTTTACAACATTACCAGGCCACTGCCACAGCCGATATTATAAACATTATAATCATTATTGTTTTTTATAACGCACTTAACACCAAACAGGTTTCTAAGCACAAACCGGGGATTTCAACCTGCGTTGCTCTTCATCGCCTTGCTTCTAAGACAAGCACGTTGCCATTGAGCCATACTACCCGTTCCACTGTATATTTTACAACATTATCAGGCCACTAGCCATGGCCTGCGAATGCTGCACTATCTTTATATCAAAGCCGAATGTATGTGTATGTGTTTGTCCGGCTATACAAACCCACACCGTTGAACCCACTGCTACCACATTTTGCATGGATTCCTAATTTTTCTGGGGCAAGATTGCAGTCTATGTTTGGATGCCAAAAATGCACTCCGTGGACACCCTCATTTACTGATGCTCACACAGATTCAGTACAATAGGTACTATTAGGAGGCAAAATTTGTTGGTGTCTGAAGGGAATAAAAAAATATACTTATCACGCCACTCCAAATATGGGAAATGGCAAGATTACAGTTTACTTAAATTCATTCACAAAAAGAGAGCACAATTCTTTCTTGGACATTTTCTAAAATGTGCTGAAGCCATTGAGTAGCTGAAACATGCTGCACAAAAAATGAATATCACTTGGATAAGCTCCATCTGATGCAAACCAAAAATCAATATCTTGAAACACCACAACAAACAGCACCACGACTTGCCAACCAGAGGACAAGAGCAACTTTCTCCAGGGCAAATGGGATGCCAGAGCAAACTGAATCAAGACTTGCCGACAAGCGGACAAGAGCAACATCCTGCAGGGCACATGAGACACCACTCGATTAGAAAAGGGGCAATGCTGGGTACCCCAGCTAGTAAAACATGTTATACGTTAGTCTGCATAATCGTATTTCTGATGCTTGTATCTGATAGATTCACATGCTATGCATAGACCGACATCTAGTGGTAGCTGCAGAGTATTACATTTTTTTTGTTTACGAAACTCAAAAAGGGACGTCGACAGGGCGTGACAGTAATACTATCCCTAGTGTGACGTCCACTGCACCAATGGTCCTTCACGCGTCAAGGTCCCACAGGTTGTTTTGTTCTTGCATGAGGTAGCGTGAGTACAGATGTAATAAAGCAGATGAGAGTAGATAAAGCCAGAGAACTATTGATGCACCTTCTACTCTACAGGGGAGGAAGGTTGGATGCATGTGAATCTAAGCAGATACAAGCATCAGAAATACGATTACCTGAGTAATGTACCCCTTCTGATGCTTGTGGATCTGCTTAGATCACATGCTATGCATAGATTAGCGAGCAGTGTCCGAGAAGGTGGTGGGTTGTGATAAGATACAGGAGCAAGTAGATGTTTTAGCACTGCATGTCCCACCTGTGCAGTTGCTTTAGAATGTGTGTCAATGTAGTAATGTAGCTGCTTTGCAAATGGCGTACAGCGTGATGTTTGCAATGAATGCTAAAGTAGCTCCGGTACCCCTGGTAGAGTGAACTCTTGGTGTGAAAAGCAGAGTCTTGTTTGATAGAGAGTAGCAGAGTTATATGCATTTCACTATCATTTGGAGATGGCGTTCTTTGAAACATGATAGCCCTCCATGCCAGGTGCCATGGAGACAAACAGTTGGTCTGTTTTTCGTAGTGGTCTTGGACCGTTCTACTTACAGCTAACGTATGGAGCCTTTTCTCACGTGAGCTTGAAGGGTTCTGAAAGAAAGCTGGTAGTTTGATGGACTGGTTGACATGGAACTTAAATATATCTTTGCGTACACCTACTTGGCGACCGGCTAGATACTGTGGTATTTGCAGCAATATGTGTTGCACTCTTTCATTTGAGGGAAAGACGAGACCTTCTTCTGTCTTTATGATCGCTCCAAAAACTGTTTTCTTTTGCTTGGACCAAGACTATCCTTTCTCATTGATTTAGAATACCAATTGGAACAGAAAATTGTTGTTTGGGTATTTTGCTTGCAAATGTGGGGGGATTCCCCTCTTATCAGACAGTCATCAAGGTAAGGGTACACTGGAATGGATTCTCTGCATAAGTGCGCTGCCACTACCGCTAGTACCTCGGTGAATACCCTTGGAGCGGAGGCTATGCCGAAGGGTAGCACCTTGAATTGGTAAAATTGGTTTGCTATCTTGAAGCGCAAGAATCTCCTGTGCGCTGGGGAAATTGAAACATGAAAGTATGGATCTTTCATATCCAAGGTTGCTATGTAGTCCCCCTGTTTTGGCAGTGGGATTACTTCCTGTAGCGTTGTCATGCAGAATTATTATGGCTTGACATAGGTGTTCGCAGGGCGCAGGACTAAGAGAGGGAGCATTGGTGGGTCTTTTTTCGGCACAAGGAAGTACATTGAATAAATACCCTTGTTTACCTGGTTTGCCGCAATGATTTTTATGGCATCGTTCAGTAGCAGTGCTTTGAATTCTTACAACTGGATGCATTTTTCTTCCTGTGAAGTCTGTCTTTGTCTTGGCAGGTGGTTTGTTGGTGTTTCAATTAGCTCTATGGAATACCCTTGCCCATCCACGGTGTAAAGTACCCACTTGTCTGAAGTGACCCCCTCCCCATGCTACTGGAGTGGCATGGGAGGGAACCTGTAGCAGGTGGTCATTGCTTCGGAGGGGTTGAGCCCCCCTCTTGAGGAGGAGGATATGCCCCTACTTCTAGACCTTTTTTGGCCTATTTGACAACCCCGTTGTGAGTACTGCCCTCATGAAGAACCCCAGGACGAACCTTTTCCACGCCGATTTTAGTTATTGGACCACATGGCGTTCTCTCCTCTAAGCCAGCGAGAGTTTGAGCCCCCGATCTGCCCAAAGGGTTTGTTAGTGAGCTGTCCTAGGGATTTCAGGGTATCACATTCCACCTTTGCGCTTTTAAACGCATCCTCAACTGCTTTGCCAAATAAAGCGTTGGAATCAATAGACATTTTTAAGAGTGTAGCCTGGGTCTCCAATCTGAAACCTGGCAGAGCAAGCGTGGGGGTTGATCAATGTGCCTTCTGCCACGATCCTTCCTGCATGGTCTGCTGCGTCCAAGTTATTTTTAAGGATGCAGCTGGCTACCTGTTTCCCCTCAGCGAGGGTGAGTGAGACCAGTTTTTAGGGGCTTTGGGACTGAGTCTAACTGTTGTGCGATCTGGTCCCACTTGCGTCAATTATAGCTGGCTAATAGTTTTGTGTTATTAGCTTTCCTTGTTTGATAGGCTGTCGAGGAAGCTACCCTCGTCCCCCAGGGTGTAGATTTTCTTACTCTACCTGTCTAGAGGGGCTTTGGCAGAGGCCAGAGGGGTACCCGCTCCCTTTCTTGAGGTGGCGACTACAAGAGAGTCAGGCTTTAGCTGCCCCCTAATGTATATGGGGTTTGAGGGGTCTGGTCGATGCGCGGGTTGACTGCCCGTGTCAAATTGAATGTAAACAGAGAGGGCTATATACATCTCTTGACCGATTCTAACATTAAGTTGCTGATTTATTATCCCCAAGGATGTCCTCCACTAAGTCTTCATCAACCTGGGCTTCTTGGGTATCTCTTTTGAAGTGCTCTGCAGCCTTTAGGAGCAGGTCATTATATTGCAGTTGGTTGTCTACCAGGGGAGTCAGCTTCCGGGGGGGTCAGTGTGGTCTGGGGACTGGATGATGTATACGCCCTCATCGTCATAATATTGGTGCAAGTCTCCCGTGTTCTCTGGGACTGTGTATGGGCCAGGCTCTTGTGAGCCATGAGTGCTATAATAAGTGTCCTGACCCGGGTCCTGATGTGACGAGGTGATATCCTTCGTGGTGTCCAGGTGGGCATTTTTTGGTAGCGGTCTGAGTGTCTGCTGCCCCGCTCTGTGGGGTCCCCTGAAAGTTGTGGAGGACTTCGGGGTGATCGTCAAAGATGTTTTTTCAACGTTCTGGCCTTTACTAGGGTGTCGAGAATGTGTTTGTTTAATTAACTTGCTCAATTTTGAGCTTTTTGAGCTATTGCTTGAGCCACCGGTTGTCATCCTCGTAGCTGAACCGCCAGCCTGCCTGTTGGGGTCAGGGGTTCGCATGCGGAATCCGATGGATCCTGATCGCCCTCAGCGTCACTTTGGACGTTGATGCTGCAATCGCTGGATTCGACATCCACGGCGCATTGGCCTGCATTGCGTGGTGGTGGGCCCAGCGCTTGGTCTTGCGGTCCTTTAACGTTTTTTTTTAAAAAAAAATGTCTTATTGCACACAGGAATAGCACATACATATATATGTTCAACATTTCTAACAGTACGTTGTACACAGTTACTCAGTCCGAGTCTGGGTTTTCAATTTCAGCTTTATCTAATAGATACTGTTTGTACCTGGCCCATATATTTCTGGGTCTGGAAGTGGGCAGCACCGAGTCTATGTATAGCTCTTCTGTATCGTTAGTCCAAAGCATATCTCTGTCCCAGTCCACCTTGGTTGGCGGTTTTACACTTTTCCACTTCATTAATATTGCTCTTTTGGCGATCAACAGGCTCAGGTTTAAAAGTTTTCGCCAGGTCGGATTCATTTTTCCCACCGCGCCCAACAGACAATCGTGGTGTCCACTGGACAGATCTGCCATTTCATCTAGTGTTGTGCAAACCTCTGCCCAGTAGTGTCTCAGCTTTATGCATGCCCAGAGCATATGATATATATTTGCGTCTTCAGTGTGACACCTCGGGCAAGTTCCCGGTGTGGCGGGGTAGATTCGTTTAAGCCTTTTAGGGGTATAATATGTCCTGTGTACTATTTTATAATGTATTAGCTTGTATTTGGAGTTACATGATATTTGCTTGGTCAATGCACATATCTGGGTCCATTCGTGGTCCTCTATTTATTGCCCTAGGTCCCGTTCCCACTTGTTTTTGGACATGTGGTTCCCTGCTCGGCCCGTTTGAACTATAATTTTATATAGTGCAGAAGCTGTGATTTTCTGTGCCCCTCCTGTAAACATATAGCCAAACCCTGTGTTTATCTCCGGTTCTTCTGGAAAGGTGGGACATGCATTTTGTATGGTTGCTTTTATACACATGTATTGTAGCTTATGTGTGTTTGTGTTTCCCACTATATCCTTGAGCTCTTCGCATGCCACAAAGCGCTTATCTGGGAATAACTGTCCCCATTGTGCAATACCTCTGGAACTCCCCTTTAACGTTTTTGGCCTGAATAGTTTGCAAGACTTCCACTGTTCTTTGGTGTGGTCCCTGGGGAGACAAAGGTTACACACTTGGTGCAAATCCTTCAAGGGAAACTTTCTGTTGGAGGAAGGGCAGAATTTAAAAGGAGTGTTTTCCATCATGTATAAGGATGGCAGCCTGGCGAAATAAAAGGGAGTAAAGGGGAATATGCATTTGCTTAGAGAGACTGGAATATGAACCTCCCCCCGCTCTCCCTACTGTGCAGGGCCAAGGCCTGTTGGTGCCTTTGAAGGCCATAGACAAAGGTTTGTCGAAATGGGAGTCGCTGTAGTCGACTGATGGTGGTGTCCTCGAAGCCGTTGCCGAAGATCTTGCGGTAAACAGATGTCCGAAAGGACAGAAAGAAATACTACGTTCAACTTTACAAAGTAATGGTGTCAAGAAGGAACTCTGCGATATGCGTCTGACTACAATGGCAAAAAAAAACAAATCTGAGGGGCCGATGCGTGAAGGACCATTGGTACAGTATACATCACACTAGTGATAGTATTACTGGCATGCCCTGTCGACGTCCCCTTTTCGAGTTTCAAAAACAAAACATTTAATACTCCACAGATACCACTAGATGACTGCCTATGCATAGCTTGTGATCTAAGAAGATCCACAAGCCTCAAATATATACACACACACACTTGGTAATTGTTAGGGAGAGTTCTCAAAATGTGCTAATCCCTCTCTACCTTAGAGACCCCCAGCTCTTTTGCTGAACTTTGGGACTCTGTACTTTTAAATTGTTTGTTTTCTGTGCTTATTTCTTTTGGTTATGGAGTTTTAGATAACTCCATAGGCATCTTTCCATGTGTGTTACACAGCACCATCAGTGCAGTGACACAGGGATGTCTTTTTAGACTTTCCTAAGATTTAAATACCTTCTTTGGGATAAACTGTTTCCCAGAGAATGTAAGCTTACATTGACTTTACTAGTCTTTTTAAATTCCTAGACCCAGTACACACTACATTCCTATACAGTGCTGGAGGGTTTACCTAGCATCCCCTATGTCTAGAAACTCATGTAGCAGTCAAATGCTAACCTTTTCTATTGAAATGGCTGGGGGCAGTGGTTTTACAATGAACTACCATGATTTTTCCCGACCGCGAACACCGGTAGCTAAAAATCACGGGAGCCATGTTTTTCAAGATGGCGCATTAAGCCCCTTTGTTTAAACGGGTCCCGTTTTTCACCATTACTTTTTGGAAATGTCCTTCTAGAGTTTGTCTCTGTGTGCCAAACTAGGTTTGGTCCCTTTGTTTCTATGCTTTTGGCGGGCTTCAGGACTGAAGACCGCCTCTGTCATCTGATTGTCTGGGGTGGGCAGGAAGTGAGGGAGGTGCCAAAAACTCCCTGCGCTTTATCTCCTAGGAGACCCAAAGGCACTCTGGCGCGGTTGGCTGGCTGACTGTCCGGCAAGAACAGCCACGCTGCTGGGTGAGTGCCAGCTAGGCTGGAATGAAAGGGAGAGAACTGTTTAAAAGTAGGGGTGTAACGAATAGTAGTTTTAAGTATTCGGCCGAATACCGAATAGTTGGACAAGTATTCGGCCGGAACCGAATACGTAACCGAATAGTGGCCTTTTTAATAAATAAAGTTATGTAGACAAGAAAACCTTTGTAAATTAAAGATACACTTCAAAATGTGTATATCCATACTTTTTTGCATTTCTTTTCTTTGTCTACAGAAGATGAAAGTCACTTTCAGTCCACAGGGGCACTACAGTTCTAGTATGTGCTAATCTTTTTTTACTTATATAGCTCTTAAACCAAGGAGCTGTACATAGCACATATTCACTTACAATTATCATCCCAACTGTAGTCGGTACACATGTATCGACCTCAAAAAATTGAAAGGCTTGGTTGTCCTGGTCAGGATCTGAAACCTGTGACCTGCAGATCCCATGCACATCACAACAGCAAGCGATAAACCCACTGAGCTATCTTGCCTCTTTAAGCAAGCTCCGCTATGAACTCCAGCGCATAAAATGCCTGCATGAAGCCTTGTCTGGGTTTTCCACCTGGGATTAAAAGTAACCCTTATATTGTGTATGGTGCAGAAGGGTAGCATGGAAGACGATGAAGAGCACAGGCATAGGGTAATGCTATCATGCACCTCCTCCATGTAGCATGTGGCTCTGATGCGAGGGAACCGTGATGCCAGCAAGCTTTTCATGTTCTCTGCCTGCCAATGTCATGCCAACAGGAAGGTCAGAGAGTTCAGTCTCCTACTGATCTCTCCTGGTGGCCCCACTCATAGCCCTGCACTCCAAATGAGTCTTGATCAATACCACTCAGGGAGTCACTTCCGGGTGCTTAAGTGGGCACCCACAGTGCAGGCAGACCTGTGGTCTAGGGGGAGGGATGGGGCAATATTGAGAGGAGGAGGGGGTTGTCGAGACCGCCAGGCACCAGAGGCATCTCATCTACCGTATAGAGTGGGTGAGCAAGGCCCTATTACTGACCACTATCCAGTTTTGGGTGCCAACTGCTATATCATATTATAAAGCAATGCGAACACATGGAGGCACACACAATTAGGGAAAGTAACTAAACGGTCACACACAGAAACTCTGACACAGTTCCCGGGCAAAACAGCAAAGCGCCCTAAATCCGTAAGAGTACATAAGCAATCTCTGTGGCACTGCAGCCCTACTGCATGCAATTGGTCAGCCTGAGCCCTGACTGTCCACATGTCGACCTTAAACATCGTTGTGGAAACAATGAAAAACACTTGCCACTCGAAAGTAACAATTAAAGTTTCAAAATCGGTAGTCAGCCCTCGAAGTCCAAGAAATAAATTCGGTCTCTTTTTCAGTCTAGTTAAGGAGGCTGAATCTCTTAATTTTGTTGGGAGTTCAGCAAGCAAAGTGTCAAAAGTTGAAACGCGCACTGAAAAAACTTAGTGAAAAGTCAAGTAGGGTGAAAGCAGTCAGAGGAAAACGCACTACAGAGGGGCATTACTGTTTAATCTTGTGTTACTTATATAAGCCCCCCCACCTCCCTGCCCCCAACCCCCAGTGCTTGGTTAACACAGTTGCCTCCATTCATAGTGAAACAAATCACTCTCCCGCACCCCCCCCCCCGCTGCTACTGTTAAGTGTAGCTCCTTACAGCTGAGTGTCGGCATTAGCATAAGGCCCGTTGACGCCCTGGTGGCCTGGAAAACATGTATCAAACACCAGCTGGAGTCTCACTCAAAAGGCTTGTTTCTTCTCTCAGGATGCAGAGGCCCATTGTTTTCCTTTGAATGGGTTTTGTTGCCGTAGGCAAGGCTGTAGGTAGGCGAGGCTTGAACTTGAGAAGGGCAGCCCTGTGATTTTAAAGTCCCTGTTTTCTGATGCTGACTGCGGGTAGGCAAGGTTTGACCCAGAGAAGTGCAGCCATGCCGATTTTGAAGTCTATTCTCTGAGGCTAATGCGAGGCTGCCGTGAGATCAATCACTCAGCCTTGCATGTGTTACAGGAATGGCCCTCTCCGACTTCCTGTCATCCCTGGTAAAGAATGATAACGGACTGCCTCGCTCAGGCTCTACCTGTTTTGCTAATGACATCAGCTTGTAGGCTGATGATGTATGGGACAGAGTCAACAACGGAGGCACTCCGACTCACCTTTACTGTCAATCCAGTTTACCAATAACGTGATGCAGGTCGGAAAACTTCATGCCGAATTCCTCTTGTTCAGCAAGTGACCCAGAAGACAAATGCAATCAGCAAACTAGGTAGGGCATGTTCAGAACTTCGGCTTCAAGTAAATATTAGGTAAGATTTCGGCCGAAGCCGAATACTTGGTTTTAAGCCGAATTTCAGCCGAATACCTACTCAAAGCCGAAATTCGGTACACCCCTATTTAAAAGGCGAGTCTCTTGGACTGGAAAGCAGAGTCGACCACTGGAACGAAAGAACCGATGACAGCTGCTGCAACTCCTGGACCGTTTGTTTGCCCGGTGAAGCCCTGCTGCAGGTCTGAATTGCCAAGTTCATCTCGACAGAGAAGCCCCTTCAAGGACAACTTCTTTTGAGATTAACCAGGGGGAAGGACACCAGCTTGTGTGCTTGACGACCGCTACTCGAACCGAAGATCTTCCATTTTGCCAGCTTGTTTGACCAGCAGTGCAAGAGTCCCCAGTCATCCTCCCTCTTGTCCCCACGACTGAGGCTCAGGAAAAGCGAGATCTCCAGGAACTGCCAGGAACCAACGTCTTTAGCTGCATCTTTTCTTCATATTAAGGTACTCTGCCAACCCGATTGAGAGAACTTACCTCTTTGTGGTGAAAGTTCGTGGAACTTTCCCAACTTGCAGACCTAATCAGCTTGTGACCCAACATATGATTCTTTTTCGTACAAACTACTTCTGTGAACTTTGGCAAAGACTTTACCGTTTACTACAAGAACTGCTCTTTTCTATCCAAGACATTAGTCCATTGACTTTGGCCCAGGCCTATTGAACTGAATCGAGTCCTCTAGTGAACTGAAACTATTTGCACTGCCTAAGAAAGTATTTGTGATCTATTCTATTAACTTGTGCCTTTACCCTCCTATTTAAAGTGACTGAAATGCTATTTTGCTCCTATTTCGGGGGGCCTAATTTACTCAGAAATGTATTGGTTTGGTATTGAAGTGTATTTGTGTATGATATTGAGTTGCCTCCTTCTAGTGAATGTTTTCTAAATTATTGTGTAATAAATTAATAAGTGTTTTACCAAAAAACCTTGAGTGCAAGTGTCTACTTGAACCACTGTGATTGGAAGACCTCTGTGTAACCTCTTGTACTGCTCACATTCCCTCTTGAGATCAGCCTCAGCTCGCCACCACAAACTGTGTAGTACAGACTTATACCAAAGGTTGGTTTTGGTTACACCTGTAGTCCTAATTGTATGTGGTGGTCCCAGAGGGTACTGCATGCAATTCTGCCCAACAGTAATCTCAAAGTGTGATTACCCACACTTTACGCTAAAACATAATAAAAGTAAATCAATCATGCAAAGCAATGAAACTGTAGCAAGTAAAGTGAAAACAACAGTAAAATAAAGCAAACCATATACTGTGCCTTACATATATAAGGCAGAAACAGCACTTAAGTAGCCTCTCCATATTAGGTAAGTAGGCCTTTTGCCGCAATAATCTCAAGTTCCAGGTTAAGTACCTAAGAGGGGGGCAGGAAGTCTCTAAAGTTCTGCTGCACAGCATTTGGAAAATCAAAAATATTGGTAAAAGATTGCGTTTAAAAGCATCTTTGGATGTGACTGGAAAAGTAAAGATTTCTGGGGTGCACTCTCACTCCCAAAACACCAGCGGGTACTATGGGTGGGTTTGGGGATCCGAGATATTTGTATTGTGTGAAGAATCCTAGGCTAAAGCTTCACCTATCAGACAGGAAACAATCTTGGAGAGTGGATTTTGCACTCATTTGAAACAGATGGCCGCTGGGGCAAAAAAAGAGGCAAGTACACTTGCGCAAATTGCTCAGATTTACCAAATGGCAAGACTCCATGGAATTTGGATGCGCTGGGAACATTTACTTCTGCTGTTAGTCCAATTGATGGAAGTCCATCAGACGCAGGTTCAGTGCCTTACGTTGGTGTCGAGTTTGGGTCAGACTCTGTGGCGGTTTCGATCTATGGTTCTGGGATAGCTTCGACAGACGTGTAGCTGGATAGGCCAGACAGCACAAGACTGCAGTGATTCCCACGACAAGGAAGGACCTGACAGATGAAGTGCATTAGCAACGAAACCTCAGTCAAGGGTCAACAGGCTCAGTCCGTGGTGGCAGTAAAGGCTAGGGTTCAAGACATGGCAAATTGCCTTGGTTTTGAAAACATTCCTACTTGTCATTTAAATGTGCCCATGGAGGAAAGCCAATGTTTCACCACTGCTGCAAACTGAAGAATTAGGAGGGCAGTGCAGTGTAACTCGTAACTCTAAACGTGCTGAGAGCAATTGACTTAAGAGAAAGAATGAGACTTGCACTCCAGGGACAAAGGGAAGAGCTATGCAACTAGAGCATTATCCAGTTTAGATGGAATATGGACTAGTTAGTGTACCAACATTAATTTTTGTTTTTTCAAGGTTGTTGCATAGATTTCTCAAAAGGATAGCAAACTGAGTCCTCTGGCATACTTGGTGCTCAATACTTAAGAGCTTCTCACTTCGCTGGGCATGCTGGTTCAGCGAAAGGGGGCTCACCTGGTCTCCATCGCCTCTCGTTGGCAGTAGTATGGCATCTGTAGATAACTGACAGAGCTTCACATTAGAACAATTCTTGGATGAGTGCAGGGACAAGCAGAGCTTCATTATTCCTCAACTAGCGGTACCATCAGGCATTACACAGGCCTGTAGCTGACATGCATGCAAGGCTCAGCTATAGCCTTGTGTATGTTTGTGTTATGATTTCCTATTTTTGTAAAATTGCAAAATCAGCAGTCTCCCGAAATCACCTATACTGATGGCGCAGGGCCTGACTCCGCTCCACCCCTGTCTAAGGGTGAATGGGTGGGGTTAGTCGAATGTCACTATCGCTAGTACACCCCAGACTGGTATGCCGACCTTGGGCCAAAATCTCAGCACACCAACTGCTATAGGGCTGGAGACAACCCCAGACAACAATCACTGAGGGACTGCTACATTCAACTTTCAATGTTTTTTCAAAGTTGAACCGTAGATGGAATTCATAAACAGATCATATCTGGCTCTGCAGCTTCTCTCTCCAAGACCGGCAACAGCTATTACCATATATGGCCCAAACAGTTTTCAACTCACTTTCTAGTTGGATCAATATTTGGACATTGGACTGTTACTGGCTTTACTAAAAGGTTTCCTGAATAGGCAACTACTGGGAACTGCAGGTGATGCCCACTAAAATCATAGAAAGGCTGCCACCAACCAGTGGAACAAAGATACACTGCTGTTTGAAGAGACTTGCATAGGAAATCGGGCTGCTTTGGGATACCTTGATCTTTCTTGACTTCAGGTCAGTCAAGAACACATTCAGTATTTTTGCCATCAGGTGGTCCCCATTGGGGAAAAGGTCAGAGGTAAACCATGTAGGGAAAGAAAGATGTACATCAGTCGGGGTCCATCAAGGGTTCGTCCTTGGTCCTCTTATATTCACTCCTTATATCTGGTCCTTTGGAAAGCTCATCTTTGTATTCCTGTATCCTGTCTTTGACGATGACATCTTAATCTTTAGCTCCTTTGCCTAAGAGATTTCTTCCCACATAGCAGCCTCCCCAACTGCCACTTACCACTGGGTGGCACAGAGTCCGATGCTCAATAACTCCCAAAAAGATATGTTAGGCAGTTTTGCCAGAACCACTAATGGTGTAGGGTTCAGAGAAGCCAACATAGTGGAGCAGATGGATGCAAACTTAAAGTCTAACCAAACTTTCACTTAGTCCGAAGGTTTAGGCTCAGAAGGGAAGAGGTCTGATGTGAAGTACAGTTGGCAAATACAGGACTGCTAAGCAACACACTTGTATTAATTTAAGTACACTATACAGGTAAGCAACAAGGCTATATATATAAAAAAACAATGAAAGCCAAAAATAGTGCTATGTCTAGCTCGTAGCTGGTGCTAGGGAAAGAAACCTTGATTATATTTCTGAAAATGCAAAAAAAACCACATGCTATCTACAGGTTGTAACACTACAAAAAACCTGCCGGAATGCATGTAACAAAAGCTCCCTTGCACACAAGACCATGCCACCTTTTGTAGAATACAATCTTTATTTTCTCATATATACGTGCAACACACAAAAATATGCTAAAATTGGGGTAAGCATAAATAACATGCCTTCCCCCATGACAGACAAGTCAGAAAAACACTCACCCCACAGAGTGGAAGACGCCACGCATTCCGCTTGAGTTGACAAGCTTCTTCAGGCCAGTATAATCCACATTCGTGAAACACACCAACAAGTTTTATGAAAGCCGTTAAGATGCACTTGCACTTTTGTTCTGAAATCATAGAACTTTAAATTCAGAGCCTAAACCCCTCTGAATTTTGTCCACGTGAGCGACAAAAATTACTATTGCCTCTCAGGCCAGTGGGTTTATTGGTTAGCTGGCCCAACGACTTTAGTGTATCGTATTCCTCTTTAGCAGTTTTCAAGGTATCTTCAACGGCCTTTCCAAAGAGTATGTTCGTCTCAATGGGCATATTAAGAAGCGTGGCTTGTGTCTCTTGCTTGACGCAGGACTGGCGTAGCCAAGGGTGATGCTTAAAAATGGTTTCCTCTGCAATAATCCTTCCTGCATTGTCAGCGGTGTCCAGATTACTCTTTATCATGAAGCATGAAACTGCCCTGCCTTCTGCCGCCACAAGGGCCAATTGTGTCTTAAGGGGTTCAGGGGCTGACGACAACAAAGCTGAAACCTCATCCCATTTATGGCAGTTCTAACTCGCGCATGTCGTTTAGTAGTGGCTGGTAATCTATAGGAGAATCTGCCACAGGAGGATCCGGGTTGACGGGAAGAGTCTATATCATACATCTCTGGCTCTTCATCATCATCATCATCATCATCACCATAGTAAGGGTCTGCGGCCTCTTGGGTTACATAGAGGTCCTCATTGTCAGTGTCCAGGCCATACAGGTCAACGACTGGGGGGGGTCTTGCTGCAAGGGAATAGTTAGGGTATCAGGGTGAGATCTCTGAGGGGGGTTGAGAAGCAGTGGCCGATACAGGGACCTGAGAACTAGAGGGCGCTGTTGTGGGTGGGGTGGACTGAAGGCTCGAAGTGATTAGGGTCTATTTCAAAAAAGTTTTCCATGAAGGTCATCCTTTTCATGACCCTATTGATATCCTGACATGTCCATTGGGCAGAGCTAGGAATGGACATAGGTTCCAATGAAAACCCCTGATCCTCAGGAGTGACTGGGACTTGTGGTGAAGGCTGGTCCTTTTTCTTTAGGGCTGTAGACAAGGATCCGGTTCCTGTGAGTCCTTGTGTAGGGACCTAGTTTTATGGGACCTCTCCCAGTGAGGGGTCTTGGAAGATTACTTCATTAGGCCTTGTGGGACAGGTTTTTTTAACCAAATGGGCTAGTCCCGCCTGTATAGGGTTTTTTTACCGTTTTTGACGAAGAACGTCGAACTTAGATTACGGAATGATCCGAAATCTCGTCTACTGACATGCGACTTTCGGGAATGGATTTAGTCACAACGTCTGTTCTGTCTTTCGACAGTTGGGGCCGGTCATGTGGCGATCGGGAACTCGAGTGCCCAGAGGACAGTGATTCTACGGACCTGTCCATAGAAGTCGTGCATGGGCATTTGTTTGACAAACGTGTTGAGTCTTGGCTGTGGGTTGTGTACTTAGTGGAAGGGGCTGCGAGCGCTACTGATGCCGGGTGTCGTCCCCATAACAAGGCGGCCGGCCTGTCTGATGGGGTCAGGGGCCTGCGCTTGGGAAACTGAAGTATCCCCATCGCCTTCAGAGAACGCGGCGTTGCTGCCGTCACTGAAAGTCCCCTCCACGTCCATTGTGGCCTCGACCTGCATGGTGTGGTCGGCCCAGCGCTTGGTTAAACGGTCCTTTAACGTCTTGGGTTTAAAGAGCCTACAGGCTCGACAGGTCCCTTTGATGTGATCCAGAGGGAGACAAAGGATGCACACCAGGTGCTTGTCCACGCAAGCACATTTTTTGTTGCACTTAGGGCAGTTTGAAAGGGGTTCTCTCCATAATGGAAAGACACAGCAGCTAGTCGAGAATAATGTACGAAAAAGGGTAAATACATTCTGAAATGTCCCCCCCCCCCCACTCTCCCTACTGTGTTGGCCAAAGCCTGAAGCGGCCTTCCAAGGCCGGATGGATCCGTCGATGGGAGTCTTCCACGGTCGTAACTTCACCGCTGTCGGATGTTCCCGATAGTCAGTGATGTATAATATAAAGGATAGTAAGAGAAACTCGCTCTAATTTGTATAAATCAATGGCGGTATGCCGAAAAGAGAATGTAAATGAGAGACCTGGCAACAAGGATTGTTGAACCAAAAAGACCTTTATTCAGGATGCAGAGGTTACTGCTTCAACTTAAAAGGTTCTTAATAAAGATAACTTCTTCCTTCGGTAGTAAGGATGTGGCTTCCAAAGGTGTGGCTAGTCCTCATAAGCCCACAGCGTCTCGGGTGCTCCTCTCTCGGGTTCCTGCAAGGGAATGGAGAAGACACACACAGTCCGTCATTTGTGTCCACCTTATATAGGGGCTGGAGAGTTGTGAACCAATCAGGGAAGTGTTGTTCAGGTTGTCTATAAAAGTTCCCATAAGCCCCGCCACCTTTCTCTCGTAACGAAGGTTGTCTCCATGCCTGGTCCGCCAAGCTCGCACAACCGAGAGGAACGCCGGCCTCCACGTGAGCCGACACCGCTGCAGCCGCTGGACCACTGCAACGAGAAATGAAAGGTGAGCGTTGGCGGGGGACTCCGTAATGCAGTACTCCCACGTGTTTCTCCGTCGCGGCTTTCCACTGCCATGTGAACGGAACTGCTTGATGGTAATCCTGTTGGGGCGCATAACTGGCCTGATTAATTACCCTACTGGCATGGGAGTATATTTCTCGAGTATAGGGGAGCGGGTACGGCCGGGAGGCTTCCGTTTCGGTCTTCTCTAACCCCGCCTTCCGAGGACTAGCGGCCATCAGCCGCCTGTGACCATGTATGCCCCTGACATTGTTGCTCTACCCCCTTCGTTTGGTCTATGTCGAACGAACCATGCTTTCTTCCTTCCATTGCTCTGTGATTTATTGTTCTCCTTTGATCTCCTCCGTTCTGTCGTGCCCCTGCTGGTATCCCTTCTTCAGTGTTCCATTCACAGAGAACTCTGCGAAATAGCGTCCATCTACGATGGTGGAAAGAAACTATCTAAGGGACCTCGACGGATGAAGGACCATGGGTACAGTGGACGTCACACTAGGGATAGTATTAATGGCACGCCCTGTCGGCATCCCTTTTCGAATTTCAAAAACAACCAATACTACACAGCTTCCACTAGATGTCGGTCTGTGCACAGCATGTGATCTAAGCAGATTCCACAAGCCTTCAATGTAGTACTTGCAAAACTCATCGAGCCCCCTTTGAGTCTATGCATAAGTCAAGCCTTCAACATTTCCCATATAAAATGGCTTTCTTGGTGGCAATCACCTCCATAAGGAGAGTCAGCAAACTTCAAGGAACGGTTTGGTTGTGCTCGGCACTAGGCTTGGTTTTTTCACTAGGCAGTTGTGCTGAGTGAAAGTGTGTACTGAGCTCCATGTAGCTGCTTTCAAGCCTGGCGGTGGGTTTGATATAGGAGGGTGGAGTCTCTTTACTCCCTTCATGAGTGCCTTAATGACAAGTACCTTCCACCATGATACTTTACTCTGAGAGGTGGTATATGTGGATTGCGCCACCAGGTGAACCTTTATTGAATTAAATACTAACCCTGAGTCCAAGTGGAGCATGTAGTGAAGAATGTGAGTTAGAGTACATTTTATCGGTTTTATTTGTTTTGACTGGCACCAAATTACAAATCTTCTCCACTTGTCAAAATAACAGTGTCTGATTTGCGTGTCTCCTTGAGGATATCCATACACCTTTGAGTCAAGTTAAGATGTCCAAACTCTATGACCTTTGGGTAGGCAAATTTCCCTGACCAGCTCATCCATACAACATTCCCCTTGGAGGCCAGTTGGGGGAACTTGGACACGAAGTCTGGGCATTGCTTGTTTTCTTTTGTGGCCAACAAGTCTAGCGTGGGGTAAACCCACTGTGAGAAAATGTGATCTATAACCTTTCTGTAAAGTTGTCACTCGTGATGTCTTAGTAGAGGACCTCTGCTTAGCGAGTCCGCTCGGGTGTCGAGTTCCCCTGGAACATGTTGGGAAGTCAGGAACATTCCCCGTTTAAGTGCCCATTTCTATATTTTTTTGCTAGCCTGGACACATCTGGAGAATGTGTGTCCACCTGCTTGTTGATATAGAACATTGCAGTGGTGCTGTCTGTGAGAATTTGTACCAACTGATTTGTCAGGTGCTCTTCAAAGGCTTAGAGCGCTTTGAATACGGTTAGAAGTTCCAGCAAGTTGATGGGGTTCTGTGCTGTGATTTGAGTCTACAGACATGTGCTGTGAGATGAAGGTGATGGGCGCCCCCACCCGGAGTGATGGGTCTGTTGTAACTAACGCTTGTACCGCCGGGTCGTGGAAGGGTTTTCCCTTCAACAGATTCTCCTTTGTCCACCAGTGTAGAGCTTGTACTAGTGTTGGCGAAATGACCACTAGATCGTCCCACTGACCACTTGCCTAAAACCACTGTTTCACCAACACCTCTTGCATCGTATGCATGCGCATTCGTGAGTGTGGCACCAGGTAAATGCAAGATGCCATCATGCCGAGCAAACGCATAGCTTTGCGTACGCTTACGCGTTTTTATGACAGCTCCTAAGAGCGGTTTGGTTCTGTTTGGTACAAGGCTTGACTTTCCTCACTCGAGAAACCCAATTGGAAAAGGTTTTTTGTTCTTCGTGTATTTTACTTGCAAATTTAGGGCGTTTCCCCTGTGATCAGCCCGTCGTCCAGGTACAGGTACACTGGGATTGCCTCCCTGCGCAGGTGAGCTGCCCCCACTGCCAGTACCTTGGTAAATACCCTTGGAGCAGATGCTATGCCGAAGGGTAGCACCTTGAATTGATTGTGGTGGTTTGCCATCTTGAAACGCAAGAATTTTCTGTGCGCTGGGAACATTGAAATATGAAAATAGGCATCTTTCATATCCAAGGTTGCAATGTAGTCCCCCTGCTTTAGCAGTGGGATTACGTCCTGTGGCGTTGTCATGGAGAATTTTTGTGGCTTGACATAGGTGTTTGCAGGGCGATCTAACACGGGGCGCATTGTTCGATCTTTTTTGGGAACAAGGAAGAAAGTAAAATAGATACCCTTGTTTACCTCGTTCGCCGGGACGATTTCGACTGTCCTTTAACAGCAGCGCTTCCACCTCTTCCAGAAGTATGCGCTGTTCTTCCTTTGTGGTGGTTCTCAGTCACGGAGGATGTTAGGAGGGTCCTTGTAGAAGCTCTATGCAATAACCGCCCACTACGGTAGAAAGCACCCACTTGTCTGAGATGATTCCCTCCCATGCATGGGGGAAGTGTGCTATACATCGTCCTACTGGAGTGACATGGGAGGGGACCTGAAGCAGGTGGTCATTGCTTTGGGAGTGTGGATCCACGTCTGGAAGAGGAGGATCTGCTCAGGCAACGAGATCGTCGCTGGCCCCTCTGGCAACCTTGGTAGGATTGGCCTGGAGTATAACCCCAGGATGAACCCTGGCCCTGGTTGTATCCAGAACCTCTTTGCAAATGTTGTCCCCTGAAGTGACGAAAATGATGGCCTCCCATTTGACCTGAGGGATTGTTTGTAAGTTGACCTAGTGACTTCAGGGTGTCATTCTTCTTTTGCAGTTTTGAGAGAATCTGCTTAGATTCACATGCTGTGCATAGGCCGACATCTAGGAGGAAGCTGCGGAGTATTACAGTTTGTTTTTTGAAACTCGAAAATGGGCATCGACACAGGGCATACCAGTAATACTATCCCTAGTGTGACATCCACTGTACCCATGATCCCTCACGCATCTAGGACCCTCAGATTGTATTTGTTCTGACATGAGGTAGCATGAGGAGTAGCGCAAGTACAGATGATCCAAGCAGATAGATAGAAAGATAAGACTACAAGCATCCATGCGCCTTCTCTCGGAGGGGAGGAAGGGTGGGTCGCATGTGAATCTAAGCAGATACAAGCATCAGAAATACGATTACGGTGAGTAACGTATCCCTTCTGAGGCTTGTGGAATCTGCTTAGATCATATGCTGTGCATAGATTAGCGAGCAGTGATAGAAAGAGGTAGGATGTGAGAAGGGTCGTGAGCAAATAAATGTCTTAGAACCTCTTGTCCCACTTGAGTATCTGTCTTGGAATGAGTATCAATGCAGTAGTGCTGAGTAAAAGTGTGAATAGAGCTCCAAGTAGCTGCTTTGCAAATGTGTCAATAGGTACATTTGCAATGAAAGCCAGAGTGGTCACAATGCCTCTTGTAGAGTGGGCTCTTGGCGTGAAAGGCATAGTTTTTTCAGAAAGGGAGTAACACAACTGGATACAATTTATAATCCACTTAGAGATGGCACCTTTAGAGACGCGATCTACCTCTCTGCCTGCAGCTACGGAGACAAGCAGTTGGTCTGTTTTCCTTAGCGGCCTGGTTTTGTCTACATAGTATAGGACCGCCCTACGCACTTCGAGGGTGGGTCGTTTCACCTCAGCAGAGCTTTGGGGTTCTTGGAAGAAAGCCAGAAGCTCAATGGACTGGTTAACGTGGAATTTCAAAATAAACCTGGGTGTGTTCAAACCTAGGGTGTGTTCATAAAACCAGTTTATCTTTATGAACAGTAAAGAAAGGATCCTGCACTGAGAGCCTGAATTTCACTGACCCTCCTTATCGATGTAATGGCTACTAAGAAGGCAGTTTTATATGTCAGGTGTTTTAGACTGCTTTTATGCATGGGCTCGAATGGGGGGCCCATGAGTTTAGCCAGCACCACATTAAGGTCCCATTCTGGTGGTGGGTTAAAAATTGGAGGGTAGAGTCTCTTTTCCCCTTCCATGAAGGCTTTAACCACTGGTACTTCCCACCACAATACCTTGTTATGGGAGGTGGTGTATGCTGACTGAGCTGCCAGGTTTACCTTTAGTGAATTAAATACCAACCCTGCGTCCAGCAGGTGGAGCATGTAGGTGACAATAGTGGACGGAGTGCAATCAACTGGGTTGATTTGCTTATTCTGGCACCAGATAACAAATCTTTTCCATTTGTCAAAATAACAGTGCCTAGTGTTGGGTTTCCTAGATTCCTTTAGGATGTCCATGCACCTCTGTGGTAAGTTGAGGTGTCCAAACTCTATGACTTCAGGAGCCATGCTGCCAAGTTCATTGAGCTGGGTTGAGAATGCACTGTTATCTGGTTGTGGTTCATTTGTCATCTAATGCTTGCTGTATATTTACTGATCTTATGTAAAGCACTTTGGAGTAAAGGGCTATATAAATTCAATAAAATACAAACACAAATACTGTTTGACCTTGGTGCTGGGATAGTAGGTTGTACCAGCACGGGAGTCTGATGGGTTTGCACGCTGCTAGCCTGCGCAGGTGTGGGAACCACGGTTGTCTCGCCCACATGGAAGCAACTAGGATGAGCGTCATCGATTCTCTGTGCATCTTGTTGACCACCTTCCTCATTAGAGGAGTTGGTGGAAAAGCATAAGAAAATATCCCTGACCAGTTCGTCCACAGGGCGTTCCCCTTGGAGCCTGGCTGGGGAAACCTAAATGCGAAGTCTGGGCATTGTCTGTTTTGGCTTGGGGGGAATAAACACAATTCGAGGAGGTCAATTGTTCGCTGAATGTTTGAACTGCAAATTACTGGGGTCTCCCCAGTGATGAGCCAGTCATCCAGGTAAGGGTACACTGGGATTGCATCCCTGCGTAGGTGTGCTGCCACCACGGCCAGAACCTTGGTGAATACCCTGGAAGCCGAGGTTATACCGAAGGGCAGCACCTTGAACTGGTAGTGCTGACCGTCCACCTTGAAGCGCAAGAATCTTCTGTGCGCTGGGAACATGGAAATATGAAAATATGCATCTTTCATGTCCAATGTTGCAATGTAATCCCCCTTTTTTAGGAGGGCGGGGATTACCTCTTGGAGAGTAGTCATGCAAAACTTTTGTGGCTTGACATACTTGTTTGCAGGGCGTAACTCTAAAACTGAGTGCATTGTTAGATTTTTTTTTTGGCACAAGGAAGTAAGTTGAAAAAATACCCTTGTTTACCTGTTTGCCCGGGGCGTGTTCAATCGCGTCCTTTTCTAGAAGATTGACGATCTCCTCGAGGAGGATCTTCTGGTGGTCACAAGAATGTACTTTTTGTCGTGGGGGTGGTTTCGGGGACGCTCAAGCAGTTCTATGCAGTATCCTGCGGACACTGTGGACAGCACCCATCTGTCTGATGTATTTGTATTTGTTTATTTATAACGCACAGACCATCAGGCCCGGGGGCATCAGGGCGCAATTTGTACAGGGTTGCAAGAAAAGAACATACAGGCAGATAGATTACAATAAAAGTATACCAATACAACATAATAATCTTAATAATTACATATATTACACATGGTACAGTGTCCCTAGGCTCCGCAGAGGAAGTATCCCAGAGGTAGTTGGGAAGGTAGCAGACCGGAAATCGTGCTGGGGAACAGGCGGGCTGAGTAAGTAGGACAGATGTCTAACACAACTATTGCTGGTCAAGGAGCCAGGATTTGGATTTATTCTTGAAGGTGTTGAAGGAGTCTTCAGCTCTGATGGCAGCGGGGAGGGTGTTCCAAAGTTTGGAGGCTAGGACAGGGAAGCTAGTGCCTCCCGCTTTTTGGAGCTTAAACCAAGGGATAGTAAGGCAGTGAGTCTGAGCAATTCTTAGTGGACGGGCAGTGGAGTGGCACAAAAGCCGACTGCAGAGATAGAACGGAGCCTTGTTGGCTAGGCATTTGTGCGTGAGGGCAAGCGTTTTTAGGGAAATTCTCTGCTTCACGGGTAACCACTTTAGGCTAGTTCTGGCTTCTGAGATGTGGTGGTTACGAGGGATGTTCAGAGCCGCTCGAATTGCATTGTTCTGGTTGGTTTGGAGTTTGGACAGGTTTTCTTGGCTGGTGCCTAAGTATAGAGCGCTGCAGTAATCTATTTTTGCCATGATAAGTGTTCTCGCTAGTGTGACGCTATTGTGGGTGGTGAGGAATGGACTGCAGGCTGAAATGAGTTTGCACGTGTAGGCAGAGGTGGACCTGACTGCATTCGTTTGTCTTGACAAGGATAAGGTGGAATCCAGGTAAAAGCCTAGTGTTTTAGTGTCTTTCGAGACTTGTATGGATTTGCCGTCTATGATGAATGACTGATAGGATGGCTCAAGTTTGCTCAGGCGTTGTGATGTACCCAGGATAAGTAGCTCCGTCTTATCGTCGTTCAGACATAGCTGGTGCTGGATGACCAAGTAGACGTCATTGAGGGCCTTGGTGTCAGCAAGATAATCACCAGAGATGGGAATGAGTATCTGGGTGTCGTCCGCATAGTTGGTGTAGGAGACACCCAGATAATCAAGCACATCAAAGAGTGGTTTCGTAAAGATATTGTAAAGAGTACGTGACACGCAAGAACCCTGAGGAGCACCGCAATGAATAGGGGAGGGATCTGTGGCAGCGGAAGGTGCAAAGACCCTCATAGATCTGTTGCTCAGGAAGGATTTGATCCAGGCCGCTGCGGAGGGAGAGAAGTTGGCAGCAGAGTGGAGGTGCCTGCAAAGGATCTGGTGGTTAACCAAATCAAATGCGGCGGAAAGGTCGAGGAGTAATAGCATTGCTAATTTGCCCTTGTCCTTCAGGACTTCGATCTGGGTTTTTAGGTCTAATGGAGCCGGTTCGGTCCCATGTCTGGGCCGTAATCCGGATTGTCGTAGACCTAACAGATTGTTTTATTCAAGGTAGTTTTGGATCTGCAGGTAAGCTGCACGGTCCAGTATCTTCAGCAGAAATGGTACTCTAGTAATAGGTCGGAAGTTCGTGGGCATGCTTGGGTCAAGGGAAGGTTTTTTTAGTAGCGGGATCACCCAGGCGTCTTTAAGGTTGTCCGGGACAATACCTGTTTCAAAGGATGAGTTAATGAAGGCTGTAATGAATGGGGCTAAGTCATGGACGGAGTCCTTAATGATGGGAGCTGGGCACGGGTCACCTTGGCAGTTGGATGGTTTCATCCTGAGGATGATGTTTTCTACTTCGGTGACAGTGAGCGGTGCGAAGGTGAAAGGTTTGATGTTGGCAGAGTTGGAGAGGGTGGGCCTAGTAGGGGAGAGTGAGCGGTTGTCACGCCTCAGGCAGTCCTGCTTTTCTTTTATTTTAGATTGGAGCATAGAGATTTTGTTTAGGAGGGCTGCTTGAATGTTAGCACACCATTTGCTGTCTTTCGTGCAAGTGTCTGGCGGGGAGACTGGGGTTTCGAGCTCTTTTAGGACTCTAAAGAGTTCCTTGGAATTAGAGTCGGCTTGCATGATACGATTATTAAGCGATTCTTTTTTTAGCAATGATGATGGCGTCTTTATAAGTGAGGGAGGCAAGGAGGAAGCCGTCTTTATGCTCATCAGATGGGTGGCTTTTCCAACGGTTTTCCGCGCAGCGTTTGGCTTTGCAGAGGATTCTTAGCTGTGGAGTGAACCATGAGTTGAGATGTGCTCGTGGTTTAGCCTTCCTAGGTTTGATTGGTGCTATAGTGTCAATAGCCGTGAGCATCGTTTGGTTGTAGATGTCTGCTAGGGAGGTGGGATCAGAGCAGGCGTTGGTCGCCGCATTAAGAGAGGGGAGTAACAGTGGGAGGAGGAGTTCTCTTGTTATATTTTTTTTATTGCGGGTGGGGAGGGCTGGGGCTATGGGTGTTGGGGCTCGCAGGGTAGCTTCAATGTTAAATGTTATGATGTGATGGTCAGACCATAAGCATGGGAAGTTATTGAGTACCTGGATGTTGCAATTAGAACCGGCTAACCAATCGATGGTCCTGCCTTTGATATGGGTCGGTTCTTGTATGTACAAGGTGAGGCCAAGGTCAGTAAGAGCATACTCCAGATCAGTTGCTACAGGATCCTTAGGGTCGCCGCGACCTAAATTGAAATCACCTAATTGTTTGGGAGTTGTTTTTTGTTTTGTCAAGAAGAAGAGTGGAAATTTCACTGACAAAAGTGGGTGCCGGCCCTGGGGGCCTGTAGATAAGGTGAAGGGTGGCCGTTTGGTTAGGTGTTAGTAGTAATTTGATTGCCAGCAGTTGAGCTGATTCAAGTTTGGAGTCGGATACCACTCTTAGGTCAAGGGAGTTTTTATGGATGAATGCCACGCCGCCACCTCTAGAATGGGCAGAGGAGCGGTCACAGCGTGTGATGCCATAGTCAGGCGCTAAGGCCAAGGATAGAGAAGGGCCAGAGACAGCATGTAGCCAGGTTTCGGATATGGCAATGAAGTCAAGGTCGGCAGTGGTGATAAGGTCGGCTATGAAAAGAGCGTGTGCTGTGAGAGATCTAGCATTGATGAGGGCACCCTTGAACACAGGCAATTTAACCCCTGTGGTCTTAGTTTTGCAAGTGGCGGTGGGCGAAGGCGGGCTGGGTGGTGTGTGTGGGGCTTGCTTAGTGGTGTTGGTGCGGGAAGGACGAATGCGGAATCTGGTGCCTAGTCTTGTTCCTGAGAGTGAGGGGGCAAGGTTGGTTAGGAGTTGGTTTCGTGGCAAAGTGTTTGAGCCAGAGAGCTGGGTCATTAAGGTATTGGTTAATCTGGTTGCAGGGGTGGTGAGCGTCAACGGTAGTTGCTGAAGGACTTGTTGAGGGTGTCAAAGTCATGGTGGGTGACGCTGGGTCACGTAGGTAAGGGCAGGCCAGGTTATTAACCTCAAAGGTAGGAGTGGTTGACTTGGGTGGTTGAGTGAATAGGGCAAGGTGTGTGACTAGGAGGTAGTACAGTAGAAGGCGCACGCAGATGTGCATGATGGTGGTGCTGGCTGCCAGAATAGGTTCCCTATGAGCTTGTTGACGGGGACAAGATAGGGTCTCTCCTTGAGTGGGACTGGTGAGATAATGGAAGGGAGTGAGGATGCTATGGTATGGCTGGAAGCCTGGGCACCTAGATAGGGCTAACCCAATGGCTGGAATGCACAGGTCAGGGCAGGCCTAGATTAGCGTAATCACAGGCTGTCGCCCAGGGCAGTGGTACACCTAGATTAGACGTGACCCAAGTCAGGCACGGCACAATACAATCTGAAGGGCCCTTAAGGAACAACACAATTGAAATGGTCTGTAAGCCACCTTAAGGCACAACACAATTGAAATGGTCTGTAAGCGAACTTAGGCACAACACAATTGGCATGGTCTGTAAGCGACCTTAAGGCACAACACAATTGGCATGGTCTGTAAGCGACCTTAAGGCACAACACAATTGAAATGGTCGTCTGTAAGCGACCTTAAGGCACAACACAATTGAAATGGTCTGTAATCGACCTTAAGGCACAAAACAATTGAAATGGTCGTCTGTAAGCGACCATAAGGCACAATACAGTTATAAGGTGGTCTACTAGTGACCATAAGGCACAATACAGTTATAAGGTGGTCTACTAGTGGCCATAATGCACCACACAGTCATAAAAGTGGTCTGTTGGTGACCATAGGGTACAGCGCAATCAAGATGTGGTCTACTAGTGACCCTAAGGCACAAAATACTTATGATATGCTTAGGTCCGAGAGTTTCAAGGGTGGCCTGAAACACATTCAAATAGTAGTGGCTCAGAGTACATGCCTACAGTAGTGTCCCCGGTACTGGCATGCGTGATTATACTCCTTGATATGACAGTCCACGTAGTAAATGGAGTACAGATATATGCCGACTGAGGGGGAGTCGTATCATTGCAATGTCAGTAATTTAAGCAAATACGAGTAGCTTACAAGGACAGGGGCAAAGTACTTACAGTAAATTCTCCTTGTATGAATGGAGATATTTGGATACTTGGTTCCGATAGCTTGCCTCGGACTTTGCGGAAGGCGGTTGGGGAAGTTTAAATTGAGCAGGGGGGGGGGGGGTGGCCACGCCGCGCTCCCATGCGCGAAACAGGCGCAGGAACAGGCCTTTGTGTGGCCTTCGTGCTGGCCACCGGCGGTTCCACCTACCGGCGGATGAATGCAGTTTTACACTGCTACAAGCGAGGATCAGCCTCGCTTCCTTGCCGCGCGGCGCGCGGCATGCGGGAGTCAAGCACATTTGAGGACAGGGTCAGGCAGGCCCTTCTATGATGCCGGCGATGGTGCTGCAATGCACTCCATGTGCATGGAGCAGCTTCAGGGATGGGAGGGGGGCTCCTGCCCTCTAACCTCGGCGAGGATGGATGGAATGGAGGCACAGGCGCAGGAACAGGCCTTTGTGTGGCCTTCGTGCTGGCCACCAGCGGTTCCGCCTTGTGTGGCCAGCATCCCTGTGATCCCTTGGGTGGCCTGTGATCCCTTCCCAAGCTTGGGTGAAGTTGGTAATGCGTCACCCTGCTGGAGATGCATGGGAAGGGACCCTGATCTCGGCGTCACTGTTTTGCGGGAGGCGTGGCGCCTCTGCTGGGGCTGCCTCTTCCCTTACCACGGCCCCTCTTGTTTCCCCTGTTGTAACTCTGGGTAGACTGCTGGTTGTTACCCCATGATGTACCCTGCCCCTGAGAATAGTTGGAGCCTCTTTGTGAATTTTGGCCGCGTGGGCGACGAAAATTGCCATTCCCTCTTTGATAAGGGGGGTTTGTTGGTCAACTGTCCCAGGGATTTTAGAGTCTCATAAGCATCTTTGGCATTTTTTAATGAGTCCTCTACCGCCTTGCCAAACAGTAGATTAGGCTCCACCGGCATGTCGATTAAGGATGCTTGTGTCTCGGGTTTAAACCCTGACTGTCTTAACCAAGCATGCCTCTAAATGACAGTGCTCTCTGCTATTAGCCTGCCGGTGTTATCCGCGGCATCAAAGGTTGCCTTAAGGATGCAACCGGACACGGCTCTCCCTCCGACTTAACCTGTGCCAACTGGCCCTTTAAACGTTCTGGTGCGGAGTCGATAAGTGCAGCAACTTGCTCCCACTGGTGGCAGTTGTAACTAGCCAACAGGGTGGTGGAGTTGGCAATCCTTGCCTGGTAGGCGGAAGTGGAGCTACCTTCCTTCCCAACCCGTAGATCTTTTTGCTCTCCTTGTCGGGGGGAGCCTCAGTCGAAGATAGGGGTGTTCCCGCCCTCTTCCGGGTATTAGTCACTACCAGGGAGTAAGGTTTCAGTTGCCCCTTTATGTAAAGCGGGTCTGATTGGGCTGCCCTGAACAATTTTTCGATTCTTGGGTTTACCGCCCTAGTGAGATTAGGATTCAGAAGGGAATGATAAATTCTCCTTTGTATAGACTTGAGAATAGGGATGGCCTGGGCAATTAGTTTCTTTTCTCTTACTAGTTCCTCTGCAAAGTCCCTCTCCTCCTGTGCTCCTTGAGTGTCTATGAGGAAGTGTTCTGCCACTCTAGACAAAACCTCATTTAGGAGAAGTTGGTTGTCAATTGGGAAGTCGGTAACCTGAGGTTCTTTGCCTACAGGGGAGTCTATTCTGTAGACTTCTGGGTCATCTTCCTCCTCCTCTTGGTCTCCGTCAACCCCATAGTAGTCCACCCCAGTTTGGTCGTCCAAATTTACCAATTCTGGATCCTCATATTGTAGTGGATCCTCAACCCAATTTTACTACAAAGGCCATCAAGTTAATCTAGTGTTTCTGTTATCCACTGGCAGTGTTGCTAATTAAGATGGTGTCCTCTGCAAAAAGCAGAACGCTAATACACTCTCCCCCCCAAATGGGGGAATTAAAATTGCTGTTCTTCAGAAGATGTACTGGCAGCAAACTGATGATTAAGAGAAACAGAGATGCCAGTAAGACCTCCTGTCGGACTCCCCTGGTGACTGGGAAGTGGTCAGTACATTCACATTTTGTTCCAAACCGAATTGAAGCAACACTGTACAAATACAATTGTTGGGACAAGAGCCTTGGAACTTTGCAGATCTTCAGCCATCTCACTCAAAAGGGAACATGTGCTGGGCCTGCTCCCGTATTCGCTACCCGTTCGTGGTGACTCCAGTTAGAACAGTCCATCAATCCTGTGATGCATCCTGAGCAGGTCTGCACAGCACAACTCTTAATCTTTCATTGTTTTGGGTCTTCTACTGGAAGCGGTATGAAACGGATTCCTGTGCACCAAGACCGACCACAACTAAATACAGATGCTGAAAGCGATCTCTGCACTCGCAACACCTCGGCCTTCCTCAACCGGATCAAACGCAGAAAACTGTTTCCTCAATGAATTCTGAAATACCTACAGCGGTCTCTGGAAGAATCAGAGTCAGGGGGGTAAGTTAACATACCTGTTTTTGCCCCCTCCTCAATAGGGTTACATTGTATGTAAAGTACTGACCCTAACTCACTCAGAACTGACCTTTGGTGGTGGAAACTTGGTTAAGGATCCTTCCTAAGGCCTATCCTAGAGTGTTGGATTGTGTTGCATACTTACCTGAACTGTACTTTTATCTATCACCACCACAACCCACACCTGAGGAGAATATACTTTGGAACTGGTGACATGTGAGCTTAAGGCCCCAAACCATCTTAGGGTTGGACTAAACAAGATTGATGGAAGATGTTCTTGTGTTGATTCTAAAATGTTCTGCCTATTGTCCTTGCATCAGACTATTCACATTGCATTGGTATTTGACTCATTAAATTCGAATTTTCCTATTGGCGAATGGGTATGTATGTTTTATAAGGAATTGTGTGGCAATACCTGTGATTTTAAGATACTTCATGTGTAACGAAAGGCCTGATAAATAATTGTATTTTTATACTGTCTAATTCGAATTACTGGTTTTCTGTGTGGACTCAGCCTTAGACTACTCACACTTTTCCTGAAAACAAGCCTTGACTGCTCAGTTACCTTACTTTGCTTGATTGGTTATTGGATAACCTCTCAGTGTTTTCCCTGTTCACCGTAAGAGGGTGGCCTCTCAAAATCCTTCCATCTGGGCTGGTTTTGGAACTCCATCTTAATAACACGTTATGAATAGTCACTAATAGATTTGATGGTGATCGTAGCTGACTCAGCTTGAACCAGAGTATATCACAAGAGACCTAATCAAAAGCACTACATAAAGCAAATGGCTAACTGCTCCTGGACCAGACTGGAACAAGCCTTGCACCCGCACTTGGGCACCTCTCACCGTAACCGACAGCAAGCAGTCCAACCTCCACTAACCACCTGCCCCCCCACACCCCCAGTCAACTGAGAAAATCGAAGTCAGGTGGGTTAAGTAAACACCAATAGTTTGTCTCCCACCTGTCCTCCAAATGATAATACCGAGAACAATTCCCAGTGTACCCTTCCATTGTACTCCTTTTTAGCTGTAACACCTGAGCAGTAAAACCTGAAAGATAAGAACACATTTCACTTGCACATCTCTTCTTTTGAACAAACACCAAATACAAGAAACTTAACTGCATCAGAGGCTTTGTGACCTTTGGGCAAAAGGCCCCAGTCTTCATGGGGATTGGACTGCTGAAGCTATGGAACAACACGTGTTACTTGCTTCAATCTTACTGCATCACTTGACTTGCCTCTTTAGTTGACTTAAGTCAATGAATGCATTTTAAGAACCTATGGTAACTGAATATGTTTTTTTATTGAGGGTTCTGGGATAGTACCTGCTTGATTTATTTTTTAGTGTGTGTTAGAGGCCTAGAATAAATGCTGTATTTGTATTCATTCCTGTCTAAATTGAGTTGTGTGCTTCACGTTGTGTGTACTCATGGTGGACCCCTGACATCCTTCACACTTGATTGGGTTTCGGATAACTTCTCAGAGTTACCCTGTAACTAGGGAGACTTCCTAAAATCTATTTAGCCCAGATAACAGAAACCGATCTCAAGAGCAACCACCCCAATGGAACACAAGAGAAAAACTATGAGAACAACTCTGGTGCCAGGTACGGGACCCAGGGGCCCCAGGAAGAGATGCAGCACAGCAGGATTCAGCATAAAGGAAACAAATGGGAAACAGTCGAAGGACAAAGACAGAGATCTTCGACCACTGAAGGCAAGTATCACAAATAACCCAGTTTACAAAAAGTTAGATTTTATTTGACACTTAATGCCAGACAGCAGCTTCTAAACGCACTAAACTACAGCAACCTTGACCTCCTGGCAATAGGGAACCCAACCTTTGGTATAAGTCTGTACTACACAATTTGTATTCCCTATTGCCAGGAGGTCAAGGTTGCTGTACTCTCCCAACGAGTACTGCAAAAAACCTTGCCCAACACTGGTGGCAGGCAGATGAGGATCTATTGTAGAGTTGTTACATTGAGTGTTTGCTTTACTTTTGTTCAACTAAAAACATTCACAAGGCTAAGCTCCACTAGAATAACAATTGTAACATGCCTAGTATGGATAACTTCAAGCAGGAAGCCCTGCTCATTCTAACAGTAGAACAACTGAAAGAAATGTATGTGTAAGCTCAGGAATCTCCCTGTTAAAGGAAAGACACATACATTGATTACAAGGCTGTTAGATCACCAAAAGGTTGGGTAGTGGGCCTATAACTCCAACTAATCCAGAAAATGTGGACATTGATAATGAGGATGATTATTCAGAGTCTAACTCTAATGTCTTAGAAGAGTCAGAGGAGGGAAGAGGAGGCCCAGGATAGGAGCCCCTCTTTGCCTCAGCATGATCTTCGGCCTCAACCTTTATCCACTGGGACCCCATAAGGTCCATCACTGAGTACAGAATACGTGTCTCTTGAGAAAATGACTTTCATTGGAATTTAAAAGGTTTCAAGCTGAAGCCAAACATCAGGACATCAAACTCAGGGAATTGGAAATGCAACATGCTCTTGAAATGAAGAAATTATCTCTTGAAAATGTTTCCCTCCCAGAGTCCTCCAGGTCTTCCAATCCCAAGAGGCCTCGCCTGCCCAAAGGAGCAATGAGTATGTATGATGTGAAACTTGCTATTTTGGATTGGTTGGGTGCATTTGAATACAATCATGGGATTCAGGGTCTCACAGGGAATCAGTTGATTCCTTGGCTTTTGTCTACACTCTCCCAGGTTGCAACTGATGGGGCTGGGGGTACTTGAAAGACAGGAGTATGAGCATGTGAAGCTGGCTTTGAGAGCCAGATTTGGCAAAACTCCTTCCCAGTACCTTAAGACGTTTAGGACTCTCAAAAAGACTGATGTTACCCCTTGGGCTCCCTGGGTGTGTAAATGTTTGAAAAACTTAGATGGATGAGTTAAGGGTTACAGAGCAAACTCCTTTGAAGGAATGAGAAATCTGTTTTTGTTGGAATCTATTATTGATGCCTGCTCTCCTGAGCTGAGACAGCACATGGCTAACACAAAAGAGATGGCTCCGAAGAGGCTATCAAAAGCTGCTGACTTGTGGGTTGCCAACAGGGCTACTCGCAAGGATTCTGGGTCCACTCACAAAAAGGATGAGGGGGAAATAGCACAAGAAAGATGACAAAGAAAATTCTAAATCCAACCACCCAAAAGAAGGCCACAAACATAAGAAGGGCAAGCCATTTGGGAAAGCAGGTCAGTCTGGTTTAGCACCAGAGGTTTCACTAGAGGAAGGTCAGCAGAAGCCCTCATTCCAGAAAACATTTGTTAAATGTTATGCTTGTGGGTCAACAGACCATGTGAAAGGGGATCCCAGATGCAAGGGTAAACCTTCAGGGATCCACACTGCTGCCTTAGCCTTTATCCTGGAGGAAGAAGTTCATATGGCAAGTGGAAACTCATTTATTGGCTTAAGACCCCATTGGAGTCTCAGTCAGTGTTTCTTTAGTGTCCCTGGGTCTGTGGGAACAGCAGAATGTAGATGTGTATAACTCTTCCAGATAACACCAAAGAATATTACAAGGACAGTGCACTTGTGAATGATCAGGGAACCCTTGCCATTAGCGACACCGGGGCCAGCATTACAGCGGTGGATGAAACTTTTCAAACCTGATGATGTTGCTAAGGCACCCAAAGGCCACACTAAACTCGCTGGAGGCCCTTCCCAGATGGTTCAAATACTACCAGCTCTCATCCAGTGCAACAATATGACTGTAAGAATACCAGTCAGTGTACAAATGAGGTGCCTAGAAGAGTCCTGCTGGGGAATGACTTAAAAGCTCTTGGAGTTGTATCAAGCAACCCCTGGCATTCAAAGGGAGCAAAAACTAGAAAGACGACATTACGAGAAATAACATCAGCTGCCTCCCCACAAGGTAAACAACGCTCCCCGAGCAGTGGGGCATATCCAAATTGACGGGCCATTATCCCTGTGGCACCTGTACCTGTTGCTCGTCCACTACAAAAAGCAACCAAGTTGACATAGGCTTAGAGACGCTTTGGAGACAAACTGAATTGACCAACTGCAATTCAACCATGCTAATCTACGGTATTAGGTGCCCTTGCAATAAGCTATATATCGGGAAAACTGAAAGGAAGATTAAAATACGAATAGGTGAACACAAAAGTTGCCTCAGAAATCACACCGTCAATGCCCCGCTAGTTGGACACTGGATAGAGCGAATACATCAACCGGATGATCTGAGATGTACAGTGCTTTTAAAACTGAAACCTAGCTCAGGCATCAATCGTGACAAAGATCACTGCTTAAGAAAGAGCAACAACTCATTTATTTGGCCAATACTGTGGAAAACGGCCTGAATGAGAAATTAGACTGGCTTGTATAACTGAATACTTTGAGATCTTAATGATCAACGCCACTGTAATGACGTGAATAATCCGTCTAGCATTACACTTCAACTATAGGCATTTTCATCTTGCTGCTGTGGTTATCCGCATTCCGAGGTGATGATAAAAGTATTTGTTTTCTTACTTTAGCTGTGGTAGTATTGCGCTCAATGACAGATGGTTAATTGCAACGCGAAGTGAGCTTGTTTTTCAGCCCTTCATTGGGATGGCCCAGTAAATATAACAGGCGAGGAGTAGATGACGTAAGAGGACTCCTCCCCATTAATACAGATAGGGATCATGTGACCGACTAGCACCTCTAACCGTGTTGGTTAAAAGGTGAGCACCTAACTCCACCCACTACTTCCATTCAAATGTCAGGGGGGAGAGAGGACAGTGAGCAAGGACTGTTCCTGTGCACTGAGCTGATGCCGCCATTCCTTTGACTACATTAAAGGCTTGTTAACACGTCGGGTAAGAGGAAAACGCCCATTTCATTTTTTCTAATTAAACTTTTTCAATCCTTCACGCACGTCTCACAGCATTTTTCCTTCTCAACCTTCACTTTAGAACCCAATAATCCTGTGTCATGAAAAGTGAGACGTGGCCGTATTTCTCGGGCTTAACACTATGTGTTCAAGATACGAACCACCAGCGTGCCTGTAGTAACTGATTAGTACGAGTGAAACGCGGCTTTCGTATTTGAGAATCATCCCTATATCAGCTTTACAAGTGATTATTCCAACATAACCAAGCATATGACTTGTACAGCACATGGTTGCTCACCAACAGCAATTTATTTTTCCACCATGCAAACAGAAAGATACTGACACGATATGTCAGCTCGGTAGCCATGACATGTGGGACCAGCAACCTTGGATCTCTTTGGACTGCTCCCCCCACAGTTGATCAACATCAGAAAGTGCTTATAACGGATGAGCGTGTTTCAACTTTCTTTTTGTCTGCTTTTCCACATGTTTTGTGAAACTGTAGGGGCTCTAACTCCCCACCCCGGAGACAAATCAAACTATTGAGACACTTTACAGTGTTTTGTTCATCACATTGAAGTCTGCTCTAAGTCAGCGTGCATTTGTGATGGGACCACTTAGTTTGGATGTCTGTGCCTTTGAGCAATCTCGATTGAAGATCTCCAAGACAATTTTAGTTTCTGACTCATACATGTAACCGATTTGACTCAAGCCCACATGGGTTTAGGGTTAGTTGTGTACAACACTTTGAGCTGAGATGTTAATGTGTGACAGCTAATCAAGTTTGTCATTTGCAGTTTCAGCTTATTAAGAACTATTCTGGTGTAATTAAAACACACTAAATCCCCTTCCAAAGATTGTTTAGTTTGGAAGTTGGACATTTATTTGAAGAACATACGCCACACTTATACCTATGTTCTATTTCTGTTTCAGGAAGGGATACCGTTGGCCTCCTCTAGCACAGCAATTTATATGCGGACAAAAACTAGAAGATGTGACATGGACTAACAAGTAGTCCTTATTGGCTTTTTGTTTCAAAATGAGAAATTGTAATTGTGGCCAATGAAATTGTACGTTGTTTACAAAGAACAGACAGGGTACCCCTGAGGAATTTCCCTGATTTAATTGCATATTCGGTTTTGAGGAAAGACACATGTCGGGTTGAGTGTGGTTGATTAAGTTTGATTGTGAGAATGATGATAATTGTTTATCTGAATGAGTGAAGTTGAGAATCATTGTTTTCTTATTATTAACTTGTGTTTACTTAGCATTCACCACCTGAATTAAGGTCGAGTCATTGTATACCTCTACCATTGCTTTTTAATCAGAACTGTCTCTTCAATGTTTAATTGCTTACTGTTTTAATCTTTTTTGTCTTTGAAGATGATTTCTTCTGTTTTATATATTAATAGAACGTATATTTTTTGATTTTAACCAGACTGGTGGTATGTTTAATTCTAAGAGATTACCAGTGACGCTCAATAATAGAGCGCTCTTTCTGCTCAAGAGGACATAGTATCCTACTCTGAAAATGACTGCTGCCTACAAGCCTTTTTGTGCTAGTTTAAGGTTTGAAACCTACCACGAGGGTTTGTGCTTGTAGAGCAAGGTAATCTTTCCCTCACACCTCCTCTAGTGTCTGAGGGGGAGGATCAACCAAAGGATGGTGAAACAGTTGCTGATGAAACAGCTGGAAGAAGCCCTTCCCCCCTGTTGGAAATCTGGATCTTAAAGACCATCCAGAGCTGCAGACTTTACTTGCAGATGGTGGCCCCCTTTAGGGCAGACTTCAGCAGAGGTCAAAGGGTATCCTACTCTTGAAGGACTTCAACAGGCAGCTTCTCAGCTGGAAGGGCAAGAGCCAGGGAAGCACAGGCTGTACTGGGAGGATGGTCTCCTTTACATTGAGCCTAGAAGGCTTGTAGTGCCTCAGGAGGTGAGACCTCAGTTTCTACAATTAGCCCATGAGATTCCTTTAGCTGGTCACTTAAGTTTTAAGAAGACTAAGGAAAGGATTTCTCTATATTTCTACTGGGCCAAGATGGGGTCTGATGTAGATACATTCTGCAGAAGCGGTCACACTTGTCAGACTTTTGGCTAGAGTGGAGTCAAGAATGTGGCACCTTTGGTGCCCCTCCCAGTGGTGGGAGTTCCTATTGAGAGGGTAGGGACTGACACTGTTGGTCTCCTAGACCCTCCCACATCTTCAGGAAACCGATTTATATTGGTTGTGGTAGACCATGCTACTAGGTATCCTGAAGCTATACCTATGAGAACTGTTAATGCTCAGACTGTGGCTAAGGCCCTCCTTGGTATTTTTACCAGGGCTAGATTTCCTGAGGTTATCTCAGATAGGGGGACCAACTTTATGTCCTACTACATGCAAGCCAACTGGAAAATCTGTGGAGTGACCTACACGTTTTCAACAGCCTACCACCCCCAAACGAATGGGTTGGTGGAGAAGTTTAATAGAACTATGAAGAGCATGATGGGTGCTTTAGAAGAACCCCCTAAAGAAAGTGGGACCTTCTACTGCCATGTCTTCTCTTTGCTTCTAGAGAAGTCCCTCAGGAAGGGGTTGGTTTCAGCCCCTTTGAGATCCTCTATGGTCATCCGGTTAGAGGTTCATTGGCCCTAATCAAGGAAGTGTTGGCAAGTGCTCCTTCCCACAAGACAGTAAGAGTCACTGACTAGGTGTTAGGCAACCGAAGGAGAATGACACACATGATGACAGAAGCTTCTGATAACTTGAAAGCAGGTCAGGCTCTGGTTAAACACTGGCATGACCAGAAAGTCAGCATAGTTGAGTTTATTCAAGACCAGATAGTTCTAGTTATGGTACCTACAAGGCAGAGGGCCTTACAGGAAACATGGATTGGACCCTTCAAGGTTGTGGACAAACTTGGAGAGGTCAATTATTTGGTGGATTTGGGCAATCCCAAGGAGGCCCCCAGGGTCTTTCACACCAATTGCCTAAAGGCATATGTATCCAGACCAGACCTAGGAGGTTTGCTCTTCGCATCTGATCAGGAGGAGGAGAGTGAACCTGTACCTGACCTTCTCAGGGGACAGCCTTTAGATGGAAACATAGGAGTTAATCACTCTTCTGATCGGACTCTGCAACAACAGGAAGAGTGCAAAGCTCTGTTAAATCAGTTTCCTGCCTTGTTTTCACTGACACCAGGCTTGATCCCTTGGGGCCAGCATGATATTCGCACTGATGACCAACTCCCTGTCAAAAGCAGGGGTTACAGAATGTCAGACCATGCAAGAACCCACATAAAGGAAGAGTTCAAGAAGATGCTTGATCTTGGGGTAATAGAGCCATCTACAAGTCCACGGTCTAGTCCAGTTGTACTAGTACCAAAGGCAGGATCCAAGAAGTTGAGATTCTGTGTGGACTATAGAGCTCTTAATGCAGTCACCACATCTGATGCCCATCCTTTACCTAGGACAGATGAACTGGTGGATAAACTTTGTTCAGCCAAGCACCTCAGTACATTTGACCTAACATCTGGCTATTGGCAAATTGCTCTGACAGACCATGCCAAGGAGAAAACTACATTTTCCACCGAGGCGTCTCTACCAGTTTAATGTAATACCTTTTGGACTAAAGAATGCACCTGCTAAATTCCAAAGGATGGTAAATCATGTTCTGAATGGGATGGAGGACTTTTGCATGGCATACCCATTTGACATTGCAGTGTTCAGCCCCACTTGGGAAGAGCATATTGACCACTTAGGTTATGTGTTGCAGGCTCTTGAGCAGGCCCATCTGACCATAAAGGCAAGTAAATGTCAAATTGGTCAGAGTAAAGTAGTCTACCTTGGACATGAGGTAGGAGGAAGTGAAATAAGGCCATTGCCTAGCATAGTACACGCTGTACAAGACTGGGCCACCCCTACTACTCAAACCCAGGTGAGAGCCTTTTTACGTCTCGCTGGTTACTATAGGAACTTCATAGAGAACTATGGGACCATTGCATTTGCCTTGAATCTGATCACCTCACCCAAATTCCCCAACAAGGTCAGGTGGAATTAGGAGTGCACCAAGGCATTTGAAGGGCTTAAGAAAGCCCTTTTTCAAGCTCCAGTCTTGAGAGCTCTGGACTACAACCGATCCTTTATTGTACAAACTGATGCTTAAAATACAGGAATAGGTGCAGTTCTGAGTCATCTGGATGAGAAAGGCAGGGAACACCCCATCTACTTCATCATAGGAAACTGAAGGACAGAGAAACAAGGTGGGCAACCATAGAATGTGAATGTTTTGCCATTGAGTGGTCTTTGAAGAAGTTTAGACCATACTTGTATGGATCTACTTTTGTAATTCCAACAGACCACCAACCCTTGAGATGGTTAATGCAGATGAAAGGGGGAAATCATAAATTGTGAAGATGGTCAATCAGCCTTCAGGGGTTTGATTTCACCATAGAACACAGGTCAGGGTGTAATCACCAAAATGCTGATCGTCTCTCTACAAAGTTTGACCAACTGGAATAAGGAGATTCGTCCAGGAGTGGTTTAAATCCTCCTGTCCCTTAGTCTGGAGGGGACACGTGTTAGGGAGAATTTTCAGAAATGTGTTAATTCCCTTCTACCTTAGAGACACCCAGCTCTTTTTGCTGGACTCCAGGATTTTAATTTCTGACCTGGAGAGAGAGACCTTTTTCCCACTCTCCCATGTATTCTTCTGTGATTTGGACTTTGTGTTTCTCTTGACTTTAGAGTCCGACAAACTCCATAGGCATCATCTTTACCTTATGACAAAAATCACTTCAGTGCAGTGACACAGGGAAGGCTCTTAGATTTCCCAAAGGTTTAAATACTTTCTCTTGGTGAAACTCATGTTTCCCAGAGCAGTGAAGTGAAATTGACTTAATTTACATTTTCTAACTTTCTAGACCCAGCACACACTATCTTACAATAGGGTGCTGGAGGGGTTACTTAGTATCCCCTTTGTCTAGTTTCTCAAGTAGCATTTGTATGCTAATTTTTCTACAATTAATGGCTGGTAGCAGTGGTTTACTTTTAACTATCCTAGTGTGTTTTTACCACGGGCTGCTATCGCAGCTGCATTAAGGCACCCATGGGTTCCCATTTTGTCAAAATGGCCCTGGTCTTGTTTTTTCACCATTTCTTGCTGGAAAGGTCCTTCTTGAGATTTACTCTGTGTGCCAAACTAGGTTTGGTCCCTTTGTTCGTTTTGTCTTTGGCGGCATTCACGAGTGAAGCACGTCTCTGAATCCACCCTGTCTAGCAGGGGCAGGAAGTGAGGGAGGGGCCTGAAACTCCCTGTGCTTAGTCTACTTAGTTACAGGAATGCACCCAAGGGTGATAGACTGGAGGGCTGTCCTTGGAGGACAACCACCCTGCTGTGTGATTGACAGCTGGGCTGGAATTAATGGGAGAAACCTGCATAAAAAGGCAAGGCTTTTTGGCTTGGAGGGCAGAGTAGACCACTAGACAAAGGAATCCGAAGAACTTGGAAGAGACAGCTGCTGCAACTCCTGGACCGTTGGTCTGACCGGTGAAGCCCTGCTGCTGTGCTGAATCTCCGAATTCACCTCGACCAGAGAGGCCCTGCAAGGACGACTTCTCCCCTTGGGTTGGTGGGACCAATCAACCCCAAAGTGAACTTGTCTGGACATCCTCTCAGAGCTGGCTGTACTTCCACTGCTGCTGGAACCTAAGTGCCAGGGAGAGGAACTACCAGGAAGCAGGACTGACAAAGTCTGAGCCCCCCTCAACAGAGTGCTAGACCTGAGATGCGAGGAAAGTTTAACGTGGTATCCGAGAGACAGCTGTGGTGCTATTTGCTGAGACGCAAGGAGCTGAAACCGCACAGTGCCCTTGAATTGAAGTTTGACCTTTGCTACCACCGACGTTTCCTACTGTGTTGCAGGAGTCCCCAGAAGCCCTCCCTCTTGTCCCCACGACTGAGGCACAGGAACAACAGGATCTGCAGAGCCACACAGGAACAGAAGCTAGCTGGAACCAAATCTTCTAACCAAAGGTACTGTAAACATAAGAGCACTTACCTCTTGTTATGTAGCCTTACTTGTTCTTTCCCCCAGGAAAGGGTTAATTTACTTTGCATTGGAGGCTTTAAAAAGTACTTACCATTTTATGAATTATTTGTTAACCTTTGTTTTATTCCCTTATCTAATCCTTTACACCAAACTCAGTATTGCTCTAAATGTACCAGTGATAAATCAATGCCCACAGTGTCCTAGCTTTTTAAGTCACCTAAGGGGGTAGGACGTGTCTGTGTACCATCCCCAATGGGTATCATCTGATTTTGAGAGACAAGTGTATTTTGAAGTATACTTTGTTTTTCTCCATTCTGAAGAAGGCTTATATAACCGACTGTTAAATAAATTAATAATTGTTTAATCAATAAACCTTGAGTAGAAGTGTTTAATTGAATAACTGTCACTGTGAAACTCTGTTACAACCTTACAGCTCACATTGTCCCCTCTTGAGCTAAGCCCGGTTGCTCAGCCATACTACCAACCTGTGTAGTACAGATTTATACCAAAGGTTGGGTTACCTATTGCCAGGAAGTCAATGTTGCTGTAGTCTCCCAAAGGGTACTGCACACAATCTTGATCAACACTTAGCATTGTCTTGCTTCCAATAAAAAAAGCAATGGCCCAGAGCTTACCCTGGGCCCAGAGGGAAGCACTCACGGTGGTAGCTCCTGAAAAGACTGTTCACGAAGAACGAAACAATGTGAAGCTCTTTTTTAGGATCTCGTTACCCATGGGACTGCGACCCAGACGCAGAAAAAATAATAAAAGCCTTCACAGGAGTGAAACCCACCAGTCAGAAGCAGAAGCAACTGGAAGGATGGCTCAAGGAATGCGCAGGAACTTAAGTAAGCAGATTCTGGTGGGTTGGAGGACAAAGGATGACAGCAAGCAAGCAGATCATGGTCACACCAGAAAGACTGGAGGTGACCGAGGACTGCCCAAACAAACACGATAAGCAGCTCGGGGGGGGGGGGCCTTCACCTTTCGGGGCGACGGCAGCTTCCTACATCAAGGCAGAAGACAAGGCAGTCCCTGCAAGGAAGGCCCACCTCAGCCCACAAGAAGGACCAGTTGGAGGAAGAGGACATCACCTGAAAAATGACCAGCAGCCAAATCTCAAAACCGGAGCTTAGGAAAAGTGACAGACACAGCCAGTATGGCCTGACTTGGTTTCAAAAATCAACAGGAGCTTTTCAGGTATAAAAGGTTCCAGCAGGTCAGCAAAGAAGCAGCTTTCTCAGAAAAATACAGCAAAACGAAGGGCAGCGTCTCTCATAGATATACCTATTGTGATGAATAGGGAGTATTTGTCCCTGCTCCCCAAGTGGGAGCCACTCCCTTTGAGGGTCAGAAGGTGAGGCCGCTGCGCAAGACCCTCCCTAGGGGTCTGAACAAGTGAGACTTCACCAGGAGTGACTGCCCACTTAGGGGACAAAGACTCCCATTCCCAAACGGAACTCCCTATGCAGGATACTTTATCTGCATACATGGGACTGCCTTGAATCCAAAACACTGTGTCCTTCTTCTATTGGGTTGTTGGTAATGTGGAAACCAACACATTATCTGGAAATAAAGGAGATATCACTTTAAGAAATAGCTACGAAAATGGGACAAGGTGGTCCAAACCGAGGAGAGAGGACTGTACACAGGGGAAGCCCCACCGATGTCAGAACGCCAAGGAGAGGCGGAGCAGAGTGCAGCCACAGAGCCTGCAGTACTCTGAGAATCAGGGAAGGCAATTCAGAGATGCCAGAAGACCAGTTCAGCAGACAGAAGGAGAACCGTTGTCAGGACAGAAGTAGAGGGGCCATCCAAAGAAGTGGCGTTACTATGGAGGTGCTGTGGTGGGCCGGGAGCCCTCATAACTATGCCAAAATCTGGATGATAGGGAGCGAGAAAAGCTTCCACTCGCCGCCATTCGGAGAATGCAGTGAGCTACATAGAAGCCGAGACTGGAGCAACCGAGAAGCAAAAGCAAAGGGGAAATTTACCTAAATGAGCATGAGCCGACCCGTGCGACACCTGCTCCTCAATCGGTGTGATTGAGGAGCAGGTGGTCACGAGGACAACGAATAATTAAGCAAAGAGATCATGATTGTGATACATGTATTAACAGAATAACGAGTGAGCAGAAACGGATATCTGAGGAGATATTCAAAAGCCTAAAGCAAGGAAAAGGTTGTGAATCATTGAGAGTGGAAACTATTGTAGGGAAAAGAGAAAACCCCATTAAATGAGTTCAAGACAGACAATTGTTAAAGAGTGGGGAGATCCCCTTAAAAAAAGTTGTGAGATGGAAGTACACAGTGAAGTACACCAAGAAAGAAGGAACTTTATAGAGCCATCTCAGAGATGGGGACCTTTCAAAACTAATAAGTCAGAGGAACAACTCAGAGCGAAAGGAAGGTGTTTCAGAAACTACAATCGAGAATATTAAGGGTCACTTGATCGGGATAACAAGGCCCACCAACAGCTGGGAAGGGCTGCAGGAGCTCATGAAAGAGACAGTGCATCAAAAGAGGAGATCATCCTAAGGAGTGATTTTTGGAATACAAAATACAAGAGACATTTACCTATTACAAACCTGTCTGAAACCAGAAAACCCTGGAATAAGCTGAAAGACAAACGCAAATGGGAGGACACCAGAAGAGAGATACGTTTGAGTCCAGTTCAGTTAGTATTATTAGTGGTAGGGTCAGGAAGCTTTAGGTTCTGTCTGAGGACTGACATTTTTTGGGGATTTTCGACTTCCTGATGAGTCAATCACCTTAGTTTAATTTAGTTAGGTAGCGAAATCCCTATAGTGATAGGGCAAGCTAGGCCTTTCAATTATTTAAAATAAAAGCACTTAAAAATGTCTGTTGTGTGCAACTCCTGACGCGCCACACTACACATACCAGTGCTAGCCTAAATCAGCCCTTCAATCACATACCAGAGATTATAACAATGGTTTCGTGAGTCAGCCAATCATGTTGGCCCCAAAAACTGGCAAACGCTCAGGTATATTAATGACCAGCCCAGAGATAGCGAACTGATCAAAACCGCTCTAAACCAGTCCAAGCCACTACAGAGTGAGCCCATGTGTACACAACAGCCATTTTAGACCTGCCTCGTACTTTTGCTGAAAAAGGCCCCCCAACACAAAATCGCCAAAACAGTCGGCCTGAAAAAATGCATTAGTACCTCAGAGGCTAGCCAAATGTTCAATTGGTATAAATGCGATAACTGTTTTCACCACTGATGTAGCTAATACTAAATTACAGCTACTACCAGTCTACTCCCAAAAATGTATGTAAAGTGATTTTATCGCTTGAAAAGCACTGCTGTCTATGAAGCCATAGGGCCTACCATGGGACCTTGTACTATAAAAGGTGTGTTGAATCACAGGAATGCATCTTCTACCAAAGGGGAGCCCCTGCCGCTTTGAGGCTAGGGAGGTGAGCCTGTTCTGAAATACCCTTCCTTGGGGTAGAGGCAAGTGGGACCTCACCGGGAGAGACTCCCCCTTTGGGACAAGGACTCCCGTTCCGACGAGAATCTACCTAAAAACCCTCAGAAAAGTACCTCTGAGGACAATTACTGGGGAAACATGTATGAGGAAAGCACCAGCATCTGATATTGTCATTCAGAAGCCTTACATTTCTTTTTAAATGGAATATCCCATTCCACTGAGACGAGAAGGCCAAGCAAGAGCAATAGAGAAGGACCCAAATGTACGCCAATGAAATCCCAAGCATATATCACACATAACTAGGGAGAAGACTGGCAAATGCGAAAGCCTGCAAGTTACAAAAACTGGGTCGTTGCTGGTTACTGGGACAGAAGCAGACTAACAGCGTCTTACTTGTGTGAGGAGTCGGGAATGAAGCTCGGAGAAAGGTGATTCAAGGTTTTGGCCATAAACCTTTGTTAAACAGAAATGGGTTTGGAAAATGTCTCTGCGCTAAGAGGTATTTTTCCCTACCTAAAACAAAACGAATGTGTCGGTCCTTTGTCAAGATGTCCAAAGCAAACTGTCCTGTGTCCAAAGTACTATTCTGACCATCACATTGCAAAAATCAACTATACAGTGAAAAAGGAAATGTCTTTGGCCTAGAGTGCACAAATGTTCTAAAAGAAGAATGCTTTACTCCAACACAAACGTTCCATGCAAATAAAGTTCACAAATCCAGAGGGTAGTTCCCTTACCCTGATTTTCTCTTCACTCAGTTTTATACTGGTGTCTTAAGTTCCATTCGATCAACATAAACTAAATATACAAAGTAGATTCGCTGACAGTATGGTTCTTGATAGACTACCTGGTGTACCCTCCTGCACGTTTTCTTCTTACTTACTATCTCAATTACACTCTGACTATTTTCCTGATGGATCCTTATCAGGATTTTCTTTCTCATGCAGCATACAGATTGTTCAATCTGTTCTTACCCAGTGTACTCTCCTGCTGGGATTCTCATATATGTAAATACTTACTTTCCTCACACACAAACTCTTTGACTTACAATGCCTGGTATACTCTCATGCCAAAGCTTTCTTTAGAAGTAAACAAATTGCTTGTGGGTTTTCTTTACATGCGTCTCGTGCACACTTCACAAATTTGCAAGTCTCTGATGTTTGTGCTGGTCTGTTTCTTTAAGAAATATGGGAACTTTTGTTCTGTCTCATTTACTTCCTTCATCTCTGTTTGCTTTCGGTTCAATTGCCGAAATGGCGTGGTGTTCCCTGCTCTCTCATGCGGACTCACAGGTCTGCTGTAGCAGGTTTTGCGTTCCCCACAGTGAACCTGCAGTGGCTCACTGGCATCCTGTTTTCCTCCTTTGCGTGCGCGCTGCCTCTGCCTTGTGGTTCCAGTCTTTCGCGGCTCTCGTTTGCCTTTTCCACGCTCATCTGGCCTGCGCCACCGCTGTGCGTCAGGTGGTTGTCCTTCCTCCTCTGGCGATCCTGAGGCGTACCAACCTCCACAATCTGCCTTACTTGGTTTCTCCCGTGAGCCGATGGGATCCACTGACCTTGTACTTGCCCATCAGTCACTCGGTCAGCACTGAGAGGACGCGCTCGACCTCTCCATCCTGCTCTTGTGTCAGCTGGTTTCTCTGTTTAAAGGTCCCACCAGCTGATACACACTCGTAACAACTGGAGAGCTGCTTGCGTCCTCAGTCGTCACTGATCTTCTTTACCCGGCTCTGCTTCCTCGTGGCAGTATTTCTTTCATTGGTAGAAGGGATGTCAGTTTTCAACAACTTGTAGGCTCCCCCCCCCCCCCCCAAGCCCCTCGGCTTGGGAGCCATAGCTTTGACGGCCTCCGGTTTGCCCCTGGAACAGAGCCCCTGGTCCCTTCGGCTTGGGAGTCGGTAACCTTAGAGGCCTCAAGCCTTCCAGAACCTGAATCCGAGGAACCTTTGCCTTGGAAACCCATGGGAAGGAGTTGCAGCGCTGGGGAGCCAAGCTGAACAGAGGGCCTACCTTGTCTTGATGAGAGGTCCTGGAGACAAAGTCCTTAATGTGCGCTGGAGGAAGTGTGGAATATCTCCCTTTACTGCTTATTGAGACAATTTATACTTCTTAGGATTAGCTGTTAACCCCGCTGTTCTCAAGACGCTCATGACTATATAGCAGTGATAAGACATGATCTTCCCAGGTCTTACTGTGTATCACAATATTGACTATGTAGGAACCACAGAAATCAGAGTAGGGTTGCAAAATATTATCGATCAACCATTGGAATGTTGTGGGGGCCCCCATGTAGTTCTAGAGAGGATCTTAAAATGGAACAGGTCTAAGGGTGCAACAAAGGAGGTTTTTTCCTTTATCAGGACCTTACAATGGAACCTGCCAATAGCCTTTTGTAAGGTGCAGCATTGCCAAGCCGATCAATACGGGGCATCAGGTAGGCAGCAAAGGCAGACATGGCATTGAAGTCAATACAACATTTCTAACTCCAACCAGGTTTGGCCACCAATATGATGGGTGAAGACCAGGGGCTATTGGATGGTTCGATAATATTGGCTTCAAGCATCTGCTTGACTTACTGGATGAAGGTCGCCCTCCTTGCCTCGGGTTGTCAATAAGGTTTTAGGTGTACGACCTTGCCCCACGGTGCAGATATGGTGGTAGATTCCTATCAGTCTCCCTGGCTCCTTTCTGAAGACATCAGGAAATTGTAGGAGTAGGTCAGAGATATTTTGTCTGGTTATTACCAAGTTCAGGAAGGTTAAGTACCTTTCTATCAGTCTCATCAGGTAATAAACATGAGAGAATAGTCGTAGTGGACTCTGTAGGGTTTTCTTTCCACTCTTTTAAAACGTTGATATGGTATACCTAGGTTTTCTATCGGCGGTCACGTTGAGAAATTTAGTAGTTACATGGTCCTCCTGTCTGTTTAAGTACCTCATAAGGCCCGTGCCATTTGGATATTAGTTTATTCTCGCAGATTGACAATAACACTAACACCTTTTGTCCTACCGAGAAAGATTGTAAGGTGACCTTTCGATTATATGAAGCGCTCTGCTCTTCTTGTGCCTTGCCCATATGGGTTTGGACTAGAGATCTTACCACAGTCATGCATTCTTTAAGACAGTGGGCGGTTGGGAGAATGGAATTGGGGCTTCCTTTCTTTCTTCCCAATCTCCCTCAAAACATCCAGGTTATCTCAGAGTTTCCGTCCATAAAATAATTCAAATGGGGAGAAGCCTGCCGAAGCCTCTGGGTCTCTCACAGCGAGTAAAGCCCCAGGTACCATTTGATCCCAATTCCTTTAGTCTTGCTCCACTATCTTTAGTAACAATGTTTTCAGAGTCTTATTAAATCTTTCTTCAAGGACATCTGTCGGTGAATGGTATACTGAAGTTCCTAAGGTGGTAATATGTAATAGTTGTTTCACTTCCCCCATGAATTTGCTCATGAATGTATAAAGCCATGAACGTTAAGATTTCTTTGGGAAACCCTACTGTAGAAAAGGAGGGGAGTAGGTGCTTCAGGTTCTGCTGGGTGGTGTTGTCTCTAAATGAAAAGGCTTTTGGATATTGTGTGGCACAATCTACTATTACAAGTATGTACCTTTTGACTAACTTTAATGTTTCCAGGAGTCCTACAATGTCCATGCCAATTCTCGAAAATTGAACTTCAATGATTGGGAGTGGTTGTAAAGGTACTGGGGGTGGCATATAGGTGCTGGTCTTTCGGCAGATTACACAGGACTGGAAAAAGATCTTAAATTCAGAGTGAATTCCTGGCCAGAAGAATTGATTAAGGATTTGTGCTTGGGTTTTTGTCTGCGCTAAGTGACCTCTCGCCAGTTGGATATGGGCTATTGCCAGGATAACTTGCTTATGACTTAGGTATGACTAACTTCGTTCTCACTAGGCCCTCTGAAGTGGTGTTTGTCTGATATATCAACCCATGATTTAAAAAGAAAAGGAGGAGTCCTTTCTCAGGGCCTTCTTGTTTGGGTATGATTTGTAGGAAGGCTTCAGCCAACAGTGGGTAATTCCTTTGGGCAAAGGTTAGGTCGGGAGAGTTTTTGGTGGTTCTTCCCTGACACTTCTGGGCTCAGGTTTTTGTGGGGCGTCAGGTATGCCATCAGCCTGCTCAAAGCCTCGGGTACCTCGATCAGTTACTTCTTTTCCGGCCTCTTCCTTTTACCTTGCAAACAGTGCTCTTTCGAGTATCCCCTGTACAATTGGATCCCCTTGATGGATCTGAAAGTACAGATCCATGGGAAAGATCCCTAACACCTTTATATCTCCTCGGAAGTCTGGATCTATAAATTATAAGTTACTCACGTAACATACTCTTAGTCCATAGTCCCCTTTCCTCCATACTGCCTGGGCATCCCTTCGAAGGAACGGGAGGCGGAACCTTTTTCACCAGAAAAAACCACCTTCTCCTTTAAATTTAGAGGTGCGCGGTGTGCTGCCCTGACTCCGTCCTCTGGCGCCTCACCTCAGTCCCCATTGACACGTCGACAATAGATTTAACCTTGCCTAATGACACCAGTATTAGTAGGGGGGAGGATGGTGGGACGTATGGAGGAAAGGGGACTATGGAGTAAGAGTAAGTTAGTCACTACGGTGAGTAACTTATAATTACTCTTAGGTCCCATCCCCTTTCCTCCATACTGCCTGGGCGATTACAACTGAATGTAGCCCCATGGTGGAGAGGAGACCCTCCTTAAGCAAATAGGTTGCTGAGAACCGCCTGTCCGAAAGCCACATCAGATCTAGACCTGGCATCCAAACAGTAATGCTTGCAGAAATCCAAGGGAATGGCCCAAGTGGACGCCCTGCTTATGACGTGCCAAGGGACATGGCGCTGGAATGCGATGGCCTTTGCCTTGGCCCCGATTACATGGGCGTGCATGTTCGCCAGAAACGGCTTGTGCTGCCCCTTGTATGCTTCTTTGATGGCCGAGACCATCCAGCGTGCAATGGAGGCCTTAGAGGCCCGACAGCCTGGTCTTGCACCTCCAAAAGTGACAAACAAGGCGCCCGACTTGCGGAAGCCCTTGGTCTTGTCAAGGTAGAATTTCAGGGTACGCCCGACATCCAGGCAGTGCAGAACTCTCTGTGCCTCCTCCTTAGGATCGGCAAAGAACGTAGGGAGAACTATTTCCTCGTTCGAATGGAAAGCAGATGGCACCTTAGGCAGAAATGCTGGGTGCGTCCACAGGACTACTTTGTCCCTGTCAAAGGTAGGATATGCTTCTGAGGCAACCAGCGCCACAGATCTCGCTGACTCTTTGGGCCGAGGTGAGGCCTACCAGTAAGGCCGTCTTGATGGTGACCAGCCTGATATCAGCGGACGGCAATGGCTCGAACGGTTTGTGCGCCAAAGCTGATGTCTGGCTCGGTGGCTATTTTGTTGAGCTGCCTGCCACGTGCCTGCGTCGTGTAGCTCGGCTCGCTGGGCCCAGCCTCCTCCAGGACTCTTGAGTGAGGATCGCGAGTCCTACCCTGCTCAACGGGCCTAGATAGAGCTGCGTTTAGGCGCCCCTTCGGATGTATTGGCGGAATTAGGGTTTGGCCCCTGGGACATAATGCTGGTACAAGGGCGTAGCCCCTCGGTTGAAGACCCAATTAAAGAACCTTGCGGTCCCTCAACACTGTCACCAGGAGGATCTGAGGATCCCTCGGCCTGGTGGCCGGTAGCTGCAGCAGCCTCGGTGCACGTGCCGGTACAAGAACCTGAGCGGTCCCTCCCGTGCGGGCAAGTCGCTGGGAAGGAGTCTCCCTTTCGGGGTGCTATAGAGAATAGAGGCCCTACCTTGGGCCTGGATTGACTAAGTCCTTGAGGTCCTCTGGAGGCGACTTATGGAAGCACTCCCTCCACCTGGCTAGTCTGTTCTGCTGTACCCTGTGGAAGTCGCCATGGGTCGGGGAGGACGCCTGAGGACCGAGTACCTGTATGATAAAAGACAAAAAAGAAGCCAAACCCAGGACTGCTGATGAATTTGGCATGTTCCAGTCAACGCGAAAAAGGGGACTCAGGTGTGGCACCGGAGGGCGGCGTCAGGGCTGCACCCCCAGCCGTCTCTAAATTTAAAGGGGAAGAAGGTTTTTTTCTGGTGAAAAAGGTTCCGTCTCCCATCCCTTGGATGGGACGTCCAGGCAGTATGCAGGAAAAGGGACGGGACGTAAGAGTACACATGCTAACACATCAATTTCAAATCTCCATGCTAACCCCGACTTGGGAGCCAATCCAATGTAGGTACTTGGGGATGGAATCAAATCCAGATCAGTGGTTATTAGCCTTCTTTCACCTGGGGGGAATGATTTCTTCCCTACTGCTGCAGTTATCAAACCCAATAGTCTCTTCTGTGGCTACTGAGGGGTCTGATGCTTTGGGACTTAACTTCTCAAACTTTAGGGTTCTCCAACTTCTAACGGTTGAGCCGCATCCCACCCCTGACACCATTTGTGAAGGCATCATGAAGTAGACAGACAACTGATAAAAGTTTGGGCTATACATTTTATTAAATCAAATGTAGGGTTGGAAAAAGGCCTAAAAGTTGGGATTTCCCTACCTAAAGGAAACTAAGGATAGTCTGTCAGGAAGTCCAAAGCAAATGTCTGTGTGGCCAAAACTTATACATCCCCTCACATCTAATTGTATACAATGTGTAGGGATGTTAGCATCAAAATAAGTACTGTTCAAATAAAAGTTCAGCGTTTCCCTTACCCAAGTTCAAAATCGTTCACAATGCAAAGGTGTCCCCTTATCCAAGCTTTCAAGTCTTTCGCCTTTCCAAAACACCACAATTCCTTGGGGCACTTCCCATTTCTTCTGATTTGGTTACTTTTCACCAATGTCATATAGGTCAGTTGCATAAATTCAAATCACACAAGATTTCCTTTCTATTCAATCACAAGGTTTTTTGTGGGTGCTTTCAGTTGCTTTTCGATAGATCGGTGCACTCTGTCTAGGCGGGGTTGTCAAACCATACGGTCCACCCATTACAGGTCATGCAACCACCACCTTAATCGCTGCTTCTTATGCACGTTGCCACTGCTTCAGCTTTACAGTGGTTCTTGGTTCATTCTCATTTCCCATCCTCATGATGCTTTGCCATGTTTTACCACCATTCACTTGTTGCATTTTCACATACTCTCCTGGCTTTTCCCAACGCTTGTTCATTCAAGTTACATTGTTACTTATACTCTTATGGCTCTTGCCAATGTTTGTTTGCCAGTGCTTGCTTTCTCAAATTGCACAGTTCCTTATATCACAAAGTTCCACAAACCTGCTTTCAATCAGATCAGTATTTAAAACGTGCTTACTTTCATTTAAATCAGCATTAATTTAAATGCTTTGCATGGCTGCCTGCCGTCCCGGTGTACCAGTCCCTAGGTTAAACTAGCAGGTCGTTGATTAAGGCGTTCCAGCGAGGCTTCCAGCCATTAAAAGATCTTTCTCTCATAAGGTTCCTTGCTCACACCTCCTGTGTCTCTCGCAGTTCGGGCCTCACTTGACAGCTTCGACCTGGTCACGCTGGTTCTCTTTACACCACCGGCCTCCAGTTTCCTTCAGCCTCGCTTTCGCTGTATGCACTCTGCATCTTCCAAAGGGTCTTGAGCACGCAGTCTGCCACGCTGCCTTCCAGGAGAGGTCTGCTCTCGTCTAGCAGTCCATAGACCTGCTTCCACAGCGGACTTCATTCTCACCGTACTTACTGCTTTTAAACCTCCTGCCAGGTTAATTGGTCCAAAAAGGACTAGACCGCTCATTGTTGACTCGGGAGGCCTGCATTGCTCTTGCTGGCCGCCTCCTCGTCCCAGTACATAACTGGTGTTTGTGTGTGTTGATAATGAGGATTTATTTCTCTAGTTGGTTTCTTCCTCATCCCACTACCAAACTGGTGTCTATTGGGGAGTGATTTAGGGGAAAAATAGGAAAGGGATTCATAATAGCCTATAAAGGCTTGGTAACATTGTACTCATGGTGAAAGGGTAATGGGAGATACTGTGTCTAACCTAAGGGTGCCTCATCTCCACTCCCCAAGTCGCCTTCACCCAGATGATCCTCCCTCGCATATCAACGCCCAGGGTCAGGATGCGACAGAAGGCCTTTGCCTGGCCTCATGGTGGGAGGATATATTGGGGAAAGAAGTGAGGACGCCCTCAGATTCCTCACAGTAAGCAGATATTTAGCTTAGGAGTGGGTAAGGTATCACAAATCCATTTACTGGTTGTATGCATACACTGCATTAGTGTGTGTTATGTTTTACATATAGTACTTATTTGACCTTACAGCTGCTGTGTGTGTAATTCAATAATTAAGTGTATGTTTTCCAGTATACCAGTGTGGTGTTTTTACTGGGGTAACTTGTTTGGACTAACTGTACTTCGATACAAGTCAATCTCTTTTCTGGTGTTAAGTATAACTGATCCGCTGGCATATAGATAGTTTGGTCTATAATTTGGTTAAAAACCTGGTCTTGCCTTTGTGGTAGATGACTTCACATCCCCCTCAAAGGGCTGTGCAAAAATGTCCTCAACAGACATCAAAATAGTGATTTTATTTATAACTTTCAAGGCAGCCCGGGCAGAGTTAGATGATGGTCTACTAATCGGACCATTCATAGTGTGTTGTAGATTGAAAACTGAGGGTGAGTGAAAGTCAATACATAAAACATTTGAACAACCCTGCCCAGAGAAGAAACCACCTCTGACAGAAGAGGCTTGAACATGGACATGAAGAAAAGTGGTGATGTTTCTGGCCTAATTAAGAAGGTGATTTCAGGGACTCAAGACTTAATTTTGTTGGAGAAGATTTGAATCCAACAATTAATATTTTGCATAATGAACGATATTAGTATTTGATAGTCTGTAAAGAAAAACATTGGTTGCAGCCTTGCACCTTTATAGTATAATAGAAAAAAGAAAAAACACCACAGTTTTCTAATACAGAATACCAATTTAACAGAAAGTGATGAACAGTGAAATCTAGAAACCCGAAAGAAAATACAGGGATGCAAGGAGTAGGATTACACTTCGCAGCAATGTATCAATTGAGGAGATGCTGGAAGAGTTCAAATTACAGTGTATGCATAAAGTATTTGAGAAGTTGAGAACCTTGAAACATGAACAATTTTTCAAGAAATAGTGATTAAACAGCAAACTCATCTTAATGGTATAGATGGAAAAGTTGGAAAGGGTGAGATCAGTAAGGAGTGAAGACCTTTTCCACTCGCTGCCCTGGTCACAGATCTTTGCAGAGGAAATATAATGATAGAAAAATGAGCTTCAAGAGAAAATACATTTATTTAACCCGGATATGCAACAGACACATAATAATGAAGGAAGTCTATACTTACGCTTCATTAAGGGGAACAAAAAGAAAATCTTTCTGAAAAATATCAACGTGTCGTGTCCATGTTTTCACCCTTCCATGACGCCTCTGCTGAAGTCTGTAACAATATTTAAAACAAATGTTAACTTGTATGCAAAGTCAATTCCCAAATAACATTTCATGCAACTGCTTACCCTTTTAGTTGTATTCCCAAAAATGACTTCCTGAATAAAAATGACAATTATGGGAAATTTTTAGAATTGTAATAAATTGCATAACAAAACACTGAGGCTTTGTTGGTCCATGAAGGATTTCAACATATCCTGGATTGTGACATTTTCTTTAGACTAACAAAAGTAAACACTTTACTGTAATAGGAACAAGTTACTTACCTGTAACTGTTGTTCTCCAGCATGGGTCTGGCATGGATTCACATGCTCATGAATATTCCCCGTCAGGCCGGGAATCCTCGGCAAAGAAAAAATCAGTATCAGTTTCGTTTCTGATCTGTCTTTCTCAGTATTAACCAATCATTGGTCCCTGGGTCATACTGCCCCCAGCCAATGACTGCCCTCTCCCTAAGCTCCGCCTCTGGCAGCCATCCTCAGATTTGGTAGCACGTAATGTGGCAGTATGACCAAGTGTAGAGCCGCAGAGGGGTAAGGAGGGAGGGTTTGCATGTGAATCCATGCCAGACCCATGCTGGAGAACAACAGTTACAGGTAAGTAACTTGTTTCTTCTCCAGCATGGGGTCTGGCATGGATTCACATGCTCATGAATATAAGAATACATAGCAGTACAACACATGCACAACCACGGGAGGTGGCAAAGGCTCAACATTAAGCATTACATCAAAACTCAACATTAAGCAATTCTTACCTCCTCACCAGGCTCACCTTTGGCGAACAGGTTGCGCAGCACTGCTTGGCCGACCCTGGACTCCTCCCTGGAATCCTGGTCGACGCAGTAGAATCTCGTGAAGATGTGCGTCGACCTCCACGTAGCAGCCCTGCAGATGTCCAGCAGGGGCACACCAGACAAGAAAGCCGTGGTAGCAGCGATAGCTATGGTCGAATGGGCTCTCGGACGGCCGGGCAACGGTCGGTTTGCCAACCGATGACAGTGCATGATGCAGCCGGAGAGCCATCTGGAAATGGAAGCCTTCGAGAGAGAGCCTTCCCTTGGTTCACAGGTCCAAAGTTCACAAATAGCTGTGATGTCTTCCGAAAACTCTTTGTGCGGTCCACGTAGAACTTCAGCGCTCTAGCCACATCCACCTCGTTGAGGTGGAAGTCCGACGGCACCTTGGGCATAAAGGAGGGGTGCGTCCTCTGCACCATCCTCGTGTCGTGAAAAGTCAAGTATGGAGGCTTGCAGGATAGGGCCTGGATCTCTCCCACTCGTCGTGCGGAGGTGAGGGCCACAAGAACTGCATTCTTCCACGAAAGGAACTTCAACATTGCCGAATGCAGGGGCTCGAATGGCGCCCCCATGAGCCTGGTCAGCACCACGTTGAGCTCCCACGCCGGGGCATGGGCCTTCACCGGCGGGAACGATTCGAACAGTCCCTTCATAAATTCCTTCACCAGGCGATGGGACCACAAGGACGCCCGTCCTGTGGTTCTGGTCTATCGGGAGATCGCAGCCAGATGCATCTTGATGGAGGCGTGAGCCAGTCCAGCCTTGGCCAGCGACAGTAGGTATGGCAGCACTTGAGGGGCCGTAATCCGTAGAGGGTTAATCTTCTGTGCACGGCACCAGACAGAGAACCTCTTCCACTTATGTCCGTAGCACTTGAGAGTTGAGGACGCCCTGGCCTTTGCAAGAACCTCTCTGCAGTCAGCCGGGATATCATACCCTCCAAACTCTAGTGCTGCAGGAGCCAGGCCTGCAAGTTCAGCGACTCCGGGTCGTGATGAAGTATGGCGCCTCCTTCTCTGGAGAGAAGATCCGCGTCCATCGGCAGCTTGACTGGTGGGGACGCTGACAAGTCCAGAAGGTCTGGGAACCAGATCTACCTCGGCCACGCCGGTGCGACGAGGATCATCCTGCACCTGGACCTCTTGAGCTGGTTGACGAGTCGGAGCAGCAACGCCAACGGAGGGAACGAATATAAAGGAACAGGCCGTCCCAGGGGAACGAGAAAGCATCGCCCATGCTCCTCGGCTGGGGAAACCTGCTGCCGAACCTCTGGCACTTGGAGGTCGTCGCCGTCGCGAACAGTTCGATCTGCGGTTTTCCCCATCGTCGGAAGAGTTGATCCACTTGATCCTGACGTAGTTCCCACTCGTTGCACGAGCGCAGCTCCCTGCTGAGTGAGTCGGCGATGGTGTTTTTTATCCCTGCCAGATGAAAGAGCACCAGAAACATGCCTTGGCCGACGGCCCAATGCCACAGATCCTGGGCTTCCTTGGAGCGGGCTGGGATCTGGTTCCTCCCTGCTTCCGGATGTAGAACATCGTGGTGGTGTTGTCGGTGAAGATTCTCACCACCTTGCCCTTGAGGGACGGGAGAAAGGACCTGAGGGCCCAGAACACTGCACGGAGCTCCAGGATGTTGATGTGGCGCGTCTTCTCCTCCGGGAGCCAAAGGCATCTCGCGTGAAGTTCTCCGGTGTGCGCTCCCCACCCTTCCAGGGAGGCATCCGTCGTCACCGTTATCTGGTGAGATGGGGTCTGAAAGTCTGTGCCTGCCGTCAGATGAGCGCGGGTGCCCCACCACCGGATCGTTCGTCGGAAGGTCTCGTTGAGCGGGATCCTGTCCTCGAAGCTGCCCGTCGCTTGGATCCAGCAGGCGTCGAGGAACTCTTGCAGAGGGCGCATCCGAAGCCTGCACAGGTGCACGAGATATATGCAGGAGGACATCATCCCGAGGAGGGACTTGATGGACCTCACCCTGGCAACGTCCGTGGCCAGCAGACACTGCACCTTGCCTAGGATGGCCTTAGTCCTTTCCTCCGACAGCGAGGCCAGACGCGCCACTGTGTCGAGCTTGGCTCCCAAAAACAGTGCGACTTACGACGGGACCAGGTGGGATTTGGGAAAGTTGGAGAATCCCAGGTGCCTGAGCAGCTGGACGGTCTTTGCTGTGTGTTCTACGGCAAGCTCCCTTGTCCTTGCTCGGATGAGCCAGTCCATGTAGGGGTAGACGTGGATCCCCTGCAGGTGCAGACGCGCCGCCACCGGTGCGAGGCACTTGGTGAACACCCTGGGTGCCGACTTCAATCCGAACGGGAGGGCCTTGAACTGGTAGTGCCGTCCTTGGACCACGAACCTGAGGAACTTTCGGTGTCCTTTTAGAATGGGGATGTGGAAGTACGCATCCTTCAAATCCAACGACGACAGGAAATCGCCCTCCTCCAGCTGTCCCAGCACACGCTGGAGGGTGACCATCCGGAATTTCTGTGCCTTGATGTACTTGTTCAGTCGTCGCAGGTCCAGGATGGGGCGCCAGCCTCCCGTCTTCTTTTTCACGAGGACGTACCTTGAGTATACTCCGGAGCCCCTGAGCCTCTTCGGGACGAGCTCGATGGCACCTTTTTTGAGCATCGCCCTTACCTCCAATAGCAGTTGAGGGACGTCATTTTCCTTCCTGGCCACGGGTGGAATGCGGGGGCACTTTTTTAGAAATTAGAGGGCGTGCCCCTGGGCCAGGGCGTCCAGCACCCAACTGTTGGTGGAGGTGGACTCCCACACACTGACAAACTTCGCCAGCCGGCTTCCCACCGGGGTGCTTCGGTAGGGGCCCGACACTGCCGTCGGTTCATTCTTGCTTGGAGGATGCGCCTTTCCGCCTTGGCCTCCCTGGCGACGATGGCGGGGTCCACCCGACTTGCCTCATCCTCTATAGGCTTCCTGCGACGAGGAGCGGGCCGCTTGGCGGTACGTAGAGGAGCCACCGCCAAATCCCTTGGAATCACCCTGCTTGCCTCCGGTGCTCCGAAAGGACGGCCTTCGTTGACAGAGAACACCTAGGACCTTAGCTGTCTCTGTGTCCGCCTTGATGGCTTAAAGGGACTCATCCACTGTTTTCCCAAACAGATTGTTCCCGTCTAACAGCATGTCCAAAACCTTGGCTTGTACGTCCTGGCGGAAATCCGTCGCCTTGAGCCACCCTTGTCATCTAAGGCAAACGCTGTTGCCTAGCTGGCGGAAACCGGTGTCGGCAATGTCCGTTGTCACCGTAATGGCGTGGTCCGACGCCACTTCGCCTTCTTGCAAGATCTCCAGGGCCTCGGCCCTCTTGTCGTCCGGTAGGAAGTCCAACAGGGGGGCGATCTTGTACCATAACTCCCTGTCGTAGTGGGCCACGATCGCAAGGGCGTTGGCCGCCTTAATCGGTGTTGCCGCCGACGAGATAACTCGTCCCATTGCATCCAGCTTCTTCCTTCGCTGTCCGGCGGGGAAGTTGATGTTGAGGCCGATGCCCCCCTGCTTTCTTCTTGGCTGCCGCTGAGACGACCGAGTCAGGGGTCGGTTGTGCCCTAAGGCACAAAGGGGCCGCGTCAGGGACCCGGTACTTCTCGTACTGATCCCTCTTGGCAGGCGTCGTAGACGGGTTCTTGAGAAGGGTGAGGCCCTCGTCCCAGATGTCATCCAGCAGTGGCACGGCGAGGACAGTTTTTCTCTTGGCCTTGCGCCGCTGGTGAAGGAAACCTTCCTCCTCCTCTTCGGGGCAGAGCTGAAAAAGCTTGGATGCCCTGGCGATCATTTTATGGAAAGATCCGATCTCGTCGGGCGGGGAGGCCCGGGCTGGGGGCGATGGGAGCTCCGTCCCGTCGTCACCGCCGTCGTCGGTACCCATCGTGGCCGTGTCCGTTCCCGTGTCATCCCCAGGGACGGGGGACGTAGGCAAAGGTCGAGTAGGCTGAGAGGGCTGAAAAGGCGGGGCTGGATGGATCTGTCTTCTCTTTTTCGGGGGGCTTCCCGCCGGGCCTGGCTCCTCCGTCGAGCCTGGTTCCGGTTCCTCCGTCGGTCGTAAGGGCAATCTCATTCTTATCTCCGAACATAACGATTGTATTGCCAACAAAATGGCCACCGAGTTGTCCTGCGGCTCTGGAAGAGACGGGTGACTAGGACCCTTGGCGGTGCCGCCGTCGCTCTCGTAGTCACCTTCGTCGGGATCCCTCCCGTGGGAACGGGCCTCTTCGACACCCTCGTCGAGGCCCTCCAAGACTTCTACCAGCTCCTCCTTGGATGCGGTGTCCATGTCCACAATGGCCACCACGCCCCCCCCCCCTCTTTTTCCGCCAGGGTCTTTTCGATGGGTCTGAAAGAGGCTTCCCTCCGTGGAGGCAGGGAGACTCTGGGCCCGAGGTCGACTCCACTGGTGTAGCCTCCACATGCTGCGCCAGGGACGCCGCAACTTCCTCGACAGAGGCCTTGGCCGGGTGAATCAAGGCCTTTGCCACCTTATGCGGGCCTGTGGCCATCACCTTGGGGGGAGGGTCACTGCCTCGCTCCCCCTCGGCTGGATCCTTTGAGCTCGACCGGGGCCTCTCCAGAAGCTTCACCGGATTCTCGGCCTTCCTCTTCCCTGAGCCAGAGCGTTGGCTCGTGGTTGATGGCGCTGGGGAGGATGCGCCCTACCTGGCAGCTGAGGAGCCCGACCGTTCGGCGCTCCCGGTGCCCGCGGACTCGCAGTGCTTTGCCTTCTGTTGGGCCCCTGTCACCTGGGCGCCCTCACAGGACTTAGAAGACCGCTCAGACTTCTTCTTCTCACCTGACGGGCTCTTTGCTTCCAGCCAGTTGGAGAGACAAAGGTGTCGGTCCCTGATGGTCCGTTCCGACTTGTTCCCGCAAAACGCACAGTCCTTCTCCACATGCGTTTTGTCCTCATGAAGGCATTAGAGACATTCTGAGTGCTCGTCCTCCTTGAACACATTCTGTAGCTGGCATCCAGGGCAAACCTTCAACAGCTTTCCGGGCGTTGAGCTTCCTTTCTCCTCGGCCATGTTCGGGTAGGCCACAGAAACTCCTGGACTCCTCCAAGAAGCGTAACGCGATGAAATCTTCACCCTTGAGGGGCGTAGAAAAATCTGACACGGATGCCCGTTAATCGGATGTAGAGACGGTGGAACTTTAGAAATTCTCTTTGAAAAAGCGCGAAAACGCAGCAAAAGCTCGAGAGCTAAACACAAGGACTCCCAACACTTGAGCGTGCGGTAAAAATCTGAGGATGGCTGCCAGAGGCAGGGCTTAGGGAGAGGGCAGTCATTGGCTGGGAGCAGTATGACCCAGAGACCAGTGATTGGTTACTACTGAGAAAGACAGATCAGAAATGAAACTGATACTGATTTTTTCTTTACCGAGGATTCCCAGCCTGACGATGGGGAATATTCATGAGCATGTGAATCCATGCCAGACCCCATGCTGGAGAACAACAGTTTTTTCATTTATGTTTTAGATGTTGGTCACAACAATGGACTAGACTTGTGCCATCCCAAATGTACAAAAGTATCATGGGTCTGCAACATTTGGATCTCCAGATGTTTTGGACTACAACTCTTACCGGGCCAGTCAGTATAGTCAATGCTGAGGGACCATGGGAGTTGTAGTCCAAAAAATGGAAGCGCTGCAGATTGCAAACTGCTCAACTATATTAATTTTCCATTACCTCTAATGATCTTACAAAAAAAACAAATGACTTCCCTGCATGTTCTTTCTGATGGATTAGCCCTCCCACACCTCAACATAGTCCTCGTTTTTTAAATATTCTCCAGCACAAATCGGTCTTTCAAAATAATTTCAGCCACAAGAGTTATCACTGTCTCTCCAATCTGTGCTGCTGCCACTCATGACTCCAGATGGGATGTAATGGTTGGGATATAGGGAACCTGCTGCACCCCATGACCTCTGTTCCACCCAGTTTTCTATACATTGGACTGCTGAGGGACCACAGAACTGAAAGGCTTTACAAGCATTTCCTTAGAGGATTGGGGCTGAGAGGGTGTGGGGGAATATGTGGGAGGAAAAACTAGAACACCAGAAAGAATATTACCAAAGTTAAGTAATGTGTCGGTCTAATGGATTCCTTCTGCCCAGAGATTCTTCTTAGAAAGTCTCCTAAAACCTTACAAAATCCGGAGTAGGGCAGAAGAGCGATGAAACAATACCCACACCTGGAGTACCACATGACCAAAACAGGTGTCCTGACCAGACATTGAATCATGGCAGTAGAGTTGGTGAACGTGTGCAAAAAACGCACAACAGCCTCCCCTAGACCAGCAAAGCAGAGTACAATCCACCAGGGAAGAATACTAGAAAATGTATCTTCTAGGACAGGTAAAAGTCTGACACAACCTTGTGTAGAAAGGAGTGTCTCACCTTATCCTTGGAGAAAAAGAGGTAAGGGGTTTTGACAGAGATCCTGGAGCTCAATCAAGAAAATCACCATAATGGTGAGCTACATCAATGGGGACAAATGCATGGCTCAAACAGAGCCACCATAAAAACATTACAACTGGACTCAAATCCCACGCAACAAGATACTGGCGTGGTGAAAACCGACTGCATAAGAGATGAAGTGTACAAGCTATCTGCCAAGAGAGACAGGTTGGGAAGGCAATGAGGAATCTGACAGGAACGACTAATCTATCAGAAAGTACATTATCGAGAGGCAAGTAATTTGTTCTAATGTATTCTTTTCTTCCACAGATTCCTCATCTCCGATAGACCTTGAAAGGAGTACTTACATCTGGAGGATGGACCAGAGTAAAACAATATCAACTGCACCATAACATCCTGGAGGAGTGTTAGGAAAAGTTTGTATGCAGTACCCTCTGGGAACACTACACTCAACTTTGACCACAGGTATAGGCAACCCAACCTTTGGTATAAGCTTGTCCTACACAGTTATGTTAGCGTGTTGAGCAGCCAGGCTCAACACAAGAGTGGTAAATGTGAGCTGTAGTTGAGTTACACAGAGATTTACAATTACAGGTATTCAAATAAACTCTTACACTTCAGGTTTCTTGCATAAACAATTATTTATCAGTCCGTTAGATAGCCTTTTTCAAAGGGGAGCAATATAATAACACAAATACACTTCAATACTGTACACTCTTAATTTCTAAATCAGTAAAAACCCTTTTTGGGATGGCCCACAGACAACCTACACCCACAGGTTATTTCAATAACTAGGGTGCTGGTGACATTAATATCTTACTGTTGGCATTTAGAATACTTTTAGAAGTTGGTAAAAGTCAAAGGTTATTAGAACAACAAGAGACCACAAATATTCTTAAGCAGGCAAATACTTTTGGATCATCCAAGCAGAGTCATGCAATTCAATAGGCTAAGCCTAAGTCAATGGGCAAAAGTCTTGTATAGGATGAAGCACTTCTGGTAAGTAAATGGAAAAGTCTTTGCACAAGTTCTTAGGAGTCTTTGATGAAAAGAAGAATCAAATGTAAGGCCACAAGCTGATTAGACTTGTGAGTTGTAGAAGTTGCAAGCACTCTACAGTAAGAGGTAAGTTCTCTTAGACTTTTTACAGTACCTTGGAAATGAAGAAAGACGCAGCTGATTACTTCTGTTCCTGTGGAGCTCTGCAGATCTTGCTGTTCCTGAGCCTCAGTCGTGGAGACGAGAGGGAGGACGTGGGGGACTCCCGCAATGCAGTGGGATGGTCAAAACTTGCAACCGGCAAACGTAACTTTCAGTGGCTGTTCAGTGTTTCAGCTCTTCGCGTCTACCGCAAATCGCAACACTGTTGAGATGGAATTTCCTTGCTTCTGGGGTCCCGCACTCTTGAGGGGCTCGGGCTCAGTCAGTCTTGCTTCTTGGGAGTCCGGAGGATCTTCCAAAAGCTCTAGTCTAGCTTAAAAGCAACGCACACAAAATGGTGTTCCTCTCCCTGGCTATACTGTTTCCGCAAGCAACTCTCTGGAAATTCAACCAGCTCCGAGATGGATGTCCAGGTGGCTTACTTTGGAGTGGATTGGTCCCACCAACTCAAGGGGAGAAGTCGTCCGTGCAGGGGCTTCTCTGTGGATGCAAACTTGGCATTTCGGCACTGCAGCAGGGCTTCACCGGGCATACCAACAGTCCAGGAGTTGCAGCATGCGTCCTCTTCAAGCTCTTCTTCGGTTCTCTCGTCCAGTGGTCGACTCTGCCTTCCAAGCCAAAAGACTTGCCTTGTATTCAGTTGTCTCCCATTCATTCCAGCCTAGCTGTCAGTCACCCAGCAGGTTGGCTGTCCTTGCCGGACAGTCAGCTAGCCAATCATCACAGAGTGCATTCGGGTCTCCTAGGAGACTAAGCACAGGGAGTTTCGGGCACCTCCTTCACTTCCTGCCTACCCCAGACACTCTGGAGCCAGAGGCGGTCTTCACTCGTGAATCCCACCAAAGGCAAAAATGAACAAAAAGACCAAATCTGGTTTGGCACACAGAGTAAATCTCAAGAAGGACCTTTCCACAAAGAAATGGCGAAAAAAGAAAACCGGAAGCCATTTTGACAAAGATGGCGTCCGTGGTTTCTTTAGAGCAGCTGTGAACGCAGCAAAGACACACCATGGTAGTTCAAACGAAACCACTGCCACCAGCCATTCAGTGAGAAAAGGGTAACATAACAAATGTTACATGAGAAGCTAGACAAAGGGGGTACTAGGTAGCCCCTCCAGCACTCAATTGTAAGATAGGGTGTGCTGGGTCTAGCAAGTAACAATGGTAAGTAAAGTCATTTTTACTTTACTGCTCTTGGAAACAGTTTATCCAAGAGAAGTTATTTAAACGTTTGGGAAATCTGGAAGACTTCCCTGTGTCACTGCACTGAAGGTGCTGAAGGTGCTGTGTGACATAGTGTAAAAGATGATGCCTATTGTGTTTGTCAGACTCCATAACCAAAAGAAAGAGGTAAAATTCACATTCAAAATACATGAGAGAGTGGGAAAAAGGGTCACTCTCTCCAGGTTAAAAAAAAATCAAGTCCTCAAAATCCAGCAAAGTTGCTGGGGGTCTCTAAGGTGGAGGGAATTAGCACATTTCTGAGAATTCTCACTAACAAAGAGTCCTCTGCCAAAGCTAGCATCCTTCCCTGACATGGATCCAAGCAGTAGTGAATGACAAACTTGTGCAGTGAAGGCAATGCAGCTGGATGAAATATGTACAACGTGGAAACCCCCTAGTCAGGAGACCGAGATCGCAGTCGGGTCTCTACTGGAATGAGCCTTGAAACCTTCAGCCACATCTTTCACAGCCAGACCATAGCATTTTGAGGTAAAGAGGATGATCCACCTGGAAATGGTAGGTTTAGTCACAGACCTGTCCACACAAGAGCCAGCAGGACCAACTATCTCGGGGAAGTGATAGCAAACAGAAAAATCACCTTATGGGTGAGCAGTATTAATGAACATGAATGTAAGGGCTTATGAGGAGTCTGCATAAGTAAAGTGAAAACTAAAATCAAATTCCACACTGGAACAACAAACCGTCATGGAGGATACTAGTTATACAAAGCCTGCAAAAATTGCTTTAAAGTGGTGGTTGCTTAGAAATAGCCTTGTTCACATGTTCTTTTCAAGACCGTTACGGTGGCAAGATACCGCCTCACAGTGCCAATCTGCAGGCCTGTCCAGGCCAAGGAAAGCAGAAATTCCAACACAAAGGAAAAAAGTCTGATGAAAGGGTCCAGTTCTCTCACCCAAAACTAAGCCCACTATTTGGACTACTGGCAGGAGTAAATTAACTTGGTGGCTGGCCTCAGAGTGATAAGGAGAACACCCAAGACTTTGTCTGAGATGTCCCAATCCTTATATCTCAGCAGCCAAGACTGCCGGGGCTTGGATGGAGGAGCTACCCCCACAAGCGAGAAAGCAGATCCACCCTCATTGGAAGACTCCAGGGTGGGCAGATTGACAGGTCTATGAGCTCAGGGTACCACGTCGTCCGGGCACAGTCATGAGCGAACAATCTACCTGGACCAGAAATATAATAATTTTGTAGAGAACTAGCAGGAGGAGACATGGATTAGCGCACTGAGGAGATAGATTGAAGTTCCATTCAGCAGTAATTTTGTCCCTCAGTGCTCCCTACAGAGGAAATTCCCCAGAGCAGAACAAATCATGCTTCCAGTTCAACCTGGAAGTGAAGAGTTCCACTTAAGTTCCCCAAAAGGTGAAGAACTCTTCCAGAACGTTCTGGAAAAGCTCCCACTCAGGTGAGGCCAACATCAGTGTGCTTAGAGTATTCACAATGACATGCTCCATCCCAGTGAGATGGGTCAAAGTCAGACACATCATTCTCCAGAGCACACATTCAGTCTCATTGCTTCTCTACACCACAATGGTTTTTGAGGTAGTGCTTGGCTGTCAAGACTAGTACACTCTGAGTGAGGCAAGAGGGGAGGAAGACAATCAGAGCCATCCTGATCGCACACAGCTCTAGCAAACTCTTGTGTTAATGAGCTTGACTGAGACCAGAGTCGGCTCACCAGATGATGCACATTTTAAGCACCCTCAGCCTTTCAGGGATGCATCCGTGAGTGCAGTCATTTGGGGCCAGGGTTTCTGATAAAACACCACATATGATCTGAAGGGATATTGTCCGAAACCTACAAGAAGTTGGACATGGCACCCGGGAACTGTGCAAAAGTCTAGAAGTGCAGTCCAAGGGTGCCGGCATATGGTCCAGTGTGCGAGCCTGAATGAACTAATCTTCCAGGTAGGGGTAAAACTAGAATCCTTTTATCTCCTGGGATGAGTCGCATCCATCACCAGCACATTGTTGAAGACCCTGAGATCAGAGGAAAAGCAGAATTCTGAACTGATGGTGGGAGTTTCCCACCACAAATCTCAGGTACTTCCTAAACCTGGAGCATATCAGCACATACAAGTAGGAATCCTGGAGGTCCAGAGGCACCAACCTGTCCTGCAGTTTGAGGCCCAGGAGGTCCTGGGCCAAGGTGATTATCTTGAAGTTACCCCTATGGAGGAACAACCTCAATAGCCTAAGATCCACAATGGGAAGAGGGTCAATGTCTTTCTTCGGGACCAAAAGGTAAAGGCAGCACCAGCTCTTCCTTCACTCTGACCAGGGCACAAACTCTATTGCTCTTTTTAAGAAGATGACAGAACTTCAACAGAGGAAGGTCCGGATGTAAAGAAGGGCCAGAAGGAGGCTGGTTGGGTAGACGCAGTAGAAACAGGAGACAATAACTGTGAGTTATGACCTGTAGGGCCCAAGTGCCATTCTATTACGAACAAAGACATCACCCACCAGAGTTAAATTGATGAAAATGTTCACAGCAGTTTAGTAACCTGGGTTGCTGTTGGGACAATAGAGGTGTCAAAACCTCCTCTTTGGGCACCACAACCTCTACCTTGGTGGGGTAAATGATGCCGCAGCTGCTTGCCACAGAGTGCCTGACCCCTGCCCCAGTGGCCGAAAGAGGAAGCTCAAAGGCAGGGCTCCTAGGTGCAGACAGAGAAGACTGAACAGCTCAGATCTAAGGACTTAGCCATGGCCTTAGAGGCCTGAAACCAAGTACTCATCAGCTTTGGCCACACGAGATGGTTACCATCAAAAGGAATCTCCAGAGGTTTTGATTGAATATTGGGAGCAATGCAAGGAGGTCCTCAACCAAGAGTGTCTCCCCAGAACCAAACCTGTGCTCATGGCACCTGCCACACCATCGCTGTATCAAGGCATGATTGCAAAAACTGGTGAGCAGGTTATCTCCCGTCCCCTACAAGGTTGTTGAAACCCTCTGTCAACTCATTGGTCAGCAAGTTCTCAGTCGTACCAGAGGACATTTCACAGACCAAATGTATAATGTGGGCAGGGCGCAAGTAGTGTTCACAACGCAAAAGGCCAGACGTGAAAGTCTTGTGTTAAGATGGATTTCCAAAATCAGCACTGGGGTGAATTTGGGAGGCCAACCAATTATACTCAACAGGAAAGACACTGAATTCTAGCCAAACCTGGTAAAGGGAGGTAGCAGAGTGGTAAGGCTTAGAGTTAAGTGGGGTGTGAGAGTGGTGTAGGGCTACAATAAGTCCAAAGAGGACAACCAATAATTCCAGTTAGAAAGGAAAGCACAAAAAAATAAAAAGATGTATTCAGCCTTTTAAAACGCCCCTTTAGCAAAGAAACTTCTATAGAAAGAACACATATTTACTATAAAACATATGTGAAAGATTACTTACCAGTAATTGCCTTTCCTGTGACTTGTATCTGCTTATATACACATACTTTGCAAAGGCCGACATCTAGTGGTTTGTGTGGAGAATTACACTATTTGTTTTTGAAGTTGAAAACTGGGAGTCAACAGGGCGTTGCTGTAATACTAGCCCTACTGTTACGTGTGCAGTACCCATGATCCTACACATGTCAGCGTCCTCAGCTGTCCTAAGGTTGCATGAAGTGAATAGTGGAACGGTGTGTACGCTGATAGTGTAATATTAAGAACTAGCTGTCCCCAGCCACGCGTTGCTGTGGCTCAGTCTGGTTAAATGGAAAAGAAAGAACACAGAAGGCGCACGTTTCTAATATGTTTAATTGCACAATGCTTGTGGGTAGTTATTAATGGCTCTGGCAGTTCTCCAAGTTGAGGCAGTTTCATTTTCCCGGCGGCGCAACACTTTGCTTTTGTTTCACCATTAAATTTCAGAGCCTTGCAATAAGGACACACTTCAGTAGTCATGGTGCTGATGAGAAAATGCCGGCTCAAACTATAGTCATGAGCTGGGTTGTACCGAAATGCAAGACGATCGTAATCGCGTGATTGCTGAGCACGGAGTCGTGTTTGACGCTGATGTGCTGTTTCTCGTTGACGTCTTTCAGCCACTCTCAGCCTGTCGCGTTCATCCTGTTGAGAACGAAGCAGATCTGAAGCTGCAGAACGCGATCGCCATGCTCACAACTGTGCATCCTGAGGTCTGGCTGCACGTCGCTCTGCTGCTTCCGCGACACGTATTTGAGCCATTCTCAATCCGAAACATTGAAATGGAATCATAAAATATTTAGTAGTGTGTGTTGCTTTTACGTGCAACAGATGGCGTCGTTTTTCAGTAAAATATTTACTAGAGCATGTGTTGCTTTTACGTCCAACAGATGGCGCTGTTTTTCAGAAAAAGCATGTTTTTATCTGTCACAGGTGTGACATCTATGTATAGTAGATATGTAAACACATGTGCCTATTTGAATGCAACTTTGTGGCAAAATTTCAAAGCAATCAGTGAAGAACTTTCAGAGATTTGAAATTTTGAACAAACTAACATTTAGATTTTTATTTATAAGGAAGAAATGTATCCTTTATCGGATACGAGTATTAGCACAAAACAATTGTTTATATTGAGTGAATTAAAATGATTTGCATGCGGTTTGCTGTCCTTCAAATTCCCATAGAGTGGAGCAAGGGTGGTCGCATGAACATCTAAGCAGGTACAAGCCACAGAAAGACAATTACTGGTAGGTAACGATTGTCTTCTGAGGCTTGTTGATCTACTTGGAATCACATGCTTTGCATAGACTGGCAAGCAGTACCTGATGAAGATGGTGGGTGAACTGAAGGAACAGTAACAGACAGATGGTTTAACACTGCTTGTCCCAGCTGTGAATAATTTCTTGCCTGAGCACCAAAACAATAGTGTTGTGTAAATGTGTACTGAGCTCCATTTTGCAGCTTTGCAAATTGATTCAAGTGGCACATTAGCGACGGAAGCCAGTGTAGCTCCTGTACTATGTGCAGTGTGTTCACTCTGGGAGTGAATGGGAGTGTTTTGCTGGAGCGGCTATAACAATGCCGAAAGCACCTTATGATCCATCTGGCGATAGCAGCATTAGAGACAGTATCTGCTTCTCTTCGAGCAGCCAGGGACACAAAAAACTGATCAGTCTTCCTCAATTGCTTTGTTGACATGAAATTTGGAGAAAAACATGGTAGTGTTCTTAAGACAAACACATGGAAGGAGGGATGCAGTAATGTAACTTAAGTTCACTCACTAAAGAAAATAACGGCTCAAATGATTTTCTGGTGCTCCTGGCGTATACCCCTGGCTAAGGGAATACAGACCAATCACACAAATGTGTTCCTTGAAATTAAATCAAGGAAATGGCAAGGCATTCTTGTGGTGAAAAATCCCAATATTTGTCATGCAAATAATTCAATAAAAAGTTGAAATAAATAAGAACAAAGTTTCACAAAAAACTCAGAGAATCACATTTTTTTTAATACAAATTCACAATTAAGTTTAAATAATGTTGGCAGAAATGCGTTTTTCTCAAATGATACAAATCTAGCACATGGGTTAGTCACCCCACTTGTAGTACATTCACAACGATGTTGAATTGAGCAAAGATATTGTGTAAATTTTTTGTTCTTCAGACGACCTTGTTTTTGTGCACTGTGTATAAAGGCTGTATCACTGATATTGCCAATAAGTCACAAGTTCCAATAGATAGCCTCTTTAGGTAAGGTATCAGAAATAATGCAGAGGGATGTGGTGGTGCACTGGAAAGATTTTAAAAGTCAAATAAGTATTACCTAAATTCAGGTAAGAAGCCCTCCCACTATGTCCTAATTAACAGACAAGATCTAGGAAAGGATCCTTAACCCAGGTTCAATGGCCAGAGGGTGTTGGGGGTCAAAGATTGTACGCCCAAGGTTACCCTATGCATGTCACTGGGTGTTTAGAAACATTTTTTATTTTTTTATTTTATTATAACCAACACACCAAACCAACGTTACAGATGCATCAATTCAACCTTCTCTTATAACCTTCCCCTCAACATCCCAACACCCCTTCCGCCGCCCAGACTATGCATATATGGTCTTGTACATTGAGTCCATAGCATCTCCTTATATTCACCTTGCGCTCCCTTACGTGGTCGCATCTTTACTTTCTGGACTAAACGAAGACACAGTCAGTGCAATCCACTGCTGTATGTCTGTACTCCTATCCAATTTTAGTTCACGCAGCACGTTCTCCCACACTCCTGTTTCTTCCGCCACCCATTTTTTCAAGTCCTCCCACCATCTGACAACACTAGGTCCCTTAGCATCCTTCCACCTCATGGCTATACATTGCTTAGCCAATATATATATTACGTCTTTAAGTTTATTCAATGGTGTGTTCCTCGAACTCCTCTTATACCTGCCCAATATGCATGCCTCAGGGGCTTGTGTGAGGGGGTTTAGAAACATTTATCTCAACTTACAACCCTGACTTCGATTCTTCCAGATGCCACTGCAGGTCTTCTGGAATACGCTTGGGACAAAATCTTCTGCACTTGTTTCAGTTGAGGAAGGCCCATGGGTTGCGGGTGCAGAAGTCAATTTCTGAGTCAGGAGTCCGTCACGTTGCTCAGCAAACTGTTTGTCAGCTTTCAGAAGAAGAACCCAAATAAAGAAAGATGAACACTTCTGTGGTGGAAACCCCTTCAGGACACCTCATGGGATTGAAGAAAGATTGTTCCAATGAAGGTCACCATTGTCAGACGGTAACAGACAACTGTACAGCAGTGAACACAGAAGCAGCCCCAGCCCAGCTTCCCTTTGAGTGAGACAGCTGAAATTGCAGACAGGCGACCTGTGGCAGAAGCTGGAGATCTGCTCGGAACAATAATGACTGCAGCGAGAGAGCCCAGGAGAGAGCTAGTCAGTCCACTGATTGGTCCAGGGACGATTCTGAAGGAAGGAATCTTCAAGCAGGTGTCGAGACTGGCTGTTCCCATTGGTGCAGGGGTCGAAACACCAACAAGTGTCTTCTGAGAACAGGAAGAGGAGCAGGGCTTCGCCAGGTCAATTATTAGAGTCGTTGCTGCTGAGCGGCAGGGGTCGTCCTCCGGCTGCTCCTCATAGAAATCTTGCCTGCAATGATGATCGGATGAACAGTTGTATGAGCCCTCTTTTTTATTCAAGTTTCAGCCAGGGAGCAAGTCCAAGCCTGCCAATGGTAAGGATCTGCAACATTCAAAATACTTACGGTTGCCCAATTATGGACTGGTCATCGTTTCCATCCAGCAACAGACCTTCAGGCGCCAGAGGATGTGGACTGGGGTCAGTCAGTCTCTCATACACACACATTACCAGCGAAAGCAGCAGCTTTCCCCGGGAAAGAAGTTTGTATGTAAGGTATTTCCTGACCTAAGAAGGCCAAATAATATGGCGAAAGAACATGTGGATGCCATTTTAGGGTGCTAGCCACCTTTAGCAGCCATTTGTGGTACTGTGAAAGTGCACAGGAACAATAACACAAAAGTAGTAAATGGCACACAGCTGTCGCCAGATTCTCTTATGCACATTGTTAAAGTAACCAAAAAACCACTATGTAAAATGTTATAAGGATACAAAGTTTCCTAACTGCACATCACAGTAATGTTAAGTGTGCAATTGTAAAAATACACAAATCCATAAAGGGAGACAGCAAAGACAATAAAGAGCTAGACTGGCAAGGGTAGTAAAACAGAAGGCTTTACTGGCTTACAATAAGTCAGGTCAGGGTTCATAACAAGCAAAAATAATGGGGTTTAAGGTGCAGAAATGAAATCCTTCCCAACACCTAGTTTGTGCAAAAGATTGATCGTGGAATGAGCATTCCTGCAACATACTTCTGTATTTTCCCTTTTATTAGCCAGTCGTCCAGTTAAGGGTATTATGGGATAACTTCCCTGCTGAGGTGTGTTGTGACCACCGCTAACACTTGTTAACACCGGATCTGATGTGGCAATTGCAAAAATGAGTACTCTGAATTGGTAATGAATGTGCCCTAATCTGTATTTTAATTATTTTTCGATGGCATGGGAACACTGAATATGAAAGATGCATACTTTAATATTTTAGATGTTCCAGATAATTGCCCTCCTTCCGTAGGGCAATGACTTCCTGTAAGGTTGTCATTCTGAATTGTTGTGGCTTCACATACGCCTGCATCTTTGCTTGTAGCGAGGCATTGGTCTGTCCTTTGGAGGTACATCGCAAGATTTTGAGATGAATTTGCTGCAATGCTACAGTGGACAAGATCCACTTGGTCGGATGTTATCTCCTCCCATGCATTGGTGTATGATGTGCAGCAGGTCAGAAGGAGGACTCAGACCAGCGGACATGTTCTTAAAGTGTTTTCATTAACTTAAAAAATAAAATAAAGAAAACACCCCCGCCCCTATTGCAAAAAGTGGCGTTCCCTTCCTAACACGCTATACAAAGGGTGCTAGTCAAAAAACTAAAATAGTCCTCCGCCCAAATCCAATCCTCTAAACTAGCCCTACCATTTACAGGAACATAAAAGAAGGTTGGGCAGTATGTCCCGCCTTCAAGGTTGTTCACCCAGACCTTCACAGGGTTTCCAGGAATTACTCCTAGTTTAGGCTGAAGGCTTTTCAATAGGAAACGGTTCTCCTTGGTTTTAAAGTTCCAAAAGTCTCATGTTTATAAGTGAAGTCTCAAGTTTACAAATATCCACTTCGCCAGTTGTCGCAGATGTAGAGGTATCTCCTCAATCCCTTACCACCACTTACGTGGGGTTCTCCCCACTAGGCTCACGTCTACCTTATTTATTGGTTCAGCTTTTATTTGTTCCTCAATTGTCTTATCTGGCCCATCGGCTGCCTTGGTTTACTCTTCAATGACATCCCAGGGGTATTGGTGCGCCCTCTTTATGTGTCTCTGGAGTTGATGCGAGTCGCTTGGCTGGTTGCACTATTTAGGTTTGAGTTCTCATAAACCTTTTTATGACTGGTTTCCTTCTCTCTCTCCTGCTTTCACTCTCTGCCCCCCCCCCCCCATCCACTATGCGCAACCTCTATCGTTTCTATCGCAGGGTTTGCTCCAGCGAGGTGTTGGTGGCTTGTTAGCGGTGCCCATCTCCATGACTTCCTGGCACTCTCTTATGGATGCGAGTTGTTTTGCAGCTCAGCTCGTCTCTGCTGCTCACTTTCTTCGGTGGGAGCAGAGGAATCTGTTCCTCCCTCGGTCTCTGGGTTCAGCATGGTTTATTGGCCACCGGGCCCTCCATGTCCTCTGCATGGTCACGCCTCCAGATAAGGCTGGACTTTTGACTCGCCAACTCCACACTACCAAGTATCTGGTCGGCTTTGTGCCGCTTTCTCTCTGGTTCCATTCCACGCCACAGCCGCCTCTGCTGTGCAACTTGGCTCCACCTCACAATGAAATCAAAAGGCTTGCATCTGCACATCGTTTTGTTTTGTTTTTCTCCATTCAAGAGAAAAAGTGTCTTTATTATCACTCCATGACACATAAGGGGCACAATATTGATGTTCAGCCATCAAACTCACAGAGAGACCAGCAATATCTTGAGCCAAATGTTCAAATGCACTTTCCACATTATTTTGAGCCCCACAGACGAACATAAGATTAGCTTCTTGGATTCCAATATATGGAACAAGTTACTTACCTGTAACTGTTCTCCAGAATTGGTCTTGCATGGATTCACATGTTCATGAATATTCCTCGTCGTCAGGCTGGGACTCCTAAGTAACAGAAAAAAATCAGTTTCAGTTTCTGAACTGTATTTCCTAACAACCAATCACTGAGCTCTGGGTCATACTGCCCCAGCCAATGACTGCCCTCTCCCTAAGGCCTGCCTCTGGCAGCCATCCTCAGATTTGGTAGCACGTAAAGTGGCAGTAGGACCAAGAGAAGAGCCGCAGAGGGGTAGGCGGGAGGGTTTGCATGTGAATCTATGCCAGACCCATGCTCGACAACAACAGTTACAAATAAGTAACTTGTTCCTTCTCCAGCATGGGGTCTGGCATGGATTCACATGTTCATGAATAAAGAACCTTCAAGCGAACAGGTTGCGCAGCACTGCTTGGCAGACTTTGGACTCCTCCCTGGAATCCTTGTCGGCGCTGTATAATTTTGTGAAGGTTTGCGTCCACCTCCACGTAGCAGCCCTGCAGATGTCAAGCAGGGGCACACCAGACAGGAACGCTGTAGTAGCAGCAATCGCTCTGGTCGAAAGGGCTCTCGGACGGCCAGGCAACAGTCGGTTTGCCAACCGGTGACAATGAGTGATGCAGCCGGAGAACCACCTGGAAATGGAAACCTTGGACAGGGCCTTCCCCATGGTTCACAGGGCCAAAGTTCACAAAAAGGTGCAACGTCTTCCGGAAACTATGTGCGGTCCACATAGAACTTCAGCACTCTAGCCACATCCAGCGAGTGCAAAGACCTTTCAGCTGGCGACAAAGGCGTCGGGGGGGGGGGGGGGGGGGAAACACACGTAATACCAAGGGCTTGTTTATATGAAAGTCTGACGGCACCTTGGGAATGAAGGAGGTGTGCGTCCGCTGCACCACCCTTGTGACATGAAAAGTTAAGGTGGCTTACAGGACAGGGCCTGAATCTCACCCACCCGTTGTGCAGAAGTGATGGCCATGAGGAACGCGGTCTTCCACATCAAGAACTTCAGTGAACAGTCTGTATAAGTTCGAATGTAGGGCCCATGAGCCTAGTCAGTACCACATTGAGTTCCTACGCCGGGGCTGGAGCCTTCCCCGGCGGGAACGAACGGAACAGTCCTTAGACGAACTCCTTAACCAGGCGGTGTGACCATAACAACGACTGTCCCGGAGATCTAGTGCAGCGGGAGATAGCCGCTGGATGAACCTTGATGGAAGCATGGCAAGTCCCGCTTTGGCCAATGACAGCAAATACGCTAGCACCTGCAGAGTTGTGACCCGCAGAGGGGTTGATCTTCTGTGCACAGCACCAAACAGCAAACCTCTTCCATTTATGTCCGTAGCATTTTAGAGTAGATGATGCCCTGGCCTTGGCAAGCATCTCCTTGCAGTCTGCTGGGTGATCTTAACCCTCGAACTCGAACGCTGCAGGAGCCAGGTCTTCAGGTTCAGCGATCCTGGATCGTAGTGCAGAATTGCGCCTCCTTCCTTGGCAAGAAGATCTGCGACCACTGGAAGTTTGACTGGAGGGGATGCTGACATGCTGAGAAGGTCCGGGTACCAGATCTGTCTCGGCCACGCTGGTGCGACGAGGATCATCCTGCACCGCGACTGAGTTGATTGATGAGTCGAAGAAGCAACAGAGGGAATGCATACAGAAACAGGCCGATCCAGGGGAATGAGAATGCGTACTCTATGCTCCCCAGCTGGGGAAACCTGCTGGCGAACCTCCGGCACTTGGTGTTCGTCGCCATCGCAAACAGATCGATTTGGGGATTGCCACATCTGCGGAACAGGTGGTTCACTTGGTCCTGCTGAAGCTCCCACTCGTGGCAAGAGTATAGCTCCCTGCTGAGAGAATCGGCAACTGTGTTCTTTACTTCTGCAAGATGAAACGGTATGAGGGACATCCCCTGGGTGACGCCCCAGTGCCATAAGTACGGCACCTCTTTGGAGAGCGCTGGGCATCTGGTGCCCCCCTGCTTCCTGATGTAAAACATTGTGGTTGTATTGTCCGCGAAGACCCACACCACCTAGCCCTTGAGGGATGGAAGGGAGGACTTGAGGGCCCAAAACACTGCCCGAAGCTCAGCATGTTGATGTGCAACATCTTCTCCCCCAGCAGCAACAGGCCTCCGGTGTGAGCTCCCCATCCTTCCAAGGAGGCGTCCATCCTGGCCGTCTCCTGGTGTGGTGCGGTCTGGAAATCCATGCCAGCGGACAGATAAGAGCGCACTCCACACCACCTTATCGCTCGACTGAAGCTATCGCCGAGTGTGATCTTGTCCTGGAAGCTTCCTGACACTTGTATCCAACGGTCGTCGAGGAACTCCTGTAGTGGACCCATCCGTAGCCTGCACAGACGGATGAGATAGATGCATGACATCATGCCGAGAAGAGACTTGATGGTCCTCACTGTGGCGATCTTCAGTGCTAACAGCCGTTGCACCTTGCCCAAGATGGCCGCTATCGTCTCCTCCGACGGTGACCCCCAGGCACGACACTGTTGAGTCGGGATCCTAGGAACAGCGTGTCCTGCGATGGAGTCAAGCAGGACTTTGCATAGTTCACTGAGAACCCCAGATCAGTCAGCAGGCGAACTGTCCTCGCCGTGTGGTCGATGGCGACTTCCCTCGATCTGGCCCGGATGAGCCAGTCGACCACGTAAGGGTAGATATGAATCCCTTGCAGTCGTAGGTGGGCCGCCACCGGCAGCAGGCACTTCGTGAAGACTCTGGGGGCATACTTCAGCCCAAAGGGAAGGGCCTTGAACTGGTAATGTAACCCTTGAACAACGAAGCACAGAAATTGCTGTGACCCTTGTGAATGGGGATGTGGAAGTACGCATCCTCCAGGTCCAGCGACGATAGAAAGTCTCCCTCTTCCAGTTGTCCGAGTATGTGTTGAAGAGTGATCATGCAGAACTTCTGGGACTTTATGAATTTTTTAAGTCGTTGCAGGTCGAGGATAGGGCTCCAGTCCCCGGTCTTCTTTCGTACAAGGAAGTACCTTGAGTACACTGAGGAGCCCCCGAGCCACAGTGGAACCAACTCCACCGCCCCTTTCATTAACATGGCCCGGACCTCCAGCAGTATCTGAGGTATGTGATTTTCCTACCGGGCCACTGGTGGTATCCGCGGGCACTTCTGCTGGAATTCTAGAGTGTCCGTGGGCGAGAGCATCCAGCACCCATCGGTCGGTGGAGATGGACTTCCACGCGCTGACTAAGTTCGCAAGCCGGCCTCCCAACGGTGTGCACGGGTGGGGGCCCAACGTCATGGATGGTTCATTCCTGCTTGGAGGTCGACGGGCCTACTTGCGGGCCCCGACTATGATGGCGTCCTCCTCCGAAGTTCTTGGAGCGGCCCCTGTTGTTCTCCGGGGCCGGGGAAGGTTGATGGTATGCAGAGGCTCCTCCGCCGAAGCTTTTTGAAGATGACTGCCAGAGGAGGGACTTTGGTAGAGAGCAGTCACTGGCTGGGGGCAGTATGACCCAGAGCTCAGTGATTGGTTGTTAGGAAATGCAGTTCAGAAACGAAACAAACAGATTTTTTCTGTTACTGAGGATTCCCAGCCTGACAGGGAATATTAATGAGCATGTGAATCCATGCCAGACCCCATGGTGCAGAAAATTTCTTAGTTATAGTGAGCTCCTTAAGGGAATGGGAGTAATTGTCATTCTTTTTCGTGGGAGTCATTACAGTGAGGTTCCACTTTCCCAAACCCCTAGGGAGGGTTTTGCATAGCGGGCTAACCAAGGGACGAAACCTCCAGATTTGTTAAAGATGTTATCCAATGTCCCACTGTGGGAGGGAACATGAACCAGCGCATAATTGCTTTGCGGCAGAGGCTACTTCTCCAGGTGTTGGACCTTTTCTGCATTTTCTTCCCCGCCTAAACGGTATCAGGTAATATTATCCCCATATATATGGTCGCCGTAAATAATATCGCCGGGAAAAGGTTGTGGCGATATTATTTGGGTGACCATATATATATATGGGGACAGAGGCAAAAAAAAAAAAAAAATTAAAAATAAAAAATATTACAAAAAATGTGGTGGGGTATCCCCCACATGTTCCATGCAATAATGTCGCCACAAAAAACGGCCATTTTCCGGCGATATTTTTGTATGGCGAGATTTTTGTGGCGACATTATTGCATGGAACCGCCTAAACTGTCTCTGGAATCCAGATCATGTTGAATTCTGCTGGCCAATTGATTTAGCCAGTTGCATAGGTGGACTGAGATGCTGTCCCAGGGAAAACCTGGGTGTGAAAACTATGTCGATTCGCAGGAAACCACCTCTGTTGATAGAGGTCATCTGCGATCCGATCCAGCAATTTGATGGGGTGACCTGAGTCAATAATAGGAAGGCACTGGGTAATGTTCGGGTTCAACATCCTGATCTTCCACGAATGTACCCTGCTTTCCATCTGTGTAGTCCACTAAATTGAGTTCCTCCTTAATTGGTAATGTAGGCGGTTTCGCTTTTTTGAATGGAACAGTGTCTTGAGAAATTATGCGTTTCCTTTAAATGGGGTGTTTTTATCAAAATACTCCATAAGCAAGGACATCTTGTCCATTGTTTTCTGGAGTCTCTCCTTGGTACAATGTTGCTGTTGGGGACTGAATTGGAACAACAATGTACTAATATTCAAAATGCGAGTGAGAGGCACGCCTTTTTTCCTTTTGCCGCATCCGTTAAGGGTCGCTCCCCCTCAGTAAGGCTAGACTTACATTCAGTGCCAAAAAACAATTATTTACCTCTCTGTAATGTTCTGTTTGATGGATGTTTGTGATACAGATTCCTCATCTATGACATCTCAATACCAGACCAGCTGTTCTCCGTCAACCATTCCGCCACTGGGGCAGCAGCACAGGTACACGTCTGTTCTGCCCGACGCCTCTACACGCCCCACCCCAGATATGATGTTGAGCCAGCATTTATAATGGTACAGCACCCCTATGACCAGCCTTTTCCCCTAGTATGCTGAAGCAGAGGGACCGTAAAATCGATGGCGGACTAGCTCCCCGCAAGAGGGGCAGGTAGTGAGGGCGATGAGGAATCTGTGGCAGGAACAGCCATCAGAAAGAACATTTATTCTTCTAATGGATTCTTTCTTGCCACAGATTCATCATCTATGTTACACTCCCAAAATCATAAATCTGGAGAAGGGAGGAAGCAAGGAGACCACCTAAACCAGAAATCTCTGGAGAAAAAACTGACATTTTAGCCTGCAAGGGAATCCAAACAGTAATGTGAACGTGTGCAGTGATGCACACGTAGCCGCCTGGCCAATGTCCAGGACAGGGACTCCCCCTCTGCAGGGCAGAGGCGGCAGCTACTCCTCTGCTCCAATGAGCTCGAAGACCCTCAGTCACATCCTTTACAGCAAGATCGTAGCATTCCGAGATTCAGAGAATGATCCACCTGTACAGGGTTTGTTTGGTCACAGCCCTGTCAGCACGAACACCAGCGAGACCAACGAAAAGTCTGTCATCCTTACAAGCCTCTCTAGTATGAGACACACAGAACTTCAGTGCTATGCCGGGTCCAGCCGATGCAACCATTCCTCTACCCTGGAAGGCTGAGAAAGAGGAAAAAACAGAGTAAGGTTGATCTTCTGAGAGAAATGGAAATCCTAGACCACCTTCGGCAGAAAGGAGGGGCTCACTCTCAAGGTCACCTTCTATTTAGAAAAAATAGAACAAAATCAAATAGGGAGGTAAAACAGAATGCATGGAGCTCAAACCCACCCGTCGCGCAGAAGTGATAACCAGGAAAATCATAAGGAACGAAGGTGCTCAAACGGAGCGCCCATAAAAAATATTAAAACTAAATTAAAATCTCACGCTGTAAACACAAACTGGCGGGGAGGAAAACTGGTTACACAAGCCCCTTAAGAACTGCCTAACAGTGGGGATTGTGAAAAACAAGCCCTGTTCTGTGGGCATCGAATATACAAATAACGGTGAGGTAACACTTCACAGTGCCATTAGGCAGGCCCGCTTCTGCCAAGTAAAGTAGGAAATCCAGCATAGAGGATAGGATAAAGGATCCAGGTCCCTCTCCAGGCACCAAATGGAAAATGTATGTCACCTGCAGACATACATTTATTTTGTAGCGGGTCTCCAAGCTAAAAGGAGCACATTGAGGACATCATCGGACAAGTCCTATCATAGCCTCTTAGTAGCCAAGCATGAATGGTCAGGCTGCTGAGGTTTGGATGGAGGACCCACCCCCCTCCGATTGGGATAGCAAGTCCACTCTCCTCGGAAGGGTCCAGGGCAGATTTCCAGCAACTCCATATACCATGTTCTCCGGGCCCAGTCTGGGGCGATCAGGATCATAGTGGTTCCGAACAGGCGCAATCTCCTGAGAACCAGCAGAATGACAGGTATCGGTGGGAACGCAAAAAAGGAGGTTGAAAGCCCACTCAACCATCAGCATGTTCCCCAAACCTCCCTGATGAGGAAATTCCCTGGAGCGGAACTCACACTTCCTGTTGGCACTGGAAGAGAAAACGTCTACTTTAAGAGTTACCCAAAAAGAGAAGATCCCTATCCAGAACTTCCTGACAGAGCTCACACTCGTGGGATGTCAAAGTGTGTCTGCTCAAAGTAGACAGTGTGACATTCTCTCGTCCAGGCAGATGAGCTGCCATCAGAGAGACCCTGTTCTCCACAGCCCCAGTCGAATTGCTTCACTGTACAGAGGCAAGGACCAGACACAACCTCGTTTGTTGAGGTAATGCATGGCCACTGTGCCGTTAGTCAGAATCAGCACAGTGTTGCATTTCACAGAGTGGAGGAAAGCGATCCAGGCCAGCCTGATCGTCCTCAACTCCAGCAAGTTGAGGTGTTCCAGAGACACTGCTGGAGACCAGATTCCGCTCACTGTCAGGTCTGACGGGCGAGTACCCAAGCCAGTCAGAGATGCACCTGTGAACATGGTCACCTGGTGTCAAGGTTGACGAAACATTGCACCTCACGGCCCACCATGCAAGATCCCGGGCCACCTGGCCCGAGATCTGTAGGAGGTCCGACATGTGTCCTTGGAACTGCAAGCATTGGCACCAGTGAAGCCACTGAAGCGATCCAATGTGCAGCCTCGCCTCCGGCACCAAGGAGGACATGAGTCCCAGAAGACGCAAGAAAAGCCGAGGCACAGACTTGATCCTGTGACTAGGGGACATTGACAATCCGAAAGATGTTTCTCACTTGATCCTCGGGCAGGAAAGCTCTGCCCAGGCGAGTTTCCAATATTGCCCTGATAAATTGGAGAGACTGGGACGGCAGAAAAGACTTTTGAAGTTCAGGAAAAGGTCCAAACTCTGCAAAAGAGTGCATGTGCGCAGAAGGTGCTACCAACTAGCTCCAGTGAACTTGTCGAAACAAGCCAGTTGTCCATGTAGGGAAAGGCAAGTTGCTACCACTGCAAGCAGTTTAGTGAAAAGCCTGAGTGCAGACAAAAGACCGAACAGCAGGCCCTTAAACTGGCAATGCTGTTGACACTACGAAACTCGGGTACTTGCCAGTTAGATTGTGCTGTTTTTGCCAGAAGCAGACGCACCTCCTTCTAGGTTATCCACAGCCCCTCTGGGCAAAGGCAGGAAAGCAGTGAAAACCCCTGCCGCGAGAAGTGGACTGCATGGGCGGCTGCTGGACTGCAAGCCCTACAAAATTAGCAGTTGTCTTATATGACTGGGCCCTCTGGAAGGCATTTGTCAGCCTCCGTTCCAAATAGGTTATGTCCTTCGAAAGGCATGTCTAACAGCCCTGTCTGAATGTCAGCCGCAAAATCTGATGTCCGTAGCCAAGAATGATGCCTGACCACTGTGCTAGTGGCCATGGGCCTGCCCACGCAGTCCGCTGTGTCCAGAGCAGATTGCAGTATCTGTCCTGCCGCCTCCTTGCCATCCGAGACCAAGGACAGAAAACCACTCATTTCTCCCTCCGGGATGAACTCTGCCGCATTAGCTACTGATAACCAGAGTCCAAAGGAGAATTTCGCCATGGCACAAGAGGCGTTCATGGCCCGCAGTGCTAGACTGCCTGACGAAAACACCTTCTTGCCCCATGTGTCAAACCTCTTACTCTCCCATGGGAAGGAACATATAAGAACAGGAGAAAGAAAAGAAGATCAAAGGGTGGAGGTGCAAAGGCAGACAGATCGGAGGGACAGTGATATGCTAGGAGGAAAACAACTTAAAGCGGCCAGTATAGTGAAGGGTCAGGTACGAGCGGGTGTGAGACAAGTGAAAGTGACAAAAGGTGGAAGAAGGCACCATCCCTAAACTCCCCAAGACGACTAAGCGGGCTAGGTTAGGGAAAACCTAGAGAACCACCCCTAGGGAGTCAGTCAACCATCGCTTAGGGACATCCCAAAATAGATTAAGGCAAAAAATGAACAGTTAGGGGTTACCGATCCAAGAAATAACATACCTACACAAAATACTAAACAAAGCAGCTTATTTGCAAATCCATAAATATCTGCAAACTAAAAACCTCCTGGGCCTGTGCCAGTCTGGCTTCTGCCCTGGTCATGGAACCGAGCCAGCACTCTTGGACTTAAGAATTCAAATTGACGAAATCATAGATAGCAGGAATCTGGCCATCATCATCCTATTCGACCTCAGCAGCATTAGATTTAGTTGAACACAAAATATTATGCCAACACCTCATCAGCAGCCTAATTCTCCCCCAAAGCCATAACCTGGACAGAATCTTTCTCAAATCGCATAATGAGGGTCTTCTCTAATACTGCTGCCCCTTCAACCCCTCCAGTCCTAGTGACATGCGGGGTTTCCCCAGGGCACCTGTATCTACCCGACTCTGTATAATATCTTCACAAAGCCACTCTTCGACCTACTGGAAAAACTGTGCGTCTCCTATACCAACTATGCGGACTACACCCAAATTCTCGTTCCGATCACTGGTAACTACAACACTGACACCAATGCTCTGAGTAAAATATACCAAATCATTAAAAACTGGATGGTTCAACATGGTCTATTTCTTGACGACGAACAGAGTTACTCCTTGTTGAAACTCAATCACGAATTGAACTAAAAGGGGACTACAAATTCTTCACCCTAGACGGAAACCCTACCCCCCCAAACCCCCCCCCCCCCCCCGTCTCCAAATTAATAAAAACACTGGTTTTATGTCTGGACTCCTCGCTATCCCTAACAAGACACGTGTATGCAATAGCCTCTGCGGCAGCATACACAACCAAACTTGTCAAAGCCTGCAGACACTTCTTAACCCCTGGGAGCTGCATATGCTAGCCAGAACACTGATTCAATCGAGGATCGAAAACAATGCCTTAAGAGCTCCCTTGAAAATTTCCAAAATGGAACACATTTCGTCTGCCAGACAGAATGCCCACAGGCTGCTGGTCCAAGATAGCATTGCGTTTAAAACCCTGTCACTCAACACTGCTCCTTTGTATTTATCGAGCAAAATTCCCAAATCTCAATCCAACAGACTTACTCACCCCTACTCGGCGTCCCCAGATTTATCTTATTTAAATGTATTTGTAATAATTCGTACAAACAATTGTGTGAACATGCATACATACATTAAATCACATAACCTAAAATACTGCAAATAAATGTTGTAGGCAGTAAAAAGCAGGGGGGCACTGCTTTCCTGTGGTAGCTGTGATGCACTGGAAGGCTCACCCGCTAGCCCTCGGATCAGAATCATCCCTGTGGACCTTCCAAAACATGGCATTTCACATACAAACCCCACCTACTATAGACCACCCTGCCCTATCAAGTAGGCTCAGTGCTCACCCTCCATACAACTGTTAACTCTGCAACCAGACATATCCCATGTACGTTGACCTTCCGTACCGTTTGTGTTTTTGTCCTTTAATGTAACTAGTGCACATATGCGTCTGGGCTTTGAGCGCTCTACAAATGCTAAATAAATAAATTGGTAGGCCACCCAAAAATGAACTTGAAGTGCCTTTGTTTAAAAGAGCTTTGAGTTTGACACCTCTGCTCCTGATGATCCTGTGTCCTATCACAACCCTCGCCCAAAACAACCTTCTGGCAAACCCATTGGCCAGGTAGAGTCAGGACTCGGGCCTCTAGAGCCTGGCATCCTCTTCAAAAGCCCTCATGGGGCCAGTCCTGGCACCTGTGGTGCCAGGCTTATACACCATGAACAACAATGTGCTTGGGAACTACTTTATTGTATTGCATGCCAACATGGAGGCATCCACATAGCTTGGTTCCTAAGAACCAAGCTATGTGGTCTAGTGTTTTGGATGTGGTAGCCTAGGGACTACTTTACCTGGACTATTTTGTTGGGTCGATTTAAACCACACCCGAGCAAGACAACACTCTTTGCGTTAATTTGCAGCTTGACGCTCACCGTGTCCAGCTATTCCCTCAAACCTCGGAGAAGCAGAACCTGCAAGGAGACAAAAGGAACATCATTAACAGCAGCATCTGACCTGCAGTCTTCATCTTTAAACACTCACAGCTACTGAGAACAGCTTCCGCGAATCTGCACGCCTCCCGGACAGAACGAATTGAAAGAGGAAGATAGAGGCAACATTGAAGAAAGCAGTAGAGACATTTACAAATTACGAACTGCTCAAAAGGCTTACCTGGCTAGTTGACTCTCGGATGGCACCACTCCGGACATTACACTCGCGCTGAAGAACACCGCGACCTGCAAGGAAGGAGAACACAGGTTAGCAAAGGCAAAACTTTGCAGCGCTGCACATAGCGCTTACTTACTGCATCATAGCGCTCTTAATGCGCCATCATTTACCAGCGGGGCTCAACCAAGCCAGTTAGCCGCGCTGAAGCTCCGCATACCTAAGGGAGAAAAAAAGAGGCATTTTAAACAAAGAAAGGCATGCAGGATAGCAACAAAACTAAAGAACAGCAATAAGACCTACCTGAGCAATATCAAACGGGCCGGCGTCAGTGAAGTAACTGGACCACACTCGCCCATGAAAGACAACCCGCCCCTGCAAAGAAGGCAGGACTGAGAGCATGCCTAATTCTACCACAAGTTGAGGAGAGGGCGCCAGCGAGACTAAAATCACACAGGGGTGGAGGGAGGATACTTACTCCAGTCGGTCAGTCTTCAACACAGTCCTCCTGTATTTTCAGGCAGAACCTTCCCTGCAGACCACATCAGGGCAAAGCTGAGAAGCATACCAGCGAGTAACCCGGCTGGGTGGCGTCCCTCTGGATACCAGGTGAGCGTAACACCTTCCAAAGAAACACATTATTACAGGGGTGCAAAATTTAAATAGTTATTTTTCATCATCAAAGTCAGAAGACATGGAGACTAGTTTAATTAAGGGAAAAATTCAATTAGGCACTCTACAATAGTGCAGTCTAAAATGTAATGTCTGCCCCCCTCCCCCCACTCTCCCTGCTGTAACACCTTTAAGGCTTGGAGTAGTGGTCGACTGAATTTCGGAAGGCAGTCACCAGAGACATTTTGTAGAGCATGGAGTCTTCGAGCAGCAATCAGTGTTCAGGTCAAGGAGTAATAATAATATTGCTTGATATTGAGTACTAAGTTAATAATTTTATCAGAATTCTGCGTATAGTAACCAACCCAATGGAGGAAAATAAAAGCTATCTGAGCATGCCGACGCATGAAGGATCATGGGTACTGTACACGTAACCGTAGAGAAGAGCATTACATCAACTCAGTCTATGCCTTTTTTTCAATTTTGAGTACAAATAATGTAATACTCCCAGTAACCACTAGATGTCAGCCTATACAAAGCATGTGATTCTAAGCAGATCCACACGAAGCAGTACGGCACGACTCCTTCAGCGTTTATTTATGGCCAAGTTGCTAAACCCATAGGAAGAGCAGTTTTTGGGGCAGTTTATAGCTTTGCGCTGCTTGACGAATCTGCATGAAACTTTGCAAAAATAGTGTATGGCCACCTCTGAAATATTTTGCAAAGTCTTGTGCAGTTTCGTCAAGGGGGTGCAAAGTTATAAAGGGCGGTGGAGGGGTTGGAGCCAACACATTTAAAATCCAGATGGTCATAAATGGGAAATAATGAAATGTTGCTTGTGCCTGCAGGGCAAACATCTGGATGGATTTGTACCAAACTTGCGCGAGAAGGGGCAGCCTGGTCCCAAAAGTGTGCTTCTGCAAATTTGGTGTTAATCCGTCCAGTAGATTTTTTTTAAATGGCCAAATCGTGAGTCCCAAAAATGAGTGATATCTGCATCTGGCCTGCAGACTTACTTCCTGATTTGTTGTCCGCAGACAACTTTGAAACGATCAGTGCTGCATAACTGTCACAGCGTACGTGCACGCTGGTAGGTCAAATAAAAATATGAAGTGCGACAAAACTTTGGGCGCCATGTTGGATTCACGAACTGTGCCCATAGTATACGGACATTGCAGTCAAACATTAAAAAACACATTAAACTTGTCAAACAAACAAAATCTTTGGAGAGTGGAGGGATGATAAGGATGGGATGCGATATGGCGATAAAAGGCCAAAGATTTGGTGTTTCATCTTCGAAGCCTGCGAACCCTCTCAGATGTTCGTGGACATTCCAGTTATGTTCGTTAACTTGACAAAAGTCTGAGGACATCCATGCATATTTCTGCATTACACAGTGGGTGATGAGCAGTTTTTGGATGGCTCATAATATTGGCACCTTTCAATGAAACTGCATGAAACTTTGGGATATAATTAACCTTTGAATGTTTTTGCAAAGTTTGGTGCTGTTTCGCCAAAGAGGGGCCAATATTAGAGGGGAGGGTCCCAAAATGATCCAATGGCTTATAAATTGTGTGCAGTTTGATGAATCTGCACAAATGTTTACAAAAAGAGTTTAGACCCAACGTTGAATGTTTTCGCAAAGTTTGATGGAATTTTGTCATGAGGGAGCAAAATAAGAGGGGGGGTCCCAACATTTTAAGATGGCTTGTAACTTTCGTGCAGTTTGACGAATCTGCACAAATGTTTGCGCAAATAGATTAAAGACCCAACTTTGAATCTTTTTGCGAAGCTTGAATGGATTTTGTCAAGTGGGGGCGAAGATATATCACTATTATTTGTACCTACATTTTGACACTTCTCAAACAATAAAACACGAACCTGAAAGCATGCTTTTGCAAATATGTCTGTCTTTTATTTCTTGATAAGTGTTATAATGTAGGTACCAAAAATTGTGAAATAACTTTGGAGACTGAGTCCATGCACTGGACAATCTAGCCCGAGGCATAAATTAGTTTTCAAAAATTGATTAGCAGAGTTTGCCAATTAAAATGTTCTTGATTAGCAAACATACCCATTTGATTAGCAATGTAGTACTAATATTTGTAATGTCACCAGAAGTATTTGCATTCAACACATAATATGAGCATCAATACAGCATTTGTGTTTACCACTGAAGTAAGCTATTAGTGAAACGAATCAGGCTTTGCAAATTCTTTAAAAGTCCACGAGACCTGCAGGTGAAGTCATTTAGTTTACCTGCTCGACCTAAAAGAAATGCAATCAAACCCATAGCAACGGGTGACAACAAATATAAATGTGCTTTCAATAAAATGGTGCAAGTTACAACAAACCCACTATGTTTGGCACACTGTTGCCAACTATGCGCAGTGAAACTTTACTGCAAAAAAGTTAATGTTACATAACATTTTCAAACACCCCCTGCAAATAGTACTCTGTCCATCATAAAATCTACTTGACTATGCGAGTCGGCAAGTGGATTTTGCGAGATCTGGCCGAGTCTGTAAAATGTAAAGGTTTAGCTGAAAGAATGAACACAAATGAATAAAAATGATAAAAAGGCTCTGAAAACAGTTTGGTCAGCTCTCTCTTGCAGGTGCTAATATATAATGCAATTATAATCAGAGCAAACTGAGCGTTGGAGGCCAACTACAGTGTGTTATTGCAGTAGATGTGTCGATGTACAGTTGATCATTCTTTTGTGTAAACATCTAGTTAGCCTTGTGTATTTATTAATCAAGAGGGGGAAAAACAGTAGGAGACTAAGCAGAATAGATGACCTAGCAGACAAGGAACTGGTCAAACTAGGTGGAATATTGCAGTTGGCTGCCATCTCACTTTCAGGATAACTGGTATAAAACCGCTCATGCATTGAGCACCAGTTGCACAGATAAATGCAACCAGCAGGTCACAGAACTAGATTTTCCATTAAAAGCAGTTGATCATGTTACCATGCACATTTTCAAAAGTGTTCACTCATCAATCTAATGCATCTTCCACAAAAAACAAGACATCTAGTTGACGCAGATAATTCAGATACACAAACCAAAACTTTACAGTAAAGCATTGAGACAATGTAGTGTTTTACAGAAGCAATACTGTAGTTATGCATTATGCAACCACTTAAATTGTTAGGAATGGAATTGCATGACCGTTTTTATTACAGTTAGACATACTGGTCATTGTCAAAGAGAATATAGTTTGCTTAATGAAAGTATCAACCAGACTTTTTAGTTTTCAATTGTATGAAAACTAAATCTTGCACAAAGTCCTTTGGCACTTAAGAGTGAAGGAGATGATTACAATAGCACTCTCTCTACATTAGCCCATTTGAACTTGCAGTGAACATTGAAGACTATGACAAGAGCTTTGAAAGCCAGAAAGGAATTCAGGGTGAGCAGTGCGTTTATTGAACAGGGTAACTCAAATAGCTAACTTTACTACACAAGTGTCAATATCATTAGCAAACCTACAGAATTGCAATTACACTGCTTATTTTATGCCTTGTAGCCACTAGCCATGGCTACATGGGAACAGCAATGGGCTACCATGGACCGGCTATGTGGTAACATTGTCAAAACCAGCATAGGCTTGAATGGGGGTAAACAAACAAGCTGGAAACGGCAATGGGGTTGGCTACTCTGATTTGCTTGTTGGGGCCTGTGATCATTTGGGATGTCATCTTTGATGTCCTGGGTGTTAGTCTTAGCAGTGCATGGCGGTAGCGCTAGTTATGGTTGAATAGCAAACCATAACTGGCATATTTCTTGGGTTTTCCGATTTTACTTTGTAACCATAACATCCTTTACAAAAGTTTCTTCACTGATTTTCATGGCCTTTTATTAGTAGAACTTAGCAATATCATCCCTTAAACTGAAGTCTTGGAACCTGGGCCTCTGCTCTTCAAGGCTTCACCACAACACCAAGCACAAGTTAAAGTTTTGTGATGCACAACCTATATACTTACCTTGCAATCCTATATATCATTGCAGGATAAGTATAAAAGTTGTGCCTTTTAAGGCATAAGCACATTTGGTCTTGTGGCTTGGTGTCGAGCCTTGTAAACCGGAGACCTGTGTTCGAATCCCATGAATTGCACTTATATCTTTTTTCTTTTTTTAAACCAAAAATATATATATGCTTGTTTAGTGTGAGGGGGAGTTCCGCACAGCTGTTAAATATCAGCAGCTATGCCTAAATCACCCTTGCGCCGAATGAGCAGCGTCTAGTTGGCTTTCGTGCCACTGTGGCCAAGCTAAAAGGGGCTATGTGGCCACAGTGGTGGGGCAAAATGGCAGTGCTGAAAGGCTTGTGCCAAATCGGGGCCTACCAGATCCACAAGCCCAAGCAATATATATATACATTTACCCCTAGGAGAAGATAGAATTTGACTGAACCATTGTAAAATAGGTAAGTATTCAGATGCATAAAGTTCAGTAGAAATGCATTAGAGCAACCATAAAACAATTTCCTAGAAATTAATAAGTCCAGCCCCACAATGGTTTGGGGACTTGTGGCCTTAAACCACCAGTTACTAAATTATACTTTTCAGGTAAGTTTACGATGTGATCGGACGATGGCAGTGGTTGTGACTCAAAGTTCAAAAGTTTAAGGATATTTCAGGTATGTAACACTCAATTCTACTGCCCTGGGATAAGCCTAGGAGAGGATTCTTGACCAGATCACCACCAAGCTAAGTCGGGAAAGAGCAATATAAACAGAACTTTACATCCATGTAACCATATGTAGGACGGTGGGAAGAAACCGGTACATTAACCTACCACCCACCCCCAACTCCCCTGCTGAGGTTACAGAATCCGTTGGGGATACAATCTTCTGTGCTTGGTCTGGTCAAGGGACACCCAGGGGTCGCAGGTGCAGAGGTCCCTTTCAGACATGGGATTTTGTATTGGCGGGTCGAGGGATTTGAGTCTCTGTTCCAGGCACCTTCCAGCTGAACACTCGTCCTAGAAAATATGAAGACTTCTGAGGAGTAGGCGACATCAGGACACCTGCAGGCAGCAAAGAACACAGATTGGAACGCAAGTCGCCACAGTCCGGTTACAAGTGATTTTCAATGGAACAAAGGTGCCGGCCCTGCATGGCTTCTGTTGATAAAAGTAAGATGAAAATGCAGGAGCAGGTGTCTTGTAGAACCAGTTTAAGATCCTCCATCTTCCAAGGATGCACTCTCAGTACAGCAAGGACAGCAGTGAAGCAGCCAGGAGAGAGCTGGTTGTTCCCACCATCCCTGTGTACGAAGCACCAACAAAGGCCTTTATGATATCAAGAAGAGGAGCAGGGCTTCACTAGAGTTGTGCGGGTCAGCTGGAGAGTCTTCCACAGGTCAACAGCAGGCTGTAAGTCTTCATAGGGGTCTTCACTCTGAGGAGCCAGGAATGAGACACGGACACAGAGGACTCATGGTTTTGGTTATAAACATTTATAGAAAATAAGGGGTGGGCAAATGCCTTACTATCCCTATCCTAGGAGGCATTTCCCTATCTCAACCAAAATACAGGGGTCTGTCCGTTGTCAAGATGTGTGAGGAATTCAACCCCTAATAGGGAGACCAAATTATTGTTCAAATGTATGGAGGAAAGGGGACTATGGACTAGGAGTACTCTAGCCACTAGGGTGAATAACCTTAATAACTCGTACATTACATCCAGTCTCCTTTCCTCCATCCTTGTGGGTGATTCCCCCAAACAAGACCATAGGGCGGAGCTGTAACAACCTGCCGCCTCTTCAGAACCGCCTGACCGAACTCTGAATCAAACCTGGAGCTGGTATCCAGGGAATAGTGCTTACAGAAGGCTGACGGAGTGGCCCAAGTAGATGCCTTGCTGATGACATCCCAACGAGCTTGGCTGCGAATCGCGACGGCCGTGGCCTTAGCTCTGACCACATCTTGAATCCCCTCAGGAAATGGGTTGCCCATGGTCATGTACGCCTCCGAAATGGCCTGAACCATCCAATGGGCGATGGAAGCCTGAGAGCCAGAGGAGGAGCCTCCAAAAGTGACAAACAATACCTCTGACTTCCTGAAGGATTTCGTTCGGGAGAGGTAAAACTTGATGTCCCTCTTGAGGTCCAAGAAATGAAGGGGCCCTCTCTGCCTCTGACCGCGGGTTAGGGAAGAACATTGGCAGGCAGATCTCCTGATTCAGATGAAATGGAGACCACCTTGGGCAAGAGGTTTGGGTGAGTGCGCAAGATGACCATGTTGTGAAACGTGAAGGGCTTTGTGCGGACAACGCCTGCAGCTCACTGACCCTGCGTGCAGATTTGAGAGCTACCAGTAGAACAGTCTTTAGCGTTACCAGCCGGATGTCTACTGAGGCCAACGGCTCAAAGTGTTTGGGCTGCAAAACTGCCAGAACCACATAGAGGTCCCAGACCGGATGCAGTCTATGCACCGGGTGAAAAAGCCTAGGGAACTCTTTGACCTTACCCACCAGGTTGGCTGCTGAAAACACATGCTCAGGGTAATTTGGCCACTAAACAAGTGTGGCAAGTATCCACCTGTACTCCCGAACAAACCAGGCGTGCAGAAAAAGCCAGTACATCATCCAAAGGACAGATGACAGGATCCAAACCCTTTTCATGAGCCCAATGGCAGAACCTAGTCCATTTACTCTTATACTCGGACATAGTAGAGACCACTAGTAAGAACAATGCCCTTGAAGACCTACACCTTCTTACCCTTTTAGGTATCAATACTTTCTCGTTGAAGGGACAGTTGTCCAAACCATATGGGTAAGAATTAAGACCACATTTGTGGCGTCTTTTTGACTTTTGTATATTCGCGTGCATTAGGATCCACACTTTTATCATATATCGTTATTACAGGATCGGATTCCACATTAGGATTGCTCAAGAAAAATGATATCTCCTAAAAAGATATATCAACCATCCAATAGGTCCACCCAATGCATAAGCGCATATGGAACAGAAAGGTGGTCAGTGATTTTCAAATCAGTACAACTTTTGAATCACCCAGTGAGCTATCACTTAAATAAGAGGATTAGAAATTGGTAATAATCCATGCTGATTAAATCTCATCATAGCTCAAAGTTTTTGATGTTTAACGGTACATACGAGTATTATGGTCGAGAATATATGGTCAAAAGCCGTGGTTATGAACGTTTTTTCATCACTAAGTTTTGGACATTTCTGATAATACTTGAATTTGAATAATATGTTATTCTAAATTTATAATCAAATGTTCTCATGATAGACATTTAAATAATTGTAATTCATGTTTGATTTTCTGTATAGATAAAAACATTTGAAAACTTTACTCGCTCCTGAAGAGAATTCACTCGAAACGCGTTGGGCCACCTTTTTTGTACTGATAAATTGTTTATGTAATCAGAACCGATTGGTAAAGTGTACTACTTATAACACAATTGTGAATGTATTATTGCAAAAAAAATGAAACCAACATATACTCTAAACTGTTTGATTGGTAAATTCAGCCATTGAAAGTGTGGAGGAGACGGGAGTTCCCTAACTGGGAACTATTTCTGTTCAGGTCCAGAAATACTCTCAGGCCAGACGGATTGTTCTTGGATACCCCAAAAATCCTGGAGTAGAAACCAGAGCTCATGTCTGACTGCGGAACCGTTTCCACTGCCTGTATCTCCAAGAGCGAAAGGACCCGATCTGTTGAAAAAGAGAGGATGGTAAAGGAAAATGAAAGGGGAAAACTGAACACGGTGGAGACTATGGATAGGATCCAAGGGTTCTGGAAAAAACATTTCCAACTGTCCTGGAAAAGAGTCAGTCAGCCCCTGTCCGGGGAGCTGTGTTCCCAGACCATGACATCACTGTTTCCTGGTGTCAGAGGCAGGAGCAGAGGAGGGGGAAACTGAAAAACCAGTGCAAAGTCCTCTGCTGCTTCCTCCTGTAGTCGCTGGGCGACCTGTTAGGCCTCTGCATACCGCGGTCCCGAAATCTCTTGAAGCTGGTGAAAGCGCAGTGTTAGAATTGGTCCTGCCCTGAGACAGAGGGAAGGACTTCCGCCCTAACTGTCATGATGGCCATGGACTTGGCGGTTTCAGTGGAAGTTTTCTTCTATGTTAACTTGTCATCGGTTGACGAATAAAATGGAAGTCCAAGCCCTCAAAGGGTGGGTCTAGGATCCGTTCTTGTACATCAGATGAAAACTTAGTGATATTGATAGGTTATTTCTATCGCGCTCGTACACAGATGTTTCTGAGCGGGACAAGGCAAGGGAGGGGAACAGGGGAGAACAAAACGGCGATCTTACTAAGCCCAGTGACATTGAGAATGCGCAAGTGCATGGGGGAGGGGAAAAGTGCATGGAAGGGGGGAGGAGTGGAAAGTGCGAAACAGAGGAGAAACAGATAAATAACAATAAATAATAAAGGCAACAAACAATGGTAGTTCAGCCAGCAATTTGCTAGTGCTAGGTTTAAGGCATCAGACAGGGTAGGTCTGATAAGTGCAGGAAGAAAAAGGGGGGGGATGTATGGGTACAGATACAGACCCCAGTGCAAGGGGTGGCCCGGAGGCAGTGCGTGAGGGTGGCGGGGTGAGCAGGTACCTGGGCCCGGAGGACGGAGGGTGGCCAGGTGCACGGTGCCAAAAGAGACAAGATCAGCAGGGGAGAGGAGGAGTGAAGGCAGAAGAAAAGAGGAAGGTCTTGAGGTGCTTCCGGAACCGGAGATGGTTCTCCTCAAGTTTTAGAGTGGCAGGGAGGCTGTTCCAGAGGGAGGCCTCAGCCGGAGACAGATCTACCCCCAGCTCGTTTCTTTGAAAAACGACTGACCCTGAGGGAGTTAGAGGTAGAGGAGCAAAGAGCTTGAGAGGGGAGGTATTTGCGAAGAGATAGCTGAAGGTATTTTGGACCCAGGCCCCAGAAAGCATTGTGGACAATGCAGAGGGTTTTGAATTTAATCCTTGCATCCACTGGGAGCCAATGGAGAGATTTCAGAGCTGGAGAGATACGATCCCAGGGCTTGAGGCCACAGACAAGTCTTGCAGTCCTGTTCTGGATTAGTTGCAGAGGGAGGCCGGTAGATTTAGAAAGAGACTGTTACAATAGTCCAACAAAGAGAATCAGAGCTTGGGATACCATGAGCTTCTGGGGGAAGGAAATGAAAGGCAGAGTACCTCTGAGGAGGTGCAGTAGGAAATTTGACTTTAGAGACCTCAGAGATGTGGGTGGAGAAGGAAAGGGTGGAGTCAAAGATGACCCAGAGGTTCTTAGCCACGCAGGTGGGGGTATGAGTAGGGCCAAGGGAGGCCAGCCAGAGAGTGAGGGTAAAGGATGGTGAAGGTGTGCCGATGAGGAGGATCTCCGTCTTGCTGGCATTCAGACAAAGATCATTGGCGGATAGTGGTGTGCATCCACGCAGTCCTTCTCATCTCGACACCCAGGCACAGCCCTCTGCTGGCTGTGTCGATGTGGGAGACCGAAGATTCCATGAGATCCTGCACAACGGGCCGGGCATCATCCAGACCGGCCTTGAAGGAGGCTTGCTTCTGCAATGGGAGGTCAGGCAGAACTACCCCTAGCTCCCGGCCACCACTTCTGGTTAGACACGGCTAAAAGGGCATCGGGGTGGCGTGCCGCAGATGCAGTGCTGAAATGACATATGAGCGTTTGGCCAAATCTTCGTGGACCTTGTCCCCCTTAGAAAGACAACTGGAGGTGTCTCCCGCGGAGGAAGAAGACTAAGACAAGAGTTTAGAACATAGTGAGGCCGCAGCCACCACGGAAGAATGTGGGCGGACAGGAGGATTGGCTCCCCTGAAACTGCTGACCAACTGCTTGTTCATCTGGGCATTGGCACTGGGATTCCCCCAGACATTTCTTGCCGCCTGCAGGATATCCTTAAGTGGGATGCCAGACCGGAATGTGGTGCGCTTGCACAAAACCTCTGCTAGCACTCCCGCCTCCTGGGGGGCTTCCTCGGGCAGAGTGACCCCCAAGAACTCAGCCAGGCCCTGAAATCGGTCATGAAAGCCCTTAATGGATGCAGAGGGTTCATCGTCCTGGGCATCATTGTGGTCATTCCCCCAACCCTCTTTTTACAGACCGAGGGGAGTCCGGGCCCTGGGACACAGGTGCCAGTGGGGTCCCACCTAGGTCCGGAGCCAAATATAGTCCACCAGCTGTTGAGGAGGCATTGGTGGTACAGGAGGAGGTGACAGGGTCTGAACAACTTGTAGGATCTGGTCCAGGAGAGGGACTGCCACTGGAACCAGCATCACTGGAGGAACCAGCAGTGGGCCCAGAGGAGGTGGTCACGGAGGCACTACCTGCGGGATCACCTCTCTCACCATCTCGTTCAGGAGCCCCGTCATCTGAGGGGAACGCATGAAGAGGAAGCGCTTGAAGAAGCGGTCCTCGCTAGTCGCCGGATCTGTATGGGCCCGGCCCTCTGAGGTCCTCTGGCTCCGCTCCTAGCCAAAGCGCTGCGGCACCTGAGGCATGTAGCCGTAAGGCTGCGATGGATAGATATACCCCTGAGACCACCGGATGCATGTACCATATAATCTGCTGCCGCTTCCATAGGGAAGGGAACTGGAACTTTCTTGCAAGGCCATTTCAATGGGCGATAGCAGGGGCGGGCCCTCAGTCGAGTCCAGATATCTGTTGGCCGTATTGGCAACTTGCGCCACACTCGGGGCGCGAAGGCCCCAAGACACGAGAAGGCTCAGACATGCAAGGATACAGCTTAGGGCTTGCACCCCAAACAGAAGCATCGATCTCAGAGATCTCTCCGATAGGCACTGGGCTCTCAGCCGGCTGGCTGGCAGTCATAACGCCATGACTCACGACCTCAGAGCGAGCTCAAGTAGGCTGGATGCCCTTGGCATTTGTGCCAGTAGTCATGCTGCATCGTGCGTAGGACTGACTCTTGGAAGTGGCACCCGACAATCCTTTACACCTTGGGGTCAAAGAAGAGGGCGAATTTGATCGCCCTTCCGAGGATAGCTCAGTAGGGCGCCCGAGCCCCTCGGCTTGGGAGCGGTAGCCTCAGGTCTGACCTCGGAGCGCCCGGAAGAGCCCCTCTGCTTGGGAGCCAGTAGCCTTAGATGTGTCAGGCCTGCTGGAACCAGAATTTGAGGAACCCTTGCTCGTGGGAACTGCCAGGAAGGAGTAGCTGCGATACAGAGCCGTGCTGAACACAGAGCCCAACTTGTCTTGACAAGAGGTCCTGGAGACAAAGTCCTTAAGGTGCGCCAGAGGAGAAGTATGGGATATCTCCCTTAAACGCGACAGCCAATTCTGCAATGCCCTGTGACTGAGAGAGAAGAAAGCCAGCGCACACGTCCCTAGGGTGGACTGGCCCCTGGCACAGTGTATGAGGGTCCGAGGCCAGGAATGAGCGGTCGCAGGAAGCACATCTCTTAAATCTTCCATGCAAGTGGAAAGTTAGTCTCTGCACTGGTTGCCAGGTCCACCGCGGTCAGTGCGGAAAAAGGGACCGTGGTGCATCACCGGAGCCTCAGCTGGGTGTTCCCACACCAGAGGCTGCACCCCTGCGTGCTGGACTAAATTTAAAGGGGAAGCTCAAGTTTTCACTGCCAAAGGTTCCGGTACCGTCCCCATGTTGGGGGACTCCCCACAAGGAAAGTGGACAGGACGTAGGAATACAATGTTTAGATTTTTGAATTCTTGTACTTTAACATTGCACAGATTTTGGGTACTTTTGCATGTGCCTAAAGACAAGCTGGTGTCAGCAGATACAGGTTTTCATTATTTTCAGTGTGCGTGTTAGGGAGAATTCTCTGTTTAGGCTGAATTTCCCTACCTAGTGAGTCCCCCAGCAGCTTTGCTGGATTTCTGGGGTTTAATTTTTTCTCCTGCCAAGAGTGAGACTCTTTTACCCTCACTCTTGGACATGTTGAAGTGTGTTTTCTTGGTTAAACCTTGTGTTGAATGGGCTATGGGGTCTTTTACTCCATAGGGCCTCATGTATTTTTGTGATGTGGGTCACACAGCACCCTCTGTGCCGTGACCCAGGGGTGTCCTAGGGACTCCCCAACATAGACTCCATACCCTGGGACTGACTACTGTCTCCCAGGGCATGTAAAGTCACCAAAGACTTTGCTAGTCTTGAATCCTGAACAGAACCAGTACAAACCATCATATTGTGGACGTACTGGCTGGGGCAATTCGATTGCCCCAGGGTCTGTTAGTCGAGGGGGCACGTCTCCGTCCCCCCTGATCGAGTTTTGGCTGGTGGCAGTGGAAACTACTTTTTATATTCGACCGCGAATATTTTCCTATGGGATTTCCCATTGTTTTAGGCTAACACATTTAATTATTTATTTACGGTAGCCTTAAACATACCGCCGGTTTATATATTTATTTTTATAACTCCGGTTGGGACTTTTTGCCAAAACTTGATTCTAAAATGGCGTTGGTGTTCGCCTCTGTAACTCTGACCCAAAGTGGAGCCCTTTGTTCCACTTTTGGCGGGCTTCTCCACAGAAGCCCTCCAAAGTGGTGCCACTCTGTCTGGGGTACTTAGGAGGGGTGGAGGGGGATTTAGGCACCCTGGACTGAGTTACCTTGGTAACTCAAGTCGCACTCCGTCCTGATTGGCCCAAGTGGTGAGCCGCCCGGCTCACCACTTAGCATGTTTGAGTGACAGCTAGGCTGGGTGAATGGGGGTTTGCTGCATAAAAGCAGGGCTTTGGGGACTGGGACTTCAGAAGTCGCCACAGGACCAAGAATCCGACGAGGGAAGAGCTGAGCCGACCTGCTTCGACGACACCACCCGGTGGAGCCCTGCTGAACCGTCTCACCACTTTTTTTCCCGACGACCGAGGAGAACTCTTAACGGAGTGGCTCCTTCCCTTGACTGGTGGGGACAACCAGTTTTCGCCTTCTTTCCGTTCTTTTGAGGTATCTCGTGGCCGCCTTGCCTGTGCCAAGCACCCCGGCATCCGGAATACCACACTTTACCCCCATACCGCGAAAGTCGGTACCAACCCTTTAACCGGAGGACTCCGCGGCTGGTTTCTTCCCGGGCAGTGCTACGACCTTTCTCTTCTGCTCTTCAGCGAGATATTCTTCTCCCCTGACCGACGTCGAGCCTTGCTGTCACTGCCTGGAACAACTGCCCCCGCGGGAGGATCCTTTCCGCTTAAGGTACTGTGTTCCGCCTGGCTTCCCTTGCTACCGACTGTACGGGGTAGATTTAGTCCCCGGCTTTCGAACCTGGGAGTGCCTGGGACACTTTGGCTAAACTTTCTGAGCCACTCTAAACTCTTTTTGACTCTTTGCAAGACTTTGAATCTCTAACTAACAGTGTGATCTTGGGCACATTTTCGCTCCGGCTACTCTAAGAGTGGGCCCTGCCTAGTGACTTTTGCTCACCTGTGACTTTATTCTTCTTTAAGCCTATTGCAAGTGTTCTGGACCTTAGAGTGGTGTGTCTAACCTATTTCTGTTTTTTTCTCTCCCTTTCTTGGAAACTACTAGAGTGTCATCTAACGTTAAGCACTCACCTCTGTTTTAATTAAGTGGTGTTAACCTAGAGTTGTCTAGATAGGAGAAAGGATTGAATTTACTTTCAGTATAACTGTGTTGAAGAGTTTTTACCATATTCGTTGCTAGAGTGTTTTTTTTTACTTATGTGTGTTTTTAAATAAATAACTATATTCTTTTGAAACCAAGCTCTGGTCAGTGTTTGCTTGTGCTATTGTGTTTTGGTACATATTGTGTATACTTTGCATACTGCCTAACTCTTCTTGAGAGAAGTCTGACTGCTCAGCCACAGCTACCAGGTAAATCTGGGTGGTGCAGACTGCTACCAAAGGGGTTTACTGCTCTACCTGTAGTCTTAAATCTTTTGCAGTGTTCCCCAAGGGAACTGCACAGGTTTCTGCCTAACAGTGCGCAATCCTGTTTTACATGTATGGGCACTAAACGTGACTAGTGCCCTACAATCGCTGTGCCACAAGATTTTCACTTGATTTTTTGCCCACATTTTTGTTTGGCTTTCTTCCTGCCTTGCCAGGTCAGGAAATTCCTTATAAAGGTCATGCACTTGGCCAGGAAAGCGGCTGCCTTCGCTGGCTGGTGATACCTTTGGGTGGGTGTGTGGCCCTAGAAGGGGGTGGGACTGTCTAGTCCTACTCCATATCCTTGGTGCCAGAAAGTCTAGCTGTCGGGCAAATGTGAAACCATTCCTTGTCCCTCATTGGAAAACTACTGGCTGTTTGAACAGTGCAGATCCTTATGATTGGATGGCATGGACTTGCTTTCAAACCGGATTTTGCATAGGTCATCTTCTGCAGTCATTTCTTGTTATCCTTGGAGTGAAAAATCCCTCCAAGAAGAAAAGCCTGCAGAAGATCCAAAGAATACTCCTGAAGTGGCCCAGCATTGCTTTGTGTTTCCGGTCTGGTGAAGCCCTGTTTCACTATCTGATTTCTGAAGACCTTCAGCAGTGTTTCAGCTCTTGGACTAGTGGGCCCAACTAGTCTCGAGACCTTCTCGAGGATCCTGCCCTTCAGAACTTTCAGAAGTGTCCCTGGACTGCCAAGTGGACTGACCAGTTCTTCTATGAGCTACCTCGCTATAGGAGTCACTGTTCAGTATTTAAGTGTGAAACTTTGGAGGTCACCAGCTCGTGCCACAAGTTGTTTACTCCCCGAATTTTAGCATGAAGGGATCCTATACTAGAGCAGCTTCTGTGAGCGCGACTCGAAGGATGCCGGTTGTTGTCGGTGTGTGGAGACGATCACTGGAACTTGCCTTTCTCCAACCTGTTAAGTGTCCGAAGTAGGCCTACATCAGTATTTCTTGCATTTCTTTATCGAGAGGTTGGATCTTGGAGATGCACCCGACCGTACGAATCCTTGAAACCCCAATTCCTGGACACCACTCACCGGAACAAATGGCGAAGATAGAGCCTTAAACAACCCACAGACGATCCGCAAAGTCATTGGGGAAAATCCGAGTCAGGGGGTTGAGTATCTGTCCCTGCTATCTCCCATTGGTTATAAGTCCCTTTGACCAAAAGGTGGGTGGAATGGAATGTAGGCGACAAAGAAAATATTAACTTCCCTTTACTAAAATTGTTGAACTTTTTGAACCAACACAAGCAAATTGCAACTTACTTGCAGTGGCACCATTGTGGTGAGAAAATGGTGACTCCTGTGACATTTGGGTGCAATGCCCGATTCTTCTAAGGGTTTGGTCTGCTTAAGTTAGGTTATTGACTTGTGATCTGCTTCAAACATTTATTGCATCTCATGAACTTATCTGCTTGCTGATTAGGTTAGTTGATGTATTTATGAACCTATAGTGACTGTATATATTTCTATCTGTGCAATCATCCTACCAGTTAGATTCATTTTTCAGTGTTTTCAGAAGGCCTATAATAAATAACTGTTTTATACTTACTGTCTTAATTGAATTATTACGCGTCATACTGTGCAAACTCATTGAAGGCCCTGGACCCACTCACTCTCTCCTGAGAAAAAGTCCTGACTGTTAATTGCTACCTTGATTGTGTTTTGACAAACCTCTCAAGCGATCCCCGTTCACTAAAATTGGGGTGGCTGCCTAAAATCTGTCAACAATGCCAGATTCTACAAATCCTTCTTAACAGGGGATAACTGACTGTATAAAAGGTCTAGGTCCCACTCGCGGCAACAAGGCAAACATTTACACCACCTGCACGCTTAGAGTTTGTTTCAGGTCGCTGAGAGGATCACATCAGGGATGTTGTCCGACAAATCCCACTCCTTGTCCACCAGCCTGTCATTAGCCAAGTATGAACGTTCATGCTGCTGAGGTTGAGGAGGGGAAGCCTGCCCCTCCGATTGAGGTGGGCCAAGGAGGCGAGATGCACATGTCAAGCAACTCTGCATACCACGGCTTCCGGCCCCAGTCCAGAGCGTTCCGAAACAACGTGGTTGGATCAACTTGGTTCTGAACAGGCACAATTTCAAGAGAACCGGCCGAATGACAGGGATCGGCAGGAACGCAAAAAGGTGGTCAAATGTCCATTCGAAAGTCAGTGCGTCCCCCAGAGCTTCCTGGCAAGGAATTTCCTGTAGCAGATTAACTTGCACTTACTGTTCACACTGGAAGCAAACAGAGCTACTTGAGAAGATCCTCAAAAGGGAAAGATCTCATCCAGAACATCCTGGCAGAGCTCCAACTCGTGGGTGGCTGAGGTCTGTCTGCATAAGACCACCACTGTGACATTCTCTCTGCCGGTCAGATAGGCAGATGTCCGACAGATGCCACTCTCCAGAGTCTGGAACCAAAGTCGCATTGCTTCTCTGCAAAGCAGCAAGGACACCTCACCAACTCGTTTGTTGAGGTAGGCATGGCTACTGTGTTGTCTGTCAGGATCAACAGTCTTGTGTTTCACAGAGGGTAGGAAGGTGACCAGTAGCAGTCTGATTGTCCTGAGCAGCAGCAAATTGTGAGTGCCTGAGACACTGTGGGAGACCACAGTCTATCCTGGTCAGTTCCGACAGGCGAGCACCCCAACCTGTCATAGATGCATCTACAACCACATTCACCTTGGGCCAGGGTTGACGAAACAAGGTGCCTTTTTACAAGTTGTCTCTCATAGCCTACCTAACCACCTGGCCAGAGATTGGCAGAATGTCCAACATGTGGCCCTGAAATTGTAACCACTGGCAAAGGAGGAGCCACTGAAATGATCTTGCGCATAGCCTGGCCTACGGAACCACTACCATGCAGGCAGCTTAGAGGCCCAGCATGTGCAGAAAGGCTGAGGCTGGGACTTGTTGCTGCGATTGGAGGTCACTGGCCAGGCAAAAGATGCTTGTCACGAGGCCCTCAGGCAGGAATGACAGGCGAGTGTCCAAGACTACGCCGATAAATCGGAGAGACTGGGACAGCTAATCCTGAAACTTTCGGTAGTTCCATGAAAAGTTCCAGCTGTGAAATAGTACATGTGCAGAGCAGCTGCTCGCACACTATGGGGGTAGAGGAAGACATGAAAGCCCTCCCATCTGAGGCGAGACGCCACCACTGAAAGTAGCTTGGTGAAAACCCTGGGAGCCAAAGAGAAACAGAACTGCAGGACTTTAACCTGGTAGTGATGTTGACCTACCACAAACCGTAGGTACTCTGTGCTTCCTATGACTAGGCAAATGGAAGAAAGTATCCTGATGGTCCATGTTAGGCAGAATCCTGAGCAGTTCCCTTGGGGACCACTACATACAATTAAGACTACAAGTGGCAGTACAATTTCACCTTTGGTACAAGCCTGTACTACACAGAAAAAGTGGTAGCCATGGCTGAGCAGCCAGACTCATCTAAAGAACAAATGAGCAGTAGTAGAGATTACACAAAGGACTACAATTACTGTGACTCAAGCAAACACTGACTCAAGGTTTCTGGTTAAAAAGTATAAGTACATTTATTTTTAAACCATCTGTTCACAAAGCACTTCACTTCTATTAAATTAAAACCACACTCCAAATATACTACACACAACCAATTCCCCTTGTGCAGATCAATTCAAGTTAAGTACATTGGGATTTGTCAGACTGGTGTTGTGGAACAAAGACGTTACCGTGGGTTAATACGCGATCACTTTTTGACAATAGTGACAGTTTGGTCTTACGAAAGAAAGGCGTACCTGCGAGAAGAAATGTTACCAAAGTCAAACACACTTAGCACATTAATTAACACAAGAGAATAGGGGATAAAAATCATAGGCAATACTTTTGTCAAGGCAAATAGAATCAGAGGATACTTTCTAAAACGCAGATAAAAGTCAATAGGCCTGCGCCAGTGTTAAATGGAACAGGGGTCCTGTTGTCGAGGATCACAAGGTTAGAACAGTTCACGATTTGAGATTGCCAGGAGTACTTGGATATTGTCAAAAGGGGAAGCTAAAGTTATAAGAGGGAAGGAAGACGAGGACAAGCCTTTGGTGAGGAAAAAGGGTTCACCCCAATTCCTCGAAGTTGGACACAGTACCTTATTCGTTTGAAGAAAAGCTGGTGCTACGGCAGTTATTCCTGGTAGTTCCTGCAGACTCATGGTTTCTGGAGCTTCAGTCGTGGGGACAATGACGACGTCTGGAGCGATCTGCACTACCAAGGGGTGAGGCCAGCAGCAGCAAAGCAACAGTGAATAAAAGGTGTGCTCCTTTAAAACAGGAGAGGCTCTTCAGATGGCTATCTGGACCACTACGGCTGTGTGCAGCAATTTCGACCAGGAGGATGATCCTCTGGCTGTGGAAGGTGAGCTGGTTGATCCCACCAGGCTAAAGGGAAGATGACTCCGGACTGCATCTTCTCTGTCGTAGAAGGGTAGATAGCTCAGGACTGCAGCAGGGCTTCACCGGGACTCAGGAGTTGCAGCAGCCGTCGTCTTCTACGCTTCTCTTCGGTTCTTGCAGTTCCAGTGGTGACTCTGCCTTCTAGCCCAAGAGTTCTGCCTTTTATGCCAAAATCCCCCATTCACACAGCCTGGTTGACAATCACTCAGCAGGGGGGTTGTCCGGCCCGGACAACCACCTCAGCCAATCGACACAAAGAGCGACTTGGGTATCCAAGGAGACGCTGTGCAGGGGGTGACCAAACCCCTCCCTCAGATTCAGCCCACCTAAACACTCAGACACCAAAGGAGGGCTTTTGGACAGAGGCACGCCAAAGGTCAGCGAACAAAGGCGGCAAACCTGGGTTGGCGCGAACAGTAAAACACAAGAAGGACTTTAACAAAAAGGCTAATACAATAGCCTAAAACAGTACCACGTTTATATACTATAATCGCGGTAGAAAATATAGGGTAGGTGCCACTGCCACCAGCCAAGTCTTAGTGTTAAGGGAGCGAAACAAAGCTCCAAGAGGCGCAGACAAAAAGGAGTAGGAATTAACCCTTTCCAGTACTCCATTTAAGATGAGTGTATTGGGTCTGCAGTTTAAATGACTACATAAAGTAAATGGCAACTTTACCTGTTTCTGGGGGACAGTAGTCAGCCTTGGAAAAATGGAGTCAGCGGGAAGTCTTAAGAGAGAACCCTGTGTCACTGCACTGAAGGTGCTGTGTAACACACGCACAAAGTTGTGCTCATGGAGTGATCTGACTCCAGAGCTCAAGATCACACAAACAGTAGAAATACACATGGAAAAAACACATGTAAGAGTGGGGAAAAGGTTCACACTCTTACCAGGTGGAAAAAATAAACCCCAGAAATCCAGCAACGCAGCTGAGGGACTCACTAGGTAAGGGAAATTAGCCATAAATGAGAATTATCAAACAGTCCAGTGATACCAACCAGTCATACAGACAGAGGTGAAATTGAAGGCAGTCCCCTCAGCCAAGGAACAGAGGCAAAGGACAGCTACAGTGGCGTCTGTCGGTGTCCACCGTGGTAGCACACAGCCTACAGCCGTCGACCTGCTGCGACTGATCAGGTAAGTCGAATCAGGGTGCGTTGTATTGTACGGTTCTAAAAAACGTAGCCTTTTTCCCCCTTCTGGGAAAGTCGAATCTGGGTGTTTTCACACCCTCTGCGGCAAAGCCCAGCAGGAGAAGGCCATGCTGTTGAGCGACGCAGGTGTTTGGCGGCGATGGGGTAGCGGTGCAGACTGAGTGCGGACGTTCTCACCACCCTGTCTGCGGCCGCAAGTTAAGGTGGTTTTGGGGAGTGTTAGCTTTGCTTCATTCCCGCAGCCCCCTTGACCTTGTGCCCGGTCTCCCTATTGCATACGTGTTGCTCCCCCTGAAACGGAGTCTCCCACCCCCACACGCTTGCATCTCCCCTCTTCGTGTGCTCCCTTCAACTCAGGCCACGTGCATTCTCCCGCAACTTCTGGCCACGTGCGCGCCCTTGCTTCCCTGGTCGTGTGCGCTCCCTCGCATCGTAGGTCCCCTCATACTGTTCCGTTCTACCACTCCCCTCCTGCGTTTCCCTTCCATTCTCTTGCATCTCAGCCCTTCCCTCTTCAATCTATTGTGTACTATCCTGCACAGTCTCGTGCTCCACTGTTTTTGTGACAGTGCTTTGAATTGTCTGCATTCTTCTCATAGGTTCCCTTTGTGTTCTGTGCCTTATTGACTTTGTTTGCCCTCTATGGTTCTTGATATTGTGTTGCTATCCACAGTTTGTGGCATCACATTGCAATTGCCTGCATTCTTCACTTCTAGGTTCCCTGCTGAACTCTGTTTTGCTTTTGGTCCTGCATTGCATCTGCATTCTTTACTTCCAGGTACCCTGTTGTGCTTTGCCTTAGTTTTGTACATCTGCATTTGCCCCTGACTGGGCTCCGGGCTCCCTACCCCCCGTCCCCCTTTCCTCCTGCACCTCCTATAGTGCTCTCTGTCTCATCCATATTTTCTAATTGCTTTTCTATCCTATCCCTCCCACTAAGTCCAGCAGCAAGAAGCTCAAAAGGGACATCCTTGTCGCCAGCCCAGGTCTCCCTATCGCCGATATCTATATACCAGTGCTTACTCCAGACAGACACTACACATCATACTCTTTGTTGTTCTCTCTCCAATCCTATGGACCTCCAATATGGTCTCGGTTCCCTCTCCTTTTCCCTCTTCGCCCATTAATGGTAGCACCCAGTGGGAGGCCCTCCTGGCCCCCTGCCACTCCTCTAAGACCATCATTAATGTCTATTTAAATAGCACCATCTTGTTCCATGGCCCTATCCTCTCCTCTTTGATAGAAGCTTCCCGCACCGTATCCACTTGCTTTCCTCTCCTGCTATCCCTTCTTACCCAACTCAGACTCCTCTGCCGCCTCCTTCCTCTGCCACCTCTTCGGCACCCCGGCTGCTTCTCTGGCCACCCTGTTGCCTCCCTCCTCCACCACCCCTCTGGTATTCTCTTCTCCCTCTCAGACTACCATGCCTTCTCTTCCTTCCTCGGGCATCTCAAACACTTCTGCAGAGTGTACCTCTGGCCTGTACCCCTCCACAGAAGTCCTTCAAATGTGGCAATCTGCTCCACATTGCTAATCTCAACTCTCGTTCAGCTGTCAAACACTGCTCTGACATCTGCCGTCTCCTGGAAGAGCTTGATTTGGATATACTCTGTCTCGCTGAGACTTGGTTCACGGCCAACTCAGTTCTGAGTTTCAACACTCTCCTTCACGATGGCTGCAAGATCCTCTCCAAACCCAGAATGAACCATCCCAGTGGGGGTGTAGCCCTGTTTTTCCCGGCGTGGACCCCTGCTTCCATCATTCCAATGCAGTACTACTCCTCCATTGAATGCCTGGTCGGCCTGGTCTGCAGGCTCTCTATCTCTCCTGGTCTCTATCTCACTGTGGACACCATCGACAAGCCGCCTGGCCAGGTCGCACTCTTCCTCTGAGTGCGCTGCCCTCTCCCCGCTCCTTGCCTCTACCTCTCACCTTCTCCTCAGAGACGACTTGAACATCCACATGGATGCTACAAGCCTTCTTCAGGACTTTTCGCAACCTCTGCAATTCTCTCTCTCTATTCTCCCCTCTGACCAGACTCACTCGGCAGGGCACACCCTGGATGTTCTGATCTCCTCAGACCTCCCCTTCTCTGACCATATCACCACTCCTCTTCTCTTGGAGGAATCACCTTCTCCTTTCTTCCCACCTCTCTCTCATCACGCTCTGAAACACTTGTGTACGAGCGCAATAGAAATAAAATATCAATTCAACTCAATCCCCGCAGGTCAAACAGACTCTAGCACTGCCACCTACCTTCTCTGTAATCTGAACCATGCAGTGTGTGTCTGTCGCTGCTACTTTCTCTTATCCCTCTGCACCTTTGGGTGACTCACACCCTGACAGCCCTCTCTAACCTTCTTCTCTCTATCTCTAGCACTCTGGATGTACTTGCCGCTGTCATGAGGATCCGTTTGAAGCCCAAATCCAAGTGCAACTCTTGCTTAGATTCCGAACTTGCTGCCCTTCAACGCAAGTGTAGGGCGGCAGAGAGGAAGCGGAGGGCATCGGGCATACCCCCTGACAAACTGGCCTGCTGCCTAATCCAAAAGGCAGTACAGGCTCTCTTTCCTCTCTAAGAAGAGAGCCTACATCCAAGCCTGCATCTCTGCGGCATCTAACAACTTGGCTGAACTTTTCAAAATCTGCAAGGGGCTGGCCAATCCTGCTGCAGTCTCTACCTCTCCTGTTCCTTTCCAGGCCCTCTGCATAGCCTTGGCCTCTCATTTCACTACTAAAACGCAGGACCTGTTGTGCACCCTCTCTTCCTCTACCTTCTCTTCCTCCTGCTCGACCACTCCTGGACCTTCTGAGGCCATCTCTCCACCTTTCCCCTTTTCACCCCTGACAATGGTTCTAAGCAAGTCTGATCTATGAAAGTCTTATCAAAGCAGGTTCTCCCCTGCTCATCCAGAACCATCAAGGACCACATCCGACACCCTTGCTTCAGCCTTGGTCGATTTCTGCCATCACTCTTTGCCACTGGAACTTTCCCCTCCCCCTTAAGCACTCTCTTGTGCACCCCCTTCTAAAGAAGCCCCACAGCCAATCCTTCCTCTCCGGCTAACTATCCCCCGATCTCCATCACTCCTTTTCTGGGCAAACTCTTGGAAAAGCTGGCCATCTCCTAGCTTAATCTACAAACTGAATATGTTTGTTGCCTTCATGACCACCAGTCTAGCTTCAGAGCTGCCAGAATCAATTAAACCGCTCTCCTGAACACCCGTGAAGACGTGCTCTCCAATCTTGACTCGAATCTCCCTTTTGTCCTCATTCTCCTCGATCTATCCTCTGCTTTTGACATGGTCAACCATGCCATCCTCCTCAATCACCTCCTAGACAACCTTGGTATTATTGATCAGGCCCTCGCCTGGTTAACTTGCTTTCTCACTGACCGACCCTCAGGTCCAACTAGGGTCCTTCCTCTCTTCCATCTCTCTCTCTCTACTTGTGGGGTTCCCCAGTGGGGTCTACCCTCTCTGCCTGGCTCTTCAACCACTACCTGGCAACTCTTGCCCACCGCATCGCTACTTTCTGCTCCAATTTTCAATGTTATGCAGATGACACCCAGCTCTCTTTCAGGCTCCCCTCAAACACCTCTGCTTCTTCTCTCATACCAGACTGTTTGGCTGCAATTCAGGAATGGTGTACCATCAATGATCTCTGCCTTAATGCCAGTAAGACTGAGATCCTCCTCATTGGGACACCTGCTCTCTCCTTTCCGCCCACTCTGGGCCCTCTTCCTGCTCCATCCTGTGAGGCTAAGAACCATGGTGTCATCTTCGACTCCACCCTCTACTTCTCTCCTAACATCTATGACATTTCTAAGAAGTCAAACTATCAGCTGCACCGACTCAGAGGTATTCTTCCTTTTCTCACTTTCCCCTAATAGCTCACTGTCGCCAGAGCTCTAGTCCTCCCTAGGCTGGACTATTGCAACAGCCTTTTTCCTGCCTCGACTCTTTGACCTTTACAACTTATACAGAACAGGACTGCGAGACTTGTGCTTGGTCTCAAGCCCAGGGATCGTATCTCTCCAGCTTTGAAATCCCTTCACTTGCTCCCTGTGGCTGCAAAGATCAAGTTCACATCATACACAAGGCTTTCTGGGGCCTAGGAATGCTTTAACACCAACTTTCTCTTCCAAAACATCTTCCTCTGAGGGTCAGATGTTTCTCCAAGCAGAGAGTTGGGGGCAGATATACCTCCTCGGCTGGAGCCTCCCTCTGGAACAGCCTCCCTGCCCCTCTCAAACTTGAGCAGAACCACCACGGGGTCTGGAAGCAACTCAAGACCTCGCTTTTCACTTCCGCTTCCCTGCTGATGTACCCGACTGCTACGTGCACTGGTCACCCTCTGAACTCAGGCCAAGGGCTCCTGCATTTCTAGTTGCCTTTGCACTGCCTCCAGACTCCCCAGCACTTAAGGTCTGTATCTGCAACCCTGCAGTCCCTTCTCTGCCCTTATGAGCCACCCACTGGCTGCACTTGTGAGTTAACTGCACTTCCTCCTTCGCCCGCACTTGCACTATCTGAATAACATAAGGCCTAGTAAGATCATTATTTGTCCTCCCTTTGTTTCCTCTGCTTTGTCTTGTCTTGTGGCGCCTAGAAACACTTATGTGCATGCGTGATATAAATGCCACATCATATCAATTATGAGTCGTGGGGGAGGAAGGTTGTGGGCACCAGGGCAGGGAGTAAAAGATTAAAGGGGGCTAGGAACACCAGTGACCTGGAAGGTGTAGATTGACTGGGCCGAGGGATGTACAGGAAGGGCAAGTGCCAGGATTACCAACTTGTATCCTGGAACGTAGCGGGATTGCCCAGACTAATAGATGATCCAGTATGGTCCACCTACATTTAAGGGTTTCAAGTGATACTGATACAAGAAACTTGGGTGCTTGAATCTATTGCGTTGGAAGGGTACAAAACATGTCATTCCTGCTGAAAAAGGGCCCAAAGGGAGACCAAGCGTAGGTCGGTTAGCCTGGAAAGATGTTACATTGTACTGGAAGGTGGTTGACTGTTTTACAAATTCTTTGGATTTACAACTCCTGATGAAAGTAACTGGAGAGGGAGAATGTTTATGGTTGTCAAATATCTATAACAGGCCTTCAGTACCCTAGGGAATGGCAACGCTAAACAGAATAAAGAAGTTAATGCACACAGGGGTGAATCAGACTCCACAAAGAAATTATACCCTAGAGGCAGGGGATATGAATTTACAGATTGAACCGCTAGGGGAAATAGAGGGCTTATGGGATGACCAAGACATGGCCTGGGACAGCTCTCTTGATGGCCCCCCCCCCACCCCCAAAAGAGGCCATTGATTTGCAGCAGAGTCAACTTGCTTGTTACTCAATTTAAATCTGAGGGCCTTTAATGGACGATCACCCAAATATCAGCAGGCCAACTTAGGGTTAAAGGATGCAAGGGGTCTTGCCACATAGATATTTTTATCTCAGGTAAGGGCTTGTGAATGTGAGGTGTGCGAGAGATTGGAAAGTGATCACTCCCCCATTACCATTGGTATTGCAGGAAAGAGGTTGGGGATATATGAAGTATTTGGCCCAAAGAGCAACCAAGCAATTGTATTGGAAGGCCATGCCCTCAAATCAGTTAAATGGGATAACATTATTGAACAATAAGTTAAACCAGCCATCCATACCTTAATAACGTGTCATATTTAGTGGTCTGTGCCTCCTAAGGTCAGATAATACGGGTTTAGTCACACAAAAAACAAGGGAGTTTGTTCAGGATCAATGGAATACACTCCAAACCCTTTTGGAGAGCCTATTCCCTATCCTATAGCCTATTCTGGAAACGATAGTTGACAAGGAGCTCAAAGGAGACCAGACCCAACACTGTTCCATTGCTGCTGATGTTTGGCAATGCCATTTTACTAGTCTGTACAACTGTCCAGATGATGCAGTATCCCTGACAGAAAATTGTGCCAGGTCTACAATTTACATACCTATTCATTTCTCCATAACGATCCAAGAAGTGGAGAAGGCACTGAGGTTCCAAAAAACGTGGACGAGCCAGGGGCCCGGATCGAATAACAATTGACCTCTATAAAGATGAGGAGGTGATATGGGCCGCGACTATGTAAAATCCTCAATGCAGTAATCAGATTGGGGATGGTGCCATAATCTTGGTTAAGAGCAGTAATAATACCCATATATAAAAAGGGTGGCAGGATTCCCCTGCAAATTACATTCTAATTTCCCTACTCGATTGTGCAGGGAAAAAATTTGGAAAGGTCATTCTTTGCCATATACAGGAATGGGTGGACTCTAATGAAGTTACCAGCGACCTACAGGCAGGATTTCGAAAAAAAATAGGTGCCAGTGGACCAACATTTTTTGCTGTTCTTATTGATCGAGAAATACACGTTACTGCGGAAAATGAAGCTGTACACTGTTTCTGGATCTCAGAACGGCATTGGACTCTTATAGCAAGCTTTGTCATCTCGTGAGGGGGCCCCCCCCCACATCTAGTTTCAATCCTAAAGCGTCTCTATTCAGAGAACCAAGCCACAGTGGGCAAAGGCTTCTGGGGTGAACAGATGCAACCCTTTGATGTTAACAAGGGTGTGCGACATGGGTGCATTTTGGCACTCCTGCTATTTAGTATATACATCCAGGAAATCAAAAATGCACTAGTGAGGGAATGCTAGGATTGCCCCAGTGCGGCGGCAGAGACATATCCAGCATCGTTTTACGTAGATGATGCGGTCATCCTGGTAACCACCCCATTAAGCCTGAAAAAGTCACTGCATGTTTTTCCGACCAAATGTAAAGATTTACAATTTGACCTAAATACAGATAAAATCAAGGTTATGGTCTTTAAGCTAGCATTTACCAAACATGCCCCTTGACAATTGAAGTGAATGAAAAAAAGCTGCAGCAGGATAGATATTTTGGTTATTTTGGAGTCAGGTTCCAACGGTAGGGAGCATGGATATCTCAAATTGAAAAGTCGGGCACCACTTTAGGGAAATATAGCAGGGCCATGAAATCTTATTTTACCAGTCATGGCAATGGTGCACTATTGCCCTCACTGGATTTATATAAAAGACCGGGTTTACCTGCATGCACCTATGGGTCCGAATTGTGGGGCTATGCAAACACAGAGAAGTTGGATATACTTGAACATAAGTTTCTAAATAAAATGGTTATGATTCCCAATAGTGCTCCATCAGCATTGTTCTATTTGGAACTGGATATTACCCCTGTTGGAGATCTGGTTGCCCTCAAGCATGCTTTATATTGGTTAAGACTCTGGAAGACAGAGGGTTTAGAGGAATACTAGGCTGCTCTGACCCATACAATGTCATTAGATGGGGGGAAAAGTTATAAATGGGTCTTACACGTGAAGAATGTCCTCTCTGATTTAGGAGAAAGGATTATTGGAATGCCCAGAGGGTAGAACTGAATTGGCTGCCAAGAGGTTAAAAAAAGATGCACAAATAAAAAGCAAGGGAGCAGCTTGAGGCAAAAGCAGCGTCCCAAAAATTAGGGTAAGAATATCTTATGTTTGTGATGACGACCAGGTCCAATATCTCTCTTGAAAAAATCACCCTGGCTTACGTAAATTCAATAAATGTACGCCTGAATCTGGGCATATTTCAATCTGCATCCGTTACAAAAACATGGTCGGATTTGGGGTCGGAAGGTGTGCCCTCTGTGTGGGGCAGCAAAGGAGATACTGATCCATTCCATGTTGATTTGCCTTATGAGCCAAAACCTGCGACATACTTATCGGAGACAGGTGCTGAGGGCAGCTCGAATCAATTGTACAATTGATGCTATGGAGTTTTAAAGACTACCCACAAGGCCAACTGTTGCAACAGTGTGATATATACAGAGGGCATGGTTGCAAAGAACGAGGGTAGTGAAACAGAGTATAGCATAACAAAAGGTGAAAATTGAGGATGCTACTTAATGGGCACTATCTGTTATTCTGGGTGCTGCTTTATCCTAATGTTGATGCATATTTCTCACAAGGCTGTGAGCAAAGCTCTCCTTGCAAGAATGAGCATGTAATCTGTAATTAAAACGAGGCAACTTGGGGACAGTACTATGTGCCCACTATAGTATGAATTGGCTCCTTCTCCAACTTGCCTATTGATTTCGGCATCTTCCTTTTAATAGTGGCATAAAACAAAATTCTATTAATTTGAATATCTGTTTTTTAGACCACTGGTAACCAAGTCCATTGTATTTTAAGCCTTTCCTATGAACTTTGGGAAAAACGTCTTTTTTATTGAAGGTTTTTTCCTATACTTCTATGCAATTTGCAAAATGTACTGAAAGGTTTTTATGCCAAATAAAAGTTTTTTTTACTGACTGATATATATGACGTACATTACTCTGTAATAGTATTTCTGATGGTTGTATCTCCTTAGATTCACATGCTGTGCATGTAGTCCGACATCTAGTGGTAATCAGAGGCTACTGAATCTCTTTTTTCAAAGATCGAAAAGGGACATCGACATGGGTGTGACTAACACTATTCCTAACGTGACGTGTAGTGTACCCCACAACCCTCACATGCCGAGGTCCCACCGGTTGTTTTCTTTTTGCTGGGAGGGAGCCCTGCAGAAAGCGTGAGCAAGTACAGAATAGAGAAGGTGTAAGATTTCTATGGTCCTCCTACTCCAAGATGGGAGGCAGGGTGGGCGCATGTGAATTTAAGCAGATGCCAAAATCAGAAATACGATTACGGTGAGTAAATGATGTCTTCCGATGGTTGTGAATATGCTTGGAATCACATGTTGTGCATAGATTAGCAAGCAGTACCCGGAGATGGTGGCGGAATGTATGAAGTTACAGTAGCAAGCACCACTCGTCCCACCTGAGAAGCAGTAGTGTTAGGTGAAAGTGTGAACAGAACTCCAGGTTGCTGCTTTGCAAATGGAATCTAGAGGAACAATTGCAATGAATTCAATGGTAGCCCCTGTGCCCAGAGTAGAACAAGCTCGAGGCGTAAAGGGTAGATCTCTCTTGGCAACAACAGTGGGATGCAATTTACAATCCACTTGGAAATACCTGATGTTGAGACAGGGTCATCTTCTCTACCAGCTGCCACAGAGATGAAGAATTGTTTTGTCTTTCTCAGTGGCTTCGTCTTTTCAAGGTAGTAAATAACAGCCCTCCTTACATCCAGTGTGTGGAGGCTTCTTTCTGCCAAGTTCGTGAGGTTTTAAGAAAGTGAGAAGTTCGATTGATTGATTCACATGGAACTTCGAGATGAATGTAGGCGTAAAACTTGTGTGTGTGTGCAAAACCACCTTGTCTTTGCGAAAAGTCACAAAGAGTTCTTGAACTGAAAGGGCTTGCAGTTCACTAACCCTTCTTATTGAAGTTATGGCCACTAGGAAGGCAGTCTTATAGGTGAGGGCTTTAAGGTTAGCAGCGTGCATGGGCTTGAAAGGAGGCCCCATTAACTTGGTAAGGAAAACAAGTCCTATCCGGGAGTTGGGTTGGAAATGGGGGGATGAAGTCTCTTCACCTCTTTCATGAAGGCCTTAATGACAGTGATCTTCCACCATGAAATCTTGCTCTGGGATGTGGTGTATGCAGAGACAGCGGCCAGGTGGACCTTCAGGGAATTGAAAACTAGTCCAGAGTCGAATAGGTGTGTTGGATAAATGACGATATCTTTAGGGGAGCAGGCAATGGGTTTGACATTTTTAGTATTGCACCAGAAAACAAAACAATGGGTCTCATTATATGGTTGCCGCCAGTATTTTACCGTGTCCGCCTTGGTGGATGGCGGAATTACCGCCCTACTCCAAGGTGAGCGGGGGGGGTAATTCCCCATTCACCAAGGCACTTCCCCATTCCCATTTTTGCCCCCATAGGGCATAATGGCAATGGGGAAGGAGCCAATTACGGTACCGCAAATTGCGGTACCGTAATTAGCACCGAGGTCCCTTTGCGGCACCCTACTTTAACAGCTGGTAAAACCAGCCGTTAAGGTCGGGTCCCGCAAAGGGAACTCGTAGTAAGGCGGTAAGGGTTTACCGGTGCCCTTACCGGTAAACCCTTACCGCCTAACATGTAATGAGGCCCAATGTCTGGTGTTGTGTTTTCATGCTTCCCTAAGTATGTTTTGCATCTTGGAGGGAGTTGAAGGTGCCCGAACACAGGAGCCAGACTGCTAGGTTGAGTGTTTGGGGGCACAGATGCAGAGTTTCTTCCAGGTTTTAAGACAGCATGTTGTACGGGCATGGCAGCTTCCTGGGGGGGGGGGGGGCACTAATTTCCATAAAATGGGAGAACCAAGGATGTCGGACCCACATTGGAACCACCAGGGCCATTGTGACCTGTTCCAGGTGCATCTTGTGCACTATTCTGTTGAGAAGGGGAATCTGGAAGAAAAGCATAGGCAAATCTCCCAGACCATGCTATCCAGAGACCGTTCCCTTTGGATCGATTCTGTGGGTATCTGGAGGCGTGATTGGGGTACTGGGCCTTCTCCACAGTCTATCTCTGAGAACTCCCATTCTGCAAAGACTGAGTAAAATGTGCTCTTGTAAGTGCCACTCGTGCTCTATAGGTAGGGGGAAATCTCTGCTAAACCCATCTGCCAGAAGATCGAGTTCCCCTGGAACATGTTGTAAGAGGAACATGTTGTGTTTGAGTGCCCACTTTTTAAGATGTTCTGGGGCAGTCTGGCTAGCCCTAGAGAGTGAATGGGCCCCCTTGTTTGTTCAGGTAGTACATAGCTGTGGTATTGTCTCTGAAGACCAAGACTGTTCTCCCCTGTGTGCCTGGCAGGCTTTCAGGGCTTTGAATACTGCAAGCATCTCCAACAAGTTGATGTGATTGGACGCTACTGATGGGTAGCGCACGCTGCGTCCAGTCTGTTGAAGGAGGTGACCACCCCACCCCACCGACAGATTCATCCATGGCGAGAGTGGCCTCTACTGCGGGGTGGTAAAGGGTTTTCCCTGTAGAAGGTTTTCCCTTGACCACCACTGCAGAGACGGAACGAGGGCTGTCGAGACAACCACTAGATTGTCCTGCTAGCCTGACACCATTGGCTTGCGAGCTACTTCTGCATGGAGCGCATGTGCAGATGAGCGTGAGGAACTAGAAAGACACAGGAAGCCATCATCCCCAGCATGGCCCTGCAAACGGTTACCCGATGACTGGCTACATAGTGAGGGATGTGGAACAATATGTTTTGAACCCTCTTGTTGGAGGGGGAAGACGAGCCAGTCTTCTGTCCAAATCAGGGCCCCAGAAACTGTTTGATTGGACTGGGGACCAGACTTGATGTTTTCTCGTTGATCGAGAATCGCAGGCTGAATAAGAGATCTGTCGATTGGGTGCTTGGTAGGCACGTTCCATATAAGTCCCCTGTTATGAGCCAGTCATCGAGAAGGGATACACAGGGATGGACTGCCGGCGCAGGTGAGTCGCCGCTAGTGCCTTTGTGAACACCTTCATGGCTGCAGCAATGCCGAAGGGGAGAACTGAACTGATAGTGCATGTCCTCCATTATGAACGTTCTGTGCACTGGCAACATTGAAATATGAAAGTATGCATCTTTCACGTCAAGTGTGGGCATGCAATCTCCATGCTGCAGCAGTGGGATTACTTCCCGAAGAGTTGTCATGCTGAACTTCTGTGGTTTGACATACTTATTTGTAAGATGCAGATCTAAAACAGGGTGCATGGTTAGATCCTTTTTGGGTACAAGGAACTACACTGAATAACTACCTGTGTTTACCTGGAGGTGGGGGACGACTTTGATGGCGCCCTTTTCCAGCAGGACCTGAAACTCTTCCAACAGGATGCACAGATGGTCTGATGACAGGAGTCTTCCTCTAGGCCGATGGAGTGGGGTGGCCCGTAAGAACTCTATGCAGTAGCCATGGGCGGGCAGTCTTTAGTACCCATTGATCTTATGTGATCCCCTCCCAGGTGTGTGATATGATAGGTTATTTATAAAGCGCTTAATACCCAGAGGTTTCTAAGCGCGGACCCAGGGATCGAACCTATGTTGCTCCGTGTCGTCTTGCTCCCAAGGCGAGCATGTTGCCCATGAGCTACCCTCCCAAGACAATGATGTGCTAATGTGAGATGTCCCTCGACCGGGGAAGTTTGGGACGGAACCCGTACGGATTATTCACTTGGCGGCGGCTGTCAGGGAGCCTCTGAAAGCAGTGTTTCTGCCGCTGCCCTTTCCCTGAAAAAAACCTCTCGGTTGGGATTGGAAGTTGCTAGAGGAGCCCTGTCCGGAAGCCCAGTTGTATCCTCCAGAGCCATATTGTGCAGGGGCAGAGCAGCAGAAGGACTGCTCATGAAAGGACCAAGGGGAGCTGGAGTTGGGCGTTGGACAAGGGCTTAGCCGAGATGTGATTGAGCGACTTGAGGGTCTTGTGCTCCTTTGCTGTCACTTTTTCCGAGAAGAGGTAGGCCTCTTCCACCGGGTTGTTCATTGAGGAAGTCTGAGTCTTTGACTTGAACCCGGAGTTCTTTAACCTGGCGTGGCATTTTAGTAGGGTCCCCTGGTCAAGGGTATGCCCCGCAGTTTCGGCAGAGTCCAGAGTATTCTTAAGGATGTTCCGGGTGACCCGTTTACCTTCTAAAACCACTGCCAACAGGAGGGTGCGAGTAGGTTCCGGAGCATCCCGAAGGCCGTGCTGCATAAGACCCCATTGAATGTCACTATACCTCGCAACGAGAGTGGTGTTGGCAATCCTGGTGGAATACGCTGCAGAGGTGGTAACATGCTTGCCCAGGGCATACAACTTCTTGCAGTCCTTGTCAGGAGGAGATGCCGAGAGGACAGTGGTACCCTGGCTCTCTTGCGAATAGTTGCGACAACTAAAGAGTCCGGGATAGCGTGTTCCCTGATGTACATCATGTTTGAGGGAGTCACAAAAACATTTTTACACACAGGGGTTTAGCACGCGTGTGAGTGATGGAGTGAGTAAAGAGGGGGCCAGACCCTTCTTGACGGAGTTCACCAAGAGGATGGCTTGACTGACCGGGGTCTTTTCCTTAAGAATATCTTCCACGTTGTCAGAGTACGGGACGGCTTCGTGTGTGATAATTTTGTAGTGGTCAGCAGCCTTCTTCAGGAGGGTGTTGATCATCTGGTCGTATATAGGCGACGAGTGTCTAGGCTGGAAGGCGATAGGTGCATCCTGAAAGATGGTGTCAGTGTCATGTGGCAGGGTGTGTCACGTGCCCTGGTCATCCACAGGATTCCAAGTCTGGGTCTTGGTAAGTGGGATCCTGGTCATCCTGGCCATGGCCCTGGTCTTAGGCAGCATCCTGGCTAGGATCATCTGAGTCATCCCGAAAGACGTCGACTTGGGTGTCCTGATGAAAGTCCTCCAAGGAGGGAATCTGGGCACCGGGAGAGTGGAGCCTGTGGGACTTAGAAGGGATGGGGCACTGGTCCACATCCCTATGTCTCAAAATGTCCTCAAACTGGCCTGAGAAGTCAAACTCCGCCATCTTGCTTATACAGGCCTCAAATCTATCCCTGGTCCATTCAAAGTAGTCTGGAGGGGCTGAGCCATGAGTTAGGGGCCTAGAAAGAGAAGAGGAGGTCCGAGAATAGCCTTCAGGGAAGGAAGGGGCCTTCCTGGGGTCCAAATGGGTCAATCAGCTTTAGAAAGCTTCTCCCGAAGCTTTGGGAGTGTTTTCAAGGATTGATACGTTTCGGCACGTCTTTCGGCGCTGCTGCAGTCGTTGGTTCTACCAAGTCTTTCAGCGCCACTGCGCCTTTTGACGGTACCGTGTCAGAAGTGGAGGTTTTTAAGGAAGCGCCCGCTTTAGAAGTAGGTTTAGTTTCTCCAAAAGCCCTCGCATGTACCTTCGTTTCTGCAATGTCAGTTGGGACAAGTCTGGAAAAGTTGGACTACACAACCATTGTAAGAGATTGGGGTGGCCTTACTAGCTGCCTTCAGGTTCTGCTCCTTTTTTGGGTAACAAGCCAGATCAGCCAAGTTATCTCTGGGGCATGCGCCCGGTTCCTTGCGTAAGGGGTCTACTCTATGGATCCTGTCGATCGGAACATCCACCTCACCTTCCGCATTCAAGAGGTCCCTGAACATGCTTGACACTTCTGCTTTCAAATACGCTACATGCACTGCTTCCGAACGATTTCTAATGCAGATATTGGATCTTCGCAATCGGTTCTCCAGAACTTCACACTGCAGTTCAATGTTGTGCGTCATCCTTGCCAAGTGCTCCAGTAGCTCATCCGTGTTAACTTTTTGCTGAAGAGAGGAGACTTCTTTCCTCACTGCTGCCAGTTCTGACTGGAATTCACTAGTAAAAGTGTTGAATTGCGCTTGCAGTGAGGCTGAGCGCATCTCCTGAAAATCTTGAAAGCATTGCTCCATACCTTCTTTAGAAGCAGCCATGTTGCGCCCCTTCTGGATGTTGTGTGGAGTCCGGGTTGACATGGGCACCTTCTGATTTCGACCAGCACTCCTGCAGTGAATTTGGCTTGGATGCAGGGATTTCTGCACTGTTCTCTTTCACCTCGATCCTGGCATGGTCTGTGTCTGCCCTGGAGGATCTCCACAGCTCCTTCTTGTCTGGTTCTCCTTCTGGATAGGCTCTACGATGTGTGTGGGCTGCCACTCCGTCGCATGCGCAGTTCTGCAGTCCGTACCATGAAAGCTTGCATAGTAGAGGGGGTGGAGGAGCGTGCAGCTGTGCCCTGCTCCGGGTCTCCCAGACTTTATGTGCCTGTGGGTTTTCTTCATTTCCTGCCTGATGACCCCCTCTCCCTTTGTGCTCGTTGCTCCCAGTGCAGGTTCAGGGCGGGGGGAGCTTCCAATGTGCCCCAGATTTCCCCACTGCTCACCTCGTAAATGTAGGGCCAGTGACCCCCATTTGCCGTGGTGCCGAGAATGCAGTCCTACACAGAGGACCAGGATTGATTCCACTCCCAGCTGGACAGTGGGAGCATCTGCCGGTGTCTGCCCGCGTTGCATCTTCCCACGGGACGTGGTGTTTGGACCATTGACTTGTTTTGTCAGTCAAGATGCCCCCATGTCGGGGGGCGCACTCCTCCTCCGGACCCTGTGCGGGATGGAGACTATTCCCCTGGCCTCACCACGTCCAGCGGATCTGCATGTATCACTTCTAGGCTGCTACCTCCCGGGCAGCCGAGAAGTTGTATGCGCCGCAGTCTGCTTGCGTGCCAATAAGTTGCTGAACTGTTGCATGGGTGCTTTGATGGAAATTAATGTGTGTAGGGGCTCATCATCCGTCCCCACGCCAGTTTCAGCAAATCCAGGCTTTTCTCAGCATCTGCTACACCGCTCTTCTGCAGGGACAGAGCTCGTTGGGACGCGACTCTACATGCCGGCGGCCATCTTGGAACCGAACACTTCTTTTTGCATAACATTGTTTCCACACTATCTGTATTTAGAAGTAATGATTGGCAATAGGTGTATTAGTATAGGCCCTTTTATTTTGACAGACTCGACTAGGACTGCTTTATTATTTGATGGGCGTATCTTGCTCCCATCTTTAGATTTAGGATTAGATGGCTGTTTTTCAAACCCTGTTGTAGTTCAATAAACACCCTTGAAATATGGTCACTTGTGTCTGTCTTACTGTTTTGATGCCATGCCTTCCTTATATAGCCGTGGCTGCAGACAGATTCCTCATCTGATGCGACGGTGCCAATGGGGAAGTGACTCTCGGCCTGCATGGTATAGGCCGCCCACAAACAGGCAAAAATTGAAAGGAGTCCTCAGAGGGCAGCAGCATCCAGACCAAGAGAAGAGGAAGAGAAGGGGTAATAGAAAGGCATTCTCAAAGGAGAAACTACAAACCGGGCCTCTCTCCCTACACAAAGGCCAAGCCGGAGGAAAGGTCATGTGATCAACAGTCGAGCAGCCCAGGATGGAGTGTCGGCAGACCAAGCATCAGCCGTCGAGAGCAATCGAACCACAGACAAGCAGTGGAATTACAGATAAATAGAAAACAGCAATAAAAACACTTACAAGCTCTGCATTATGTGCTACCAACTAGGTAGGAGGAAAAAAACAATATGGTGGGACCTCTACGCGTGAGGGATCTTGGATACACTACACATCACGTTGGGGATAGTGTTACAGTCACGCCCATGTCAACGTCTTTTTTACGACCTTTGAAAAAAATATGCAATAGTCTGCGATCATGACTAGATGTCAGACTATATGCACAACATGTGATTCTAAGGAGATTCACAAGCATCACAAATATATATATACTGGGCCAGACCCCACGTACGGTGCGGACTGTATAGAGGCGTCAACCAGAGCAAACGCAAAGCTACACTGTCCCCAATGGCGGCGGGAAAGTTTCAAAAGAACTGGGGATAGGGGATCATACATAAGGAAACCGTTGGAGGAAGGAATCCATTAGATAACGCGTATTGCACAATGTAACAGGCCTTCAAAATTAAATATTTATGATTGCACTGTTTTTCCCAGTGGATTTGTTACTTTAATATATGTATATGCCACTCTCACTTGAATGCATAGTGAATTCAAAATTATAACATATGCAATGAAAAAACACTTTCAGAAAGAAAATCCTTACAAAAGTATAGAAAAGATTCATGATGTCTTGAACATAAGCCATTCATATTTATGTATTACACTTATTACAGTATGATCAACTAGCTTAAGATACAATTGTAAAAAGCTAATTATTCTACTTAGATTAACACTTTTCTATTTGCATATTAATGTGAAGATAGGTTTTAAGTGTTCAGAGTACTCACGAGAGGTTTGCGGTATCTTGTAGGTTTCTCCTCTCCCTTTGATTGAGGCGTTTGTAAAAAAATGAACTGAACATGTGGATTCGGTCAGCATCTTTTTGCAACTTTTCAAGTACCAAATACCTGTTTAAAATACATTCGGTACTTCAGTACTTATGAAAAACATGATACTTTAACAATAAAATACAAATTGGAGGAATAAATGTCAGTCCTGCCTGTGGGATTTAATATTTTCATTTATGCCACATATGCTTATACAGGGTTACTCGCCATAGCAGCATCTGTGCTGGTAACCCTTAATCCCCCTTGTGCGAGACATTATGTAGTGTGGCACCAGGATATAGAGCAGAAAATACCTTGCCCAGTAAAAAAACAAAAATGTTAGTGAAGCTTGCATTTTCACACCTACATGCACCAAGTAACTTACTGTCCTTTTTCGCTCTAATTCTATAATGAGGTTTGGAGGGCCACATCATGTTGCGGGCGACTCATAAGGCTATCAGTAAAATATTTCATGAGTAACTTGTACGTGCTGGTACATCTACCCCCTCTTCAATCAAAAGGGGGAGTTTAGGGCCTATGTGTCTGGGAAAAGGCAGCCTATATTTATGTAGTTCTACATATCGTAGACCAGACTCGAACGGGCATCATAGCACGTTACAGCGAAGAGATAAAGCAGCAGCAGTAGCAAGGTCAAACATGCAGCTATCAGCAACAGAGCTAATCAGACAATATTTATACAAACACCTAATGAGAAAAGTCAAACTAGGAGAATGGTGCGTGTGTGCGTGTTGTAGTGTTACGAACTAGGGTACCCCCCCGGACTGTCAATTAGGCAAGGAGTTCATATCGAAAATGTGAATGTGCAGACACTGATGGTGGAAAGAATCATGGCCTGAAATACTCATCTGTCGACACATTTCTAAGAAACACAAGTTATGTTATGTTAAACTAATTTATACAACGCACTTACACCAGTAGGCAACATGTAGTTGAAAGGATCGCATTTAAAAGCAGCAGGATGATCCGAAGGGCAAAATTGATTTAGTTCATTCGAAACGTTTTTAATTAGTGCCGAAAAGCCAAATGATCTGTAGTCTTGCGGATGTCAAGTGCAAGCTTGTTCCAAAGGTGCGCCGATGAAGTAGAAAAAGCTTGGCCACCAATTCTGGCTCAATGTACTCTTGGAACGGGGATCAGAAACTCTGAAAAGGACCGAAGCTGTTGGGCAGGGACATAGCAACGGCTCCTTGGCCATTAAATCCCAGATGGACTAAGCACAGTTCTTTAAATTCGACACGAGTAACCGGCAGTGAAGGCTGCGCAGTGATGATGAAATATGGCCACGACAGGAACTCTGAAAACGGCACGAGCCGCAGTGTTTTGAAATACTTGGGAGTCAGTGTAATAAGTAGGCCGGCTGAGAAAGATACAGAGCATTGCAATGGTCAAGTGTGCTTAGAATGAAGGAATCTACCTCTAGTGTTCGCAGTGGGGACAGAAGAAACTGAAGTACTTTGCGCAGGGTTCTGAGCTTAAAATGGCCCTGCTGACAAACAGCTTATTTGGGCTTCCATGGAAGGTGAGGCAGCTATTTTGATGCTCAGATTCTTCACAACTGACACTGCCTTTGAGAATGTGCCTAGGGATGACGACCAGAAGTCAGGCGTCCAGAGGGAGACGGCAGAGAGAGACAGCAGATGGAGAGCCGATGGTCAAAACCTCTGTTTTATCGCCATTAAGTTTGAGCCAGTTTTGGCCCATCCGAATCCCAAACAGCCTTCAGGCAGTTATTGAGATTGGAAGCTGCATAGGGATTATCAAATTTAAGGGGAACTATGATCTGCATGCCATCAGCATACATATAACACGGGTCAAAGGACTGAATGAATTGGGCAAGGGTTTGAACATATACATTAAAGAGAATAGGTGAAAGGGCAGATCCCTAGGGAACCCCACAAGTGACGGGACAAGGAGATTAAGTGAAGGAACCAAGAGAAAGGGTTTGTAAACTTTCAGTGAGGAAGGAACCAAAACAGTCCAGGACAGCGCTGGAGATGCAGGCTGCGGATAGTCTGCAAAGCAACATCGCATGGTCTATGGTGTCGAAGGAGGCCTATAGATCAAATAAAATCAGCACGCCTCCTCTACCCAGACCCACCAGATCATCCATGATCGACACTAAGACCGATTCAGTGCCCTGTCCTGGCCTGAAACTTGATTGAAAAACAAAGAACTTCTTAAAAAAGAGCTTAGCATAGGTGACCAGAGATTCCAAAAATGTCATTAAGTACAAAAGCAGAAAAATAGGGCGATGGTTGGAAGGAACTAGGGGGTCGAGTGAAGCCTTTTTCAGGAGTGGAATCACCATAGCGTGTTTAAGGGTGGTAGGGAACGAACTATAAAGAAGGGAGTGATTTGCAGCCGTTGTTACTAGAGGTGCAATGTCTGATATTATTAATTTCAGAGCAGAAAGAGAAAAAGGATCCAGAGGGGAAGTAGATTTAAGCATGAGTGTGGCTCGAATTATATCGTCTGTGCCTATCGGCGAGAAAGCAGCCCATGATGATCGGTCACTACGCGAGGCAGATGGAACAGAACTGTCACTAGACTGATTAGGGCAGCAGGGCAGGAAGGATGCTGAACTAGTTTGACAAATCTGGTTGATTGTCAATAAACAAATTAGAAAGCGAGTTGCATAGAAACTGAGTTAGGAGGGTGGTGCTCTGAGGAGAGGGTCTGACTGCTAGAGACCTGACCATTCTAAAAAGTTTTTGGGACGATTTAAGACCTGTGCAATTTAGCCAGACGTAATACGAGCATTTAGCTTCAACTATAGCTTGCTGGTAAATGCCAGTAGCTACCCGTAAAGGGGATCTGTCGGAAGTGGAGTAGTAAATCCGCCATTTTCCTTCTGCTTGCCTGCAATGAATACAAAGCTCGGCCAGATCAGGAGAAAAGTTGCAAACAGAATGAGGCCATTCAGGACAGCAGACCCTAGAACACAGTACACATCTAGAACCAATGTCCCTGAAGCAATACATGAAAAAATTGTTTTGTTTCACTGACAATGAAGCAAGCCTCGGTGCAACAAAAAGTGATGGCTTTCAAATGTTCACTAGGAAAGCAGTCTTGTACATAATGAGTTTAAGGTTAGTAGGGGCAATGGACTCCAATTGGTTATTTTAAAATACTAAATCCTTTTTTTCCCACTATGGTGAGCAGCACTTTTTGCTTTGTTTGAGTTGTCCTGTAATGTTATCCCCAGTGACTAGCATTCAAGTGTTACTAGGGACGCATCCTTACGGTTTGTAAACAGTGAGATCACTTATGGTCCCCAAGGTGAAGGCTATGCAACAGCGACCTTTTTTCTCCATGGGAGAGTAGTTTTGCCCAGTCAGTGCCATATTCACATGTTACCTTATGCTGTGGCAGCACTGGGTGTGTTCATTTCACCCACAGGAAACATTTCCTGCTCCATGAGAAAGTTTGTTTCAAAATGCAGGTTCGGCTTGGTTTAAATCCAGTAAACTGGTGTTAAGCCTGAATTCCTATTGTGTGGACTATAGGACCGCTTTTGGGGTATCTCAACATTTTGCTTTTCCCTTTATCTTTTTTTTGGTGCATTTACTTCTCCTGACATCGCCCTGCCATTACATCCCTTTATACATTAAAGTATATGGCATTGGGTCACACGAGTGCCTCTTGTGCTCCCCATTTTTGCCATAGTGCAATTTGATCCCCCTACACAGGTTTTACGGAGTAGGATGGTGACAACTATACTTTAGGTTTGGCTTTGCCAGTGGTGCAGGCCATTTTACTGCATTGGTAGTCCAATGTACCGTTTTTGGTAGGCTTTGTTTTTTTTTTAAATCCTGCTCTTCGCCATTTTGTATTTCAGGGCTCATCTTTGTCTAGGGGACAATGAGGTAAACTACAATGGCTGTTCTGACCACATGGGCTCTTTGCAAGCCCACAATGGCAGCCTCCATATTGGTCCTATCTAGTTTAGGCCAATATAGGTCCCTGGACAATCTCACTCCTTCCTGTGGGGGTGGCTAAAGTGGAGTGGCAGTCCTTCTGATGCACCAGCAAGTTCCTCTCACCCTTTGCCCCAGCCCCTTTTAGCATCTGGCTGGCTAGCCATTCACCAGCCCCTTTGTGCAGGGTTATTTTGGCTTTGTCCTGCCCCTGTTGCAATCTCTTGCGTTCTTGTTCATGTAACTTCAAGGTAGCAGGTGTGCCGACCTTCTGAAGGAGTTTTCCGCTCTGACCCACTGTCTATTTTGCCATTTTCAAAACCCTCACATGGCAATATTTGCTAGGAACAGTAGCATGGGCATATCTGGGTTTGGGTTTTTTGCCACTGCAGGTCCAACCTGGGGTTCTTGAAGACGCCTAGTGACAAATGGGTCAAGCCCTCCACTCAGTCTTCTGGGTTATTTACTTCCGCATCCTGATATTTACTGTCAGGGTCAATTGCTTGGCTGCGAGTCATTGCTAATGTCCATAGGTGTATTAAAACTTCCAACACTTGACCAGTTCACCAGCTTGGGGCACCGACAGTGCCTCTAGCCATTTCCCCTGCCCTGGGACAGATTGCTGCTGCATTCATTTGTTCATCCAGCTGCTAGGAGCCATTTCTGCAGGTTCCTATGTTTTCCTAGGGTGATCCGCTCTGAAGTCTGATGCAGGAGTGCGTGTGCAGACCCTAGGAAGACCCTTCATTCCTTTTCTGGGTCACTGGGATGGTCACTGACCCAGGGTTCAAGTCCTTGGCAACGGAATACTGAAAGTTGCACCTGTGGAAAACCTTAGTTTACTTACCGGGTTGTTTTGTGCTGGCTGCAGGAGCAGTTTTCTCTTGAACTTCCAATAAGAGTACCTACCTTTGGGTCTTGAGGTGGTGGATTATTTGAGATCCTCGCCCTCAGGTGTCCCTCTGGTCCAAAGTACAGATTCCTTGGAGTCTCCCCTGCAATTCCCGTATAGTTCTTTTGAGGGTCCTCCTGGGGTCTTGGTACCATCTTGCGACCACTTGAACACTTCCTTGGGGTCGCTCATCATAGAGTCCTTAACTTTTCAAATTAATTTCTGTGGCACTGTGAACTTACTCTGGAACTCACCTGAAATTGACTTTGGGGTACCTGACTGGCTTGACATTTTTCATGGGTCCACAAAGGTTCCAGCGAGCTCTGGAACAAGTTTTGTATTTTTAGTACTTTTGACTTTATGTTCATTTTTAAAGTCATACCCTGCATTTCTATTATAGAAATTGTACTTGCAACACTGACAATTTCCGGTAAGAAGGTGTATATTTTTTCTTGAAATGTATAAGGAAGGTGTTACAATGGTTAATCTGATCATTTCTGTTGTCGAAGTGCCGTGCAGTAAATTGTGTATAGTTAAACTTGATGGACATTCCATGTTAGAATTTGTTAAGCAAGATTTTCATAGCAATGATTAATCTTCCTGACCAGTGTCAACCCCAGAACATTTTGCTTTACTGGTGGATTATTTTCCATATGCCTCAGTGAGTGGGAACCTTTTTTCCACAGTCGTTTACTCTTTTTATGGGCGTCATTTGTAAGACTCTCCATAGTGTCTTTAATTAAATCCTCTGACAACTTTTGGCACATACTGCCTATTGTTCATGGGTTGCCCTCGAGGCTCCCCTTTTAATTTTCTTTGGCTAACCTTGTGAGAACTACAGTTCCCAAAGGTAGAATGGATCTTTGGAACCCTTTTACATTTTATGAGGTGAGACCAGCACCCCCAACGTTATGTGGAGTTTTGGGGAGATGCATTGTATCCCCTTTCTCATTTTAACAGTAACATCTTCGCTACAGGGACAAGCTTACCTTTAATGGCTGGTGGCAGTGTACCTTTTTAATAATTCTGTGCACCTTTACCACACAGCCCTGGTAAAGGCAACCATGGGTGCTCATTTTACCAAAATGCCTCAGTCTTCTTTTTTTCACCATTTTAGTGTTCCTTGTCCTTTATTAATTCCTTCCCCTGACCTCCAGGGTGGGAAAATCCTGTGTGTCACTTTTATCTTCGGTGGGAGACCTTGGTCAAGCCCGCCCGGCTCCAGTGTGTCGGTGAAGGCAGGAAGCGAAGGAGTCCAAAACTCTGCACCCTTTTGTCTTCCAGCCTGACTGCAAAAATGCAGTTGAAACTGGGGACTGGCTGTCCTGAAAAGCCTGCCAACAACCCCACCCTCGCCTCCCAAGTTTGAATGTAGCACAGCAGTTTGATTGGCTGGGTTCTGGCATTAAACACTGAACCGGGAAGATGAAGAAATAATCGACCACTGGAGCTGAAATCGAAGAGGAAGATGAACAAAACACGACTCAGACAATTTCCAGCGACCAGAGCGCCTGTTTTGTGACCAGCGCCTGCTGTGTGAATGGCATCTGCTGTTACCCTTCCTTCCAGACGACCTGAGGACTCTGAAAACGATGGCCCAACCCAGATACTGGTGGGATCCACTAGACACAAGAAGACCTGCATTTTGAGGCATCCCACGTCATGCTGCGACCTTGCGGGGCTGCAATACCCCAACGCCCCGAGACCTCGAGCCACTGTGCGGTGCAATGTCTTTCCAATTCCTTCTGAAACTTTGTGGGCATTCTGATGGACCTCCAGAGACGCGAAGAGAGTCCGAAAAGGCCCCTCACCAGAGTGCAGGGCCTTGCAAACGACAAGAATCCGACCAGCAATATTCTGACTTCTGGCTCCTGAATAGGGCGTCAAAACCACAGAACCGCATCCAGCCGCGAAGCAATGCTTGCCTGGAGCCTTCACCGCTGATCCTTGCTGCAAAGGTCCTTCCAGTGTCCTGTCTTCTGTGTTCATGATAAAGGAATTGAACAACCGGGTTTATGGCTGCAGAACCTGACGTCGTCCTGCTGCAAACTCTTCTTCTGTGCTGAGGTACTGAGTTGGCTTGGGTATTACTTACCTTATGTCTGTGATTTCTGTGCAGCTTGGGGGTGTTTCCTGTGATTCGGAGTGCTCTCGTCCAGTTCACCCATGCCCACAGCGGGAACCTTTCTAGGGAGTCTGGTCAAAAGTCCCTGGACCCTCAACTAACTCTAAAGTGAAATACTTACTTGTTTGACCAGTCTCCCTCAGGAACTCTGACATTTGCTACATCTGTGCCTTACTGAACTGCCTGTTAGATCTAGTACACCCCTTCTGCCACTGAGAACACTCATGCTCCAAGAATAAGAGAAATACTTTCCAAGGATTGGGCCTGTTGCCTAGAAAAGGGAACAAATGTTTAAAAGTGTACTTACTTGTAAATGAGTTTGTCGGTAACTTTAACCGTTACAAATGTTCTTACTTATCTTGAATGTGTGTTGCACTAGTCTGAAAAGTGTATATATAGGGTAAATTTACTCACCTGTGAATTGGTTGTGCGTCTTCCCCAAAAGTAATGCCGTTGGTTTCACTTTACTATTCCTGTTAGGATATACATGTATGAGCGTCCCCAATTGGGTCTTGCTTCTCCTGACTTGCTGTTAGCCTGTCCAGAATGCGTTTGCCTTAGGTTATATTTACATTTTAAGTCGCTGATAGCCCCTTTAAAAAGTATATAGGTTTTATTTAAGTTAGCTGTGTTCCATCCTAAAACAAGTTAAAGAGTTCTTACGGATCTTAGACTCTGTTTCACTGAGCTGAAATCAACCGTAATTGTATACTATAATATAAGGGTCTTACCGTGAATAACTTATCTTCAAAGTAGTTATAGGTATCTACTGTTCCTTGAACCTGTGTTCCACTATTCAGAAAAGTATCCTAGTAACAGGGTTGGTTTACTATGTGATTTCTTTGTTGAGTGTCACTGCATAACTGACAGGGTCTACTACCCTTGTTTTATTGTAAAGTAATCTAAAAGTAACTAATTACTCCCCAAGAATAGGTGTGACCTATACTGAATGTGTATGATCAGGTTGGACTTACCTAGAATTACTGTTCGGTATTCTGAATAAGGCTTTATGCTTTGGTCTGTGTACCTTCAAGCATTGTGGTGTGTTTATATAAATGTGTTTATGACTCTATAACCAGTATTAAACTCCAGACTTAAATTGGCCTACTTGTATTTGTAATAAAACTTTACTTTTTATAATACTTCTGTTTGTCAGTGCTTCTATTGAATCCTTCGTTTACTACAGGTTCTATGTCCTTTCCTACAGCCCTCTCTCCCTTCCAAGATAAGCCTGGCTGCTCGGTCTACACTACAATACACTCAGGCAGTACAGCCTTATACTAAGAGTGTAGTCTTGTACTGTCTCAGTTGAATAGTTTTACTAAGCCCGTAGTTGGACTTCAGAAAAACTGTCCTAGCAGATGGGTTGAGTGATATAATGTTGTGAAAGATGTTAGAAGTTGGGCAGTTGAGATGGGAGAGAGGGAAGGTAGGGAGCAGCAGGAGGAGGGGGGGGGGGGAATCTGTGGGCCCTCTTTACCCATGTACTGAATATTATTTACAAGCAAATAAATGGGAAAATGAAATACCTGTGTGGCAGTGACTCCATAACAGGGGTGGCAAGGATGTGATTGACGAATATTAAAGTTGTGTCATACTTTCAGAATGACATTTTGATTACTGTGGGAGACTGCATGGAACAAGCTTTCCTGGTCTGTGAGGGTACCATTAGTGAGCAAGAGTGGGTAGTAGCTGCGAGAGATGGCATTGAACTTGCCTGTGTCATTGATTATGTGATAACAACCTGGAGGAGAGGGTAAGGATGAGTTGGGCTTAGAAGGTAAGATTATATGCATGGCAGGATGAATGGTGCCACCGCTGCATGAGCAGCGTAAAGTGTGGTCGAGAGGGAACAACTGGTGGACATGTTTGAAAGTGGAAATAAAAGAGTGTGGGTGTGTGTGTATAGAGGGGCAGATAAAGCACTCAGGAATTATACGCAACCACTTAGAACACTGGAATTGCCAAGCATGCCCTAGGAATTCATTGCACTTGACATATTGGTCTGGTCAAAGGATCGAGGGGCAGGAAGAAGTACCTTATTGTCCTCATGGACCCGTATGCACTCCTGGCACTTGGAAGGATTGTGGGTGGAAGAGCTACATTACATTGTTTAATCTTATAATGTATCTTGTTGCACTGCAGTACATAGTATAGTTAAACTTGGATGAGTGATAGAATGTTGTTAGAAGGTGGGCTGCTGAGATATGAGAGAGGGAGCAGCAGGAGGGACCATCTGGGGGCCTCCTTACCTATACAAAAAAGAATAACAGTGGCAGAAATAAGTGCAGGTCGGCCATGGTTACATGGGGGTCGAGACATGGGAAAGTCAATTACAATAGCAGGCTGATCGTGTGACAGAAGACAGAGAATAAGCAGGCAAGGTGGATGTGTGGTGGATGCAAAGGTGAGAAAGCTGGTCACTCCTGTTTCTTACCGATGAGCCAGCCCTTTACTTTGGCTCTAAAGGTCCAAAAATGCAGGTTCCGTTCTAAGGCTGAGGGGTAGGGCATTCCACTGTTTGGCGGCTAACACAGGGAAGCTCGCTCCCCCTGCTCTTTTTAGGAGGAATCTAGGAACGGCAAGGCAATGAGAGTACACGGCTCTATTAGGTCTAGTTGGTTGGTGTTGGTTTACTTTGTCTGCCAGGTATTTGGGGGCCGAATTTGAGAGGCACTTGTGGGTGATGACAAGCGTGCAGGGGTTCTATCCCGAAATGGAAGCCAGTGGGCATCCTGTCTAAAGCTAGTGGTGTGGGTAGATCTCGGTAAGCTTAATGCCGATCTTAAGGCATTATTTTGAAGGACCTGGAGTTTGTTGAGGTTCCTTTTTGAGGTGCCTAGGTATAGGTTGTTGCAGTAGTCAATCCTGGATAACACTAGACCCCTGGATAAGGTAAAACAACTACTCGGTGAAAGGTATGACCTTCAGGCGTTAATTAGCTTGTTCGTGTAGGCAGTGGATGAGGCAGTGGCATTCACTTGCTTTTTGAGAGAGAGGGTAGAGTCTAAGTATACCCCGAGCATTTTGATTTCTTTGACCAGGTTTCCATCGATGTTGATGGATGCACAGCAAGCGTCTAGTTTGTTAAGGTGTGTTTGGGTGCCGACAATCAAGAGCTTGTTTTTTTTGTCATTGAGGCACAGACTGTGGTCTGCCATCCACGCCTGGATTTCCAAGTATATCTTGCTGATCCGTTTAGAATTATCTTCATAGCACCCTGAGAGCGTGATGAGAACCTGGGTGTCATCAGCGTAATTTGTGTATGTGACACCCAGGTTGTCAAGACGGTCAAAGAGGAGCTTAGTAAAGATATTGTTGAACGTTGGCGAGGCGCACGAGCCTTGCGGTACGCCACAGTGGATGGGAATTGGGTCCGCTGAGGAAGATGTTGCGAAGACCATAGTAGTACGATTGGACAGGAATGATTGTATCCAGGTAGAGGCGTTACTAGAGAAGGCAGCGCTGCGGACAAGTGATCACTGAGGATCTGGTCATCAACCAGATCGAGTGCTGCCGATAAGACCAACAGCAGGAGCGTGGCAAGCATACCATGGTCCTTAGCCTCATCCATTTGGATTTTAAGATCCAAGAGGGCTGTTTACGTTCCATGTCTTGGCCTAAAGCCCGGATGTCTAAGGCCCAGTAAGTTGTAGTCCAGTCCTTCAGGTGTTTCTGTATTTGAAGGTAGGCCACTCTGTCTAGAATCTTAAGGATGTAGGGAACGGTGGTGATGGGCCTATAGTTAGTAGGAGTATTAGGGTCTAGGTTGGGTATTTTCAAAAGGGGCATGACCCATGCCCCCTTAAGGTTGTTAGGTACGGTACTGGTTTTGAAGGAGCAGTTGATTAATGCTGAGATGAAAGGGTCCAAGTCCTCATCGCCTTCCTGAATGATTGCTGCTGGCCAAATATCTCCTTGGCATCTGGAGGGTTTAATGCTTTTTATGATCTTTTCCACTTCTTTGGTCGAGATCGAAGATAAGGAGAAGGGTGGGCAGTCAGGGGTGCTAAGAGTCGGCAAGGGTGTGGGTTTTGCGTTCTTGTCCAAGCTATTCTTTTTTTGCTCAACTTTAGATTGGAACATAGCAATTTTGGCTGCAATCACTTTCTGTATATTAGCGCACCAAGCTGCGTTTTTCACACAGGTATATCCGATGGTGGTGCTGGGGACTCAAGTTCCCTGAGACTACTGAAGAGCTCTTTAAGTTTTGGATTTGGCATTGATAATTAGGTTGTTATAAGTCTCCATTTGAATGCTGAGGATAGCAGCTTTGTAAGAAGAGGCAGCTGTGGTGAATAGTTCCTTGATAGTGTGGTTAGGTGACTTTCTCGAAGTGGATTCTGCTGCTCTTTTGGCGTTCAAGGATTTTTAGTTCAGGGGTAAACCATTTGTTCAGGTGGGCTAGTGTTTTAGCTTTGGAAAGTTTAATGGGGGCGATGCTGTTCACAGCAGCCTCAATTGTGTTGTGGTAAAGGTCAACTATCTTGGTTGAGTCCAAGTCCTTGTAGTTGGCTGAGTCTAGGATATTCTGAATCAGAGGACGTAGGTTTTGGAGCGTTAAGTTTCAGTTCTTTCTAGCGAGGACTTGCGGGGCAATCTGGGGAATATGTGTGTTAGGTAAATTCCCGTAGATGGTGAAGGAAATGAAATGATGGTCTGAACAAGCAGTGGGTTCATTTTGAAGGTGGTGGTGGAGCCGTTGAAGTCTGTCAACCAATCCAATGTTCTTCCTTTGTTATGCGTTGGGGACGTGACGCGATAGTTAAAGCAAAGCTGGGAGATAGAATTTTCCAAGGATGAGGCATTGAGGTCGTTAGGATCAAGGAGGCCCAAGTTAAAGTCACCAAGCAGGATTATTTGGGATCCGGGTTAGGGGTTATTAGTCAGTAAGTCAGAGATATCTTCCTCGAAAGAGGAGATACGTCCTGGGAGGCGGTAGATGAGATGCATGATAGTTTGGGATGCTGATAGAGGGATCTTGACTGACAATAGTTCCGTTGAGTGTGGGCTGGATAGGATGTTTTAGCAATGAATGCTACTCTGCCTCCTTTACTGTCCTCTCTTTCTTTTCTTATTATTGAGTAGCTAGTGATAATGCTGGGCCTGATGCAACCAGGTCTCAGTAATTGCCTGGAAGTGGAGGTCATTGCTAGAAATTCGGTCTGCAATGTCTATGGGCAACCGGAGATCGGGCATTTATGAGTGCACCTTTAATGATAGGTTGTTTAGCTAGGCTGGGTGTTTCAGATACTTTAGGAGTATTGAGTAGTTGGGCTAGTGCGTGTAGGTTTAGGTGGGCGGTTTTGGAGGTCTCTCCTGTGAAGTGTCCTACTTTGGGGAATCCGAGAACATAGTCGTATGTTCCTTGCCTTCACTGGACAGGGTGTCCACGGTGTGGGTGGTGATGCAAAGAGATGGATCCATTCAGCCGGGCTGAGAGCAGAGTTAGATGAGGGCAATATTCTGCAGTTGCTGCAGTCTGTGGACTCTCCATAAATATGTGGTGATTGCGGCAGAGAAAGTGGCTGTAATGGCGGTAGGGCGTCAGGTGGTAAGAGTGTGCTAAGGAGTGGGAGCAAGGTTGCCATAGTTAGGGTTACATTTCTTTTTACGAGCAAATAAAGATGAGAAACCAAATACCTGTGTGACTGACTACATAACAGGGAGCCTTTGGCTTATAAATGTTTAATACTCTCTAGGACTTTGAACGTATTAATGTACGTACTTCTGGTATGTACTTCCGCATTTATTTTCATATAAATGTCTTGGAGGTTCTAATAATTGTGGATGTTATAGGCTTTTTTTTTTACATTTCTCCTTCAGGACAAATTGTGTTTTCCTTTTTATCCTATATCCTACCATGTGTTAGGTGCGGACCATCAGGTCTAAGGCTTTCCACGTATACTAGGTTTGGGTTGTGTCTTTAGGACTTCCCACACGCAACGTTCCACATATACATATTGGGGTTAGGAGAGTCTTTGTATAAGCATTACTGTTTTTGTAATATGCTGTTATCTTTATAATACTGTGCATTATTACCCGAAGCACTTATTTGAAGTGATCGTTTAATATGTGTTACTTTTTAAAGTATATAGGTTTCAGTATATCATTATGGTGTATTTTCTATTTATGTCTGAGGACTAATTCTACCTATGTCACCCTGATAACCCTACCTCAGAGTTAAACCTTAATGCTCTGACCACGCTACCTACATGTTAGTAAAGATTTAATTTTTGCTGCTTTCCTCCCATATACGTCTATGGGACACCATTCATTTTGCTATGTTCTCAGTCCTGAACTGATATGTTGGAGATGAGTAAGGAACAAGTTACTTACCTGTAACTGTTGTTCTCCAGCATGAGTCTGGCATGGATTCACATGCTCATGAATATTCCCCGTCGTCAGGCTGGGAATCCTCGGTAAAGAAAAAAATCAGTGTCAGTTTTGTTTCTGATCTGTCTTTCTTAGTAGTAACCAATCACTGATCTCTGGGTCATACTGCCCCCATCCAATGACTGCCCTCTCCCTAAGCACCTCCCCTGGCAGCCATCCTCAGATTTGGTAGCACGTAAAATGGCAGTATGACCAAGTGAAGAGCCGCAGAGGGGAAGGAGGGAGGGTTTGCATGTGAATACATGCCAGACCCATGCTGGAGAACAACAGTTACAGGTAAGTAACTTGTTCCTTCTCCAGCACGGGGTCTAGCATGGATTCACATGCTTATGAATATAAGAATACATAGCAGTATACAAATGCACAACCACGGGAGGTGGCAACAGGCTCAACATTAAGCAATACAACTCAACATTAAGCATCTCTTACCTCCTCACCAGGCTCACCTTTGGCAAACAGGTTGCGCAGCACTGCTTGGCCGACCCTGGACTCCTCCATGGAGTCCCAATCGACGCAGTAGAATCTTGTGAAGGTGTGCGTCGACCTCCACGTAGCAGCCCTGCAGATGTCCAGCAGGGGCACACCAGACAGGAACGCCGTGGTAGCAGTGATCGATCTGGTCGAATGGGCTCTCGGAACGGCAGGTCAGCGGTCGGTTTGCCAACCAGTGACAGTGCATGATGCAGCCGGAGAGCCATCTGCAAATGGAAGCCTTCGAGAGAGCCTTCCCTTGATTCACAGGTCCAAAGTTCACAAACAGCTGTGATGTCTTCCGAAAACTCTTCGTGCGGTCCATGTAGAACTTCAGCGCTCTACCTACGTCCAGCGAGTGCAGAGTCCTCTAAGCCTGCGACGAAGGGAAGAAAACTGGCAACACCAAGGGCTCGTTGAGGTGGAAGTCTGACGGCACCTTGGGCATAAAGGAGGGGTGTGTCCTCAGCATCACCCTTGTGTCGTGAAAAGTCAAGTATGGAGGCTTGCACGATAGGGCCTGCATCTCTCCCACTCGTCGTGCGGAGGTGATGGCCACGAGAAATGCTGTCTTCCACGACAGGAACTTCAACGGCGCCGAATGCATAGGATCGAATGGGGCCCCCATGAGCCTGGTCAGCACCACGTTGAGCTCCCACGCCGGGGCAGAGGCCTTCACCGGCGGGAACGATCGGAATAGTCCCTTCATAAATTCCTTCACCAGGCGATGAGACCACAAGGACGCCCGTCCTGTAGTTCTGGTGTATCGGGAGATGGCAGCCAGATGTATCTTGATGGAGGCGTGAGCCAGTCCAGCTTTGGCAAGCGACAGTAGGTACAGCAATACTTGAGGGGCCGTAATCCGCAGAGGGTTAATCTTCTGTGAACGGCACCAGAGAGAACCTCTTCCACTTGTGTCCATAGCACTTGAGAGTTGAGGACGCCCTGGCTTTTGCAAGAACCTCTCTGTAGTCGGCCAGGATATTGTAACCTCCAAACTCTAGTGCTGCAGGAGCCAAGACTGCAAGTTCAGCGACTCCGGGTCGTGATGAAGAATGGCGCCTCCTTCTCTGGAGAGAAGATCCGCGTCCATCGCCAGCTTGATAGGTAGGGACGTTGACAAGTCCAGAAGGTCCGGGAACCAGATCGGTCTTGGCCACGCCGGTGCGACAAGGATCATCCTGCACCTGGACCTCTTGAGCTGGTTGAAGAGACGGAGCAGCAACAGCAACGGAGGGAACGCGTACAGGAACAGGCCATCCCAAGGGAACGAGAAAGCATCGCCCATGCTCCTCGGCTGTGTGAACCTGCTGGCGAACCTCTGGCACTTGGAGTTCGTCGCCGTCGCAAACAGGTCGATCTGGGATTTGCCCCATCGTTGAAAGAGCCGATCCACCTGGTCCTGGCGTAGTTCCCACTCGTGGCACGAGTGCAGCTCCCTGCTGAGTGAGTCGGCGATGGTGTTTTTTATTCCTGCCAAGTGGAAGGGAACCAGAAACAGCCCCTGGGCGACGGCCCAGTGCCACAGATCCTGGGCCTCCTTGGATAGGGCTGGGCATCTGGTGCCTCCCTGCTTCCGGATGTAGAACATCGTGGTGGTGTTGTCGGTGAAGATCCTCACCACTTTGTCCTTGAGGAACGGAAGGAACGATTTGAGCGCCCAGAACACGGCTCGTAGCTCCAGGATGTTGATGTGGAGGGACCTCTCCTCCGGGAGCCAGAGGACTCTTGCGTGGAGATCTCCGATGTGGGCCCCCCCATCCCTCTAGGGAGGCGTCCGTCGTCACCGTCTCCTGATACGCCAGGGTCTGAAAGTCCATGCCTGCCGTGCGGTGCGCAAGGGTACCCCACCATAGAATCGCCCGACGGAACTCCTCATTGAGCGGGATCCTGTCTTCGAAGCTGCCCGCCGCTTGAATCCAGCGGGCGTCGAGGAACTCTTGTAGCGGACACATCCGAAGTCTGCAAAGGGGCACAAGGTAGATGCATGAGGACATCATCCCAAGGAGGGACTTGATGGACCTCACCCTGGCCACAGCCGTGGCTAACAGGCGCTGCACCTTGCCCAAAATGGCCTTCGTCCTTTCTTCCGACGGAGATGCCAATCGTTCCACTGTATCGAGCTTTGCTCCCAGAAACAGTGCCACCTGCAATGGAACCAGGTGGGATTTGGGGTAGTTGATGGCGAATCCCAGTTCCGTGAGCAGGCGGACGGTCCTCGCTGTGTGTTCGAAGGCGAGTTCTCTTGTCCTTGCACGGATTAGCCAGTCGTCAAGGTAGGGGTAGACGTGGATCCCTTGCAGGCTCAGCCGCGCCGCCACTGGTGAGGCACTTGGTGAACACGCTGGTGCCGTCTTTAATCCGAACGGCAGGGCTCTGAATTGGTAGTGACACCCCTGGACTACGAATCTGAGGAACTCTGTGTCCTTTTAGAATGGGGATGTGGAAGTAAGCATCCTCCAGGTCCAACGACGATAGGAAGTCGCCCTCCTCCAGCTGTCCCAGCATGTGCTGGAGGGTGACCATCCTGAATTTCTGTGCCTTGATGTACTTCAGGGGCGTTGCTAGGGGGTGGGTAAGGGGGCTATAGCCCCTGATCTTTTGGTTGTAGCCCCGGATAGAATCTCAGGAGCTACAGCCAAAAGACTAGCTATCCCCCCCAGTCCCAACAGTACCCACATCAGCTTAGCAACTCCCCTGATGTACTTGTTTAACCGACGCAGGTCCAGGATGGGGCGCCAACCCCCTGTCTTCTTTCTGACGAGGAAGTACCTTGAGTATACTCCGGAGCACCGGAGCCTCTTGGGGACGAGCTCGATGGCACCTTTCTTGAGCATCGCCCTTACCTCCAACAGCAGTTGAGCGATGAGATTCTCCTTCCTGGCCATGGGAGGAATGCGAAGACAATTCCTTTGAAATTCTAGCGAGTGTCCGCGGGCCAGGGTGTCTGGCACCCAACAGTCGGTGGAGATGGACTCCCACACGCTGACGAATGGGGTGCTTCAGTGGGGGCCCGACGCTACAGTCCTGCTTGGAAGAGGCCTTGCCGCCTTGGCCTCCTTGACGACGGCGAGACCCTCCTTGCTTACCGCGACCTCTGTAGGCCTCCTGGGACGCGGAGCGGGCCGCCTGGCGGTACGTAGAAGAGCCACCGCTGGATCCCTTGGAGGCTCCCTGTCTGCCTCCGGAGCTCCGAAAGGGCTGCCGTTGCTGAAGGACACCTAGGGCTCGGGCTGTCTGTCGGTCTTGATGGCCTGAAGGGACTCATCCACCGTCTTCCCAAACAGGTTGTTGCCGTCGAACGGCATATCCAACACTCTGGTCTGGATGTCCTGGCGAAAGTCCATAGCCTTGAGCCATCCTCGTCGTCGAAGGCAAACCCCGTTGCCCAGCTGGCGAAATCCGGTATCGGCAATGGCCATTGCCACCGTTAAGGCGTGATCCGACGCCACCACACCTTCTGCAGAATCTATAGTGCCTCCGCCCTCTTGTTGTCCGGTAGGAAGTCTAGCAGGGGAGCTATCTTGAACCAGAGCTCCCGGTCGTAACGGGCCACAATTGCTAAGGCATTGGCCGCCTAAATCGTTGCCGCCGAGATGACTCGTCCCATGGAGTCCAACTTCTTGCCCTTGCTGTTCGGCGGGGAAGTGGAAGTTGAAGCCGCACCCGCTGCTTTCTTCTTGGCCGCTGGCGAGATGACCGAATCCGGTGGAGGCTGGGCCCTGAGGCACAAGGGGGCGGCGTCAGGGACCCGGTACTTCTTCTCATACCTGTCCCTTTTGGTGGGTGTCGTGGAAGGGTTCTTCAGGATAGCCAGCCCTTCGTCCCAGATTTCGTCGGGCAACGGTACCGCGAGGACCGTCTTTCTCTTGGTCTCCCATCGTTGGTAAAGAAAGCCTTCCCTTTTCTGTTCCTCAGGGCAGAGCTGGAACAGCCTGGATGCCCTGGCTATCAGGGCGTGGAAAGAGCCAATTTTGTCGGGCGGAGAGGCTCGTGTGGGGGGTGATGAAGGAATGTCTGTTGTATCATCGCCACAGTCATCCGTCCCCATCGCTGTATCCGTCGCCGTATCATCCCGAGGGTCCACCAAGGCGGATGAGGGGTCCACAGGCCTTGTGGGCACGAAGGGTGGTGCGGGGTGCTCTCCTCCGCTTGTTCGGAGGGCTTCCCGACGGTCCAGGTTCTGGGTCCTCTGTCGGGGTCCGTGGTAACCTCGTCCTTATCTCAGTACATAAGGATTGGATCGCCAAAATGGCTGCCGAGCTATCCTGGGCTCGGGCAATGGCTGTGACGGGCGGGGTGGCTGCTCCACTGGGCCCTCGTCGTCGCCATCATCGCTATCTTAGATCACATCAGCAGGATCTTTCCCCTGGGATCGAACCTTCTCGAACCTCTCGTGGAGGCCTTCGAACCTCTCGTTGAGGCCTTTCATGGTTTCCACCAGATCCTCTTCGGAGGCTGAATCCGAGTCTGTAATGGCCACCACCTCCCCCCCTTTTTCCATCGGGGTCTTCACGGGGGGGGGGAGGGGTCTTAACGATGGGCTGGAAAGAGGATTCCCTCTGCAGTGGCAGAGACACTCTGGGCCCTGAGGCCGCCTCCACTGGCGTAGTCTCTGCCGGCTTCGCCAGGGCCGCTGCGACAACCTCGATAGAGGCCTTTGCTGGGTGGATCAAGGCCCTCACCACCTTAGGTGTGTCCTGGGCCTTCGCTTTGGGGGGAGGGTCATCTCCCTTCGAGATCGACCGGGGCCTCTCCAGAAGCTTACCCGGGTTCTCGGACTTCCTCTTCCCCGAACCAGAGCTCTGGCTCGCGGTTGATCGTGTCGGGGAAGTCGCGCCCTGCTTGGCAGCCGAAGAGCCCGACCTTTCGGCGCTCCCGGTGCCCGCAGACTTGTGGTGCTTAGCCTTCTGTTGTGTGTGCCCTCACAGGACTTAGAAGACCGCTCAGACTTTTTCTTCACCTTCTCACCTGCTGTGCCCTTCTCCAGCCAGGCGGCGAGGCGGGAACGACGATTTTGCTTGGTCCGTTCCGACAGGTTCTTGGAGAACGCACAGTCCTTTTCCATGTGCGTCTTGTCCTCATGAAGGCAGTAGACATCTCGAATGCTCGTCCTCCTTGAAAACATTTTGCAATCCGCATCCCGGGCAGCTCCTGAACAGCTTGGATCCGGGAGTCGAGCTTCCCTTGTCCTGGGCCATGTCCGTTGAGGTAGGCCTCAGATCTTCTGGAACCTCCAAGAAGCGTAACCCAACGAAAACTTCACCCTTGAGGGGCGTAGAAGAATTCCGAAACGGGTCCCCGTTATCGGAAGTGGAAACGGTGGAGCTTGAGGCTCGATTAAACCGAAAAATGAGAATCTCCTGAAAAAGCACAAAAACGCACTAAAAGTTCGAGAGCTAAGCACAATGACTTCCAACACTTGAACGTGCAGTAAAAATCTGAGGATGGCTGCCAGTGGAGGGGCTTAGGAAGAGGGCAGTCATTGGCTGGGGGCAGTATGACCGAGAGATCAGTGATTGGTTACTACTAAGAAAGACAGATCAGACACGAAACTGATACTGATTTTTTCTTCACCGAGGATTCCCAGCCTGACGACGGGGAATATTCATGGGCATGTGAATCCATGTCAGACCCCATGCTGGAGAAAGTCTTTTGCTTTACTTCCCTTGCTTAGTGCTCATTTTAATGTGGAGACTAATACATACATACGACTATCATTGCTGAGAGACTATGCCTCTGGATGACTATGGATGACTTATATCCTTCCATCTGTTCATTATGTAACTTTTGGGTTACAATTACAATGTGCCCAGGATGGGCTGTTGGCAGTAGATGTTTTCCTAGTACACTATCGCATTTACCGCAAAATGCTACTAAGAGTAGCTAGCACTCGGAGATGGTGATGCCACAAGAGTTTTGCCTGTCCTTTGGCACTTTTCTTTTGGCCTTCTTCATGCTTCTAAGGAATTGCCTTAAATGGAATGACCTTTCCTCTGGAAAGCTGCTGCTTTTTAAGAAATTAAAGACGTCTGCTCGAGTATGGCCAGAGATGGGGGCTGTGACCGTCTGATCCTAGTCCACATCATGATGCATGAATGTCTGTTACTGGGCAAAATGTGTGGCCAGTGTTAGGAACAATGTCTCTTTTGGCAACTATCCCTGCATTGTTTCTCTAGAGCCCCAATCTTTTTTGCTTTGTTTTTAAACCTGTTCTGGCTTTTTGAGTCTTCAGCTCAACTTCCCCTGCCTTTGCTCATTTGTTATGGGGGAACTGATCAGTCCTTCAAAGAACAAGTTACTTTCTTACCTGGTAACGTTCTTTCGATGGGATGGTCCGACGACGTATCACATATCTATGACATGTAATCACCACAGCTGTGCTGCTTCGGAAACTTTTTTCGGCGTCTGCGTCCTGCGTCGATGACGTTGATGCGCCGTCGTCGAGGGCCTCCTCCGACGTCTGACGTCATCCGATGTGATAAGTAGGACGCACGACGCCCATAGCCTCAGTTGTAGTTTTTTCCGCCGTAACGTGTGACACTAGTCAACTGCCAGTCAGACACAAAGCCTTGCGGAACGTAAGCTGCAATCGCAAAAGAAATTCTGCAGCGGGGAAGGCAGGGCGGGAGCGATATGGAATACGTCGTCGGACCATCCCATCGAAAGAACGTTACCAGGTAAGAAAGTAACTTGTTCTTCGAGAGGACTGGGTCCTCCGACGTATTCCATATCTATGACAGACTCCCAAGGCAGTACCAGAGCAAGGAGGAGGGAAAGAATTTAGAATCAAGATTTAGAATAGCCAATCAAATAGAGCAAAGGACCGCCTTGCCAAAGGCCAGATCCTGTGCTCGGATGGAATCGAGGGAATAGTGACATGCAAATGTATGTACTGAAGCCCAGGTGGCTGCATCACAGATGTTACGAATAGGAACACCCCTCTGGAGGGCAGTAGACGCAGCCGTACCCCTCGTAGAATGGGCCCGCAATCCAGCCGGTGGGTCCTTACCCGCCAAGCAGTAGCACTCCAAGATTGCCAAAATAATCCAGCGAGACAAAGTCTGTTTCGTCACAGCTTGCCCCAAACGCTTTCCAGCGTAACCAATAAAGAGTTGATCGTCCACTCTGACCCGGGACATGCGTGAAACATAAAAGCTTAAAGCTCTCCTAGGATCAAGCCTATGGAGCCTCTCCTCTTCCTTACCAGGATGCGGAGGAGGAAAGAATGCCGGAAGAACAACCTTCTGGGCCAAATGAAATTCCGTCACTACCTTCGGAAGAAAAGAAGGACGAACTCTAAGGACAACCCTGTCCTTGTGAAATACAGTGAAGGGAGGCTTAACTGAAAGTGCCCGTAACTCACTCACTCTGCGAGCGGAAGTAACCGCAACTAAAAACACAGTTTTCAGAGTTAACAGCCTCAAAGGGCAAGAATGTAAAGGCTCAAACGGAGCACCCATAAGAAACTTAAGAACAAGGTTTAAATTCCAACCGGGCACCAGGAAAGGTGACGGAGGGAACACATTAGAGAGCCCTTTCAGAAACTGCGAAATCAAAGGGATTTAAAAGTAAGAACACTCTTCAGATGAGCGCTTAAAGATGGACAGCACCGCCAGATAACCTTTAACGGTACCCACTTGCAAGCCCCTGTGGGCCAAAGAAAGTAAAAAGGACAGAACCATGGGGATGTCACATGCAAAAGGATCCACATTCTGAACTCTGCACCAGTCGCAGAACTTACGGCAACGGTACAGAGACTTTGTTGCTGGCCTTCGGGCCGAAAGCAACACCTCCATCACGTCCTCAGGGAGGTCCCAATCCTTAATACCTCAACCTTTCAGAAGCCAAGCGTGAAGGTTGAGGGATCTGACCTCTGGATGGAGAACCTGACCCCCCTCCCGTGAGAGCAGATCGTCTCGGTAGGGAAGACGACGTGGAGGGCAGATGGACAAGTCGAGAAGGTCCGGGTACCACGTCCTCCGAGCCCACGCCGGGGCAATGAGGATCATCCGGGAACCGAACTTCTGTAACCTCCGCAGCACTTGCGGGATGACGGGGACTGGAGGAAACGCATACAGCAGCGGGAATGACCACTCCACCACGAACGCGTCTCCTAAGGCTCCTTTTGGAGGAAATTCCCGCGAGCAAAACCTTTCGCACTTCCGGTTGACACTGGAGGCGAAGAGATCCACTTGAGGGGTCCCCCAAAGGGCGAAGATCTCCAGGAGAATCTCCTGAGCCACCTCCCACTCGTGAGAGATTGCGCTCTGCCTGCTCAGAGCGTCCGCCGTCACGTTCTCGACTCCGGCCAGATGAACTGCCGAGATCGAAACTTCCTGCTGGATGGCCCAGAACTCGAGCTGCATCGCCTCCCTGCACAGAGGAAGTGACCCTGCCCCCCCTTTTTTGTTGAGGTAGTGCATGGCCACTGTATTGTCCGTCAGGATCAGGACACTCTTTCCTCGCACAGTCGGCAGAAAAGCCTTCAGGGCTAGCCTGATGGCCCTCAGCTGCAAAAGATTGATATGGAGTCTGGACTCCGACGGAGACCAATGACCGCTGACTGTCAGCCCGTTGGCATGAGCTCCCCATCCCGTGAGGGATGCATCCGTCACGATCGTCACCTCCGGCCAGGGAAGCCAAAATGGAGCCCCCCTCATCAAGTTGCCTTCGACGGCCCACCACAGAAGATCCCAGGCGACCGAGGGCGGCACCTGAACCGGGTCCGACATCCTGCCAGAGGACTGCGACCATTGCGTCTTGAGTGCCCACTGCAAAGATCTCATCCGCAGGCGAGCCTCTGGCACCAGAAGAATGCAGGATGCCATGAGGCCGAGCAACCTCAAGAACTCGAACGCAGGGAGCGTCTAGGCATGCTGAAACTTGTGCACCATCTGCTGAATGTGAAGAGCCCTCACCTGGGGAGGAAAACACTGCCCCAGGGAAGTGTCGAGCACTGCTCCGATGTACTGGAGCCGCTGTGTTGGCGTCAAATGGGACTTCTTTAAATTGAGGGAGAAGCCCAGCCTGTGAAGGGAGCGGCAGGTGACGGACAGATGATCCATGACTTGCTCGGGAGAGCTCCCCCTGATCAACCAATCGTCCAGGTAGGGGTAGACGTGAATCCCCCCTTGCCTGAGATGCGCTGCCACCACCACCATGAGCTTGGTGAAAACCCTCGGGCGGAGGTCAATCCGAACGGCAGGACCCGAAACTGAAAGTGCGAGTCGCCAACCGCGAACCTCTGGTACTTCTTGTGCTTGGGATGGATCGGCACATGGAAGTAAGCATTTTTGAGGTCGAGTGACACCAACCAGTCCTGAAGCTGAAGGGCCTGGAGGACTTGAGAGAGAGTAACCATCTTGAACTTGTCCTTCCTGAGGAGTTTGTTCAAACCGCGCAAGTTCATAATGGGTCTCAATCCCCCGTCTTTCTTCGAAATCAAAAAATAAGGGGAATACCATCCCTTGTTCCTCTCCGCTACAGGCACCAGTTCTATGGCGCCTTTCTCCAGCAGGGCTTGAATTTCCTGCGCAAGGAGCGGATCCGGACTCTGCAAAGAGAGGTTCCCCGGTGGATTGTCGCGAGGCCTGTGCCGAAAGGGAAGACAGTAGCCGTGGGTTATGATCTCCAGAACCCACACATCTGAAGTAATGGCTTGCCACACTACAAGATGCTGCGCCAGCCTTCCCCCAACCGGCGAACCATGGGACATGGCCTCACGACTGAGTGGGAGCGGCTGCGGCGTTACCTGAGGGCAAAGAGGCAACTGCCCGAGCGGCCTTGGCACCACGGGTACCCTGTCGTCCACCTCTGGTACCCCTGCGGTGGCCTCTTTGACTGCCAGCTCCTCTCGCTTTACTGAAGGATGAGTAATAGCGAAAGGAACCACCCCTCCACTGCTGTCCCCTAGGACGAAAAGGCGGAGGCTGGCGAACTGCAGCGCCCAACGACTTCGCTGCAGCTTTTGAGGTCTGCAACCTCTCAAGGCTCTCGTCAGCCTTGCTGCCAAAAAGGTGTTCACCGTCAAAGGGCATGTTGAGGAGCCGGGACTGCACATCAGGAGCAAATCCCGACTTCCGCAACCACGCAAACCTGCGTATCACGGTGCTCGCCGCCATGGACCTACTGACGCATTCAGCTAAATCCAAACCCGACTGAACGGATTCACACATGGCATCCTTACCATCCTGGACCATAGCAAGGAAACCATCCCGTTCGTCCCCTTCGGGAATATGTTCAGCCGCCAACGCAACACAGTTCCACAGAGTTTGAGTGAAATGAGACACGGCACAAATGGAGTTGGCCGCCTGAAGCGCCATACCACCAGAAGAAAACACTTTCTTCGCCCAGCCATCAAAACGTTTGTCGTCCCTATCAGGAGGGATGGTAGGATACGACGCCTGCTTTGCCGGGGCCGTGGCCGCCTGCACCACCAAACTCTCCGGAGTGGGGTGCCTGGTCAAGTAGCAGGGGTCGCTACTGGCTGGACGGTATTTTCGCGACAAGGATCTGCCCACCGCCGGGAGACTCTCAGGAGCAGTCCAAGCCGCCGCCACCCTTCTCTGTAAAGCCATATGGAACGGCAGTACCGGGTCAGTTGGGGGACCAACATCAAGGATGTCCGTCAGATCATCCTGCACAAACTCCCCTGGGGGAGCAGACCATCCCAAGTACTCAGAAACCCTAGCCATAAGGCGCCGGTACGAGGAATCGGCATGAGAGCCAGGCTCAGGCCTACAAAACTCCACCTCCGGAGAGGTGTCCAGTCCACTGGCATCATGCAGTGACTGTCTCAATTCGTCAAACTGACTATGGCCCGAGACAATTTCATCTGGAACCTGACTAGGAACCAGGCCATCAGAATCCTCATCCGCCTCTGAAATATAGTCCAGGTGGCGAAAAGAAGGCACCCCAGAGTGCTTGCTCTTAACCAGAGCCTTCCTAGGGGGTTCTCCCGTGCCACGGGGTACCTCCGACACGAAAGGCATCGATGGCGTTGAGCGAATCGGCGCCGGCGTCGAGAGAACCGGCATCGGCGCCGAGAGGATCGGCGCCGAGAGGATCGGCGCCGAGGAAATCGGCGTCGACGTCAGACGCAGCGCTTCCAGCATCGGCGGCGTCGACACAGCCTTCGAGGCCGGAGCCCCGAGCGCGTCCCTCGACGACCCGAGCGTCGACGGCTTCGACGACTGCCTCGAAGCCGGAGCCTCGAGAAAGCCTGTCGACGCCCTCGACGCCTCAGACGTCGATGTCTTCCTTGAAGACTTCACAGGTGCACACGGTCTCGAACGCGTCGAGGACCGGGACCTGGAACGGGTACGGCGAGAACGAGTCTCCTTGTCCGAACGGGACCTCTCCCGTGACTCGTGCCGACCACTCATGCGAGCGGTGTCTCTCGACCTCACACGACCGACCCCACTCGGGGGCGCGGACGGCTTAGTACCCTGCGACTCAAGAATCGCCAGCATTTTCTTCCCGAAGGAAGCCCATTCCTCCGGCATCGCACGACTGGTGGGGTAAGCGACGTGCCGGGAAGAGTCCTCTGAGGAGGACCTGGAAGACGACCGGTGTCGGCGCTTCCGAGAACGCCTCGAAGAGGCTGAGGAGTGGCGAGACCGACTCCTAGAAGGAGACCCACGAGACTTCCGACGATGACGCGGAGAGTCACCCCTCGAATCATCCGTCGAAAGCCCCGCAGACTTCGACTTCCTGGGCTTGGATACCCGACCTACCGACAACAACTTCTTACGTTCGCGTAAGGCTTTGGACGTGAGCGACTGGCAGTCGATACAGTCATCCGTGTCGTGGGCCTCCCCGAGGCACCAGAGGCAGGCGTCGTGCGAGTCCGTCACCGACATCTTGGACCCACACTCCCCGCACTTCTTGAAACCCGGACGCAGGGTCGAAGACGAAGTCGAAGACATCTTCACATGAAGGATTTGCACAAAACGAACAGGTTCGAAGAACCGAGAAGAACAGAACCCCAAAGAGTCGAGGCGTGAACCGAGAATCACGAAGCAACACTTTCGCGGAAAAAACGGAACTGAGGCTACGGGCGTCGTGCGTCCTACTTATCACATCGGATGACGTCGGACGAGGCCCTCGACGACGGCGCATCGACGTCATCGACGCAGGACGCAGACGCCGAAAAAAGTTTCTGAAGCAGCACAGCTGTGGTGATTACATGTCAGATATGGAATACGTGGGAGGACCCAATCCCCTCGAACTATCAGTACTGGGAAACTGTTTCCCTTGTATTTTTTCTTAAATACTTCTAACTTTTTAACGTTATACACAAGCAAAGACCCCGATTGGTGCTTCAGCCCTTGGACTAGTGGGACCCACTAGTCTGGATTTCTTCCTCAGGAACCAGTTGTCCTGATTCTTTGGAAGTGTCCCTGAACAACCCGGTGGACTGACCAGCTCTCATGAGCTACCGCGCCAGAATTGTCGCTGTTGTACATTTGAACCTGAAACTTGTGGTACACGTGGACTTTGCTGACAATTTTAGCGTCCCAGTCGGAAGGGTGTCATGTAGAAATGTCTTCAACCGCGACTGGAAGGAGGCCTGCCGTCATCTGTGTGTGGTGGGCAACACTGGAACTCGCCTTCCCCCATTCTGTGAAAGTTCCTGAAGGGGCCTGCATCAGTGAATCTTTAATTTATTCATTGCCAGGGGTTGGATATTGCATCTGGACCTGACCGGAAGGATCCTTGCAAAGGCAGCCCCTAGTTGATCCATCATGTTATCGGGGATAATCGGAGTAAGGGGGTGGGGGTGAGGGGGTAAGTAAACACAAAGTCTCCCTGTCCTCCATAGGATAACATTGGAAACCAGTCCCTTTGTATCCTAACATTCCATTCCACTGATTTCTGGTCATCGAACCTGGGTAGTATCATCTGAAAGATAAGAACACTATTTACTTATCTAGTAGCATTGTTGAATATCTTATTTGAATCCATCCCAAACAAAAGTAACTTACCTGCTACCGCTACATTATGGGGAGAAGCATGGTAGCTCCTGTGACTTTTGGGCACAAGGCCCCATACTTCTTAGCAATTGGACTGCTGAAGTTCGGGAAATCCACTTGTGACTTGATTACATCTTTACTGCATTAATCAACTTAACTCTTGAAGTGTCTAAATCATTTAAATGCATTTTAAGAACCTATTGTACTGAATTTGTTATTTATATAGCGTTATTTCCCCATTGTATGGCCCCAAAGCACTTTGTGGTTGGAACGCCCTTGGTGACTGGAATCCATGTGTAGGAAGTTCTAGGAGTTTAAATTAGAGGATGGGTGTGTGCATTTTTGCCAGGCTATGGTGAGCTAGCTAGGCTCCAGTAAGCAGCCCAGAGGTCAGGCACGTGGGTGGACACTGCTGGTGGTTTAGGAGCAAGTGCTATTGCTGAAGATTCGATGTGTGTTCAGATAGACAGAATTTTCTTTTGTTGGTTGTCGCTGTATACTAATGGAGGTGTTGAGGTACGTTTGGGGTTTCGGTGTGGACGGCTATGTGCGCTGCTAGACCGGAATGGCATAGAAATAGCTGCATTCTATGGTGCTTGGATGGGTGGGTGGTCGTGCCAACAGACGTGGTGTAGGGTATACGTACCATATGCAAAACAAAAGGGGGGTCTGGGGATCTCTCTACCAGCACAAACACAGCCCAAAGACCTGTTCCCTGGGTGAATAACCCCTGGGAGAGACTACCAAGTCTTTAGCTCACTGTCCCTTTCACAGAAGAAATGTCACCGCATATCAGCCTTTGTCCTGGCCAGGGGCAGTCCAGCGCCGAAATGCTAGGCAATTCTTCTCTGAACAAGAGTACCAACAGTAACCCCATATACGTGTTTCAGCCTTGTTGGGCATCATCAGTGAGGTGAAACTGTGCCTCTCTAAGAACATTGAGAGATTCCCAGACCCACCCCTTGTTTTGCATAAATGGGTCTCACCCTAAGTTAAAAGGGCAATCCAGACGTGGACCCCTTGCTCACTGTTCTTAGAGAGGCACAGCTTCACCTCACTGGGGTTGCTTTTGGTACTCTTGTTCAGAGGAGAATTGCCTAGTATTTCAGTGCTGGACTGCCCCTGGGCAGGACAAAGACTGATATGCAGGGACATTTCTTCTCTGTGAAAGGGACAGTGAGCCAAAGACTTTGTAGAGTCTCTCCCAGGGGTTACTCACCTAAGAACAGGTCATTGGGCTGTGTTTGTGCTGGTAGAGAGATTCCCAGACCCCAACCTTGTTATACGTACCATATGGTTGGATGGAATTAGACTGCAGTGTTCTTTTTCTTTCTTGACCCAATGAAGGCGGCTGGTCTCGTTATTCGGGGTCTCCCTGGAAGAAAAGTCTGAGCAGTAGGAGAGTGGCCTGGAGGGAGGAGGGGCATGGGTTGAAGAGGATGATTGGGGATGAGGGGAGGATGATAGTTTGTTACGGAGAGCCTCTGCGAAAGCTGCCAGCATCCGTGCGCGATTGGTGAATAGGTGTGTTGTGTTTGGATGAGCGATAAAGTTTAGAGATTGGGGGAGGGTTTCAGGAGGGAGGGAGGGAAAGGAACAAGTTACTTACCTGTAACTATTGTTCTCCAGCATGGGTCTGGCAAGGATTCACACCCTCATGAGTATTCCCTGTCAGGCCGGAAATCCTTGGTAAAAGAAAAACAGATTCACTTTCACTTACAAACTGTATTTCACATCTAAAACAATCATTGTACTCTGGGTCATACTGCCCTCAGCCAATGACTGCCCTCTCCCTAAGCCCCTCCTGTGGCAGCCATCTTCAGATTTGGTAAGCACCTAAAGTGGCACTATGACCAAGAAGAGCCGCAAAGAGATAAGAGGGAGGGTTGGCAAGTGAATCCATGCCATACCCATGCTGGAGAACAATAGTTACAGATTAGTAAGTAAATTGTTCCTTCTCCAGCATGAGGTCTAGCATGGATTCACATGCTCAAGAATAACCAGGTTACTCACCGTAGTGACCATCTTACTCCTAGTCCATAGTCTCCTTTCCTCCATACTTATGGGACATCCCTCCGTCCTGTGGGACGGGACCAGTTTACTTTGTAAAAAACATCCAACATTTTTTTTCCAAAAATGTGTCCTTCCTCTTTCTTGCGCGAGGCCCGGCATGAGGCCATAACCCCACCCACCGTGGCTTCGCCCTGCGCATCATTCCTTTTCTATCGCCAGGTCAGAGACCTATTAGTAATAACAGAGGAACCTTATTAGAGGGGACGGCGGGCGGGTGTATGGAGGAAAGGCGACTATGGACTAGGAGTAAGATGGTCACTACGGTGAGTAACATGGTTATACTCCTATGTCCCGTCCGCCTTTCATCCATACTTATAGGAGATTCCCAAGCACTCCTAAGAGGAACTACGGGTGGATGGAAATATCCCTTACAGAAAAAGGTTCTTCAGCACAGCCTGACCAAACTGAGGATCAGCACTTGAGCTCATGTCAAGACAATAATGCTTACAAAAAGCAAATGGGGAGGCCCAAGTAGCTGCCCTAGCGATGGACTCCCAGGGTACATATTTCTGAAAAGCAACCGCCTTGCCCTGCACCAGGTGTGCATGAATACCCCTAGGAGGCTTCCGCCCTTGGACGGTGAAAGACTCTGTAATGCAGGCGCCGATCCACTGGGAAATAGTCGCCTTAGATGCCTGCTTACCCTGAGGGTTACCAAAAGTCACAAATAGTTGTAAAGAACTCCTAAGCTTGGATGTTCTGTCCAGATACAACTTAAGAGCCCTCCTGACATCGAGACAATGCAGAACCTTTTCTGCCTCTGAGGCAGGGTTCGGAAAAAAGACCGGCAGGGACATCGGCTGATTCAGATGGAACTCAGATACCACCTTCGGCAGGAAAGCAGGATTTGTCCTTAGGACTACTTTATCCTTGTGAAAGACCAAAAAGGGGTGCTCCACCGACAAGGCCTGGAGCTCACTCACCCGCCTTGCTGACGTAACAGCGACCAAAAAGGACACTTTCCAGGCTAGGTACTTGAGGTCCACCGTGGCCATTGGTTCAAAAGGCTTGTGGCACAATGCAGTCAGGACTACATTTAGATCCCACGGAGGGTGCGGACTACCAATTGGAGGGTAGAGACGTGTCAAGCCTGCAAAATGCCTCTTAACCACTGGATTACCCAGAGAATAAGAAAATTGGTCCGCAGAAAGATAAGCGGACATGACAGAAGGTGAACACCCGACTCTACTAGGAAGGATACGAAGGACAGCACCGTGTCAATCGTAGCCCCCCTTGGGTCCAACTGTTTTTCCAAACACCAATGACAGAACCTGAGCCATTTACTTCTGTATTGGGATCTAGTCAAGGATTTCCTGGCTGCCTGGATAATACGCATGTTATCCGCAGACAAGTTAAAGGATAGTTCCGGGACTTTTTTTTTTATTGTTCCTATGGTTTGGCCATGTGTTTTTAAGCATAAATCGGTAGATCGCAGAAAACTTTCCTATGGACCTTACCCGACTTTTCGTCCATTAACGCACTCGAAATCAGCCGCCATTTTCTGATAATCCTATCATTTCCCCCATCGCCCTGGCTCACCTGCTTTTGCGGCACTAAATCAAATCCCCCGCCCCTGAGCCTGACATCAGACGACGCGTACCGCCCATTTCCCAACGCCAAAGCACGTTTCGCGTCAACAATCGCTGCGCCTCAGCTAATGAAGTGTCGCCATGGAAATGGCAGGACGCCTCTTTCCTCAATAAGTATAAACACACCGTTTCACAACACACAGCAGCAGATTTTCGATTCCATTCCTCTCTCTGTGTTACTTTGAGTATTCTGTGACTCGTTTCTGTGCTCTGGTCAGCTACCTTCACCGCTTCTAGGCCTTTTGAACACCTGTACCATCTCTGTAAATTATTTTACTTTCTTTACCACACAATGGCTACAATAATGCCGTATATGTACGAGCCCGAGTACACCAAGGAGGAACTACTGGAAAGGCAAGCACGCGAAAACGATGGGGATTCGGACGGCAGTTGGGAGGACCAGTCAACGGATGAAGAGCCTGGACCATGTCGCATGGACGGCGTCTCCACCTGGTGCACGTGCAATCGGTGCGAGCTAATGCCAACTGAGGAGGAGAACTGCTGCTGCCGTGAAAATTCCGGGTGCTTGGCCTACATTTCGGAAGGCGAGCCAAGTCCGCAATGCATCACCGAGCTGCCAGAGTTCAGGGAAGCCTGCCTCTCACGGACCGTGTTGAGGATGATGATGGTGCTTATGCACGAACTTCGCGGCACTGTTCGTCCGCGTAATCCGAGTAACGAGTAAGTATACTCTGGTTGTGATGTCAGTGATGCCACTACTATTTCATGGTCGTCTCCCACATATAAAATTACATCTACAGATCATTCGAACGCATGTAAATTGGTTCCATATTGTGCATTTTCTAGATAGAATTGTTTTCAAAGCAGAATGTCATTTTTTACCTGAATCGACATTGATAAGAAAGTTTTGTCATTTTAATACAGTTTGCATCTTTCTTTTTCACAGGTGGTACAGGCTGGTGGCCTATCGTTGCTTCACTTGGTGGCTTCACAGGAGGCTCGGACACCGCGTTCGGAGAGTAATACCTGCCTGTGCGGTACTTGCCATTAGACAACATTTCCCCAGCGACAGTGGACAATACCGCAGATTTTCCCTGGATGTGCTGCAACCGGAACTTTATAATGTGTAATGTTTATTATTTATGTTCAATTGAAATTAAGATCTAAAATAAAACCCAACATATATTTTAGCAATGGTTGTTTTGATTTTTTAAATGAATCTGGTGTGTCTCCATTGAATAGTCTTCCTGTGCCTTGTCTTGTCACACCACATGTCTCGTTGAACCCATATGCAGCAGACATACATGTTATTTTGCGGGTTGGCATCAAGCCTCCCGGCCTTGCCTCCTCCCCCAAAAATACTTACCACACCACTTTGTTCAAGCGTTGGCAATAAAAGGAAGGCCGTTGGATTTTATTGACACAAAACATGGTTATAGGTAAATAATCCATATGGTTGATCATAATAAATCATCCTTTTGGGCACCGGGTACAGAGATGACCCCCTCTGGCCCGTGCCGCCTTGCCACCACAGGCCAGCCTGCTGCTGACTAACTGCCTAGGCATCCAGGGTCTCCAGGGTGAACTGCACCCATATATTCTCCTGGGAGGGTGAGGTATTTATAAACTCACCCCCTGCCTTCCATGTACTAGATCCTGCAGCCTGCCTCTTACATGCAGTTAGATGGCCTCTCCTTGGTGAGGCCCTGCGGCAAACGAGTCTTGTCTGCACGACCACAGCCCCAATCCACACCCCCCCCCCACCCTATCAAAGGCAGTTCGCACCGGGGTACTTGCGCTGGCAAGTGGAGCTGTCAGGGAGCGATAAAGGCCAAGAGGTGCCAAAGACCATGTACACTTCAAAGTGGTCTATAGAGCATGGGTTGTTGTTCCCATGTCTATCTCCAGACCCCGTGTCTCCTGCCAAGCATCCCCCTCACGCTGGACGCCCCCCTGCAATCCACATAAGTGTGTCTCCATTCACAAGTCTTCCTGTGTCTTGTCTGCACGACCACCGCCCCAATCCACCCCCCGCCCTATCAAAGGCAGTTCACACTGGGGTACTTGTGCTGGCAAGTGGAGCTGTCAGGGAGCGATAAAGGCCAAGAGGTGCCAAAGACCATGTACACTTCAAAGTGGTCTATAGAGCATGGGTTGTTGTTCCCATGTCTACCTCCAGACCCCGTGTCTCCTGCCAAGCATCCCCCCCTCACGCTGGACGCCCCCCTGCAAACCGCATAATGCCACGACATATACACGTCATTCATTCACAAACACACCCCTGTTTCGAATCCTTTATAACCCACTTCATATTTCTAATGAGCACTTCTTTGCGCTTTGCTAGTCAACCCGTGAAGGTGCTGGTTATCTGCTGTTCGTCTCTGTGAACTTCCGTGACCACTTCGAGGAAACTCCTCAGTTTGCAACCTGTGAACTGCTCCCTGTTCTACGACAAGAAACTACTCTGATTCCTGTATCTAACTGTTTGTTCGTCAAGGTAAGGCCATGTACCATAATCATTTTGCGTTCAATTTCTTTTCGTTCAAGACAGTACATGCAAGGAACCAGTCACATGTTCTGAGTCTAGTCAAATTATCTTTCTATTTTTTTAAAGTTATTCAAATACTTATCCGCATGTGAATAACGTGTGTAGTTCCAAGAACCAAAACGAACCTTGCATTGAACCTTTTATGTGTCATTTAATTTTTTAACACATTGGTATTCATAGAGAATTGTTGATCTTTACTTTTCAGAACTTTCCACAATGCCTGCCTGTTCCATTGGCGGTTGCCCTTCGAAGACCCATAATAAATCTGAAGGTACTATAATGCATGTTTTCCCTAAGACAATAGATCAGATAAGAGAATGGGTCCGATATTGCGGATATCCACCGTCTGAGCTTGAAAGTAGAGTCCTAGAAGTCTTTGCGGACAAGAGGGGTGATCGATACCGCATCTGCAGCAGGCACTTTACCTCTGACATGTACTCCACATCATTGCTAATAAAGAAGAACACACCGCGAACGAGGCGAAAATTGCTCTCAACCGCTATTCCCACGCTATTCGTCCACATCTCTCCACTGGTGAGTCAAGTTTACGTATTTATCTCTCGGCCTTGCGGTAGTGTGTAGCATTAGCTAACAATAATTTCCCCATTTATGTATCCACTCAATATGAAGGCGGAAGATTCTCCATCCGTGTCGTTATTGCAGTCATCAGCCACTTCAAGCGCCTATCGGGTAATCTTACTTGGCTATTCTGCCACTGACTTGTTTTAGGCATGTAAATCAATAGTTTTAATTTATCGTGTAATTATTTTACCTAATGGTACACCCTTGTACTCATCCTCTAGTCTGTTTTCAGTTATAATTATTGTTATCCAAAATAATGCAAGTACTGTCTTTCAGGGAGATGCTGAGGAGTCCAACGTATTGACGACTACCGTTGATGTCACTCAGATGCTCGAGGTACGTTTCCGGACATTTCCATCGATGGAGATCATCAGATCTTGCATTCTTGTAGCGTGATTGTTACACACAATGTTTCTTTCGTTTTTAGCCATTGATATGTCCTTCTGTCGTCGCCCTCCTATGTGTCTTCTTTTTTCAATATTGTGTTCATTACTAATGAAAGTCCTATGTTTCAGGGAGTCGATGGAGCATTAGTCCAAGAAGAAGGGGGAGCATGCAGTTACGGGTCGGCGCAACAGCTTGCAGAAGTGTGCACCGCAGTTACATCGTCCCTTGATGTTCTTATGCATTTCGAGGTATGGATACTGACAGTTCGATCAAGCGAAATCATATGACGTGATTACATCCGCTATACTTCCTTCTTTATTAACGCAAGTACTATGTTTCAGGGAGATGACGGACCTTCTTCTACACGAACATCACCCCTAGTAGTTGATGCAGATCTCTGGGTGGTGACACTTCCAACGATCGAGCAAATCGAATCATATTTACATATCCATTATTTATTTTAGACAACTGATCATGTGTGCAGGTCTATTTAGATGAGCCGTTGACGCCTGCACAAAGTTTCTGTTCTTTTTATCAAAATAGAAAACCATACTAATGCAATTACTGTGTTTCAGGGAGTCACTGAAGCATCATCTTCAATAATATCATCAATGGAAGTCTATGAGGAGCCTGAGGTATGGATCTTGACAGTTCCATCTAACTAGATCAACAATGCGTGAATAATTGTCGTTTGAATGTTCTACACAAAGCGTTCATTCGTGTTTTGCTATTGAGATGTACGTGGGTATTGGTCCCCAAGTACATTTTGTATTTTCAATATTATTATACATACTAATGAAAGTTCTATGTTTCAGGGAGTCGATGGAGCGTCAGTGCGTGATGGATGTGCTTATGAAAATATAGTCGTTGCAGCGCAAGAGGAAGTGGAGACATGCACACACGAGTCGGAGCAACAGCGTCCTGATGTTGAAGTTCGAGGCAAGAAAGTTTCAAAGAAAAGAAAGCAAAAGAAGGTTAGTGTCCTGGTCACTATATTATGTTGTTTGTCACTGTTAATAGTTCAATACTGTAAGTTGTGTTTAAACTGAACATCCCTTTTCCAATCTGTCCTCTAGTTGCGAGTGGGTGTACGAACTAGATCTACACAGACAGTGAAGCGAACGAGAGATGTTGCTTGTCAAACCTTTTGGCAGGGACTTGAGACTGGAGATGCATCGTGCCAATGGGAAGAATATGAAGTGATTGACAACGGAGCTATACCAGCACCAGCCATTGATAGTGAATGTCCTCCTGGTAGCTCGGATGCAGTCGGAGATCAATTCACAGAATCCACACCCGCAAAAACTAAGCCCGCGAGAAAGTTGAAGAAATTGTCTTATTCACCCATCGCCGGAGAAGGAACAGATGTTGCAATGGAAGAGAATGAAGTGGACTACAATGCAACACCATCAATATCACTGAACATAGCGGAAGACGATATCGGAGATTCTATCTTTCATGTGAGTGACATGTCCTCAACGTTACAGGCCGAACCAGCTGGGATGCAGAGTGACAGTATAAGGAAAGAGGCCAAATTCATTGTATTCGATAGTTGTTTGATTGATATTATTATTCGGTTGAAATGTGGGCATTCGGTAGGTGGGGAAGTATGTGGGGAGCCAATGATTAATGTGACTCGTGCAATTCGAGGCACTAACCTTAAAATACATGCCACCTGTACAAAATATCATCCTTTCTCATGGTCTGCACAACCCATGCTGGGACAACTGCCAGCAGGCAATCTACTTTGTGCAGCGGCTGCACTTTTTAGTGGTTCAAGTTTTAAAAAATTAGAGTCTTTCTTTCAGTTTGTGGGAATCCATTTCATTGCGAAAACTCAGTTCTACAATACCAAACCGATTATCTATTTCCAGCCATTAGCGAAGCATGGAGAATAGTACATTCGCGGGCAAACGGTTCAGGCTAGCCGGTGATGGACAGTGCGACAGCCCAGGATTTTCAGCCAAGTACTGCACCTACCACTTTCAGGACATGGAAAGTAAGAAAATTGTGAGTTCGGTGGTCCTGCAGGTGTCACAAAGTACATCCTCAGTGGCCGTGGAGAAAGTTGGCTTTGTAGCATCATTGCAAGAACTACAATCGCGGGGAATGGTGATCGACCTGATAGCCACGGACAGACACGTTTCAATTGGCAAGACAATGAGAGAAGAGTACAAAAATATAAATCACCAATTTGACGTTTGGCATCTTGCAAAAACAATCAATAAAATAATGTCTGCTGCAGGTAAAAAAAAAAAGAAATGCAAGGTATTTCACAGTGGTCCAAGTCAATCAGCAACCATCTTTGGTGGAGCTCAAAAACATGTGGAGGGTCGTTGGAAATTCTACTGGAAAAATGGCGGTCAGTAATGCTACACTGTACAAACGTTCACCGTTGGAACACAAACCAACATTTCCACAATTGTGAACATGGCCATTTGTCCACAGAGGAGGCACGGAAGAAGAAGTGGTTGATTCGTTCATCACCCACTCAAAGCCATTGAAAAGATTGTATTTGATAAAACTATAACAAGAGATTTGAGGGGACTCACGGAATTCTGCCACACAGGAGATTTGGAGGTGTTCCACAATATGTGCCTAAAGTACAGGCCAAAACGATTGCATTTTGGCATGGAGGGCATGATAAATCGGACTCTTCTAGCGGTCTTGGCACATAACCATAATGTTGGCCGTCAACAAAGTAGGACGACCGGAACTTTAGGGACGCTTCGCTACAATAAGGCCTTCACTAAAAGAAGTAAACAATGGGTGATCAAACCAGTGTTTGAGGATATGCAATATGAGTTTATTGAGAGACTTATTGTTGACGTCATAGATAGGCACATAAATGGAGTTGTGAACGAACCTGTGCAGGGGACAACTGCATTGCCACCCAACATTGCCTCTGTTCCATGTCCACCTAAAGAAGAGCTCATTGAGAAATACACATCACGGTTTAAATGATTGTAATTTGATTGTCTGTTCTCTCGAGTCTCCTCATGTCGCAGGCCCATTGAATATGTGTATCTATGTAATGTGTAAATAAAAGTGATTGCTCAGTGCAATGTGTCTATCCAACCAAACAGTAATATAAATCATTTTTCAAAAAATATAGAATGTCTCCGTATTTATGGTTCTCTGGGGCTGCAAAGATGGAAATGCAAAGATGGAGTGTAAATTTCAAGTCCTGTGAGATGGCCTTACACTGAATGTAGCTAACTAGGAATGTGTGCTCGTTCAAGGTGAAGGTCAGCTGCTTTGATTTTTTGCTCGGGTGCCGGAATGGCCCACTACTCAGTATAAGATTCTATTGTCATTTGACCTTGACAGGCCGGGACCATCCCGAAAGACTTCTTTTTGGGGGTGTGGGGCAATAACGTAAGAAACGATAATGAATATAATTTCAGAAACGAAAGCCATTTCATGTTCGTTCATTAGAAGAAATAACGTCGGCATAGAAGGAGTGGTATTTCGGGGCTGCCCTACGCACAGACACAATGGAAAATGCAAATATAATGTAAGTAACTCTTTAGATGAGTTTATACCGCAATTTAATTACTATACAGTAGCTTTAAAGACGGGTTAAGTTGTACTTGTTCGTTCTATGTGGCATATTGTTTTGTACCGCGCACTATCTTGAGGAGAACCATCTCCTTTTACGGAAGCACCTCAAAACCTTCCTCTTTGCTTCTGCTTTCTCTCTCCCTCTCCCCTGCTACAACTGGTCCACTGTCTGCGACCTCGGTCCTAGGCCCTTCCACTCTCCACCTGCACTGCCTCCCTGTCAACCCCTGCACTGGGGGACTGTCTCAATATCCTACAGCCCCCCCTTGACGTATAATACCCAGTTGCACTGTCCTAGCTATGAAATAATTTCCCGACCTAATATATAAAATGAATAATTTTAAGAAAGATCTGATGGTGAGACTAATTTCATTTTTTATGTTTGTCAAACAGGTACATCATCCATTATTGTCTGTGTCACGAGTACCAGACACCGGCGGATGGGTTTTTCAACCGCCAGTTGCTTCTCCGCGTGAACAACGTTACCACCCTGACCATTTTATGGGACGATCGCCAAGTACAAGTATGCCCTTACGCGGTACTAACGGCTAGATGCAACATACATACCGTTGTGGTGGCCTAGTGCCTCGTTGTTGGAACAGCCATGCGATTATCAGTGCGACCGCTGAATATTCAAATCGCTGAATATTCTCAAAACATTTGATGTCAAATAAATGTACTTTGCCAAATGTACAATCTTGCCGTTTGCTTTTAAACCACAGTTTCATATTCCGAATTGTGGCGCTGTATTGTGAGATGATCTAAGACCCTGTGTACAGCAAAGGAACATTGTGTGCCGCAAAAACGAACTTTTTGGAACGTGAGCAAATAAAAATGCAAATCGCTGAATATTCTCAAAACATTTGATGTCAAATTAATGTTCTTTGCCAAATGTACAATCTTGCCGTTTACTTTTAAACCACAGTTTCATATTCCGAATTGTGGCGCTGTATTGTGAGATGATCTAAGACCCTGTGTACAGCAAAGGAACATCGTGTGCCTCAAAAACGAACTTTTTGGAACGTGAGCAAATAAAAATGCAAATCGCTGAATATTCTCAAAACATTTGATGTCAAATAAATGTACTTTACCAAATTTACAATCTTGCGGTTTAATTTAAAAGTACAGTTTCATATTCCCAATTGTGGCGCGCTGTGTTGTGTGAGCTCATCTGTGTTGATTTCCTGGTTCTGTGTGGAGTCGCGTAGAAGACGCCTGGGCGCGTTTGCCTACGCAGCTCAGTCACATCACGGATAGAGGCGGGGAATATGAATGTTTTGATCAAGTCTGTTTCAGGGGCGGGGGATTTGATTTAGTGCCGCAAAAGCAGGTGAGCCAGGGCGATGGGGGGAAATGATAGGATTATCAGAAAATGGCGGCTGATTTCGAGTGCGTTAATGGACGAAAAGTCGGGTAAGGTCCATAGGAAAGTTTTCTACGATCTACCGATTTATGCTTAAAAACACATGGCCGAACCATAGGAACAATAAAAAAAAAGTCCCGGAACTTTCCTTTAAGATGTTCTAAAGACTTGAGAACTCGGGCACCATGCCGCCAAGCTGAGCGATTGTGAGGAGGGGTGCGACATCTGCTGTTCCCCTTGATGAAGAAGATCGGGGGTCACTGGTAACCTGATCGGCGGATACACCGACAGGTGTTGAAGTTCTGAGAACCAAAACCTGGCCGGCCACAATGGGGCTATGAGTATAAGGGAACAGTTCACCAAGTTCTTCAGCATCCAAATTGCTCGATGGACTAGAGGCAGAGGCGGGAAGGCGTAAGCTCTCATGTTGTGCCAGGGAATCTCGAGGGCATCCCCCAGAGAGGATGCTCCCAGCCGCCCTCTGGAGGCATACTGAGGAAGCTTCTTGTTTACCGCCGTAGCGAAGAGGTCCACCTCCGGTGTGCCCCAACGCAAGAAAATCCATGAGAGGACCTCTGCCTTCAACTCCCACTCGTAGCTGACCACTGTCCGCTGGCTGAGGGCATCCGCTGTGACATTCGGCTGGCCCGGGATGTGCACTGCAAGCAGCCAAACCCCATGAAGCACAGCCCACTCCCAAATCTGGATGGACAGGTCCACGAGAGGGGGAGACTTGGTACCCCCTTGCTTGTTGATGTAATACATCGACACCACATTGTCCGTGCGTATGCGGACCACCTTGTTGGCTATGATAGGTCTGAACGCCCTGAGCGCTAGGAAGATCATCAGAAGCTCTAAATGATTTATGTGGAGGAGCTTGTCCAGAAGCGACCAGAGATCCAAGACCTGAAGAGGATCTAACGTCGCACCCCACCCCAGGAGGGAGGAGTCCTTCGTGATCGTCACCGTAGGGGCTGGGTCCCGAAACCCCGCACCCACCGACAGGTTGCTGAGAGATGACCACCATTCCAGGTCCACTCTCATGGAAGCCGGAATCATTATCAACTTGGAATCAGGGTCCACAGCCTGACGCCAAGATCTCTGAAGAGCCATCTGGGTCCGTCTCATCTTGAGACTAGCAAGAGAAAGAGCCAACACGCACAAGTCCATGAGGCCCAGAAGCCTCTCGAACCACCAGGCCAACATGCTCTCCGACTGCGGAAACATCTGACACATGGCTAACAGATCCGCCATCCTGTCCCCGGTCAGGTACACTCTGCAGTCGATCGTGCTCCAGCGAAAACCCAGTAAAATCCAGTCCTGCGAGACCGTCAGGGAAGATTTCCGCCAGTTCACCGACAGCCCAAGATGGAACAGGAGCTGAAGGAGAGACTGAAGATTGCCCGCTGCTTTCAACGGACAAGGGCTGCGTAAGAGCCAATCGTCCAAATACACATGGATACCCTGCAGACGAAGATAGGCCGCAATCACCGACATCTTCGTGAAGACGCGCGCCGCCAACCTGAGGCCAAAAGGAAGCACTCGAAACTGGAAGTGCTCCTCTCCCAAAGAGAAACGGAGATACCTCCTGTGTGGATTCCAAATCAGAATATGCATGTACTCATCCTAAAGATCCACCACGCTGAGCCAATCGCCCATCTGAAAGGGGGAACGTATCTGGCTGGGTGTGACCATCTTGAATTTCTCTTGGGGTAGGAAAAGATTGAACTGGGAAAGGTCTATGATCGTGCGCAGGCCAGCCTGGTTGGGTTTGGGCTCTGTAAACAGCCGGGAGTGAAGCCCTGCCCTCGTTCCCCAAGGGGAACGGGTTCCACAGCTCTGAGGTCCAGAAGTTTCTGAACCTCGGCTTTGAGGGAGTGCGAGCCCGACAGCTGAAAAGGAGGGTTGAAGGGTGGGGTAGGGGTAAGCGGAAGCCCGCCCAAGCGACTGACGAGACCCATCTCTCTTCGGTGATGATCTGCCACGCCTCCCGTTGAGACGCAATGCGTCCTCCCAACGGGGTCTTGTGCGAGCGCGGAGAACCCTCATTTTGTAGGTTTTTCGGTGGTGTTGCCACCTGAATCTGAGGAGGTTGAGGAGCTGAGAAAAGCCGAGTCCATTGTTGCCTACGGCGGTTATTCCTCGAAGGGGTATCCACTCTGCGAGATTTCCAGTCAAGGAAGCCCCTAAAGCCAGAGGAGGGTCAGCTTTGCGACAACGGTCTCTGAGTTTTGAAAGGGGTCTTAACAAGGACCAACAAGGACTTAGCTGTCTGTGTGCTATCCTTCGTCTTGGTGAGCTCTACATCTGTTGTAGAATGAAAGAGCTCCTTACCATCGAACGGAAGGTCCAACACCTTGTCCTGCACTTCTTTTGAGAATTTAGTGGCAGCAGCCATGCCTGCTGTGAGGTAGCAACCCCTCAGCATAAGGCCCCGAGCCGAAGTGTCTACGTGATGAGCCGCAGCCTCCAGGAGATCCTGGGCCAAGACCCTGGCGTCGGATAATCCAGCCTTAAAGTCTTCCAGTTTCTCGACCGGGATTAACTCCTCAAACTCCGACAGACCTTTCCACATCCGCATATTAGCTCCCTCTAACACCAGTTCGGCATTGGCCTGCCTGAGCTGCAAGGCCGAGTTGACGAAAAATGTTCTCCCAAGGGAGTCAAGGAGCTTATCTTCCTTTCCCAGAACCTGAGTAGCTGTCGTGGAAGAAGATGCTCCAGGACTGGACTGCAAAGTGGCTGCAGCCAGGCGGACAAGATGACGGGGCCACCTCTTCCGAAGAATGCAGCCTGTATCGCGCGTCAATTTTCTTATTGACGAAAAGTCCAGAGTGTGGCTTTTCCCAGACCCTATGGACCTCGGCTAGAACGTCCTTGTGCAAGAACAGGCCGGTACGCTCCAAAGGAGACAGGGTGAACACCCCAAAAGCACGCCCTGCTGTGGAGCGGGTGCCTCGGGCACCGGAACATCTAAGAAGCACATCATGTCCAGTACCCGGTCATGAAAAGCTCTAATAGAGCGGGGCAGGTCCTTGTTGTCCTGATCGCCTTGCGCATCATCCAACAGGTCAGGATCCTGCTGAGCCGTGTTGGGCGCTTGCTTGTCCACGGGGGACAATGGGGGCAAAGGCGCAAGAGTCGGGGAAGGCACCGTAGGCAAGTGAGGTGCCGGAGGAACGGGTGGAGTCGGAGGCGCGGGCGGACATATCTCCCTAAAAAGCCCTTTGAAATATTCCCTCATGGGGTCGGTACACATAAGCGTTCGAAATTTACCGAAAAAGGCGTCCTCCGGGGACTGCTTTGGAACCTGAGGAGGCCTCTCATGAGGGGGATAATTCTAGGGATGTAACGGGGAAAGGTTCCACACCGGCCCCTCCACTGACGTATCCACATAAATCAAAGGTGCCGACCCCGCAGGCAACGAAACATTGTGCAGAAGGGGCATCCGGGCGTTCCAATCAAAAACTGGCTGATAAGGATGCGCACAAGGAACTCTATGTTCACCCACGGAACCAAGCCCTACACCCGAGGCCCATGGCGTAGTTGTAGGGGTAGCACCCAAAACGTCCGCTGCGGTCGTGGCGGGAACGGGTGCCATTTTGTCATCGCCTGAGGGGAACTGCGCCACTTGAGGAAGTGAGGCAGGGGTCCCTGTCGATGGATCAGGGGTCTTAACTTTAGCTTTAACATAAGGAACCTCGGCAGAGCCGGTACTATGAGGCCTGAAATGTTTCTGCGACATACCAACTGCCAAATTAGCCTTTCCAGGAAGGACCTCGGCGCCGCCAGTAAAAGAAGAACTTTCCTTCTTTGCCCCCTCAACAGATCTGGTGTCGCTGCAAGAGCGGGAACAGTGAGAAACAGCCTTCACCGATAAGGCCTTGTCAGGCCTCTCAGAAATGTTGGTAGCTTTAGCCTCTGTACGAGGGACCTCAGACCCATGTCCGGTAACAGCCTTATCCGCGCAGGCCTCGAACATCCGTTCGGTGACACAAAGCCCAACCAAGGCCTCGGGTGCAACCCGGTCTTATTCTTGAGGGAAGCCGATAGAGAGGCCTCAGAGCGAGCTCCCGTACCCCACGATTCAGTAGAAATGGGTCTACAAACAGCCCCCACAGGAGGGGCCTCGAAGCGTGCTCCTGTATCCACAGGCTCCTTACGGAGACCCTCAGAGAAAACTCTGGTACAATTATTAGGCCCAACGGCACCTCAGGGCAAACCCCGGTGACAGAGCGATCAGCGCTCCTCCCGGCCCGGGAGGAACCTGGGAAGGTATCCCCCGGCTCTGAAAAGTAAAGAATTTAATGGGCGTTTCTTCTTTTCGTCGATGAACACCTGAAAATGCGAAGGAGGAGTTCGTCGGAACACCTCCATACACACCGCTCCACCCGACGTTGAAGTGCCCGGACCGAAAGGGAGTCGCAGTGAAAATAGGCGTCCCAACGGTGATCCAGACCCAAACACTCTAAACAAAGAGGATGGGGATCCGCCCTCGCGAAGCGTCGTTGACACAATGAACAATCTGGAAAGTCTAGTTTGAACGACAGACTAGTACACGATCGCTAGCAAAAGCCAGAGAGGAAAAAAGGGACACCGCAGTTGGTTTGCCAAGCGATGACAGCGCGTCATGCAGCTAGAGACCCAATTTGGGATGGAAGCCTTTGGACAAGGCCTTCCCATGGTTCACAGGACCCAAGTTCACGAACAGTTGAGACGTCCTCCGAAAACTCTGTGCGTGCCACATAGAACTTCAGAGCACGAGTAACCTCCAGCGAGTACAAAGTCCTTTCAGCCGGTGATAAAGGTTTCGGAAAGAACACAGGAAACACCAAAGGCTCGTTGAGGTGGAATTCCGACGAACCTTTGGCACTAAGGAGGGGTTTGTCCGTAGCACCACCATTGATTCGTAAAAATTTAGATATGGCGGTTTGCAGGATAGGGCCTGGATCTCTCCCCACCCTCCTGGCAGAGGTGATGGCCATGAGGAAAGCCGTATTCCATGAGAGGAACTTGAAAGGGGCCTGATGCATAGGCTCAAAGGCCCCCCCCCCCCATGAGCCTCGTCAGCACCATGTTGAGTTCCCATGCCGGGGCAGGAGCCTTCACCGGCAGGAAAGATTGAAACAGTGCTTTGAGGAACTCCTTGACGAGACGGTGGGACCAAAGAGAAGATCGACCTGGAGACATGGTGTAGCAGGAGATAGCACCCAGATGCACCTTGATAAAGGTGTGCGACTGCCCCACCTTGGCCAAGGACAACAAGTATGGAAGAAACTGCTGGGCCGTGACCCTCAGAGGGTTGATCCTCTGCAACCAGCATAATGTAGCAAAATGCTTCCACTTGCGCATGTAGCACTTCTGAGTCGATGACGCTCTGACCTTGGCAAGGACCTCCCTGCAGTCCGCAAGCAACCTGTATCCTCCGAACTCCAGGGCTGCAGGAGCCAAGCCCTCGGGTTCAGCGATCCTGGGTCGTGATGCAGGATTGCGCCTTCTTCTCTGTTGAGCAGATCCGCAACCACTGGCAGCTTGACCTGAGGCGACGTGGACAGGCTGAGAAGGTCCAAGTACCAAATCTGCCTGGGCCACGCTGGGGCGACAAGTATCATCCTGCATCGGCACTGTGAGTGGATTGACAACTAGTAGCAGGAGAGAGAGGAAAGGCGTAAAGAAACAGGCCTTCCCACGGGAAGGAGAACAGGACCCCCCCATGCTCCGCGGCTGGTGGAACCTGCTGGCAAATTACTGGCATTTGTAGTGCGTCACTGTCGCAAACAGATTGATCTGGGGTCTGCCCCACTTGAGGAAGATGCGGTCCCACCTGTTCCTGCCGAAGATCCCACTTGTGGCAGGAGCGGAACTCCCCGCTGAGGGAATCTGTGATGGTGTTCTTGACTCCTGCTAGGTGAAGGAGGATGAGGAAAATCTCTTGGTTGACGGCCCAGTGCCACAAGTCCTGCGCCTCTCTGGAGAGCACTGGGGATCGGGTGACCCCCACCCCCCTGCTTCCTGATTTAGAACATTGTGGTGGTGTCGTCCGTGTAGATCCTTACCACGTTGCCCATCAGGGACAGAAGGAATGACTTGAGGGCCCAGAACACTGCCCACAGCTCCAGGCTACTATTGTGGAGATACTTCTCCTTTGGCAGCCACAGGCCTCTTGCGTGCAGAAGTCCGGTGTGGGCTCCCCAACCCTCCAGGGAAGCATCAGTGGTGACAGTCTCCTGGTATGGTGGGGGTTTTGAAACCCTGTGCCAGGGGTGACTGAGTGGACACCCCACCACCTTGTCGCCCGAATGAACTCCTCGTTGAGATGGGTCTTGTCTGCAAAGCTTCTGAACACTTGCACCCAGCGAGCGCCCAGGAACTTGAAGAGGTTGCATCCATAACCTGCAAAGCTGGATAAGGTAGATGCACAACAACATCATGCCGAGCAGCGACTTGATGGTCCGCACAATGGCGGTCTTCAGTTACAACAGCCTTTGTACCTTCTCCAGTATGGCCGCTACCCTCTCCCCCGAGGGTGACGCCAGGCAGGAGACTGCATTGAGCCTGGCTCCCAGGAACAGTGCGTTCTGCGATGGAGTCAAGCAGGACTTTGGATAATTCACGGAGAACCCCAGATCTGTCAGCAGCTGGACGGTCCTCTCCATGTGTTCAACGGCTACTTCCTTTGACTTGGCCCGGATAAGCCAGTCGTTGAGGTACGGGTACATGTGTATCCCCTGTAGACGCAGATGGGCTGCCACGCACTTTGTGAACACCCTGGGCGCCGACTTCAGGCCAAAAGGGAGGGGGCTTGAATTGGTAGTGTCCTTACCTGCACCACAAAGTGTAGGAACTTCAGGGTATGTCCGCGGACGAGAGCGTCCAGCACCCATCTGTCAGTGCAGATCTTCCACACGCTGATAAATCCCACCAGCTGGCCTGGGGTGCGTGGGTGGGGGACCGACGGCCTGGCCAGTTCAGTCCTGCTTCGGCACCTGCGTTCCACCTTGTGGGGTGACAACAGCGCTGGCCACTTCCACCGAAAGCCTTGGAGCGGCCTCTGTAGGCCTCCTGGGTTTTGAAACGGGAGGGCTGACGGTACGAAGGGGAACCTCCACCGAAACCCTTCATCGATCTGCCGGACTTTCCGCCGGAGGCACGAAAGGAAGAGCGGTGCTGTTGGAGCAAGCCCAGGGCACGAGCCGTCTCTATCAGTCTTGATAGCTTGTAAGGACTTGTTGACAGTCTTCCCGAATAGGTTGTCCCCGAAGGGCATGTCCAGGACCCTTGTTTGGACCTCCTGGCAGAAACTAGTGGCCTCCAGCCAGCCTCGACGATGGAGGCAGACACTGTTCCACATCTGTCGGGAACCTGTTTCAGCGATGACCACGGCCATTGTGATGGCATGGTCCAACACCCCTTCCCCTTCCTGGAGGAGGGAGATTGCCTCCACCTGCTTGACGTCGGGTAGGAACTCTCAAGTCATAAATGAACAGGATCGGCAGCGCGGTGGCCGCTTTGATGGTCGATGCTGCGGAGTAGATGACCCTTCTCCCCATGGCGTCCAACTTCTTCCCCTTGCTATCCAGAGGGACTTAGGATGATGACTAGGGATTAAACCTCTTACTCGCAGCCGCTGACACCACAGAGTCCAGCGATGGCTGCGACCATAGGCACTTTAGTGCGGACTCCGGCACCCTGTACCCTTTCTCCAGCCTATCCCGCTTGGCCGGGGCCGTGGCCGGGTTCTTCAACAGGGCCAGGCCTTCCTCCGAAACGTTGTCCAGGCGAGGCAACGCTTCCTTTTGGCCTTGCGCCTCTGGTAAAGGAAGTCTTAGTTACTTACCTGTAACTGTATTTCTCCAGCATTGGTATTCTTCATAGATTCAGATCCTTGAATATTCCCCGTCGTCAGACTGGGAATCATCAGTGATAAAAATAATAATTATTAAAAATGTTTTAATATACATCCATTATTCCATAGAGAATGCATGAGCCATTCTATTGAGTAGTCCCTCCACCTCACTTACTTTGGTCCTTTATGGCCCCAACCAATGAGGTGGCAGGGCTTAAGCTCCACCCCAGTCAGCCATCTTCAGATTTTCAACTGTAGGAACTACAGTATGATGGGTGCTGAGCGTAGGCATATATATATTCCACTTCGTTTAGTGAAAATATCAATTCCAAGAAAGCCATACAAAAGGTACAAGGTGGGCAAACCAAGACATTACAGCAATCTATGGCAACTTTGGAAAAACTACACAAAAAAGAAACGAATAAATGGTGGGAAATAAAATCCCTACAAAATTACATTGACAACAAACGGATCCCAAGGGGCTTAAGAATTCTAACAATTCCAACTTATGAAGACCCGGATCCCCAGATGTTACGGGAATGGGGGGATGCCACCAATGAATGTTCTTTCAAAATGCTAACGACCTTAGTAAAATACGCCAAAAGTGACAGACTGAAAGCCCTTAATGAAATCGAGGCCCTTGAAGCAAAGGTTTACACAGGAGCTGAGTCCAACACAGCTAAAGAGTTAAAAATACAAATGGATAAAAATGTCAGCAAGTACGAAGAGGAAATAAAAGAGAAAGCAGAGGAAGTTTCTTTGCGATAAAGAAGACTACGCCAGTGGAAGAATCTAGACCTTTTCCGAAAAATATGATACAGTCAGAAAGGGACTACAGAGTCAAAAGAAAAATCCCATACCAGTAATTACAGATTTGGACTCTGAAACGGAAACAAGTGCAGGCTCATCAACCGATACCTCAACCTCAAGCAGTACCAACAAACCTCTTCCTAAATTAAATTTTTTAGAAGAAATGAAACTCCTACATCAAGTAGGGAAAAATACGCAAGGCAGGAATCAGCCAAGGTACACAAGAGAAAGAAAAGACGGGGGACCAGAGGCCAACCCAAAAAAAAGAGGACAGTCAGAAACCCGGCCGACACGCTCTGGCAAGGCCAAAAAACAGAAGCAATAATGACAACTCAAAACCCACAAGTCATTAACTTATCAGAGAAGATACTAACTGATGCAGAAACCAACATCTTGTCAAAGGGGCTGTCATTTTGTCCAATATCAAACTTCGACTATGCCCAATGTAGAGTGGACGTGCATCTGTTCATCAGAAAAATCAGATTGGCCAAATTCTTTGCCAACACAAATTATACTGAAAGGTCGAGTACCATGGAATTTGAAGTACCATCTGAACTCTCGATCAGAGATATACCTACTCTATGTACTTTATCATTACAAGAAGAAAATGAATCTGCGGCAAAACTAGTATCGCATGAGCTTGAATGGAGTACCAACGTACCGGAGGACCTATCCACTAATATGCAGGCACCTAGTCTTTTAAAGAAAAAATTGAAATGTATTCCTCCAAACAACAACATGACATATATAGACCTTTTTGAAGACTTAATCGTAGACAATTTAAAAAAATTGGCCTCCGCTAATCAAAAACTGAACCACAATGTGACCTCAGATGAACGGACAGCAATAAACAACTTGAAACAAGACAAATCAATTGTCATTCGTTCATCAGACAAGGGAGGAAATATTGTAATCTTAAATTCAAGTGATTACAAAAGGGAGGCCATGCGTCAACTCAATCAAATCAATAACTATGAAAAGTTACCTGCGAATCCATACAAAATGTATAAAACAGTATGATTTGAAACTGTCCAACTGGCAAGCAATGGGCTTACTAACCCCACAAGAAATTCTTATCAAAAGATTTTCCCATCTTACCAATCATACATTTCATTCCTAAAATCCACAAATGCATGAGAAAACCGCCGGGTAGACCGATAGTCGCATCAATTGACTCCCTGCTTGAAAATACATCCAAATATCTGGACCATTTTCTTTTTCCGTTTGTTCAAACTCTGCCCTCCTACATCAAAGATACGTCTGATTTCCTCCAGCAGATTGACCAAATACCATGGAAACCAGGATATTTACTCATAACCTTAGATGTTGTGTCACTGTACATGTGTATTGAACATCAAGAAGGCATGGAAGCTGCCAGAAGATACCTATCCACCAGATCTCTCAGTTTTAGAGATCACTCTCAGATGTTACTGGACATGCTCCTTTACTGTCTTACTCAAAATGCCTTTATGTTTGACGGACTACATTACAAGCAACTGTGCGGTACAGCTATGGGTACTACAGTAGCACCAACATATGCAAACCTGTTTATGGGCAACTGGGAGGCAAATCTGCTGGCTGATGAAACAATGCATCTACATACCAACAAGGTAGCTTTATGGCGTCGCTACATCGACGATTTGTTCATAATATGGGAGGGCAGCGAAACAGAATGGATGTGTTTTTTCAATACCTTGAATGCGCAGAACAGCAGTCTCAAATTCACCCAACATCATGATCCAACAGAAGTGGTATTTCTGGACATTAAAGTCAAGATCAAAGATGGAGTGATTACTACAGAAACATATCGAAAACCAACGAGTACTAACTCATTACTCCATGCAGATAGTGCACATCCAAGATGCCTCAAAAACAGTATATCATATGGTGAATTTCTGCGTATGACAAGGAATTGTAGCGAGAATGAAACATTTGAAGAAAAGGCAATTAGAACAGCGGCCAACTTTGTAGCAAGAGGCTATAAAAAGTCAATAATCAATAGCGCATTTAACCAATGTGCCAAACAAACCAGACGGGCCATCTTAAGAAAAAACAAAGAGAAAAGCCAATTGAAACCACAGGACACAAAAATTGACAATATAAGGTTTATCACAACTTACAACGACGGGGCCAGAGAAATCCAAAACATTATGGGTAAACATTGGTCAATACTAAAGAGAGATTTGGACATAAAAAAGCACATCCAGCCAAATGCAAGTGTGACATTCAGGAAAGCCAAATCATTACAATCAGAATTGTCGCCAAGTCTCTTTATTACCCCTGTTCAATCTACAACACAGTGGTTAGCAAGCAACCAAAATGGGTTTTACAAATGCACTAAGTGCAAAGCTTGCAAATATGGGATTTCTCCCAAACATTACATACACCCTCGGACACAGAGAAAGATAATAATAACTAAACACATTACCTGTTCTACATCTTACGTAGTGTATGCAATTACATGTGACTGTAACCTCTGGTACATCGGAAGCACAAAGTTGGAAGTAAAACTACGTGTGCTGCAATACCTTCGAGCCATCAAAAATAAAGATCCATCTTATCCTCTCGCAAAACATTTTGAAAAAAAGCACAATAGGGATATATCTTTAAAATATTTTGGAATAGATAAAATATCCCCACACCCGAGTGTGGTGTAAATACATTGTCGATTACCATACCAAGAACCCGGGAGGTCACAACAAAGATGAAGAACTCTATACCTTTCTGGGGGAATAGAACATTCTAGGAATGAGCTGTGTTTACTAATGTCTTCCCACACAGTGTCTTATATGTATCCATAACATCCTTTCTTGAACAAGATATTTGGTTTTAAACAAGTATTAATTTTTGTATACAACTTTGCAAAACATATGGTTTTAATAATTTTTTAAGAAGCTTCCTTAAATATATTGTAATATATGTGACAATTACAGGTCTCCAGTTTTAACATTCATTAGTCCACGTCTTAAACATCTTTGCATTTTTTAATAGCGCAGATCCTGGAAATATGACGAACAAAACAAAATCAACTAAAGATTACACCCTTATAGGATATTATACCTAGAAGTGAATAGCCACATAGTGGGACTGATCTAATATTAGGGATATTAATTCTAAAATGCTAAGAGGAAATTTAATTAAATTTATGGAATTTTGTCATTACTGGCCATAAAAAGAAAATATGAATGAAAATTATGTATTAACTGTATGCCATATACATTGTAAGCACTATGCACTTTATTGAGGCGAATATGGAAAATATCATTTACTATTATTAACCTGTTCTTTCTTTGCATAAAAACAACAACATGATAGCCCATTTAATTTAAGACCATTATCAATCCCTATACTATATTTCCATATACTATCGATGGAGAGCAATTAACAATGGTGTAAAATATATGCAAAATTATAAAATTGCTTTTAATCTTTAGCATCGTGCACTTTAAGCACAATGCACCTTAAGGCCATAAAAAACGTTATGTACTTTATGGTCATGACAGCTGTGCAGAGTATGTGCAAAATTATAATATTGCTCTTAATCTCTAGCACCGTGCACTTTAAGCACTACGCACTTTAAGGTCAAGATTAAGCACTATGCACTTTATGGTCTTAATAAAGCACTATGTACTACATGGCTGATATAATCCATCAGCAAATAACAATGGAAGGATTTGGACTGAACATGGTCAAATAGTTAACACTTTAAATATTAAACATTCTATGCTAATATTATGGCAATAATGTGTCGGAAGTCCCCATGCAGGATCGGTTATTCACAGACCGCCATCAGGAATCCCAAAAAGATGTTGTGTTCCAAAAAATATCATATGCACTTGCGAATTCAAACAAAGATTATCTATTTATATGATTTTGATTGTGACTGTAGCCACGTTGAGCTTTTGTATCCAAAAAAAGCTAAATTTTATAAATGAAATTCTTAAGCAAATGAAATGATGTAAGCACAAGATGTATGAGAAAGCTGGCAATACACGTTGCAAGAAAACATTTCCAATATGGCACCCATGTTAACCAGGTTAAGTGCAATGCATTTTTTCACATGAAAGTGAAGAGGGACTATAACATCAGAAAAATGTTAAAAGGAGATACCCGTTTTCTATGTTTACAATCCAACGAAGCCCGGAAGGGTGAAACGCGTAATTGTTTGTTCTCTCCTGAAACTGCTTGTTCACCGTGTTTTTAAGGCAAAATAAAGGACGTATGATGGAGATCCTCTTTTGCATCTGGTGCATTTTTACTTGGGAGAAGAGAGCCGCCTAAAAAAGCTTTGATTAGCTTTTACTTTCTTGTTTTTCTTTCTTTGATATATATATATATATATATATATATATATATATATATATATATATATATATTCGAAAAAAGGGGGGAAAACCAATTTCCCAGAACCAGAATGGAACCGGGAAAAGCTTAACCAGTGGAGTGCACTCCCAAGAACAGCAGAGAAAGTCATTGGTGACTCTCTGCACACAAAACACAGTCCAAAGTTTTTACCAGACTAAGAGTGCTTTATTAAATGTCAGCATGGCAAGGAAAGAATCCAGAAACGACGCGTTTCACGGTGCACAGACCGCTTGATCACGTTTAAAAGTGCAAACATAAACAAGGTGACTTTAAAAAGGGTTCTTAGTCTCTATGATCTCTGTATAGGATTCAATGTATCCATTTCACACACTGTGCTTTTACCACATTTCAAAGGCAGACATCTTTAAATGTCTAAAAAGCTTTGTAATTACTGCAACATTTGTGCACATTGAAGATGCTTCTTAGTATATAAGTTCCTTTATCAGCGATATTTACATGCATTTTTAGCACTTGCTCAATCGTTAAACTGAAATAATAAATAGTTTAACAACTCACATATTATAAATAACATAACCTCATGAATAATTAGCGCTTAGTGCGTTTCATGCCAAATGGGAAAGTAAACCTATTCAGAGCATGATAAAACTCTTAATGCATATAATGGTTCTCGTTTCGCTTCCGTGACTTTTAGTAGCAGCGTCAAAAATATTTGCACATTGAAAACACAGTGTGTGTGTGTGTGACCTTTTCCTGCCGTGACCAAGTGTATTGCTAGATCAAACATGCGCCTGTTTGAATCAGATGCGGAATTCTGATATTCACACAGAACCCATTATTAGATTTAATTATGAGCAGAGAAATAAACAAAGGATGTTGCTAGCATTCCTCAATTAGACATATGCTGTGAGGTTTAATGGAACATAAGAATTAGATGTACTGCTCTGTGCAAAATTACAAGACTGCACCAGCCCAAATACATAGTTCCAAGTGAACTGGTCCCGGTTTCTAAAGTGCTAGTTGCCTTTTTGCTATAAAGTGCCAAGTGCATGTCTTACATAAAGTGCAAAGTGCCTAATATAAAGTGCATGGTGCCTGTAAACATTTGACTTGTGCAAAATGGCAAAGGGATGGTTACAGTATACACGTTACACCAAATATTTCAGTCTTTAAAAATAGTTCACAAAGACAGCATTGTAAAAAACAACATTCTTGCACAGCATAAAATAGTTATGGGTCTAAAATTCAAAAAATCATGTATTGGGTTCGGAAGTAATATATAAAAAGGCCGAAAAAGAAAAGGAATAAGAGCAGAGATAGGATAACAAATACCCGATTATGTGTGTAACCTTGGCACACTTTCATGAAACAAAATTAGAAAAAAGTATTATGAAAAACAATATATCACAATTCTAAAAACAGAAATATATCCTCTGCTATGCTAGGGGTAGGGTGAGATAATTCATGCTCAAATGAGCCCTATAGAATAATCTATATACTGAACCCAAGAAGGGTTCCCCTTAAGCAATAGCAGTGCGGATACAAACATAACCTCAGACCCTACGGGGAAACTCGGTGACCGCTGGCATCTGCATTGCATGCCTATAGTTGAAAAAGAAAAGCGGAAATATAGAATTAAAGAGGCAAAGAGTAGAGCAAAAAGAAAGGCAAGTAGAGAATAAACTACAAGAATAAAGCTAACTATAAAGAATCGATGAGAGATGCAGTCAAAAACCAGAAAGGATCATATAGAAATGCCACATAGGGATACCTTATAAAAATACCTTATAAAAATATCTCATAAAAAATACCATATATGAATTTCACACGTCAAGCTTAGTACATCTGATTGAGAGCCCTCAATCAACTTGTGGATCTCAGACTGTTAGTATACTAATTGGTCCCAAGGAATATCTATGCAGTCTCACATATAAAATATATTATTAATAAAGAACGTAAATCAGGAAGGCACTCTCATTACAACTAATATGGAAAAGAGAGAAAGGGTGGAAAAGGAAAATGGAGGTAAAGGTTGAGAACAGAATGGAAACTTTGTCTCTTGTGTATTCCAGAAAGAGAAGAACAGCAATATAGCTCTTGATAACATCACTTAAGGGAAAAGATTGTTATTAAGTCCCTAAGAAAGTATAAAGTTCTTCATCTAAGTTATGACCTCTTGGTTTCTTTGTGTCAAGATCAAGAATGCATTTGGTTTGCAACTGTCTCAGTGCCAATTCTCTATTTCCACCCCTAGGGTGTTTGGCTATGGTGTAAATGCCAAAGTATGTAAAACCATCTAGCTTTCCATCATGTACTTCTTTAAAGTGTAAAGCCATGGGATATGTTGCATCAACATTTTTAATGGCTCGAATGTGCTGCAACATCCGCAGCTTAAGTCTTCCTATTGTACTCCCAACGTACCACTTGCCACAAGGACACACAAGCACATAAACCACGTACTCGGTGTCACAGGTGATTCGCGATGTGATGGGAATACTTTTAGCCAGAATTGGGTGATCGTAGCTTGAGACATCCTTAGCAAATTGACAGGCCTTACATTTCCTGCATTTTTGAAAGCCTGTGTTTGATGTATGTAGCCAGGTAGAGCCTCTTGAAAGCGGGGAAACACTCATAAAACTAGAGACAGGATTGTCCTTTAGTGAGGCAGAACGTCTGAATGTAATGTTCATCCTGTCTCCCAGGATCCCTCCCAAGTGTTCATCCAATTGTAGAACATGCCAGTGTTTTCTCATGATCTGACGTATGTTCTGGGAATTCGTGCCATAAGTAAGAATGAGACGTGTCTCACTGACATTCCTGTGGTAATGGCACCACTTTTGTTGTTAATAATAAAGAGCGATCTTGGTCCCTTGCTCTATGGTACGCTCGTTCCAATATCTTCTTAGGGTAACCTCGCTGTTTAAATTTATGTGCCATATATCCACATTCTGTATCAAAAGTCTCCAGTCTAGAACAATTCCTTCTTAGGCGAATAAATTCGCCATATGGTATAGACCATTTCAGGGAGGTGGGATGATTGCTCTTGGCATGTAGCGGTATGTTTGAACTTGTCGGTTTCCTGTAAAGTTCCGTTACAAGTTCCTCAAGGGCCACTTTAACAAGAATATCGAGAAACACAATAGCAGTCTTGTTGTGGCTCTCTGTAAACTGCAGATTTAATTCATTGGTGTTAAGTTTCTTCACAAAATCTAACCACTCGGAGCTGGTTCCATCCTAGATAATGAACAAATCATCTATATACCGCAGCCAGAGCACAATTTTAGATGTATAACCATTGTACTCTGTGCCCCAAACAACGAACTTCTCCCACCAGCCCATGAATAAATTGGCGTACGAATGAGCAAAAGTTGTCCCCATGGCTGTACCCTGGAGCTGTATATAAAACTCTTTATCAAATATAAAACAGTTATTAGTTAGACAAAGGTGAATCATGTCCAATATCATGCGACTGTGTGATAAAAAATTCATTGACCTGGTATGGAGAAAATATTCACAAGCCCGTAACCCATCTTCATGTCTTATGGAGGTGTATAGGGAAACTACATCTAGGTAGTGAGCAGGTATGTGGATTCCCAGGTGATGTCATCAATTTTATTCAGGAAATCTTTGGCGTCTCTCAAATAAGAAGGAAGTGTCATTACAAAGGACACCAAAGTCTCGTCCACAAATTTTGAGGTATTCTCATATAATGCCCCACAGAGTGTTACAATGGGGCATCCTGGGGGCTTCCTCATATTCTTATGTACTTTAGGTAAGAAGTAGATAGTCGGCATGACTGGAAATTTTGGATGTAAGTACTTACACATGTCATCCTCTAATAGGCCCTTGTCTTTATATGTATGCAGCAAGTCAAAAAGTTTCATGTTCATACCTGCAGTGGGATCCTTACCCAATTTCGCATAGCAGGATTGATCACTGAGTTGTCTTGCCGCCTCCTTGATGTAGTCAACACGGTTCATCACCACAATATTCGTACCTTTGTCAGATGGTTTGATAATACAGTCTGATAATGTACTGAGATCCTTCAGAACACCAAGTTCATGACGTGTGAGGTTATCTCTCTATAGTTGCATTTAGTCTTTCTGATTTTCCTCAAATCATTGATGACTAGGTCCTGAAATGCTTCAATATGTCCTCCCGGATTAAACATGGGATTAAATCTTGATTTGCACCTGAGTTGACTGGTACCTGGCCAATCCGTATGTATATTCATGGAGTTGCAGTCTAGATCAATGTTGTCATCAGATGGTGCACTTCCTGATCCCAGGCTTATGAGGTTACCAAATGTGGTCATATTTTCAATAGAAACTGATGTGTGACCTTCTAGCATTTCTGGACTTGTTGTTTTGGATGGGTTGATGGCGAAAAACTTTTTGAGCCTGACCTTACGCATGTATTTATCGAAATCTATGCGTGTTTCTGCATAGTTGTAATGGCTCGTTGGGCAAAAATTGAGGCCAAGTTTCAAAATGTTAAGTTGGTCATCTGAGAGGGGGTGGGAGGAGAGGTTGATAATGGACTTGTCTTGTTCTTCCATATTCGTTTTTACAAGTTCTTGGATCCAGAGCGGGTCTTGCGTGCTGCCTGGTCCTTGTCGCCGGTGTCTGAACCTGTTGCTGCTCCTTGTTTTCTTCCTCCTCTCTGTCCCACCGATTTGCCTCGGCCTCTGCCTCTTGGTTTTTTGTTGCTGTTTCGTGTATCCATCCCCAGCAACTGCATTTCTTCTAAAAAATTCAGTTTTCGTGTGGGTTGCTCACTTACACTTTCCGTGGTATCCACTTCCGAAGATGAGCATGCAGCCGGAAGTTCTGTTGTTGTTGAGTGTGGACCAGTAGGTAATTTAAGTCTGAGGGTATCAAAGCGTTTGGCGAAGGTGAATACCCTTCCTTTTTCGTAGTCTTCTTTGTTGCATATGAATTTACGTTGTTTGCGCAACTTAATATCATCCTCAAATGCTTTGTATCCCTTTTCCATGCTATTTCTCATAGTTTTCCCCTCTTCACTCGGGTCGATGGTTTTAAAATGGTCCTCCACTTACTGTATTTTTGACAGTATTTTCTTTCTGTCCATTCCCGCATACTTGATGAGGATCCTCAGAAAAGTAACGGAACACAGACCGCTTGCTTCTCCCCATTCATGTAACATTTCAGGGTCTTGCTCATCAAACGTAGGTGTAGTCAATATGCATAAGCCCCTCGGCACTCTCCCCACATCTATATAGTTCTGTAGTGAGAACTCCTCCCACCATTTTGAGATCTCTTTGCACTGCATCCAATTCTCTTAATAATTTAATTTCTGTATTAGGCAGTGCCTCTGCCTGCGGTCCCTTTGGTTTCCCCACATCTGAGGCTGTTTGCTTCTCGCAAAACAGGGAAGCTGCTTGTTCCCTTCTGGCTGTTTCCTTGTCCTTTTGTGACATCATAGTGTAAATAATTTAAGGGTAGTCTGGCTTTGGTGTGTTCCTCTCCTGAAAAACAGTGTCTGTTCTTGCAGTTGTGAGTCTTAAGTATCACTGGTTCATACAACTCCCTGTAACGGAATTTCCCAAATGCGGTGTAGCTCAAAGATCGATGTCAGACGGTAACACTAGTGGTCAAGCGCGGTAGTCGGAAATGCTCCCCACCCTCCGGTGCAAAAGAATATTCCAACAAAAACCCGCTGCCAAGTCTCACCTGGTGCCTGTCTGTTGCTTCACCACTCCTTGTGGTCCGGGAAGTTTCCGGAGCGCTGAACACATCGACTCTGAAGGAAAAAGAGAATACGTCGTGTCGCGCTTCCAAATGTCGGGCGGGTGCAAGATTCCAACGCCGGTTTCCTACGGCGTGTAAATATTCGAAAAAAGGAGGAAAACCAATTTCCCAGAACCAGAATGGAACCGGGAAAAGCTTAACCAGTGGAGTGCACTCCCAAGAACAGCAGAGAAAGTCGTTGGTGACTCTCTGCACAGAGGCAAAACAGTCCAAAGTTTTTACCAGACTAACAGTGCTTTATTAAATGTCAGCATGGCAAGGAAAGAATCCAGAAACGACGCGTTTCACAGTGCACAGATCGCTTGATCACGTTTAAAAGTGCAAACATAAACAAGGTGACTTTAAAAAGGGTTCTTAGTCTCTATGATCTCTGTATAGGATAGAATGTATCCATTTCACACACGGTGCTTTTACCACATTTCGAAGGCAGACATCTT